>NC_083112.1:30132912-30809082 GCF_949774975.1 Lagenorhynchus albirostris
TATATTGAGCCAGCAGAATAAGATCTATTGAAATACATTTTTAAAAGGTATACATTCTTACACAGTGTTTTACAGTTCAGTTTTAAAAGATTCACATTTCGGTTGACTTTAGATTTTTTATGCTGGAAGAGGAAATCCTTTTGATATAACTGGACGGCCTTTTCAATAAAAGCAAATTAAACACTTATAATCAATACAGATATATAAAAATGAGATTGAGGAATAGAGGGCTAAAGTATCATAGTGTAGACAATAAACTCAGTATTTTAGAATGAAAGGGTGAAAGAAAAAGTCTTTCCTAGCAACATTAACCATTGTCTGCCTTGTTACTACTTCTCTAATACAAGAGATTCTTGGCTTGAGACTCAGATGAGTTTTCAAGTCCATGATGTTCAAAAATTCATACTCTAGTATGTTAGTGATTTCAGTAACAAGCACAAAGTGTGTGAACAATTTTTTCATTTACGATTTTAAAGAGTTTTTACAGTGTTATTCCAATATGGCACAGTTTGATCAATTACATGCATTTATTTCCATAAACTTGATATACTTCTCTATTTCTAGGGGTTTGGTGGGCTGAGAAGGAAGGGGATATCCCTTTCTTACTGCATGCCTCTAGTACTATCTTGTCCACTTTTCTTTTTTTTTTAAAGTTTTTTAAAAGATAGGATTAATTTCTACTTCAAATTAACATGAGTACACAATCATAAAACATATATTTCTGTTTTACCATATATTAAAAGTAGCACAAATAAAGTGGAAGCAAGTTTAACTAAAAAGATAATGATTAAAGTGGTTTGAGTTTCTTTGGAGAAGAGTTTAAAATCCAAATTATTATAATCATTCTTAATATATTATTTTTATTCTTAGTTTTGTGTGCACCCATGAAAATCTCAGCTTCAACATAAATCTCTCTACATTTCTCTATTTTATAATAATATGAAAACACAAAACACATAACTTTTTTACTATATGAATTAGAAACCTGAGAATCTCATTTTTAATATTAGTTGATCTAACTACTCATGAGGTATTAACTTCTTTACCGATTAGTTTTTAGTTTTCAATACAATTCTCAAAATATTAGCTAGGTAGTACTTCATCATCCTTACAGTCTTATCCTTACATTCTTATCAGTCTTTTAAAAATGTAAGAGTAAGAAGATTTTTAATTTTACTTAAGGTCTTTTAGTGAGTTCTATAATTTTACTTGAATTCTATGACTGAATTTTATAATATCAATAAATATTGTCATATAGAAATCTGCACGGATGACTTTGAAATTTTATTCTTGGCCTCATCACGTTATTTAAGGCTGTGTGCGATCATGAAAAATATCAGATCATAGAAAAGTATGCCCTAAAATTCCTATCTCAACTTCTTGAACATATTTTCTGGTCAAGAAAAAAATTGTACATGTTCTAAAACATTACCTATTGCCTATAATTATATTGATCAAGCCACACCCAAAAAATAAAATAAAAACATATTTTCTAGAAACTTTTCTTTATAAAGTTGATATTATAATGCATATTATTCACTGCTTTATGGTACACAGATACACATTTATATATGAGGCTAAAATAAATGAATTATTCTTAAAAGAATCCCAAATATCATCCCCTAAAGGACTAAGAAATATACATATCTTAAAAGAAAAACTCCTTAAAAATCTCCAGATAAATATTTAATATTGTTGAAAAATACAGTGTTTATACTTTATCGTGTTTCACTACCATTGTCAGGTTTCAAATTTTACAGTTGTTGCTGCTTGTGTAATATAATGCAGTAAAAATATATCTATAAAAGATGTAAATTAAGAAAATATTTTTAAAAATTTAAGATTAATAAAGGTTTACATGCATTTACTGCAGTGAAGGTCATCTCTGCCCATATTTATGAAAATGTGAGGAATCAAACTTCCTGGCAAAATTAACATATGTGTATATGTATATATATGCCTTTATATTTTCAGTATAATGTACGTAAATACTCAAGCACAAATATTAGCCCATTTTTATACTTTTTTAGTTCAAAGGTAGTTCTCCTCTTATTAAGGATGAACTCAAACCTTTATTTTTCTTTGAAAATATTTTAAAACTTGATGACTCACTGTTTTAAAACTTCAAACATTTTGAAGTTCCTTAAAGTAGAGCTAGTTATTCCAGAGCAATTAAGGAACACCTGGTCTTCAGTGAACAATAGGTTGGAGTTTAGGTAGATTGAGAGAAAAAAAAATTCATGCAAGTTTCTGATTCTTTGGTGAGGATGGTGGGATGGCTGGAGGAACTGTGAGAATATATGCTGGGAGTCTGATGATGAAACAACAGGACGAAGGTGAAGCCACTAGAACTGGGTTCATGCCAGTCGGGAAGTGAAGCTTAACACCCCTATGCTGAGAAGTCTTGCAATACACTCAATTCTTACAGATGCACCTGCTAATTATGATATTAGTCATTGCTCCAGAATGTGTTCCCTTCAGTGATGCTTCTGTTTAATAAATCCCACAGGGCATTATCTTAAAGCCATATTTTAGTAAAGCCATTAGGGAATTTTTTTTTCTATTGAATTCCTTCAATCAATGACTCTATATTTGTTAGAGAATAGCGTCAAGGTAATTTTGCCTATCAATTTGAAGATAGTGTGACCCACCTACAAAACACTTTTAAATCTTCATCAGACCTACACTAATTTATTGTCAACCAGTTTAGAAGAGGAGACGCTGACAAGAATTCCCTTCAGTGGCACACAGTATTTTACAGTTAGTCATAGCTTTCACCAGTAGCTTTGATGGTGATATATTGCTATCCTTTGGTCTCCTAAAATAAAGAATCTATAATAAAGGAGTCCTTAATGACATCAACATTCCGTACCATGACTAAGCAGAAGCCTGCTCTCACCTCCTTGCTACTGCAGAAGTATAAATTCAATATTTTTAAGGTAAAGCAAAAAAAAAATGTAACAAAATACAAATGCAAAGTTGTGGCATTGTAGGTGGCATTTTTCACTTGTGTGCCCCATGGTTTCCCAGTGATAGACTGTAAAATTGGTTTCAGACAGTGTTTGAGAAAATCTATTGATATACATGTGACACACTTCTATTTGTTCTGGTCCTAGTGATATTCTGATTACTGGTATTCAGAGGCTCTGCCCTGGATATATTCCAGGGAGCTTTATTGTATTGAAATGACTCTTACAGTTCATTGAGCATCTAGCATAAATGTACTAAATATGATTGGCACGTTTGCGTATATTTATTCAAAAAATAAGGCAGTTAAACAGCATAATTATGGGAAAGTGAATCATAACAATAAAATACCATTTAAGTTAACAAGCTTTGTGATCAAAGGATAAATACAGGTTGGATAAATTAGACTTTAGATGTAACTAATCTACATAAATAGACTTTGGTCTGATTAGGGGAAAGGAATATATTAAAATAATTTAATGGTATTAGAAATGCATTTTATTTCAGACATTATGAAATATTTAAAAACGAGTTATTTTCTTTATGTTTCTATTTGATGAAATGGTCATGAACCATATTTGTGTTGAATGAAAAATGGGCAAAGTAAAGATGACTATTATCTTGTAAGCTTCTGTTTGGTAGAATATACCTTGTCTGAACAATATTTATTGTCTTTTAGACTTTTAATGTTTTTGATTGATTTTTAATTAGTGGCACACATTAAAGGGACCATTTAAAGGACAGTTTCTTGTTTACTTCCTTTATCAGCTAAAAGCAACCTTTGTAAAATATGAAAGTGTGAGCATTAAAAGTCTATTTCAAGTTTTCAAAGCTATATATTCATAATTGTTTTGTAGGTATATACTGTTTTTAAGAAACACTAGATACATGTTTGTAAATTATATTAATACTTAATGTAGGCAATGACTTTATGTTCTCAAACTTTCTAATGCTATTTTGATGGCATATATATGTTTAAATAACAGATTTAACTTAGGTGACTCAACTAATTTCTTTCCAACAACTGTGGTGCTTAGATATGTTTTCTTCAGCTTCATTTAGTGGTAACTTTTTAAAAATGTAATTTAAGCATAAGTCATCAATTGGTATACTTCTTTACAATATTTCTACCTGAATCCTTAATAATCATTGCTAAGCAATGATTGGGTTGGACTTATACCCAGAATTTTTATGCCCTCCAATTCAATTAAACTCAAATTGAAATATACACATATATCCTAAATTTTGATATCTTTCTTTTATAAAGCAGAAACACAAGTATTTTATTGTAGGGAGACATGTTCACAGGGTCAAAATTTATTTTTTTATTTTTATAATCCAATTTTAGACAATGTCTTAGAAAAATTCTTAAATTTTTATTTGCAGTATGAACACTTGTATCAGTTTTGAAACCTAAAATTATAGTTTTCACTCTTAAGATATATTAATTCCTTTTCTCTTCACAGACCCCAATATAAATACCTTTGCTGAAAGCTCTTCATTTCATTTAGCACAGAATATTTTACCAGAATATACTGAGATTATTTTAGGACTGCATATTTGGTAGACTTTTGCTATTTTTCCACAACACCAGAGCAATTGCATATACAGAGCTGATACTTACAAAGGCAGTTCACCTATAATTACCATGAGAAGGATTATCTAACCACAGTGTAAAGTGATCAAAATGCACTTTTACTGATGTCCCCATTTCAGTAGATGAGGTAACAGTAAGAAGTTAGAATGCTTGAGAAATAATATGTTTAAAATCTTAGCAAAACTTACTAAGAAAAAATGTTATCCTTTAGTATTTGGAAAAATAGGACTTAACTTTAAAAGGGGATATTTTCCATTT
The DNA here is from genome assembly GCF_949774975.1 of Lagenorhynchus albirostris. Lineage (NCBI taxonomy): Eukaryota > Metazoa > Chordata > Mammalia > Artiodactyla > Delphinidae > Lagenorhynchus > Lagenorhynchus albirostris. Next base: position 30,137,735 of record NC_083112.1, read on the forward strand.
CAAACTTGATAATTGCTTAGTGATACATCTTTATATAAATATGAGGCATAAAAGTTTTCTGAAATTTTGAAATTTGAAAAATAATTAGCTTTGATTTCAATAGTTCTATCAGCAAAACCCCAAAAGATTATCTAAATATTCTATTACTGTGTCTTCTTGAGGCACAAAATTCTCTCTATTTTGCTTTAGCAGTTTTGCATCTATTTAAAAATAGTTTATCCAAAATTAACTTATTGAATTAAGAATGTGAATAAGAGGAGTTATAAGTCATGCAAAATGAAAGAGAAATCAGCCATCTATCATTACTAACATTCCCATTAAGACAGAATTAAAGATTATATGCAAACTTGCCTTCACATAGTTTGAAGGCAAGACACTTGATTTCTTTATTTTTATTATTATTTTAGCTTTTCATGACCTTGTGTAACATTAATGAATTTCTTTTTATTTTAAGCCAACTCTTACTCTCTTGTTTTAATCTTCATTGATTAAATCAGAAATTTCTGATTAATGAGAAATTTTGGAGGTACAGTTGACTGTTACTTGGCATGGTATATGCGTGGAATGCATTTGTAATTTTAGGAACTATGAAAATATTTTGGTGCTAATGCATGAACCTAAATGTAGATAAAGACAGGATGACTGAGAGCAGATATTGTATGAAAAATAGGAAATACTTTAATACAACACATATATTGAAAAAATAGTTTATAACCTTGCACTTTTAGTGTTGGCAGATGCACAGATAGTAATTATTAGCTAAATTTCGAGATCCTGAACTTCTAGGAAAGCTACTATTTATTCCTAGATAATAATAAGGCAGGAAATAAGAGAACTATCCTACTAAACAAATCTCACTCACAGGCAAGATAAGGGTTATTGACAAAAGCCTACTCTGCAGTGTGGCCCTGATATCAGATGTGCCAGTACCAACAAATGAAGCAAAATGGCTAAGTTGGGAGAAACTAAATGACAGGAAATACATTTAAGGAGACATTTTTTTTTCTGATTTTGAGCAATAGACTTTCCATGATTTTTTTTTTATAATTAAGGCAATTACATATTTATTTGGGTTAGAATGCATGCCTGGTTCCCTATCTCAAAACGCTATTTGTTACCACCTGTGGCTATTTCTATTTAAAAAAAGAAACATAATTACTATGAGTCTCAGCAGTCTTAGAGTAAATTTTTGCAATTACAATGCTTCCCTTGGGCAGATGTGTGAAAATGGCAGATTAATTCCTGCCAGGATCTTTCTGTTCCTCGTGCATTTTTAGGTTTGGTGTTGCCTGCTTATTAGAGTGGCTCTGTTTGCTCTGGTTAAAGGTTATGTCAGTGTTTCCATAGTAAATCTCTAGAAATGAAGATCCACAAGTCAGCCATTAAATTTTGCCTTAGGTGAAAAGTTGACATGTAACTTCTCAGCAAAGGAGTAGATAATATTTTCCATCGCACTCCTCTGTTGTCTGGTTAAGTTTGAAGTAAATGGTAGTAGGACCATTTGGCAGTGTTGAGAAAGCAGGACTTAGACTAGCAGGCAAAAGAAAAGTGCACCCTTTTGAACTATAAAATAATATCTAGTCAACAGAAGTGGATGGAAGTATTTTAATTCTGTGCTTGATCCTAAAGCTACTTAATGCATAAGAATTTTAAAGAGCCACAATAAAAATATTGAGGCTGGATAGCTAACGAGATTTAACATTCTATCAATTTCCATTCATTCCTTCTTTTGATTGTGATATGTTAACTCTATTCTTTTTTTTTCTTTTTAATTGGGGTATAGTTGCTTTATAATGCTGTGTTAGTTTCTGCTGTACAACAAAGTGAATCAGCTATATGTATATATATATATATATCCCCTCCCTCTTGAACCTCCCTCCCCCCACCATCCCAACCATCTAGGTCACCACAGAGCACCAGCCTGAGCTCCCTGCGCTATACAGCAGGTTCCCACTAGCTATCTATTTTACACGTGGTAGTGTATATATATCAATCCCAATCTCCCGATTCATTCCACCCTCCCTTCCCCCTGCTGTGCCCACACGTCCGTTCTCTATGTCTGCGTCCCTATTCTTAATAAAGATCTAATTGATCTACACACAAAATAATGTTATTAAGTCTGAACAGTTTTAAACCTCTGGGTCAGTGTTGTAACTCTTTATTAGTAAAGTTAATTTGTCACAAAGCAGTCTAGATAGGAGAATGCTTGAGGACAGTGACCATATCCACCTTGCTTGTCGTTATAGTTGAGAGAACCTAGCATGGTTTCTATTGCATAGTGGGCACTTAAAATATGAATTATTTGTAATGTCTTGTGATCACTGATCAGATATGAGCAGGAGCTTGGATTCAGAATTAGAAATTACTAAGGTCAAACCTAAGATATTACATACAGAAACATGCTGAAATAAGGATCTGTTGCTAAATAATCTATTTGAAGGTGGCCTATTTGATAATTTTTATTTAATAGTTGTTACCTTTTTAATAACTACAATGAAAATTCCTATACAGTTCTATTGATAATATTACCAATTCATGGAAAAAAACCAGGTGATCAAGGTTCACAATTATGAGCATCAATCTTTTCAGAATGTGTTTATATTTATGCGTGTGTATGTTAATCCATATATATATCCATAAATGTATTTACATTGTATCAAGAGAAATAGTGTTGGTAAGAGAGTATCTTTCATCTTTTGTTCTGTTCCTTGGTATGGTTAATAAAATATTGAAACTATGCAATTCAGGCCTTATATTAAGGCTTTGAAAATCACACAGCTCTAGTAAATTAAGAAACTAATGTGATCCTTTTTTCTATGTTTTAATTAATTTTAAGATAATTATATTTATAGAGACCATAAAATATACACTTATTTTCTATATGAAATTTTAATGAAATTATAGATAAACTGTAAATAGTAATTTTGATTACATTTATTTGTATTTGTTGACAAATACATTTATTTGTATTTCTTATGATTTAATCACTTTGGTACCAGCAATTTGCCATTTGATGATGGGAAAAGAAAATCACCATGGGCAGTTATCAAATGTATGTAATAATACAAACTCAACTTACAAAACTTTTCTTGAAATTTCAGAATCTATCTTGCGTAGGTAATGTGAAATTTCAGTGCACATTTTGGGGAAACATAAACTACATGTTCATGTAAACAGTATTTTCCCATTTCAGTATTGTTATTTAAAATACATCCACAACCTGCAAAGTTGTTCAATCCATAATCATTAATTCAAGAATAAGTAATGAAATAATTTAAAGAGCACTTAACTGAAATACTTTACTACTTTTAAGCTACCGTAGGACTTAATTACTATTTATCTGAATTTTAAATTTTGATAGCAAAATTCAAGTCAAACAATAAGGAGGCTTGGTAGAATAAAGGCTTCAAGCAGAACGAGCTTTCAAACCATATTCAAAATTTAATTATCCTCATTTGCCAGAATAGCTAAGATTCAAAATGATGGGGAAAAAAAACAATAGAAAGGAGCATAGAAATATAAATTTAAGAAGTTTAGGATTCATTGTCAATTACCATTTATAAAGAAGAGAAGGACTTTTGGAAAGCTTAAACTAATAGTGTCAAATATTATGTAACATTAGCCTACAAATAACAAGTTCTCAATGGAGACATATATATCCACAATTATCTAGACATTATAGTTCAAGTCTATCTGTAAATTCACCCTGGAATATTTGGCATTTTGGGGAAAGAAGGCCCATCAGCAGTCAGAGCTGCTCTCTCCAGAAGGAAAACCAGGGTGGGTCTTGGTTTCCTGGCACTACAAGAGGCCTGTGTATCTGGGGAAGATATTCTTTTACACATAGTGGATCAGAAGCTGGACCTGTAATGCTTCATAATCTGTCTGAATTTTAATTCTTTCTCAGAATGTGCTTGTTCTTGAACTATCATACATGTGTTTTTTTTTTTTTTTTTTTTTTTAGAAAAAGAATACAGCTGAGAAATCTTCTGGAAAGGTGGCTTCCAGATAATGTTGGTAGAATGTGAATGTTTCGCAAATATACTAGTTTTCATGAGTTTAGTCTTCACATAAAACCGTATAATCTAAACACATGTATCATCTGCTTAAATTTTTCAAAAGTTGTTTATATAACTGAAAAGTATCATCAAAACACATAATTTGAGTGAAGCAAATGGAAAGGAATTATTATTTTGTCTTATACTGACCTGTTCTAATTCTTTTCTTCCTATCTTTGCCGTCTGGTCTCTTTTCTGTGATATCCATTCAGAAAATTTATTTTTACAGGGATACCTTAAGAATGTTGCACATTAGTATATAGCTTAAATATTTTAAAAGAATGTAGATATATAGGTTGATGAGACCATGGTGGTATTTATCACCAGATTAATATTTAACTATAGAGTTTTCCCTCAGTATTTGTGAGGAATATGTTCTAGGACCTCCGTGGATTCCAAAATCCAAAGATGCTCAAGTCCCTTATGTAAAATGGCATAGTATTTGCATATAACCTACACACATCCTCACATATACTTTAAATTATCTCTAGGTTACTCACAATACCAAATGCAATGTACATGCTATGTAAATAGTTCTAAATACAATGTAAATGCTAGTTAAATAGTTGCCAGCTTACAGCAAATTAAAGTTTTGCTTTTTGGAACTTTCTGGATTTTTTTTTTCCCCAAATACTTTCTGTCTGAGATTGGTTGAATCTGAGAATGTGTAACCTGAGGATACGGAGAGCTTGACTACATATACATTTGGACTTGAGATTATATAGTTATTTTACATAGTGGAGCTATATGGGGTGGGTTGGATTTCAGATGGGTTGGATTGATAGTATTATGTTTAACATTATTAAAATGCATTTAATAGACAAGACACATATTTATTTAGTTAAAACTAAAAAGCTTCTTGGATTTCCCTTAATCTAGACTTGAGTATATATTTTAAGAAGTAAATTATTGATGTTCTTTTTTGTGTAAAAACAATAAAATAAACCTCTCCACATGACTCCCTCTTTTTGTTCTTCAGGCAAGAGTGTTCGCTATTGAGATAGAGTAGAGAAAGAATCCTCCATCTGCCACTCCCGAAAATAGAATGCTTATTTTTTTACCTCTGGATAAATCTTCTTCATATATTTATGCCTTCTTCATATATTTATGCAGGTCAGAGAAATAGACTAACATATCAGTTCATAATATAAGGAAGGTAAATTTATAGTTAAACTTCGTCAACAAATTCATTAAAATTATTTTCATTTGAAATTTTCCATTAAGCCTCAGTGAACCTCAGCTTTATTTAAATACTCATTGTTTAACTAGAGAAATTAAATCTCCAAGGACACATCTGTTTTTTAATGATATTATAGTTTGGGTTTTTTTGGTGAAAGCGTGGGATGGTGATGGAAAGGCACTAGGGGTCGGAGAAGGAAAGGAGCTCTAATTCAATATCCCCAGGTAATATGATATAAATAATTGGAAAAAGGAGATATTATTTCAGTTGGTTAATTGTAATAAACCTATCTTATTAGAGCATTAAGGTAGAATCAACATGTTGGGAAACAGATAAAAGGTGCATGAAAGCATTTAAAATTCAATCATTATGTTTTATTGCACCTATCTGCTCCCAGGAAATGTAATTGGAAATTTGATTCATTGACCTTTAGTTGCCATTTTGGATCACAGTTCCAAAGCCTAATGTTTTCAAGTTGGACATTTGAAGTTAATTTGATAGAACCATATTCAATACATTTTTAACCCAATTATCTTTTTGAACAAAATTTCAAAAAATAAAATCAGGCTTAATGGGCTGGTGTGTATTTGACAAAGCATCAGCACAGTTATTTAATCCTGAATCTGGTTAAAGCAACTAATGTTCAACTTAAGGTTTCTATTAACTAGAAGGACTGGGAAACTTTTTACTGTTGTTTTATTCACAAACTCCTGCTTCTCATTAATTATTTTCTGGATCTATATTACACTACATTTACAGTTACAACATCCAATTACACTAAAATTACTTACCATGACATAAGAAAAAAGCAGTATTTAGTATTACAGGTGATTATCCTTAATTTCAAAAATTTGGGCACTTCCCAACCCCTTTCACCAACATAAGTATGATACCACAGGACCCTCCTAAAATATTTATGTCTTCACTCAGAAGGGTGATATATGACAAAATTATATGCCTAACAGGAGAAATACATTATGTAAATTGATCATGATTTCTTGTCAGCGTTTGTGTACTTCTCTGCTCACTGAAGTCCATGTAACTTAGAAAAGAATCATGATTAGATGGGTGTTTCTTCAGCCTATGAGATCAGATTTCTGAAATGTTTATATAGTGATGAGCCAGATGTACACAGCTTAACCTTATAATCCCATTTCACAGCTTTTCCAAATACTTGGAAACTTGTTAAGTATGAAATTGATTATTTTGGCAGCATAATTCCATTAATAGGATTCAGATCTTCCTTATTTACAATCCAGCGCTGTTAAAATAATCTAGTATGTTAAATTGACATGGAAACTGAAAAAAGAATCCATTTAAGGGCTCATTGACAGGGCAACTTTTCTCTAAAGCTTTTTAATTTTTTTTTTATTGACCATAATATTAGAACACACATGGTGCAGGTGAATTATGTAAAAGTTTTAGATACTATGCTACCACAACTTTGGTGTGAAGCAATTAGTACTCGGATTTCTCATAATTCTATCGTAATCTTGATAAGCCATATAAGACCATGGATCTGCCCTTTACAAATATTCCTTTCAGCATTATCTCAGTTGCAAGGCCTTGCATGTCATTTGACATGTGAACGTATTTTAAATGCACTCATCCTTTTTTTTTTAATGAATAGAGGCAATACAGAATAATTTAATAATGTGTCATGATTTTCATTATGCTTATTTATAGGTTCTGCAGTAATAGATGGAGAGCTTATTGTTATGCTTTCAGTTTGAGCTATTTATGCACCATGCTACTAGGTGCACCATTTCATATTTTTGATGTTCTGTCCTCTCAAGAAAAAGGGTATCAGGATCCGTAAATCAAATTAGACTGGGAAGAGTTTCATACTTTGTCTTTTTTATATTAAGTTCATAGTTTTATAAACTACCTGACTCTGCTTGAATAAACTCATGCTCCTTCAGAGAAAGGAAAAAACTATTTTTCAAACTATATATTACAACCTGATCCTCTGTTTTGTAAAGAAGGAAAAAGAAAACAATCAGTGACGAGAAAAATTCTTCTTTTTTGGGAGAATTATCTACTTTGTGTTTTATATTTACACAAAAATGTGTCTAATGGACCCAAAATAAGGAGACATAATATTCTTAACATCTCTAATCATTGGGGAAAGGCAAATCAAAACCACAGTGAGGGGGCTTCCCTGGTGGCGCAGTGGTTGAGAGTCCGCCTGCCGATGCAGGGGACACGGGTTCGTGCCCCAGTCCGGCAGGGTCCCACATGCCGCGCAGCGGCTGGGCCCATGAGCCATGGCTGCTGAGCCTGCGCGTCTGGAGCCTGTGCTCCGCAACGGGAGAAGCCACAACAGTGAGAGGCCCGCATACCACAAAAAAAACACAAAACACAGTGAGATATTACCTTGCACCCGTCAGAATGGCTACAATCAAAAAGAACACAAATAACACATGTTGGCAAGAATGTGGGGAAAAGGGTACCCTTGTACACTGTTAATGGGAGTGTAAATTGTTGGAGCCACTGTGAAAAGCAGTATGGAGGCTCTATGACCCAGCAATTCCACTCCTGGGTATATATCTGGAAAAAAAAACAAAAACACTAATTTGAAAAGATATATGCACCCTAGTGTTAATAGCAGCATTATTTAAAATTGCCAAGATATGGAAGCAACCTAAGTGTTCATTAACAGATGAGTGGATAAAGATGTGTTTTATATATATATATATATATACACAACACATACAATGGAATACCACTCAGCCATAAAAAAAATGAAATTTTGCCATTTGCAGCCACATGGATGGACTTGGAAGGCATTATGCTAAGTGAAATAAGTCAGAGAAAGATAAATACTGTATGATGTCACTTATATGTGGAATCTAAAAAATATAACAAACTAGTGAATATAACAAAAACGAAGCAGACTCAGATACAGAGAACAAACTAGTGGTTACCAGGGGGTGGATGGGGGCAGGATAAAGGTGGGAGTACAATCTATTGGGTGTAAATAGGCTCAAGAATGTATTGTACAACATGGGGAATATGGTCAATATTTTGTAGTAACTGTAAATGGAAAGTGACCTTTAAAAATTGTATTAAAAAAAAAAACAGAAAAACCTTACAGGTCTAAAAATAATCAAAAGGACTTGGAAAAAAAAGAAAATCACTGTTTCTACCAGGAGAGGCACCTAACAATTCTTCATGGCCAAAGATACTGAAAATTAATTTCCATATTAATTGGCACAAGTCTGAAAACAGGTATTCTGAAAAGCTAAGGAACTTGTATTTGTCAAGGTAAACCAGAGAATATTTGTCCAGAAAACCTGGCATACCCAGAAATTATTCAGATAATGACATTAAATTTGTAAGAGTAATTATACATTTTAATAAAATACTCATGCAAATCCCTACCAAAAAACCCACATAGAATTAGGTAACCACTAAAGAAGAGCTCTTCAAGGACAATTGATATGTAAATATGTATTGAAAAATAAGATTTTTGGAACCTTATTTTTTGTGTGTGACATATTTCAAAGATGAAGTTGCTCCACTGAGACTGTGCCTCAAGACCTGTGTCGTCATTGCTGGTCTAGTGTCTTTTGGATTTCAACTACTGTACTATCAAACTGGGAATTTATAGTCAGCCTCCAGGGATGAATTGGCTACATTTGACCACAGGGCCAGTTATTCCCTTCCTGCTTGATTTTAAGCAAGTTAACAGTTTTCTTAGAAGAAGATACTTTACTCTTGGGAAAAACAGTTATATACAAAAGCCTGATATGCAAAAATTGTTTTATTCATTAAAATAATTTCAAGTTATTTTCCAGTATATGTGACTTTGAGTTTCTCTTTTCATTTTTTTTTATATTGACTATATTTTTTCCCTAATTTTAAGAGGAATTCTTACTTATTGCAAAAATTCCACTAAAAAAGCCATACCTAAAACAGTGTCCAGTATATAGTTAGAACTCATTATACACTTGTGGACTGAAGATAAAGTTGAATTTAAAAAGTTATAATTGCTTATAATTTAGAACTCAGAGGTAGCTATTGCTAACTTTTTTGGTTCAGTCCACAATCCCTTCTCTAATTTTGAAATCTAAAGGACTCAGGCCTGAACAGATTTAAGGCTATTTTAAATTTTTATTTATTCCACTTAGTGTTAATATCAATATTTATTTTACCGGAGAAATATTAATATGTTTAATTTTGAGGTGTTATACCAGTCGCCGCTGGGATGAGTAATACGTGACATACACCCACGCAAACACACACATAACTAGATTTTTACAATAAGTGGCATATACTACACAACATTGTAGCCAACTATATTTCAATTTTAAAAAGTGGTACATACAGGGCTTCCCTGGTGGCACAGTGGTTGGGAGTCCGCCTGCCAATGCAGGGTGCGCGGGTTCGTGCCCCAGTCCGGGAAGATCCTGCGTGCCGCGGAGTGGCTGGGCCCGTGAGCCATGGCCGCTGAGCCTTCGCGTCCGGAGCCTGTGCTCCGCAACGGGAGAGACCACAACAGTGAGAGGCCCGTGTACCGCAAAAAAAAAATAAAGTGGTACATACAAAACATAATATATTAAAGCTGCTTTTTCCTCAAAATTATATAAATGTAGCATAGATATCTTTATTTGTCGATGATGTAGTTTCATATAAATGGTGGAATTCTTGGCCAATTAATGGATATCTTATAGTTCATATAATTCATCCGTCTCTGACTGACGGATTTTTTACACTGAGATTCTGTTCCCAATGACTTGGTTTAAAAAAAAACAAAACAAAACTTGCTTTTCAGTTCAGAGCAAGTTGCTTAACTTCTTTTTTCTGTTTTCTTATCAGGTGTAATAATATTTGTTACTCATAGGGCTGTCATAAGTGTCAAGAATGAAATATGATTGTGCCTATAAATAATATTGATGATGCTAAATTCTGAAGAAATATTAACATATTATTATTTTCTTTAACAACAAAAAACAAAATATTCTGGAGCAGTTAAACTTTAGGGTGCTGATATGTAGACATATTCCCTGTAAAAACAAAATTTCAGTTGGCCTCAACGTTAGCATTTGTACAAGAGTATAGTTTTATCCCAGATTACTTATGCTTATAAAAAAGTAATTTTCCTGGAATGCAAATGTATTTTACTGTACATTTCTATTTTGACTTCTTGGAACCAGAAGTGATCACTTTTGTTTTACTGTTAAATAGACATTTTAAAATGTGACTGATTTTTGATAGACTATCTTGTGAAAATTAATGTTTAGATGTCTAAACATTTTCCGGTACGTGGGCCTCTCACTGTTGTGGCCTCTCCCGTTGTGGAACACAGGCTCCGGATGCGCAGGCTCAGCGGCCATGGCCCACGGGCCCAGCCGCTCCGCGGCATGTGGGATCCTCTGAGACCGGGTCACGAACCCGTATCCTCTGCATCGGCAGGCGGACTCTCAACCACTGCGCCACTAGGGAAGCCCCTAACATTCTTAAACTACGAAAGTTAACTCTGAAGTTGTAAGATAGTTTTAAGTCTTCCTTAAGAACTGTGCATTTTATGCAGGGAGATCCTGCAGGAAGAAAAACTCACAGTAGGTAGAAACTGAAGAGAATTTTCCACAAAAGAACTGTTTTAGGGCAATGAATACTAGAAAGTTAGAGACATTTGACAGCTCCTGATTTCATTTACACTTCTTTTCATGTGAGAAAATTGAAGCACAGAAATGTTACCGCAGCTTGCCAGGAATAGAGAACTAATGTCATCTGACTCAGAGTTTAGGGTTTTTACTCCTACACCAGTTGGGATATCATATTTGACATTCATTTCTATTGAGGTATCTATAGATTATGGGAACATCTTATAGCATGAAAATTGCTGCAATAAAGTAATACAACTTAGTCCCTAGACTGCAGGTCAATTTAGAAGAAAATTCTTTAAGGCTTCCACATAGGAAGTGTCAAAAACTCTGCTGGAGCCTATGTACAACATGTTGTCACAGGGTCTTTCAAATGGGAAACCAGCAGTAGTGTCAAGAGGTTCTGTAGTTGTTCCTATAGTATTTTCATTTGTAGTGAAAATCCTTCCAAATTTTGGAGACTCCAGAAGCAGCCCTGGATTCTCAGATTTGATCACAGAACTGGTTTTGATTCTTTTATTCTAATCAAAATTGTCCAGTAGATGTCATTGCTTTTATTTGTGTTTAATTCAGAGCTGCCCAGTTATAGGAATAAAGCTATTCAAGGGGCTGTGACCTGGTATTAGAACTCTGTAGGGAGTGTTGATTAACAAGCATGATTAGAATGAAAATAATCTGTAAAACACAACAGACAATGATAAATAGAATAAAATAGAAAGCAAAGGACAATACACACAAAAGCAAGATGAATCATATAGTACTTGCAGGTTTTTTATTTGAAAGAGTGCAAAATGTTGAGTCAAAGTAACTCGTTCATATTACTTACTCATATTGGAACCTCCAGCTAGCCTTTCATGAATTCCACAGGCCTCAGCTTCTCCATACATAAAATAGAAATAATTATAATGGCCCCATCCAGTGAGGCTGAAAGGAAATAATACATTTGGAAGAGTTGAAATACTGTGACGACATCAACCTCTAAAATATGTAAGGAAGCACAGCAGAGTTCTCAGAACTGAAGAGTTCTTTTCTCTGGGAATGAATTAGTTACTCTTATTCTAAGTGCACTCTAGAGGAACCTGTAATACAATTCAGGAAACTTCATGCATCTGAGTGCATTTTGTTTTAGGTGTTCCCATGATGGTACTGTTTCCGCAGTTTTAAGTTGTTTGGAATTGAATATAAACATGCTATAAATCACCTAAAACCTAAATCACTTAAAAATATAAATCATTTTTCAATCAGGTACCTTCCAAGTGCATACTCTGTGAGGAAGTCTGTGTCCTTCAGAGGATGAAAATGACGTGTTTTTTCCTAAACCATGACCTAATTAAGCCTAGTGCATATGTAAAAATGCCTCATTACTATTTTATCTACAGGAGTGAGTAGAGTAAAAAAATATTAATTATATGGTTAAGAAGTGAGACTTCGTCTTTCTAAGTCAGGAGCCTGCAATTTTTTTTTTTTTTTTAATGAAGGGCCAGATAGTATATATTTTAAAGTTCGGGGATTGTACGGTCTCTGTCACAACTACTCAACTTTGCTATTGAAGCATGAAAGCAACCATAGACAACATATAAATGAAAGGGCATGGCTGAGTTCCAATAAAACTTTATTTTCAAATACAGAGAATGAGCCCCTTAGCCAGCCAGGATTCACCAACCAATTTTGTAAGTCATTACTAACTGTTAATAATATTTCTTAATTTTTTTTTATTTGAGTGTTTGCTAAAAAACTGCACTATGTAGACTTTAAATAGTTTCTAACAAAATCAAAATGATTATCTGTTATTTCAAAACCAGTTATTGGAGGAATGCTGGCTTATTGTCTCATGAAGTGATTCTCTAGATAACATTGCTTCTTTCACTAGAGGAGAAAAATTCTTAGAATTAAAGTCTTCAAGCAAAGAAAGAGCTGGGGATTCTTGAATTAGGTATTAAGTGACAGTCTGATAAAGAGTAGAGATATTTCATTTCATTTTATGCTAATGTTTAAAAATATGCTAACATTAGTAAAGACACTTAACTTTATTTTAATTTCAGGTATGAACGTCAACCTGAAATAGCTATTTCCACTGAATCATGCATTTTAAATGTGATACTTATATTTCAGAGGGAAAATGAAAAATATTCTAGTAATCTAATACTTACAAATTTGATTAATAATTAATTTTTTCTCAAATTTAGGAATTTCTTTTTCTTTTTAATATTCATTTCTGAGGACAAGTCTTCCAAATTCCTTGTATGTTATCTCCTAAATTTTCATAACTGTGCTTTCAAATTACTCTTGTTTTTAAGACAGAAATTCAAATCTAAAGGGTTATTTTTTTAATTTATAATTTTATATAATTTTTATGTTTTGGAAGGGGTTAGTAAGTTATCTTTGAAACTCATGCAAAAGGTTGGGGACTCAAAATTCACCCAAAGTATATACTAGTTATTGTAAAATATATTGGCTATTTATCTGGTTGGCTGAATCGTTACTTATAAAGAGTTAAAAATTCTCTATGCTTATCAAGATTTAGAGGAAGGAAAACATTAGAAAGCTGCTGATTTATTCAATTTCACCTTGAATTCCTCCTATTTTTTCTCCTATTAAGAATTGGAATGCACCTGGACAGTTGATGACTTGAAAGGCTGATGCAAAATCAGATAAGAAACAGATCTTGTTGATCACTCTTTGTTGCATTTGCAAAATGTAATCATTTTTTAAATAATAATTGACTATCTTCTGATCAACAATTTAATATTTTGAGCAGCAAGACTGGTGAATTGTGTTTACCAAAATCATTGCATTCATAAAGTTTTTAATTTTAGTGTATTGTGAAAAAATAAACTGATGAAATGGATAGCAAGCATACAGTTTGATTTACTTTTTAAATTAGTTATTTGTCTTTTAGGAATTTCACATGATGATCGACTGAATGTAATACCTTAAATTTGCACTTTAAAAGTGAGTGTTCAGAAATGCCTATTTTGGCAATTGATAATATATGACTATAATTATTGTAATTATACAATTAAGCCTACTGTATGCATTAGTATATTTGATAATAAATGGCCATTATTACCTTTTTATGTTATTGACCAAAGGAAAAATCTAGTCATTAGAGTTAAATATAATATTAAGCATATTAAAATAATTTAATGTGAAAGTATAAAAGGAAAGGTAGAGTGCATAAAGAGCCATTTTGTTATTAGGGGTATAGTAGTACTATTTTGCTTAGTATGTAACAATAATTTTTAAGATCATTTCAAGGCAATTCACATTAATTTCTCATTAACTTATTTTTGAAAATATTGGTATGGATCATTATATTTCTCAGAGAGGCAGTATATCAACTGACTTGTCCTGGCAGTCTCTGGCAAGTGTTATTGTTCTACAATGAATTGGGTATATGACAAGCACTCCTATGAAAGTCAGCTGTAGTTTCTCTGCTTAAAAAAAATGTGGACAGTAATAGTATTGTGTCTCCTAGGGCAATTGAGAAGAATGAATAATAAATATCAATAATACCACTTTGTAGATCCTAATGTAGGACAGCATACTCCAAATCTCCAAGTACAGTATAGACACAGTTATACCATTTACATGTATTTAGATTCAGTGAGGTATAGTGTCAAGGCATGCCCATATTAGCTAAGTGAATTGGACTAAAGCTGGCTTAAATCTAAATAATTCAATTTTTAAAAATTTCCATATGCTTAGTAGCAAGTTTCTTAAAATTAATAAAATAAGATTTTAAGGAAATATATTTTGCAGAAAGGAGCATTCAAAAGAATGTGTCACTAATTTGTCTCCCTCTTTTTTCACTCTTTCTCTTCATATATGGAGTATTCCAGAAATTCAGGCTTGTAATGAATTTTTATTGGCAATGTATAATTTTTGAGTTGTTAGTCTTAGAGACCCAACTGCAGAGAACGTAGTTTCAGATATTCCCTCCAGGGGGAAAATTCTTCTGCATTCTTAATAGAGATGGGAAAAGAATATGATAGGAGGAAAGCAGAGGAGAGTTTCCTAAGACTAAATGTCTGGCAAAGAGTTAGCAAGAAAACAGAAAACAACTCCAAACTTCCCCCGCCACTTGGAAGGAAAAGGGAGGACTGAATATTGGTTAGAGTTGAGTTGGAGAGGCTTACCACCTTGAAGAAAATGGATTAATTAAGGATGTTGAAATTAACAATCTTCTAGTAAGTTTGGATTCTTTTCCTAAAATATCCGCTCATGGCATAATGTGCTGCTGTTGCTAGTGGGAAAGTACAGCTAGCATTCAGTGGTGCCTTGGTGGCCTCTGAGCTCCACCCTTCAGCAAATATATAAAAAGAATGTGCAGCATTCTCTATTTTGTATGCTTTTATAGATAACAAATAGCTCTCATCTTACCTTTTGCGTACTTAGATTTTCTTCTTTCTTGTCAAAGATGATTTTCTTTAAGATTCACAGATTACATAATTAAATTCTGGCACACCAGTTATTACTGAACTTATCAGTGCCATTTATAAAAGGGTTAACATTTGCAAGAGGTTTTCAGATACAGCCACATCACTTTAAAAATGCATCTAAGTCATCCTAATTGGGCAGTAGACTTGCAATTCTCACTTAACAGGATATGGCTGTTCTTGTCCTCCCATTTTTAACTTAATGTCAGTTTTTGCTAAATGTGGTCAGAATTTCTCACTTTTTTTCTTATACCTTTAGTACATAAGTGTGGACCACACTATATTTGTATAAAATGTATTATTTTGAAAATCACTGATAAATACAGTTATTGCCATACCTCATGCACTGTAGAAATTTCAGAGCTATAGGTGCTGTCAGATAATTTTATAAGCGGTGGCTTAAAGTGCTGTTGGCTACTTCAGCAATGTGGAAAGAACCACACCATATATTCTGTTGAAGGCAGAGCTATCAGAAGCAATGTTGGTATGAAAAAGCTTAAAGTGAATTATTCACCTCTTAACACTCCCTTGTGTTCAGAGTGCTGCAAAGAGAATACTGTTATCAATGGGAAAAGCAGTGCCTTTGAATTAAGGGAAAAGTTCAACTTGTTTCGTTTTGTTTTCAACCCAGTAGCATCAATATATGCAATCAATCTTCTCTCCCTAATTCAAAGGAATTTTCAAAATTTCACTCCCCTGTTCCTCTGGATTAGGAAAACACTGATCATCTAAGTATAACTGAAGCTATAATGATGTGATTCAACACCATGACTACACATCCAACCCAAAATTAGTCTGTGAGAAGTTTTATCTTAATGATGACTTCAAAGAGTCAAATATACACTTTCATTTTTCTTCAATAATTCCAATTCTAGATCAATACCTCTAGAATGAAAGCTTTCTTCGTATTTGTATTGCAACCTCTGGGAGAGCCTTTTTGTATTTGACATATCTGTCTGCTCTCTTATATATTACAAAATTATAAAAAGGATGTGTACTCAAATATATAAAGCTTATACAGATAAACATAAAGTAGAAATTTAATATTAAATATATAATTGTTGAGACAGATGCTCCTAGAACTTGGTGCAAAATGCTACATCTTTTGCCCCTCATTGTCTAATCTGTTGTCAGTCTTATTCATTGTAATTTTTTTTTTTCGGTACGTAGGCCTCTCACTGTTGTGGCCTCTCCCACTGCAGAGCACAGGCTCGGGACGTGCAGGCTCAGCGACCATGGCTCAGGGGCCCAGCCGCTCCGCAGCATGTGGGATCTTCCCAGACCGGGGCACGAACCCGTGTCCCCTGCATCGGCAGGCGGACTGTCAACCACTGTGCCACCAGGGAAGCCCTTATTCATTGTATTTTTAATTTCAAATATTATAGTTTTCACTTTTGGAAGTTTCATTTGGCGTCTTTTGGGCCATCTATTTCTCACCTTTAGGCCCAAGATTGGGATACTGCAAGGGAGGTTCCTGGGGCTCAAAATTTGAGGCACTTACTCTCAGGGTCATGCTTTTACATTCCTGATCATATTTTCAAAATTCTAATAGATTTTAAGGTCCTTATTAGTTAATTCTGTCATCTTTTTCATGCCTGGGTCTGTTTTTATTGATTGATGGGTTTTATTGATTGATGGGCTATAACCTAGGTATGGGTTATGTTTTCCTGGTTTACTTCATGCCTTGTAATTCTTGATAGAATATCAGATACTGTGAATTTTACGTTGGTGGATACTAGATTTTTTATATTGTGCATGGTTTGAACTAAATGTGTGTTTGTGGAATGAATTTACCTGCTGAGTCTCTGTCCCAAAGGTCTCCTCTTTGGTAAAGAAACAGATGTAGAAAAGCAAAATAATATCAAGAATGCCAGCAGTTTATAAACTACTGTCTTCTGTGTTTACACAACAATGATTCTGGAAATGCCAGAGATGTTTGGTTTGTCAAAATTGTTCTCTCCATAGGAAATTTCCTGACTGTCTCATGACTTTATAATGGGAAATATAAAATAATTCTGTTAAATAGAACCGAGGTATTGTGCATGTATTTTTCACAGTTATTGCACTAACCACAGATTGAATTCTAGAAACATTTACTTAAACAGTATCTGTGATGGTGAAAAATAACTATAGAATCCAGTTTCCTAATGCTCACAATACTTTTCTCTGTTCCTTTTGCAGGGATACATTTGGAGAATAGTACTCTGATACTTTTCTTAGAAATTCTTTAGAAACTGAGATTCAAAAAGATGAGGTCTTTGTTTTTGTCATCCCATAGTTATCTCATTTTTTAGAAATTCAAGTATTGTTTTACAACTTACCAGACTTTCATCCAGTTATTGTTATTTCATGATCATTACAGTGCTGCTTATAAGATTAAAAAATAATTTAAAAGTGGGAATTCCCTGGTGGTCCAGTGGCTAGGATTCTGTGCTTCTACTGCAGGGGTCCTGGGGTTTGATCCCTGGTTGGGGAACTAAGATCCTGCAAGCTGTGTGCTGCAGACAAAAATTTAAAAAGTAAAAAATTTAAAAGTTATAATAGGAATGGTATTTTATAACTAAGGAATTTTCATATATTATCTCATATAAAACCACACAAATAGTATTATCCTAATTTTACCATCAAAGTTGTAAAATTATTTTGACTATTCTGTATACGCTTTGGTGCATCTTAGATGCTAATAATTTCATATTCAATGTCTTTAGTCTTTACAAGGATATTCTATTCACTTACTTACAAACGTAGAATCAATTTCATGAGGTATTCTCCAAATTAAAAAACTCACCATTTCTAAGGATGGTTCCTAGTTCTTCATGATATAGCCATATTTTTTCATGCATTGAAAGAAAAAGCTACTTCTTTGCAATAAATGCAGTCTGAAATCTTTATTTAAAGTATCTATTTTATGTCTGGGTAAATGAGAACTGCACGCAAGGAAAACATCTTTGAAAAAATATGAAAATTGAGCTAAATAATTCATATTTAAGACGACTGTCTTATAGAGTGTTGCTTGGGTTTGTTAGTGTGGCTAAATAGAGGTTTATATCTCAAATCCATTTGTAGTCTGTCCAAATGAATATGGGATTTCTAAATAGTGTTTTGAAAGTTGGCTCTGTATAATTTTAAAAGACAAAGTTCAGGTATACTCTTTATTGAGACTAATGAAAGAATTTGTAGTTTTATAATCCTCTGTGAGACAGAAAAAATCCTCAGTGTATATGAGATGCATATGATCACCTTATATGTATGTTTGGAATTAATTTTTATTAGCATCCAATAAAATGAACCTTTTTTGGAATGTAGAATTCTGTGTTTTTTGTTTTTTGTGATTTTTTTCATATATAGCTTCATGAAACTAATACCACAACCAGGACAGTTCTATCACCGTAAAAAGCTTCCTCATGCTATATCTCTATAGTCAACCTTAACTCCTGGCATCTACTGATCTATTCTTTGTTGTAATAGTTTTTGCTTTTTTGAGAAATCTTATAAATGGAATCATACACTGTGCAACTTTTTTGAGACTGGCTCCTTTCACTCAACATAATGCTTCTGAGATTCATCCAAGTTGTTGCCTCAGTAGTTCATTATTTTATTGTTAAATAGTTTTTCACTGTGTGTATGTACCACAGTCTATCTGTTCACCTATTGAAAGATATCTGGGATGATTCCAGTTTTGGCAAAGAGAGCTCTTGAAATACTCATGTACAGATCTCTGTGTGATCATAGTCTTCATTTATTTAAGGTAAATACCAAATTATTGGGTTAATTTTGGTCTTTTTTTTTTTCCCTATGAATGATACTTTTGGTATCATGTCTAAGACCTCTGCCTAACATTAGGTCACATAGATTTTCTGCAGGGTTTTCTTATAAACTTTTATAGGTTTATGTTTTTCATTTAGATCTATGGTCAATTTCAAATTTTTATGTTTTTGTTTTGTTTTGTTTTTACAAAGTGTTCATTTTTGCTGAATTGCCAAGGTTCATTTCTATTGAATTGCCTTCTGCAACTTTGTCAAAAATTAGTTGGCCGGATTTCTGTGAGCTTCTGAACAGTCTCTCCTGTTCCATTGATCTATGTGTCTTTTCCATTGACAATACTACACTGTCTTGATTTATGTAGCTTCATAGTAATACTTTAAATAGGATACTTCAAATTTAATCTTCTTTTTCAAAATTATTTTGGTTATTACAGTTCTTTCTGTTTTAAGTTCTAGAGTCCTCTTGTCTATAGCTATAGAAAATCATGCAGTGAATATGAATGGAATTATGTTACATGTATAGATTATTTGAGGAACATTGATGTCTTTACCATGTTGAATTTTTCAATCCATAAACGTGATAAACCTCTCCATTTATTTAGGCCTTCTTTGATTTATTCCATCAGTTTCTGTAATGTTCAGTGTACAGATTCTGTACTTATTTTTTAAAATTATCTATTTGCTTATGTATTTGACTCTTAGGGACATATTATAAATGTATTGCTTTGGATATTTAAGTTTCCAACTAGTTCATTACTAGTATATAGAAATATGATTGATTTTTGTGTGGTGACCTTGGACATGGCAACATTGCTTAACTTATTTACTCATTCTGAGAAGTTTTATTTGTTTGTTTTTGTTTGTCTTGATTCTTTCTTATTTTCTGTTTGAACAATACTATTATCTGAGAATACAATAACATTGTGAAACATTTTTTTCCTCCTTTTCTAATTTGTATGTCCTTCACTTGTTTTTCTTGCCTTATTGAACATATTAGGACTTTCAGTGCAGTGGTGAATAGAAGTGGTGAAAGCTTTCAGTCTTTCAAGTGTGATGCTAGTTATACTCTTTTTTGATAGATGCTCTTTATGCAGTTGAAGAAGTGTCCTTCTATTCCTATTTGCTGAGAATTTTTATCATTAATAGATATTGAGTTTTGTCAAATGCTGGATATATTTTTAAATGTTCCATTTTTACTATTCTAAGAGTAAAAAATATCTATTTTGACTCTTTTTGCTATCCATTTTCAGATCAACTTCTCTAGATACATGTAAGTGGTCATGTCAAATTAATCTACTTCCACAAATAAAGCTTTCCCAATTTCAGGCAATGTGGTTCAGCTTCAGTAGGTGCTTTCTTTTGGTCTTTTTCAGAGACACTCGTTTTTAAAATCACGATTTTTTTTAGAGTCCTAATAGATGAGCAAGTAGTAGAAGATGGCACATCTTAGGAATAGTTTATTATTGACTACTGCTGATAAAAATTATGATTTCAAGTATCATTTATAAATTTACTACAATTTGCTGAGTACTAGAAGAGAAGTGCATAAAGGTAAATAATCAAAGAAACCATTCATATCATACAGACTTTTCCACTGTGTGTTTGTTTACTTGATTACTTGTTTATTTGTTTATGTTTTCTGAACAAAAGAAAGAATATCTAAATTTTTATCTTCATCCAAAAAATAACAAAAAAATCAAATTAGGAGGGCCATTCAGTTTTATAAGTTAGTTCATATTTAAGTGATCATTATGAGCAAATGATCATTTAAAAAAAACAGCAAAATATTTGTCTTTTTATTTCTGAGTGAAATAGATTAAAATGATAATCATATCCTACAGTTTATTTCAAAGTGTCTGCTTTAGAACTTTTTTGTAACTAGCCATCAATTCCAGGGATCCATTTTTTTAAATAATAAACAAATGATATGTTTTAAAAATAAAAGTTAATAGTTCCTGTGTTCAAGTTATGTTTGAAGGGAAAACATTCTAATTTTATACTTGTATGGAAAAGGATAAAATTTTCAAAAGTTATATTTTAATTACTCATATGAATATTTTAATTACTCTGCTGAGACCTAAAAATCTACAAGTGTCTGACCTCAAATTTTACTTTCTTTCTAGACTTAATGGTTAAGAATTATAAACGTACAAGATAGAATTTGATTTTTAGAATACAGTGTTGGAAAATAGCTGAAAGCCCTTATATTTCTAAATTAAATGATGCTGTAATACATTTAGCTTTTTTGTCTATTTTCTGTTTGTTTTTCTATGTAAATACTGTTATTTTATTTCAGATTATTTGAAATGAGTTTTCAGACATCCTTGGAGCCTGGATAATGAAAATGTTATTTTCTATATTAAAATTAGTGTGTTTTTTATAGTGAATTAGTCATATGTTTATTAAAGGCCAAATGACTATTTCATTATGGTAATTATAAACAGACACAGCCTCTCACATTCCTACCTATTTTAATGAATGAATGCTGGCAGACATTATTAATAAACTCCTGATACTCTGCTACTGATTAAGTTGCAGACTTCTAAAATTGTACTTTGTGAAATTCTACAATAATAAACCAACTTTCTTTAGCCTGTTTTTACCACCCTCCACCCTCATTTCTCCTCCTTTGTATATCCTTTTGTTTTTCTCTTCCTCCTCTCTTTCTATTTTTCCCTTGCCTTTCTCCCTGCCTTTCTTTCCTTTCCAAAATTCTTCTTTTCTAACTTCCTATTGTTTTTCTTCTTTCATCAGAACAATATTTGGTAGCATTACCATCACCCAGTGCTCATCAAACACGCTGATACATACATAGAAACATTCATAGACACGTGTGCACACATACTCACATATAATTTAAAACAGCTCTTCACTCAATAGGAACTTAAAGTATCTTATTTTATAAGAACTGCCCAGAACTTTGATATTATGCAAAAAATTTTAGATACTGTCCCTATTAGAACAAGGGAAGAAAAGTTTTCCCAGTCAGTCTCCCTGTGTCTAACTGAATAGGGATCCACATCCTATGAGGTCCCACCTAATCAAAGCCATTAAAATCACAAGATTACTTATAATAGCCCTTATATTTTCTAACTAGAGTTTACACTTTCACTTTACATTTTACTTGCTCCTTAATACCCCGGATTCTGTTTTTCTGAAGTGTTCTAAGATACTCAGGCTTAGCTTTTAACTGACAGCAATAATGATGCATGTTTTTGACCAATTCAAAAAATGAGCTAGATGATTTTAAGTTTAAATGTGGAGTTTCTAAGTAATTTTAGTTTTTAAAATTGGCAAAACTCTTTTGCAAACATTTTTGCTCTTGGTGTTGGTTTCCACTATTACTTTTACTAGAACATAAAGTCATCCTTAAAGATAGATAGTTTGTTATGGAAACAATTAAGGTGCTTCACAGAATCTGGAAATTAGTAAAAACATGTTAATAAAAAATGTCTGCTACCAATTACTAGTTAAAGTGGATTAGAAATGAGAAATTAATCTACCTTGTTTACCTTCATCTTTGCATTTATTTTGACAAAGGTCATTTGAACAACAGCAAGAAAAGATTATAGATTAAGAAATTTGTGAGGATTTTTCCTGTCCCCCAACTTCTAAAAGACAGTGAAACTTAGATAGTAGTTTAAGCTATTACTGTTAACATGTTTTTTCCAATAATAGTTTAAAAAGCCAAATAATTTAAATTATTACATGGGATTAAAAAAAAGAGTCCTGTTAGTTTAAATTAGCCTTATTTATAAGGAAAAATACATACTGCTCTACATTAAACCTTACCTTGGTCCCTCTGCTTCATGAATTGTACGCTCCTGTGTCACTGATACTTGCATGCTGGATGATCTTGTAGGAACCCATAGCTGCTTCAGAGCACAATGGTGTGACATGAAGTGAGGCAGAAAACAGGAGAACCTTTGTTGCTGAGTCAGCTGCAAGAAGAAGTAACGTGTATGAATGTACAGTATAGGGAAACCTATGAAAGATCTACTCTCTTTTTCGCAAAAGACTCTGTTCTACGGTACAAGGAGAATTCAGTTCTATTTGGCAGACATCCACGTCAGTTTGGAAGCAGCAAAAACAAACACAAAAACAAGCCTCGTTTCTCAGTGTCTTTACTCCCACTGCTTTAAGTAACATTTTAATTCTTACTTTTATTTTACTTTGTTTTTAATAACCAGGAAGTAACAGCCCTTTCCCTTGTATTGAGTACAATTTCCATAGTAAGGATGCAGATAAGGATGCACTATAGAGATGAGTCCGACCATAGGTGCCATGCCTGTATTTGTTACTGGTAAAATTTGAAGGAAAGGTTTTATATCCCTTAATTGAGGAGTGGGTGACTTTAAATGATGTTATATCAAGAAGGGCAAAGAATCCCAGCAGATGATGTAATTATGCTTAAAAATGAGTATTATTAAATAATTCATGCTTTTAATATGGAGAAATTAGGTCATTTTTCCACTCCTCCCACAAATATTCAATCTTAATATCTAAGTAATGAAACAACACAGACAGTGTTATCCATCCTGGTACTAACAGAGAATGCCAGTTATGACAGGCTCATTGTTTACTTTAACAGGTAATTTGTGGACCGGAATCATTTAATTGTTCTGAGTACATAATTACATGTCGGCAATTTCCAATTTAATTAAAATGTACAAATTTGAAGATTAAGGGAATTTTTGAATTATTAATCATTTTTCCACTAGGAAGTCTTGTTGCTCTGCAGGAGATTTGTCCAGTGTACAACTATACGTATTTTTTTCCTTCTCTTTCGCAGACAGACAATTTTCCCGCAGAGCCCAATTACATGGGCAGCAGGCAGCAGTTTGTTCAAAGGTAAGGCCTATTAAATAACTTTCTCAGCTTCCCCATTTACATTCATGTCAAAATTGCTTTGCTAGAGATTACACTTCAGATTCAAACTCGTAGAGACAACACTTTCTCTTCTTTTTCTTTATATGTATTTCAGTAGCTCCACGTTTAAGGACCCAGAAAGAGCCAGCCTGAGAGACAGTGGGCACGGGGACAGTGATCAGGCTGACAGTGACCAAGACACTAACAAAGGCTCCTGCTGTGACATGTCTGTTAGGGAGGCACTCAAGATGAAAACTACTTCAACTAAAAGCCAACCACTTGAACAAGGTGAGTGAAGTCTTCCAATGCTTACAAAGTGTAAAGCTTAAGCAATCATTATAAACCTCATAGTACTAGAGTTGTAGTTTATCACCTTGGAATGGACCATTGACGATATAGCAAAAGGAACAGCAAGTTCTGAGGTTGCCCCAGACAGAAAGCAATTATTCAATACCTCAGTAACCACAGAAAAAGGAAGGCCATGGATTTTGGTCTGTAATCTTCTTAAGATGAGAACTTGCCCAAAGTCACTAGATTGTACTTATCTTTATGAACATTTTCCAGCCTTTGCTATTTTGCATTTTATTAAAGGAAAATATAGCATATGTTAGCTAGATATGCACGTTTTAATATACAGATTAAGATGAATAAATTCAACGCTTTTAGGTGAAATGAAAACTCGATTGGAATTGTATAGCTCTTATCAGTGTTGATGTATTTTTAGTGTGGATTTTAGCTTCAAGATAGTTTTTCAAGAGTCAAATAACAGCTAAGCCAGACTTCTGGCTCCTTTTGATTTATGTCTAAGTCTTCCTGGATAGCAAATAAACATGAACTTGTTTACCCTGATAGAGTTAAAAAAGAAATACTTCTTCATAAATACATATGTTTTTTGCTAAAAGTCTATCTTCAATTTATTAGTTTGATATGCCTTTTTAAATTAATTTTGATATTTTTATTGTTTCAAACACAATAGAATATTTACTAATGATTCACCCAAAGAGAATTAAGCTAGTCTTAAGTGTGAGACTTAGATGTTGTGAATAAGCTTTTGTTATGTCCAATTATAAGAAATGAAAAGAGCTGTTGTATAAATCGAATTTCAGAATTACAAATGCATATTATATTAGTTAATATTAGTTTTCAAAATATTAATAGTATTTAAATATGTTTAATATTTATTTAAGTTTTATGAGAGATTACATTTAAGCTATATGGACATATTTATGTATTCTTCTAAGTCATTTAATGATTGGTGATTCATAAAGAGTAAATTTTTGCCTCTAGTGCAGTCAGTCCTATCACATATACATCAGCAGATAGAATGCTTTTTAATTTCTCTATTCATGTTGAAATTTGAGTTCAAACACTCACACACATACATTCAATACAGAAATAAATTCATATATATATATATACATATATATAAAAGTTTCTGCACTAAATATAATTATGCTGGCTTTATTTTAAGGATAACCTCGCAAAAGCCTTCTTTTCTAAGTAATAAGTGCCAGATATGTCTTAGCAACTTTTTGCATAACAATGCAATATTGTTTTAAAAATTATTTTAAACAAAAGCTATTTGAATACTTATCTAATATTCACAGTTCCTGCACACTTGAATGTTTACTTGAAGTGAGTTAAGTGGTCTTGATGGGTTTGACTATGCAATATTATAATATATGAATATTTTAGGCACATTTTAAGTAATAGGTTATTGGATCTTGATATGTGAATGCATAGCCTAACAGACTAATCTATGTGTGTGATAAAGTGATTTACAGGTAATTCACTGGCCACTATTTGTAAAGCTGCATAGAGTAAGTAAAGAGTTTGCATTTTGTCCTATCTTCATGAGAAATTTTGTTAATTAAAAAAGCCTGCTGCTCACTATTAACTTTTTAATTCCTTTCCATCCACTGACTGAGCAATGTATTTGATAGGAATGAAAAAAAGACCCCTATAGAAAAATGAAATATATGTCTGAAAATGTAGTTTATACTGAAAAGCTGTTTTTTTCCTATTTTGATATCAAAAAGTAATATCATAGAAAGGTGGCTATTGTTCTTAAAAGAAAATGTGGTTGACACATATTTTAATTAATATTACACATAAAATAATTGCTAGTCTATGAATGAGAATGCCAATAGATATATCTCCTGTAAAACAAGTAGTTTCCACATATCCTTATTAACAAACATGAGAAAGTTATGAATCTGAAAGCCATACTTAGAAAGTAATCTCTGAATTTATAGGAGAGAGACTGACTTCTACTTTAACACATGATTTTGAAGGAGTATTTCATTGATTGCTCGACAGATTTGATTCATCAATTCATTTAGTTAATAAATATTATCAAATGTTTTCAATATGTAAGGAAAGTTAGATTTTTTGGGAACATCAAAAATAAATTTGACTTGAAGCCTGCCTTCAAGAAACTGTATGTAACTAGTTGAGATGGGAGACCTTTCTCTGGCTCTCTCTCTCTCTCATATCTCCTCTCTCATCTACCTTTATCTGCCATCTATCTCCCTATCTATCTGTCTACCTCCAATCTGTCTTTCTCTCTCCATCATCTAGATAATCTTTTTGTCTCCCTCCTTCCCTCTCTCTCTCTCTTTCTCTTTCTTCTATGTATTTTATGCATACATCTATCTATCTACCTATCCAGATTCAGAGGAGGAGACTAGTATTTATTGAGTTTTTCCTACTTACCATAAACTGTGCCAACTTCATTTCAACATTAACATATTTAACCTGCAAACTCTAAGATAGTTATCATTTTTATCTTACATGTAAGAAAACTGAGCTTATGGGAAATTTATTAACCTGCCAAGCAGGTTGGAATTTTATCTTAGGTCCAGATATGCCCGGAATTTGTGTCTTTTCTGTACAACTTTATCCCCAAATGGGAGAATTAGCTCAAATATATTTTCTGATTCATTACTATGACTAGATATCAAATAAACATTGAAGGATAAGTTAAAACTTAAGTTCATGTATGCGAACCTTGAGGGAAAACATCAAAATAGTTTATATTCATTGAATTATTCAGTGGTTAAAA
Organism: Lagenorhynchus albirostris; assembly: GCF_949774975.1. Lineage (NCBI taxonomy): Eukaryota > Metazoa > Chordata > Mammalia > Artiodactyla > Delphinidae > Lagenorhynchus > Lagenorhynchus albirostris. Next base: position 30,164,718 of record NC_083112.1, read on the forward strand.
CATAATATCCTATTTAGTTTTCATTGCCCTTATAGATAGGTGACTACTGTTACTCTCACATTTAATAGTTGTTAAGAAATTTTCTCAATGTTCTGTGCTATAAGTAGTGAAGTCAGCATTAGAAATAAAATAGCATGCCTTCAGGGTCTGCCCTCTTAACCAATACTTTATACTATTCACATAATGAATTGTTTACTCAGAAAAAAAAAATTAAAATGTTTGAAGAAGCAATCAGCCATTTTCTTGGTCAATGTCCTCTATTAATTTATTTGAAAAGCATCATGAGAGCCAATGCCAAATTAATTTAATGCACACCTACAAAGAATAATTTTCTTTACAGATGAAAGAAGATGACAGCCATATTCAAACAATTATCTCATGTCCAAGTTTCATATGTTAACCCTAATTTTTAATGCCTTTTAAAATACCCTAAAAAACATAAATAAATTTCCTTTAAAACAAAAGCTAAACAAAAAGAAACCTGTTTATCAGTCTTTTGCTTGTCCTAAAAATTTATAGTAGTGCCTTAATAGTTTTCAATTAAAAAATCAGTAGTATAATTATATTTTATATTTTTATTAGTTTAATTGGCTTCTTTCCCTGTTTAAATTATCTCTATTAAGAAAAATAATGTTCTATTTTAAATTAAAATATTTCTTTAAATTAGAAATTAAAGTAAATTTAAAAAATAGTCTTCATATTTTCAATGGAAATTTCTATGCTAATAATGATTTTCCTTTGCAAATAACTTAGTCCATTTGAGATTTTATTTTATTAGCTCAATTTTTACTGTTTTTCTTCTTTTTTGTGCTGTTAGATTTTTTCCATTTGTTCTGTTCCTGATATTTGTGTATTTTTGCTATCATCAGTTTAAGCATCCCAAATATACAGCACTAGTATGTGTTGCCCATTATTTTAGAAAAAATATTTTAAAGGATTCAGTAGTTAAATGAAGGTGTGATGTACTGCACTACAGCTGAAGATAGCTTTAAGGATTTTATGTTAATAAAGCCTATAATAGAAAGAAGTTGTTTTAGCTTCTCTTAGTGTGATTAAAAAAAATCTCAAAGAATGTGCTTAGTATTTTCTTTTTCTATTTGAGTTCAGTTTTGTGCTCTGCCTCTCTGTTTGTCAATTAGATTTTTCCCCATACATTCCCCATCAAATATTAAATGTGGGTAGGTAGGTTAGTGGGGGGAGAGAGAGAGAGAGAGAGGGAGAGAGGGAGATAATAGGTAAAACAATCCATATGTTTTGGAATGTGTATGGTGCCATAGTAGCAAATTCCTTAGAAAGGCATATATATATATATATATATATATTCTATTTAATAAGTCATTATTTATCAAAAAATGACACAGAAAATTGACCAAAATACATTTCATCTTATTCTTCTGATTTTATATTTTGGAATGACAAAAACTAATTTATATCAAGAACTAATAAAAATACATAATGTTACTTCTGTAAAGAAGAGTCACATACAGTTTTATAAAGAACAAAAGTCTTTCAAAAATTTTTGTAGGTAAATTACTCTTTATACCTCAGAATATTATTTATACTTTGACTTCTTTATTTCTATCCATCAGAAACCTTGTAGAGTATTTTGATTGTTAGCAATAAGTGTTTTGTTTTTCTTTTAAAAGACTTAATAAGCTTTCCCCAAAATTCAGTAGTCTCTGTTGATTCCCAAATAATAAATGTGCAGTCTTTATAAATGCTGACTGGCAATTTTTCTGAGCTTGTTATTGATAGCTGTGTGACTGTTCTCAATTTTCCAAGGATAATCAGTCTTCTGATATCTTTATAATTAACTGAAACCAAGTCTTTGAATTGAACCCTGAAGCTAGTGGAGTAGCATTGTACATCGTGAGTACTCACATCCTGTGCTAGAGATTGCAGTGGATGCATCACCAGCACAGGATGTAATGCCCCGTGGGGGCCAGATGTTGGTCCCTTCCCTGGTGACTGGATTCCAGGACATTTCTGAGCCTCAGGAGTTGCTCCAATCAAATTCTTTTTCATTTCTCATCTTATTTACTTGCCTTATAATTTGTTTTATTCTCTTCAATTTTGTGCCTCCCCCGTTCTCTCTACTGCTAGAAAAATCTGACTTCTTAAATTACATTCTGGGTTCAAGACATTTCACAATGGAATCCCTGATTAAAATCTAATAAAACATAATCAATAGAAAATTGAGAATAATGGAAATGACAAATAAACTAGGTTTGCTCCAGTGAATTCAGTTTTAAAAGTAAATTGTGTTCTTAAGGGGTGCCTTCACTCTTCCCAGAGGACATTCTAGAAAACTACAAAAAATAAAGCTAAAGAATTGTTTTTTGCTGTCGTTCCTTTTTTTCTTTAAGTCAGTGTTTGAATTTTGCTTGTGGGCTCCATATTCAAAACAGGATTAGGCTAGCTGGAACGACTTTAGTATTTGTTATAGGATTTCAGAGTTTGGCAAGGCTCTGAGCCCCACTTCTTCTAATTTTCCTCCTTAATTCACTGCATAATGACTGCAATTTCACCATATTTCTAATTATGTCTGGAAAGGAAACAGTTTAATGTTTGTACAACCTATACTTTACATGAAGGAGATATTTACGAAAGCAATAGTAGGGAAATGGGAGAATGGAAGTTGAGGTCCTTGTCCACTGAAGTGAGGGTGGAGCCATACATTCAGGATTTGGGGGGAGGTTATTGAGACAGAGGGCTGGGATGCTGAACACAAACTTGACCTACCTTGCAATTTCCCCTAGAACTGACCCTGAATAGAAAAGTACTAGCATAGTACTTTTATATTCTCAAGCTTCTGTTCTGTTTTCTCTTCTGCATTATGGTTACTGCAGTCTGAATCTTCCAATCAAGCAGTGTCTTTTCCCAGGCCTACCCGTAACAGGCAACAGCAAATCCACTTCTGCGGAAGCAAGAACATGAAGGAGGTGACTGTGTCCATCCTCTCAGCAGCCATCTGGCGATCTATGAAAATCATTTTTAAAATAAATTTTGCTATAAACTTACTAATAGGAAATTTGTCTTAGGAAGGAAATGGGAAATTACTGCCATATATTGGGGGTGGGAAGGAACTTTGAATATTTAATGCCAGAGAGGAATCATTTACAAATTTTTAGAAACACTGCTGCTTTATGATTTGCATACGTGGTATTTAAGAAATTGTATTATTTGTCAAGAATTCATATTATTTTCAAGTCCTGTAAGTTTTTATTAGGCTGCATCTATCCAAGAGCAGGGTAATATCAATTTTATCACCTCCCTGTGCTATCTTTTAGGGCATTCCCAATTCATCTGGCCTTACATTTTACTAGACAAAATATTTCTCAAACTGTGAGCACTTTCACTTTGTTTTTGCTTACCAGGCTTTGCAACCGTCCCACAGTTCACCTAACTTTAAAAGTTTCAATGACATCTCTTTTCTCGTGTGCAAACATCTGCTTCCAGAATCCAGCATCTGGTATCATGAAAATAGAGAGATTTTATCACCCTCACATTTGTTGCTCATCGTAAAGCCTCTCTAACAAGTGTTGCATGATTTACTATAGACTCACTGTGATTTTGAGATTCTCTTGCTTTTAGTAAGCATAGCAATGACTTTTCCTGAAAGATTCCAATTAGGAAATGTTGGAACAGTATTTCCCAAACTTTTGACACTCATTTTGCCTTATACTTGGGACAGGGGAACCCTCCCCAGCCTTAGAATTACACACTCTCTCAAATATTCCCAAAAAAACCAGAGGATTTTACTTTTTGTGTTTTTTATAATATAAATAATGACAATTTCTTTTCATTTTTATAAATAAAATTCTATACTAATATTACATACATTTTTTATGAAAGCAGGAGTGTGTCCATAAATTCTAAAAATATAAAATAGTTATCAGCTCATCTGTTAATTAAGAACTGTAAGAAAATAATGTTATTAGGTCTAAAATTTCTCCCAGCAATTTCCTGTTATTTCACTTTAATAGCATGTTTAATATTGCAGGTTCTCTATTCTTTTGAAAGACGTATTACAAAACATTAGGGTAAGAATCCTTGAAGTATAATTCCCCTATTGTGTAGATAAGAAAACAGATTAAGTGATTTCCATGGGGTCTTCAAGTTAGTGACAGAGGTAGCACTAGTTCCAGGTTTATAATTTTCTGTCTAGAGCCCTTTCCATCCTTCTGTGTAATTTCTATGACACATTAATAGAGACCTCAAAGCCTCTGAACAGGTACTTCAGATTTGTCGTCACACTTCTTTTCCTTATTAACTTGAAGATGTCAACTGCCAAGCTTCAGAGCTTCATTCTTGATTCTTTCATATATATTGAATAAGTATTTCACATATTCATATATTTAATATATATTGAATAAAAGCTCCAAAAGGTCAATTAAATGTATCATTCCAGAAGTTAGATACTGACACTACTGGATTATTTGTCACTAAGCCCTAGGATGTAAATATTTCTTCAATCTGGACACAGTACCTATACCTGTGCTACCTGTGGATACTTGATACTTTCTTAGTGTGCTGAGGAATGGTGGTGCCAAGAGAGATTTTCAGTCATTCATTCGTTTATTCAATCACTTAAGTTTTCTTCTAATAAATGACTGTGCTCGGGATACAAAGATGCACTAAAGCACAGGCTGGGTCCTCAAGAAGCTCACACTGTATTAAATAAATTTGACATACAAACCATGAGTTTGGTGCAGTGAGAGAGAGATATGTCCTGAGTATTAATGGAGTCAGGAGAATGGAAACCCGGCCCAGAGTTGGAGGCTCAAAGAACATTCCTGGAGAAGAACACATCTGAGCTGACTCTTCAAAAAATGTTTGGCTTACTTGGCAGAGTGAAGTTGGGAGAGGGAAGATGATGGGCACTCTCAGAAACATAGGTGAAAGGAAGCAGTGCATGGCAAGCTGCTGTTAGAGGCATGTGAGTAGGGATGTTAAGAGTGGGAATGGCAGGTAAAGACTGGGGAGGTAAGTAGAAGCCCAATGATGGGACCACTGAGAGGCAGCCCTTGGAGTTTCAGGAGGTGGCAGTTCAAACTTTCATTTTAAAGGGATGATTTTTATGACAATGTCTTGGGGGATGGGAATACAATTAGGAAGCTGGGCAAGTAATACATGGCAAGGCAAAATGAGGCCTAGAGTGGTGAAGAGGTAGTAAGAATGGAACAAAGTGAAAGATTAAAAACTTCTTTTAGTACACACCACTACTTTTATGATTCTAATGAATTGCTTAGAAAAAAATCATTTGATGCCCAAGTAAATGTAATAGCACTTGAATTATTTAATGCATTTAAGTAAGCTTTTATGTAATATATACCACATATATTAAATTAACACATAAATATTTGAAACTTTTAGCATTTTCTCTAAATGACCAATGCTTATTTCTATATAGGAATCGATTTAATAAAGAAATTTACCATTCAAGAATGCTGGGGAAGAAAACAAACAAACAAGCCAAAAACTTCAGTTAACCAGATCTTTGAGAAAACTTTCAGAAAGCAGTAAGGTAGTATAAAACTTGCTGTGATAGACATTAGGATTGTGATTTGGATAACTGAGTTCAATTTACTAAATGGTAAAAACAGGGTGAGGTCATCATGGGGAAAACATTTGGGAAGTAAAAAGAGTTTAGATGAGTAACAGAAGAGCCAACTGAAAATTACAGTTTGGTAATGGGAGGAGAGGTGGGGGGTATAAACATAGAAGCCATTGATATGGGATCATACTTAAAGTAAACTGATGACAGGGATTATTGGGAGAAAAGAGAATAGAGTCCAGGACAGAATCCTTCAGAACACAACAGTAAGAAGTTGGAAAGGAGAAAAGTTCAACAATTGTTCAATCTGAATGAGACATAATCAGTATGTTGTGTGACAATCCAAAATCTGGAGACCAACTAGATGAAGTATTTGACTGAAGCCAAGAGTTTTTAGATTTCATTTCCAGACAACATAATTGAGAGCCAAATTAAATCAATTCATTAAATCAATCTGGACAACTCTGTTTTTATTTAAAACAAAATGATACTGAGCTTGCTTCTGTTTTATGGTTCACAAACTAGTTCTGAGGACAGTCCCAAATATGTGATCTGGCATCACTGGCATTAAATGTATGACTTCCAGAGCTCACTACTTCAACAAAAGGAACATTTACTTGGAATCATATATTTTTTAAAAATAAATCTATTTATTTATTTTTTATTGCATTGGGTCTTCGTTGCTGTATGCGGGCTTTCTCTAGTTGTGGTGATCAGGGGCTACTCTTTGTTGCGGTGAGCGGGCTTCTCATTGCATTGACTTCTCTTGTTGTGGAGCACGGGCTCTAGGCGTGTGGACTTCAGTAGTTGTGGCTTGTGGGCTGTAGAGCACAGGCTCAGTAGTTGTGGCACATGGGCTTAGTTACTCCGTGGCATGTGGGATCTTCCCGGACCAGGGTTTGAACCTGTGTCCCCTGCACTGGCAGGTGGATTCTTAACCACTGCACCACCAGGAAAGTTCAGCAATGTGATTTTCATTGGTGAATTGCAGTGCAAATTATTTCCTCTTATGTTAAAACTCTGTTTATGAATAAGAGAAAGAAAGGGGGAAAAAGTAGCTAAAGAAGGTGGTATTACAGATGGAAAATGCTTTAATTATTCAAGGTATCTGAGTATCAATATACTGAGGTAAATGATCCACCTAGAGGAATTATTGAAGGATTGGATGAGATAGATGTTATTCCAGTATAATGGGGATGCTAGCTTTAAAGTGAAGATAAACTTTTTCTGTAAAGGAAAGAAAGGAGAAATAAATTTGAAAAGATAAACAGTGATGTGTAGGCAAAGGGAAAATAGTTGTAGGTTCTGATCTTCTCTATAAAATGGAAAGCAAATTTCATCAATCTCATTATTTCACAAAAAACACGTATTATATAAATAACACTCAGATTTGCAAAAAGCCAGAGGAGCTCATACAATTACCAAGATAATCTATTGCAAGATGAACACCTGTCAAAAAGAGATACGGCTATTATTTCATATTTATATTTGTCAAAAAAATAAGAAATAGGAACATATAATGTATCAAACCAAATACATTAACATATTTAAATTAACTCCTCTTGTACTTCTCAATTTTATAGCTCCCAAGGAGTCTTTAAAGCTGATGTTTTGATGTGTAGGCCTATAGTATAGATGTTTTCTAGAATTAAAAAAAATTTCAAATTTTAGAAAGATGATGTATTGCATACACCATGTATTATGTTACATCCCCACTGGGAACTGTACCAGTACTCACAATGAAACACATGATCAGTTTTGTAGAGAAAAGTCTAAATATTCACATTAAATTGAATAAATGAATAATATAGATAGCCCATGTCAGTTCAAGTCAATTTTACCACCGAATGAATAGCAAAATAACTTCCAGACCTGAAAGTTTTTTGGATTTCAAAATGGACAAGAGGGCTTCCCTGGTGGCATAAGTAGTTGGGAGTCCGCCTGCCGATACAGGGGACACAGGTTTGTGCCCCGGTCCGGGAAGATCCCACATGCCGCGGAGCGGCTGGGCCCGTGAACCATAGCCGCTGAGCCTGCGCGTCCGGAGCCTGTGCTCCATAACGAGAGAGGCCAAAACAGTGAGAGGCCCGCGTACCACAAAAAAAAAAAAAAAAAAAAGACAAGAAATTTAAAATTTTTACTTAATTTGCATATTGGAGCTTTTCCTTCCTTAAATTCTTGACAGTTAGTTATACTAATGATGATTCCAGTAGTAACATGATGAAAAAAAATATCTACCAACAAGAGAAATGATTTAATCCAGTTTCCTATTAAATCATAATAGAAATCTGCAGTGGGGGATGTCTTAAATCAAATATAGACAAAAATATTCTATCACCCCTGTAATCATTTTAATGTGATAAATATTTACTTTGGGAAGATCACTCAAATGTTTCATCCTGGAACATTTAAATGTTTAATCATGTCATAAGAACATTTTGAGTAGTACTTTTGGGATTTGCAGACAGGTAACAAATGCACTCCCACCTCTGATACAGGGTATATTTTTGAAACAAAATACATATTTCATGGAGATTGATTCATCTGCCCTGGATTTTATTTTCTTTGAGGTTTTGAATATTTATACTGAGGGATGAAATTTTGTTTTGTTTTTGTCCTGGGCCATTTCCTTCCAATTTTAATTACTACATTTATTACATAATGTCCTTTATATAGACATCTGAACTTTTTCCCCTCCAGGCTAACATTTTTAAAGATATTTAAAAGAAGGATGGCAAGAAAACTTCAGAAAATTTTAATACATGCAGAATGACTTCATGATGTACATAGGTATTACTCCACACTGTTGGAAAACAATAGAAAATAGTTTGAATCTTAAGTAAATATATGTGATTTTTTTTTTTTTTTTTACTCATGGAGTGTATTGTGACTCTTGCTCAGGAGTGACTCTCATTACCATTAAAATATGAATAAATTAATACAATGCATATTATTTCAGTACCCATGTATATGACTCTGCCTTCAAGGTGTTTGGTTTTTGAAACTGTCATTCCTCTATCCATCTAGCTATAGTTCCATTTGTTAAATACTGTAATATATGTAATAAATAAAAATAAAATTCTGCTAGAGAAATGAATAAAGAATTACTTCATGAATTAGATGTGCCTTTAATAGGGTCTTGAAAGTAGAGTAGGACTTACAGGACACAGATGAATTGAATATTTGAAGCTGGGATAATAGCATGATCCAAGATCATGCTAGAGATATGACAAGTCATAGCATGATCCAGGACTGACAAATAAGTATGGATATTTTTATTGGAGTATGACATGTAGAGTTATAATGGAGAGAAATTGGACCAAATAAATGGATTAGGGTCAGATTATGAAATACCTTAAATTCTGTACTAAGAAGCTTGAATCTGATTATATAGGCCATTAAAAACTGTATTTTGAGTACAGTTAACTGATCAGAATTTTGTTTTAGAAGATTCAATTAATAATATACCATAGGAGCGCTGGAAATCAAAGGAGCCCAATGGCCAAGACGGATCATTCATCAAATTTCAAAAGGACAGTGGCGTGTTTAATATTTCCTAATTTTTGTATATTATAATGTAATTTAATTGCTGAGCCCAAGAGTTTTTATTGAAATCATTCTGAGCAATAAATGTAACTCAAAAGAAAGATTACTCAGTTCAAAGTACCATCTATTTGTATTTGTCAAGTATGATCAAAATTGATTTTTCTCTTTCATTTTTATTTACAGCAGAGCTGAAAACCCTACCTTAAATATGAATCCTAATGAAACCCTTAAAAGATTATAAATATATAACAAACTGTGTGGACTTATTCAATCAGATAACAAAAGAACAGCTAATAGTTACAGGCAATTAAAAAGAAAAAAAACTTGAATAGCTACTTATGTCAAGTACCGCACCAAGCACCTTTAAGCAAGTTTGTCCTCATGGCAAGCGGAGGAGATGGCTGTTATCTTTAATAGGTGAAAAACCTGAGCATAAAGAACTGATGTAACTTGCCCGTAGTCTAGGCCCTCTGCGGTGTAGCAGTTGTCTGCCTGATGTCATGACTGTGCTCTCTTCATTCTAGTTCCATTTCCTTATTTACAGTCTTCAATACCAATGTGAAAAGAAGAGTTCACAGAAAAGTTATACTAATATTTCTAAATTGAAAATAGGGTTGAAATTAGAGTTGAATGCGATTATCTATGCCTAAGTGAATAGAGTTATGAACAGTTCTTCAGTACCATATATAGTCATCTCATTGCCATTATTTTATTATTATTATCTTTGTGACTTCCTCTGCAGCAGTATCTAATACTGAGACTATTGTTTTTTGATCCATATATAGATGATTTGCCTTTACCTCAAATAACCTTTATTTCATTGCTACATATTGTGCAGTTAACTTAGGCACTGGACAGAAGGCACAAAACTTGCCATGCTAACTTGTTGATACCAATTGGAAAATACTTTAATTTCTATATACTTATAAAAGTCACCTTCATATGTGACGGTCATTTTATTAATGTGTGATCACTTAAACAAAGAATATAACAAGGTAGTTCTAGATATATGTTCTATCTCACCATTCATTTCCATTAAGTTTGATAAAAAGGTACTTTTGCTATTTTTGAGTAATAAATAAAATACATTTTGTTTTTTGAATGCTGTCTGTATTAAGCTTTAACATTAGTTTACTTTTAAACCTATGACAAACTACTTAGAGTTATGTTATATACACAAATTTAATCCCACTTTATTCATAATCTACATTTTGTAATACACTGTAGTCCGTATATTTTTTTGTTTTGTTTTGTTTTGTTTTGTTTGCGATACGCGGGCCTCTTACTGTTGTGGCCTCTCCCGTTGCGGAGCACAGGCTCCGGACGCGCAGGCTCAGCGGCCATGACTTACGGGCCCAGCCGCTCCGCAGCATGTGGGATCTTCCCGGACCGGGGCACAAACCCGCGTCCCCTGCATCGGCAGACGGACTCTCAACCACTGCGCCACCAGGGAAGACCCCGTATGTATTCTTAAGAAATGTCACAGTTCTCCAAGTATTTGATCAAAGTTTTTGTTCAATTAAAATGGAGCAGAAAAAACCTTGAATAAATTCCATTTACCTCATATTTTTCCACCCCAAAACTGCCAACACATTTTTTTCTACTTTCTCAAGCCCTCCCAACCAGCCCTTATAATTCCAGTTATTGGTACCACCATCTACCTAGTCACTCCAGTCAGAAACAAAGGAACTCCTCTTATTTCCCTTCTCTTCCTCACCCCAGCATGTGCCATTAATTCCTATTGTTACCACAAGCCAAGTCTACTTCTTTGTTTCACCTCTAGTGTATTCCCCCATCAGAGGCTACCTCTTTTTCACACCACCATACCTTCCCAGGGTAGGTGGTCACCTGCTTCCCTTGCTGTCTTGTTTGAGATGTAAGTTCAAACATTTCACTCCAATTAAAACTCTTTAATGGCTTCCACAGAGTACTTGAAAAAAAAAATTAGACTTTTAACCTTGGCCAGTAAACCCTCCCCTTTTGTCATTCTCTTACTAGCTCACTATACACCAGCCATGGAAGTCTTCTTGCAGTTTCTTCTTTTCTTACTCAAGAAAGAGGCTTCTAGTGTGGAAAGCTTTTTTTGCATTAACTTGTCTCCTTCAAGAATCTGCATGCTCTGTGTGCGATGGAGATACTTTTATTCTCCAATGTATTACCAATATTTGGTTTAAAAAAAAGGGTTATCAAGGATTAAAACTACAGATTAAGAAGAAGATTTTAGGGAACTTGAAGTCATTGGATAAATGTTAAAGGATCTTGATCTGATAAATAACATGATATTGTATTAATCTTTAGAGAAGCCAGTTCTTCTATAGTTAGAAACAAATCCAACAAACAGTTAATGACTTCCAGTAATTGAATTATGCACATTTAAATTGAATCATCTCATTTACCATGCACAATTTTAAATAATTTTATAAGATATGCATTGCCATTTCCATTTTGAATAGAGGAAATGACCAATCTAAGGTCATCGAACTTTTATGTGGCCAAGCCAAAATTTTAGCCTAGGGATCTGATTCTAATTTCATTGGTCTTTTCATTTTTTCACAGTAGCAATGGCCACATGAGAAGGAACAAGGTTGTAACCAGTCTAAGTGGTAGTGAAAATAAGAGGGAGTCATTGGGATGAAAATGTTTGGAGAATATAGATCCTAACATCTGGGTAGGGAGTAAGAGAGAGTCATCACATTTTTCAATGTTAAAAACTTCCATCATGTCTTAACAATATGGTTGGGCTATTTAATAGTATTGGCTGGCTAAAGCAGCATGCAAAGTACATGGTGCAATAGGAATGGGTGAAAAGAGAAATGAAAAAAGTGAGTACAATCTATTTGAAACATATGATTGCTGTATTTGAAATATGTGACTGCAGGCACTCAAAACATACTGTAATACTGAGGGAAAGATGGGTAAATTTGGGTTAGCTTTTGAGTGTCCATTATTGATATAGTACTATATACAGAAAAATTAGAGCAAGTAGATAAACTGACATGTTAAGGAAGATGGTAAAGCAAATTGCTACTTTGAAACACAGGAGACTAATCAGTAAAATGAAAGCTTATCTTGTGAGTAAATTCAACAACAGAACCTTAGATGAGGCAGGTAAAGATTCCACAGGGCTCAGAAGTGTCCTTCATATTACTGGGCCCAGAGCTACATTTGCAATAAAATAATTAGATTTGAATCCCAGCAAATAGTGTTCATTTATTTGTGAAATACTGATACTGTTGACCACATACATGTACTGATTTTTAAAATTGTCAATTTATATAAGTCCATCTAAAGTAATAGAGGTGTGATAAAAATAATAATGAAAATGAAAGCTTTGCCAAAAGTGATAATAGACAATACTAAGTAAAGGAATAACTGAAAGTACTCATACATTGAATAGTTACTAAAAAGAAGGATAAGTGTACTACTTCAGGGCATGATGTGAGATCCCCTTGAGTTTATACTTTAAGAAGAACATATATTTAAAATAACAAAGATTAAAGAACCAACACTCCAGAAGCCAAAGCTTTCCAGATTTCTTCCTTGAATTTTACTGAGAACACCAGTGCTATGTTTTTGTTCCCTCTTTTCTTCTATAACATATTGAGATTTAAAAAAAAAACTAGGCTACATAAAACTTCAGAGGTTAGGAAATACATCTCCTACTAGATTTGTTTTTGTGAGACATAACTCTGACTTTCTATATTTTGATTATTAAATTTATTTTCTGTTTTATACCCACACATATTTATATGAAAACATACATGAGCTTATATATTTGTATATATATTTTCAAAATTTGAATGACAAAAGCTTAATTTTTTTAAAAATTACACTTAGCCTATATCCACTAGAGTATCATTAACTTCTCCAATGTATTGTAATTGTGCCTGGAAATTGTACCAGGTTACTAGAGACTTGCCCTTGAAATTACAAAATGTATCAACAATATATAATAATGCATTTTCACATAGATTTATTAGCACAAGAGTATTCAAAACCCATTAACAACCTAATTATTTCTGTGTTCACGTGACAATATTTTATTAACCATCATTCAAAAACATTTGAATGTTGAAAAGAATAAAAGAAGAAGCTTTTTAAAAAGCCATAATCCAAGTTATTTGTTTTTAGGTTATGGGTAATATGTTTTTATGAATAGAGGTTACCTATTTTGCCTAATTTGTTTTTGGAATTATGTTATGAATATAAATATGTACATTCATTTCAGTATATTTATTACTTACATATCATCAGTTCATTTGAACACTCAATACATTTGTTAATACCATCAATGTTTGAGTGATTTGCTATCATTTTCTTCAGATGTAACCAATTTTTCTCCGATATCAATTCAATATTGTTAAACTACTCAATTTTTCTTTAATAATACAGCACAGTTATTAACTCTGTCTGGGGGAGAACCTATGTGCCTCACAAATTACTTTAAAAAGGATTCAGATTTCTATTTGGATTCAAAGACATACTGAAATTCAAATGAGTCAATAGTATGTTGCCATATAAATCCTTATTAACATCTTCAAGGATAAATAGATATGATAGATAGTAATTAGTATGTTATCTATAATTTGTTTCTAATTTATTTAAGGGAGAGTAAAAGTAGTTTGTTCCCTTAGAACTGTTAAGTACCCCTTTATAATTGTGTTTATGCTCTTAATGTGCAATATCTATTAAAAATATTTGACAAGGTAGAAAACTCTACCTAGTAATAATTATACTGATATATAAAGCATTACTGATGATTCAAAGTGGCATATATGTTTTCTATCCTCTTAAATATAGTTTACATGAAAGGAGTCAATATTTATTTGTGCCAGACATTGTACATGGCACTAGGGAAAGAAATTATTCATGAAACAGACCTAAGTCCTGATCTTTTGTTGTTTACCTCAGTAGATGTTTGTGTTATTCAAAGCTCTTGGAACATCTAATTTGACTTTTTGTTAATGAAGCATACAAACAAAAGTGTTTTGTTAGTCTGAAAAAACACCTTAGATCTACCATACGAAAATCAATGAATATGTGAAAGTAAACTTTAAAAATTAGGTGAGATAAAAATGTACCTATCTACAGCTGTGGAAGTTATAGGATGGAATTTTTATTCCCTTCATACAGATAAAAATATTGAGGAATGATATCCTGCATGGAATTCTTGAACAGAAAAATAACATGAGCTAAAAACTAAGGAAATGCAAATAAAGTATCAATATTGCAAATAAAGTATCAATATTGGTTCATTAATTGTGACAAATGTACTATATGAATGTAAGATGTTAAAAATAGGCCAGCTGGGTGTGAGACATAGGGAACTCTGTAGTATCTTCTCAATTTTTCTGTAAATCTAAAACTGATCTAAAATTTTAAAGTTTATTTTAAAAATTAATAACTTTGGAAGAAATAAATTGAGGATACCAAATTGTGCAGAACTTTAGATGTTAACTCAAGTATTTGAGCATTTTTAATGATCAGTAGGAAGTCAAATATGTGGGCAGGAGCCTAACATAATTAATGTAGCTATTTAGGGACACCTTCTTCTACAACTGCACAAATTGTAGGAAGGGAGTGGTGACTTCCAGGAGAGCAATCTGATTCAGTAATTTCCCTATAAAGTGATAAAGGCAGAATTTATGTGGTGGTCAGTGTGAATGGAAAGATAAAGACTTGACACAATACAAATAAGTAATTAACAGTATTTGGCAGTTTATTGGATATGAAACCTAGCAGAGAAACAAAGTCTGGGTGATTTAGAGGAGAGATGTATAACATAATAAACTGAATATAGAATAAGAAAGTAATATGTAGTTTAGACTTAGAAATTACAGTTGCTGGTGTTGTATTAGTTAGGGTAAAAGAAGATATATTTGAGTCCCCAAGGTTAAAAGAAAGTTTAATCATTTCCTCCAGGAATGTCTTATGGTTAAATAATCCGAAGTCTTTTGAGCAATGAACAAGGAATGTCTGGACTTTTTGAGCCCAGAATGTCACTGTGGTCTGTTTCACAACCTCTTGTTTTGATTGTTTGTTTGTTTGTTTTGCGGTACGCGGGCCTCTCATTGTTGTGGCCTCTCCCGTTGCGGAGCACAGGCCCCGGACGCGCAGGCCCAGCAGCCATGGCTCACAGGCCCAGTCGCTCCGCGGCATGTGGGATCTTCCCGGACTGGGGCACGAACCTGTGTCCCCTGCATCGGCAGGCGGACTCTCAACCACTGTGCCACCAGGGAAGCCCTCACAACCTCTTTTTGTCATGATAATGATTGTGCTTTTATTTTAAATGCTAACATTTTCTCAGAAGCACATAGTGAACCATAACCTCTTAATGGATAAACTAAGAATTAGGAATAAAATAGGAAAATTTCCAGCTGCCAGATATCTCTTAATCAGTAATATGTATTCAGAATATTAATTAATGGTTATAATAGAAGTCTAAGCATGGCACATTGCTCCAATTCCAAATTCATTTGACAAAATGAAATTTTCGCTGGTTAACTTTTATTTTATTCTCATTTACATTTCTACCCTTGAATATTAAAGGTAATTTTATGTTCTGTATTTCATAAGTGGAAAATAAATTACTTCTGAAACTTTTAAAGAAGGGTAAATGGTTGGAATTATCAAATTTGAAAGTGACCCACAAAGCACCAGGAATGACTTGAGAGAGAGCACTGAAACATATTCCCATTGTGTGGAACAGTCCCCTTGATGTCAATGAAGGTTTCTAGAATGTTTCTGTAGGCCTTTTGAAGTCTTCACATTAGAAATAACTGTTTGATTAAACACAATCTCAATTGGATTTAAATTTGTATTTTATAGACTTGACTGACTCTTTAGGGTCATTCTTATTGAAAGAAACCAACTCTTCATTAACAAAAATTCTAAAATTGTTTCATCGAAAGAATAGCTATGCAGTAGTTCTCTGGGTGGGGGAGGGGGCTCACATTCATTGTTGATGTGTATTGTGCTTTTCATTTGGATTCAGTAAAGTGTGACATAATTTTATGATTAAAATGGATAAAAGATGTATACATTTGACTGCTACTTTGACCATGAATACCTGAAAAGAATAATGGGATTTTTGTCCACACAAGAGGATGGGTTACAGACTCTCTTGTGGTGCACTGTTCCCTTATAAACCACCATTAGTATGTCTAAAGCTGAATCTGTGGAGGGAACGCCCTCAGGAAGGGAATCCTGGAGCATGATACATTATTTTCCCTGATCAGGTTAAATATAATCAGGATGGTTAGAATCCCATGAGAGTATTTGGTCAGGATAAGCTGTGTAGAGAGAGATTGTTCATTTAGATCACTTATAGTGCAGTGGGGTACAGACAGCTTTGGAAATTTTTCCTCTGCTGAAAAAACTTAGTCCATTCACTCCCCTACCCCCTTTCCATTTTCTCTGAAATCTTAGAGGTCATGGGTCTTTTTGCACAATTAGGTAATTAGTGTATTTATTTATTTATATTTTCTCTCTTTTTATTTTTTTATTGAAGTATAGTTCATTTACAATGTTGTGTTTAATTTCTGCTATACAGCAAAGTGATTCAGTTATACATATATATGCATTTCATATTCTTTCCATTATGGTTTATTATAGGATATTGAATATAGTTCCTTGTGCTATACAGTAGGACCTGTTGTTTATCCATTCTATATATATTAGTTTGAATCTGCTATTCCCAAATTTCCAATCCATCCCTCCCCCACTCCCCCTCCTTCTTGGCAACCAAGTCTTTTCTCTATGTCTGTGAGTCTGTTTCTGTTTCATAAATAACTTCATTTGTGTCATATTTTAGATTCCACATATAAGTAATATCATATGGTATTTGCCTTTCTCTGTCTGACCTATTTCACTTAGTATGATAATCTCTAGTTCCATCCATGTTGCTGCAAATGGCATTATTTCATTCTTTTTTATGGCTGAGTAGTATTCCATTGTATATATATACCACATCATCTTTATCCATTTATCTGTCAATGGACATTTAGGTTGCTTCCATGTCTTGGCTATTGTAAATAGTACTGCTATGAACTTAGGGGTGCATGTATCTTTTTGAATTATAGTTTTGTCTAGATATATGCCCAGGAGTGGGATTGCAGGATCATATGGGGATTAGAGTTCTCTTCTACATTTTCACAGGGCAGGGACCAGGGTGAGGTCAGTGAGCCAGTTGCCTGAGGCATAGAATTCAAGGGGGCATCAAAATTCTCAGGAATCCAGGTAAACTATATTCGAATGGAATACTTTTCAAAAATCAAGATTCAATGCACAAACCATGATGAACAAAATATCAAAATTTTAGAGGTCAATGCCATGCTGAGGCATTTTAGAGCCTGAGGCTAAAGGAAAAAATGTGCTCCTTTTAATAGACACAAACTCATCAGTAGTATTTTCAAAATATACCTTTTTGCTTATTTCAATTTTTATTGAGAGAATTACCATATTTGACCATTTCTCCTGTCCAAGGGATAATTTTGAATAATTTTGAATTAGCTTAAGCTGATGTAAAATTATAATAAATTAGGTTTGGGTATAAATAAAATGTTTAAATTAAAAATAATACTGTGAATTTTAATACACCAAATTTTCAATTTTTCATCATTTTTTCAACTACTTTAATGTTCTGGGAAAATTCACCATTTAAAAAATACACAAAATCGTGTATATCGGGGTGCACAAGTTTTCCTTTCCTTTTGCCTCAGGCTTCAATATGGCTCATATTGAATATGGCTGCTACTGCTTTTTCACTTACTTAGTTCAGAATTTTATATTAGTTAACTATTCTTTTTTTTTGAATTTTATTTTATTTTTTTTATACAGCAGGTTCTTATTAGTTATCTATTTTATACATATTAAGTAGTTAGTGCATTTAAAAGTTCTTTGGGAAAAGTGTTTTTATACAGCAAGTATAATAAACGTTCCATTTTTGTACTAATCAACACATAATAACACAACTTTTATTTATCTATTTTTTGGTCAGGGAAAAGCAAATTTAGT
Source organism: Lagenorhynchus albirostris (assembly GCF_949774975.1). NCBI lineage: Eukaryota > Metazoa > Chordata > Mammalia > Artiodactyla > Delphinidae > Lagenorhynchus > Lagenorhynchus albirostris. The sequence continues at coordinate 30,182,836 of NC_083112.1, forward strand.
GACTATTATATCTGAGACTGATCTTTCTCTTGAGCTCAAAATATTTTTTTATTTTTTGCAAATACTACTGACATTTAATTATCAGTTACAGTTGCCTAAATATTTGCAGAAATGTTGTATATTATATAAAGTTGCTTTAATATATCATCAAATGCACAGGAGACTTGAAACTTTCTACAACTTCGTAATGGATATTAGGTCAGGAATCAGTATACTCTGTTCTGGTCTTGGTTCAGTAGTATACCAGTTGCATATGTGTGTCTTTGACTCTGACCTTAACTTGCTGGTTCTTAAATGCCTTATCTATAAATGGAAGGACGAAACCAGATTATCTCTAATATACCTTACCACCATATAATGTTCTATTATACACAGACATAAGGAAACTGAAAAGTTTTGCCACTGTAAGACTGATTTTGCAGCCTTTGCTTGAATTCTGATGATTATTTTCTCTGTATAGAAATATGATTAATTTTACATAGGTAATAGCAATAAGAATTCATTAGAGAGAGAATTTATTTGTACCATCACAAATTCTCAGCAACCCTGTTGTTGCTAAATGATAAGGACAATGACATATTAATAAATATTTCTGAGTAATAAGGTTCATTTACATAACACGTTTTTACTGAGTATTTATAATAAGCCAGATACATTGTAGAAAGAGTAGACAGGAGTCCTCATGGAGAATATGGCTTTCTAGCCACCATACAAAAAAAATGGGGCAGTAGAGCCATGAAGGAAATGAGGAAGTACAGCCAAGTAGCTCTCTGGAGAAGAGTTCCAAGCAGAGAGAATGACCAGTGCAGTTCCTGCTAGTCTGGTGTATTGAATAAAAAGCACAGGTTCCAACACGACTAGGGCAGAGGAAGTGAGTTTGAGGCAAAGGATGTGTCAGATAAGGAGGAGAGAAGATGGTAGATGGACAGTATTAGGACCATAATGGAGAGGACACAATTCCTGCTTATTTATCTTACTGATGATGCTTATGATCTGTTTATTGAAAGAATCATTGAAATAGGGTTCTCTTATAGTAAAATACAAAACTTTTGTGGGAATTATAGATTATAATAAAACTTGCCTGGAGATTAACTTTGTAAACATATTTGCATAGTTTCTCATTAGGTGTCTTTGAATGTATCTATCTCTATTTCTGTCTATATCTGTATCTATACCTATATCCCTTAACACCTAGCAATATATATTGAACAAATCCCTGATCACTTAATTTCTTCAAAATAAGTAGTCTGATTCATCTCAGCATTTAAACTCAAAATTCAAAACTCTGGTTGAACAATTCTTTATTGAAGCATAATTCTATTTTGGGAAAATTTTATGTAATACACATACACACATATTTTATAAATATTTTGATAAATAATGGGCTATTTCAGTGATCTCACGGGCAACATACTGTTGAAGATATCTTTTACAATAATATCATTTATTATTTTCCTAAGAAGTGATCCTAGGAGCAAATTATTGTTTCAGAGAATATAAATGTTTCTTAAAGTTCTTGATAAAAAAATAAAACTTTATAGGATTTAAAATAAAATTAATAAGCTATAGATTTCTCAAATTTTTCACATGCAAAACCTGCCCATTTTCGATGATATCCATAAAGGAAATATTCTGAAGGAAATATAACTAGTTTTTCATATTTAACTAGGTTTCAGGAATCATGTATGAAAAAATAATTATTTTAATTTTTAGACCATCATATTAACCATATTCCTGCTGGGTTTTTTATTATATTGTTTGTATTATTTGGGCAAAATGTTTTCACAAATTAGTTTTAATAATTATTATAATATCAGCTTAGTGTAATAGAATTTAGGGGATTGTGTTCAAAGGTTCTTTATCCAATTAGAATGTAAAGAGATCATTGAATGAAATAAGAGACTTTAATTTTTAGATACGGCAGTTTAGAAAACCTAAAATTGTTACCATAATATTCTTGAAGGAATGTACCTTGTTTTATCAAATTATGCAACTGAAACTGAATGAAAAAAGTGAAGATGACTAAAATCATTAATTTTGAGTAAGTGAGAAATATATTTAGTATGATGTATCTACGATCAGAGAATTTGACTTCTGAGTAAAACTGAAAATACTCATTGGTAGACTAAAAAATGATTCAATGCATGAGCCATAATACAAATCCTTATAATACATATCCAAATAGCATCATTTACGTGTGATGATGTGTGATGTGTAAATTGTGAAGTCTTTACCTCTTACCAGATACAGTCTTCAAAATAATCTAACCAGAGCATGTTCACTAATTGCATTACTCTAACTAGCTATATTATATGCCCTTCATTACACATATAGTATAACTATATAATCTTTGAAAATTGTGTCCCTTGTGATTTTTAAATGCAGTATCAGTATTTTGGCAGAATCATTTTGTAGGCAGTTAAGTTCAATGCATCTGAGTTAAAAACTACATCTTCTGAAAAAATGTCTGCAATACCCTTTTAATTTTCATCTTCTCTTTCTTATTGGAGTTATAATAAATTAATTATTCTTTGGTGACTATTTGCCAAATCATTAATCAAAAATGTTTCTCAAATTGAATACTGAGAAATTATGGGCAAATATTTAAATATTACAGCAAAATTCTATTAAATGAATAAAATAGAAAGAAAATGAAAAATATTTTGTTCATTTGAAATGAACTTCATTCACTCATTGATTCATAACCATTTTAATAGCACTTAGTGACAGAATTTAATGGGATGACCATACTATTTACTATCCAATATGGCTCATTTTTTTAGAATGAAAGGGGCACTTTTAATAGTTTACTGAGAAGATTTTTCAGGACAAATACGAATTTATGGTCAGCCTAATATACAGGAATTTTTTTAAATAATGGGATAAAAAGTGATTATGTAGGAAAATCAAAATATAAGTAGAATAGAGAGATAAAAAATTGAGAAGTAAAAATTGTTCTATTTGGCTCCTCTATGATTATTTTTTTAAATGTTGACGTTTTCAACATTTGCATTTTAATTTTTAATAAGAATACTAGCTTTTTCGTTACTCATAGATATAGAATGTGTACACATCAATTAAAAGTTTAATAGCTTTACAAAAAGCTTTACACATTTCCCTATTTCTTTAGAAGTGAAAATGGGTGGTTTGAAAGGGAATTCATGAGAAAAAAAAATATTTAGAATTTAATTCATAGATAAAATGGCATGTCTAGAATAATTTTAGCTGCTACCAAAGTGAAAGTATATTGTCCTCACATAGTTTGCCTTTGCCTAAGTCAATACACATATTAATATTATGCCAACTAATAAGGGTAATTTATTTTTGAATTAAAGGCAAACCTTTATTTGAATGCATATGAGACTGTCTTTCTTTGAACATATACTATAGCTTATTAAATTTTAATACAAATAAACCAATTTAAGGTGACTTATTGTTTAATAAATGCCAGTGAGAACAGGAAGTTAAAAGGCTTATAAAATTCAGGAAGATAATTTCAACTTGATAATATTTCATGATGAAGACTGATAAAATTTTCTCTTATTATTTTGCTTTATCCTCTATTTTATTGTATCCAGACATTGATATTTAGCATTTTTATGTTTTGAATAACGGTTTTATGCTTATTGCTAAATTGTCTGCAATTTTATGGATACATAAATGAGAGATCCTCCCTTTCTCTGCCATGCCCTGGAAGCACGCTGGCAGTTTTCATTTCCATACATCAATTGAATGTTTAACTAGCTGCTCTCTTGGTTTACCAGCAATTAAATTTCTTTGTATTAGTTTACTTTTACTTTTAACTATTTTAGTATTGTAATATCTTTTGAGGTTAACAAGGCTGATATTTGGTAATCTTATTTACATTGAAATAAGATGTTCAAAGCCTTTTATTAAAATGAGTTAAAATAAACCATGTACTGTTTCAGCTACTTCTAGAGTAACTTAAATATAATATTTTATTTAATATAAAAGAATTACTTCTGGAAATTCTAAAATGATGTATGTATTTTATACCTGTTTGGAACATCTCTAAAAATAGCAGTATTAGATGAAATAATCTAGAATGGAGGCGAAGAACACAGGTTAACTTGTATTTTAACATTCACTTATTCTAGATTATTACTTTTCTATTTTGTTTTCTTTTTAGACCCTTTTTCAAAGAGGAGAAAAAAAACCTTTAATTTTTCCAACTCAGATTATAAAAGTAAATCTCACTTTCAAAATGACTATTTCAAATTGAAAAATATATATACATATATATATTATATATATATATAAACATATATTTGGCAGTAAGGTGATCTGTATGATGCAGTCTGAATTTATATGAACTTGTTTTACAGTCAAATTATTTTATGTTCATTTCTCTCATAAATAAACAGATATACTTTTAAGAACGTTAAGGATTTCTTCAGTTGAAGAAATAGTGTCATTCAAATGTATTAGCTTTCCCATAGCCAGAAAGAAATCCATGCTTCAGCTTGGATTGAGGCTACAGTTCCTGACGCTTCATCTCAAGGGATGTGCCTGTTGTCAGCACTTCCACTTTAAGATATTTCCACAATTTTCAGGTACCAAGAAACTAGTGCTCTTAAAGTAGTAAAGGTGAACACTGGAATTCAGATCGACATGTTTTTCTATTTCAATATGATAACTCATTGCTAACTGAAATAATATTTAAAGTATTTTTTTATAAAAGAAAACATACATTCACTTTCATATTTTCTCAAATAATATTCAAGATTCAGACCTACTAAAAATTTTGCATTGCTTTTTCATATTTTATTTTTTAAAGTTTCAGCATATTACTAGAGGAATTGCAGGTAGATCAGAGTGGATTCTGTGTATTGTATTCAGCAATAGTGAATGAAATCAAATTGCTCAAAAGCACTTGGATTTATTACTTTAAATATGGTGAGGAATACAATACTTCAACATTGGTAATTGGTTTATTTTAAAATTTTCAGCTAAACAGAAAAATCTTTTAAGAAGGGTTAAACTATTATATGGTAATTTATTCCAGTCAAATAGTACTTTTCTTAATTATATAAGGTATTTTATGCTGCTTTTCTCACACTTTGTGATCTCTTATAGTCTTTGGAAGGTGTACATGTCAGAGAAAATCTAACGCAGTTTTATATGTCCCTGATTTAAGAAGAAAACCTAAAAAACTATTAAGTTTTTGCAGTTTTATATCCAATATTCTTTTATAACAACTCAAGCCATGTCTTCAGAGACCAATTAAAGTCAAAATAGTCTGTAAGAATACTTCCAATTTATAAACTGTAGATACATAAATTTTAGAGATCATATTGCAGCATTCAGTGATTTTTATTTTTAGGCAATCTACATAAAGAATGGCATATCAGGGAGGTCCAGATAATTGATGGCAACAGGTCTTGGATATTTCTTTCTTTTTTTTTTTTTTTTAGGAGTTTATTAATTATTTATTTTTGCTGTGTTGGTTCTTCGTTTCTGTGCAAGGGCTTTCTCTAGTTGTGGCAAGCGGGGGCCACTCTTCATTGCGGTTTGCGGGCCTCTCACTATCGCGGCCTCTCTTGTTGCAGGGCACAGGCTCCAAAGGCGCAGGCTCAGTAGCTGTGGCTCACAGGCCTAGTTGCTCCGCGGCATGTGGGATCCTCCTAGACCAGGGCTTGAACCCCTGTCCCCTGCATTAGCAGGCAGATTCTCAACCACTGCGCCACCAGGGAAGCCCTGGATATTTCATAGCCAAGTTTTAAGGGTTTTTTTCCAGATCACGGTAGATGCAAAATGAAATCAATCCTACCTTGATGTGGAAAAAGTTGACTCAATTATTAAGATGGGAATGCTAGAAGTAGGTAAACCAGTCCAAGTATATAAATCATATGCTATGTTGTCTCAGCAAAAGATGTTTGTTGTTAAAAATGCCTGAGGGAGAAGGGTTATTTCTGCAATAGATTTTAGGGCACAATCTAATTGCTACATTATAATAGCTATCTTCTTATCTGTAGAATTATGTCAGCAATGCCTTGCATCTTTACCATAGAGAACAATTGTTAGAATCCAATAAATAATGAATATGAAAATGTTTCGATGAGAATGAAGGACTTTCTTCCTGTTCAATCTTGCTCTTACATGTCAGGATTTATCGTTTGAAAAGTGTATGTCCAGTATTAGGAAAAGTGTTATGAAGCATTAGCTAACTCAGAATTTAGAAGCAAGTTTTTAACCTTCCAAAATGAAATCTGTGCAAATTAATGTATTGTTGAATAAACACACTTAATACTAATTTCAGTCCCTAAAATAAAATCTATAATGGTAAATTTATATTTTTACATGTCCTGAAATGAAATCTCTCCTCTTGAGATCAGCATTTGATTATTTAAAAATTTTTAACCTTTTAAAAAAAATTTTGCTGCAAACTGAAAAACAGTAACAATATATAGTAGTATAATTGCTCCATTTTAATAGAGTCTATTTTTCCCCAGTCCTCAGAGAGCTCCTATATAGGCCATTGCCAGATGTATCATTCTAGAGTATATTAATCAAGGATCTGAATCAGGATGACAACTCCTGTGTATTGAAAGAGCTGGGTCAGCATGTTTCTGTAATTCCCTGATGTGAAATAGAAAGATATTGGCCCTTTGTGCTATATAGACTTTAGTGTTTTCTATTTTATTAACCACTTGATTACTGCTAAGTGTACATGCTAAGTAGGACACACTTTTTTTTCCAGTAAGTGAAAGTCTTATTGTACAGTTGAATATAATTTTTAGAAAAGTTTCCCACTGGCTGCAAAAAAGTGAAATAAACTATGTTTTTCCTTTCCAAATACATTAAAATCAAGTGTATGGAAAGGAAGGGAAAGTTGAGTTCCCTTTTATCTATTATAGAATATCTGGTATAAAACAATGGCTCCAAGTATGTTGATAATTTACATCTTAAAAAATTAACTAACTCATAACAAAGAGGGACACGATGGGGTTTAGTTTGTTTGTAAGTCATTGCCTCTTATTAGCAATTCTAGCCTAATTCCTAGAATCTGACACGCTGCCAGAAGCAGGGCTTTTACGTAAAAACGTACAAGATAAGGTTGAGATTACAAATAGAAGAAAAGTAAGAAAGAAAGAAAGAAAAAAAAAGAAAGAAAGAAGAAAGAAGGAAGGAAGGAAAGAAGGAAGGAAAGGAGGGAGGGAGGGAAAGGAAGGGAAAATATTGGTTTCTAAAAGTAAATTATGTCTTCAGGGGAAATTGTATTTACTACAATTATTTTGAGGAAAATAACCCATTATTAAGTTATAGTCTGCTGATTATTATTTTTCCCATCAAAGTAATCTTCTCTGCAGTATGGTTAATTTTGGATAGAAAAATGAGGTTAAATTTAAGAATTATGGACCAGTGCATTGGAATACCTATCTGCCATTTACCACCTTCTCTACTTTGTATCCAACCCTTTACATATATCAACACTGTCTTCACAGATAAATACCTCTGTAATTTAAATGTAAATCTCAGGTTACCAAAGAAGAGATTATGGCTCAGCAATTATTCTTGTACTTAAGTCTGCTCAAGATATCTGTTTTGCTTCATGAAGAAATAGACATGAAGCAGAAAGCCTGGGTTCTGGCTTATTTTTGCCACTTGTCCCTTTAACTCTAGATTTCAGGGCTGTCTTTTGAAATTCAGAACTAATAACAACTGCCCCAACTTCTTTAAAGATGAAGTTTAATGTATTGATGTATGTAAACACAGTTTAAACTCTATACATATATGATGTTATTATAACAACTGTTCTTAGCAAGAAATAGGAATAGATGGTTGATCTTTATATTTTATTTTTAATTATTATTTTGGTTTCCCAGACCTGTTAGCATTTTATGAAAATACTATCTTGATTCTAGAATACAAAAAGAAGACCACAGATTGTATAAAATTATTTAAATCTTCAGTTTTAGAGGGCCAGATTCTCCTTACTTTATACATCTTCAAAACAGTAACTTTGCAATTTTATATAAACTAATTGCATTTAGTTCTAAAATTTTAAGAAATAAACCATAAAAACTGAACGGAGAAACATATGAAAATAGAATATCAATAGAAAATGTCAATGTTACTATATATAGATTATTTTAACAAAGGAAAATATACATATATACTTTTTGTAAACAAAAACATGAAAATAATTGGACTGTTTTTAATTGCCTTAGAATTATTTGTACTCTATCTTAAACTGTATCCACCAAAATACACTACATATTTCAAAGCATTAATAGTGACATTTAAATTTATTTTTCTCATTTACACTGGGTAATGGAAGCTAGCAGTTCTCTATCCCAAGCAAAGTATAAGGTGTTACACATTTTGAGTATTAACAATAAAGATTAGATAGGAATTATAAATTGAAATTCATGATAAGGAAAAAAAATTCCTTCCACATGGCAGTGAAACTGCTAAAGTTTTTTATGTTGTTAGTATGAGAAAGGAATCAGATATGAAGGTTGGCAGTGTTTTTACCTACTTAAATTCCTCCCACATTCACAGTTGATTGACACTCTCAACAAACTGATAATTGCCCACTTTATTTGTTTAAATAATTCTTAATTTTTTTTGGATTTTAAAGTAGACTTGAAGAAATCATTAGGAAATACTTGCATCAAGTGTAATCATTTGTGTGTGATATTTTATCATTTATTTATCTATTTATTATTAAAATTCTACTTTTTTAGAGCAATAATTTGATTTTTTTTTTAAGATGGGAGAATCCATCTCTTAAGGAGACAGTCTTCCATTTTTTTAGGCACCTGCTTACATTTTCAGATGGCTCTCTCCCCATTGAGCTGTTTGTACTTATTTTTATTAAGTGAAAACCCCATGAATACAGGCTCGTTTTCCACTCTTTCTAGAATGTAATGGCTATACAGAGTAGTTCTTATTTATTCATGAAATAAAATGATTTTTATGCATATTAACCATATTGCAGAACTACAATTTAGCAAAATTTTGCATGAGTGTTTTGTGCTAGAAATCAAAGATACTTTTTTTATTCCTGAAGAGATGTGAGTTTTTTAATCTACCTTTTTAGATTTATGTTAGTTAACATGTTTAACATCTAATATATACAACTTATATAGAAAAAATGCAAATATCTTGCCAAACAAGCGAAATAGGGAAAATCATGTTAAAAAGCTAGTTGTCTCGTATATCTAACATGAATAGCTCTGTTATCTTCTATGCTATATATTTAGGTTTATTATAACATGTTTCTACCAAAAGTGAACTATGAAAAAGGTGTTACCAAATTACAAGATGATAAGAATGATTGCCTTTATATCCTCTTACATAGCATCAAAAGTCAAATATTCTAGAATGTTGTTTTTTAAAAAAAGTTGTATAATACTAATAATGAAATGAAACACAGAGTCAATATGTTTAGCATCCTCATCCTATAGCTCAAAACAAAAGTGATTGTTTTTAAGTCTACAAAGAGAGTTGGAAAAGGGGTCAGAATCAACATAGAATCAAGACTCTAAGTCTGGGGTACTTCAGATTAAAGGAATTTAAAATACCTTTTGTTATATGAAATCAAATAGATAATAATTCTACTTTGGATTTTCATCATTCTTTTAAATATATTAAAATATAGTTTAGTATTCCATATATCCTTCAGTTTCTTCCATGGATAAATGAGTCACAGCAATGGAGCATCCTAAATTCAATGACACTAAACACCCGTAATCTTGGTAAAGCAGTAAAATGTATATTTTGGGGTAACAGTGTACACAAAGATTTCATCAAGTGGATTTTTACCTTGACCTGATGTATTTTGTGACATCATAGACAGATAAAATGTTCTGAATTTATTGAATTATTGCATTTCTTATATAAAAATTGGAGAGACTATATAGAGGGATACATATAAAAAGAGGAGAGGGTTTTTTGTTTATTTTATTTATTTTTTAATAACAGAACATCCTTTGTTCATATGTTTATTTTCAGAACCATTACTGGGAGATAGATACTTGTGGGAACAAACTTTTCTTATTGACCCGTTAGAGAAATTGAGGCTACAGAGCATATAGATGTAGAGAGTCACAGTCTTGAAGTGAAATCAAGGTTCAAATATTGGTCTTTAGTGGATTATAAATATCATACTGCTTTAATCTTCCTGATAAATTGATGCTGATTACAGGGTTCTGATAATTATTCCTGCTCACATTGTTGAAAATACCAACAGCATATTATGTTTTCCACAATTTCAATTAGTAATTTTGAGCACTATGCAGTGAATTGAATTTATCTGTTTTACAGAACTCATTGAATAACGTGACCCTCTTGAAAAATATTACATATTCTCTTTCATTCGGAAGCTGATTCTTTTAGGTCATAGAGATAAAATTATCAGAGTTGTTGCCTTGCAGAAATGCCTTGAACACTGCCAAAGCCGGCTTTCAGAGCTAAAGATCTCAAATGAGCGGCCACCTTCATTTTGTAGAGCATATATTTCTGAGGATAAACAGTGATCTTTAGCACCTTGTAGAAAATCAGTATGAAATATGCCAGCTAACCATTTTATGCCAACAATCGAAAGGCAAAAAGAATAATTAGAAAAGCCTTGACATCTTTTTTCCCCCACTCTGATTCATTTCTATGTAAACAGAGTTCCATTTTGACAATTGTTTAGCTCAAGGCACAGATTTGAAGTATTAGAGATAATGGCAGATTTATTAGATTAACTTTTGCCGGGATATTTTAGTGTCCTAGATGATTACTGGCCATCATACATCTGAATGGTTTCAGCTTGTATAATTGTAATGTGTGCATTCCCTTGCAGGCGTTGATGCTGTGTCAAAAGAGAGATTAGAGGTCTATATTTAGTTATGTTTCATTGATTTGTATTTTTAAGGTTTGTGTCTGCGTGTGTGTATGTGTGTGTGTGTGTGTGTGGAATAATTCATATCTCTGGTTTGTTTCTTCCCCAAATTAATAAAAAAGGGCAAAAGTTTCTTCCTATTAATTTTCTAAATTTTTAAGAAACTATTCTCTTAGCTATCTTTCTAATTTTAATTATTGATCTGTCATTCTTTGATTACTCAGGTGAGCACCATCAGAGTTCCTTCATCAAATTTGCACTTTATATTTCTCCCTTCGTTTTGTATGATTAATTGACACCGTTTCTTTGCATACTTACATTTTTATTCTGGATCTGATGCCTTTTTATCCTTCTTTTATTTTTATATGTTGTTCTTTACTAGCTGCCTTCTCTATTAGATTTTTTACAAGACATGTTTTTATTACTACTTTTTATAACTTTTAATTTGATTTAAAGCTTTTTGATTAGTTTAATATTTGATACGGATTTTTTCAAACATTCCCCTGATTTTGTTCATGATGGTGCCTATTGTTTCTCACAAAAGCAATAAAGATTTTTCTACTGCGTTTTTCTGTGTACATGGATGACACATATTTTAATGCAATCAAAAAATGTACAATTATTTCCAATTTTAAAGGATAAAGATTCATATTATTATCTAGACAGAATGTTGATTACAGATCTCAAATAAAATTTTTGTCATATTTTTAAATAACCTTCTTGGAACAAATCAAAGGTTTCTAAACTTGTACTTTCTTTACTTTCTGGGTAGGTTATCATATGTCATCGTATCTCTGTCTATACCTGTTGTCCAGGCATAATTATTAATAGTGGACTCTATCACTTTCAGAGATATCTTAATGTGGGAAAAGAACTGTACTTGGGATCAGGAGAATAATTTTTATTTTGTCACTACCTATTCTGGACCTCAGTTTTCTTGACTGGAAAATGAAGATTTTTTTTTTGAATGATCTCTAGAATTCCTATCATTCCTAAAATATAAATTATCACACATAATTACATCTCCTTTGAGATTTAAACTGCACAAAGATTGTGTATACATATAAACGATAGTTGCAACGAAAGAAGCTAAGATGAATATGCTTGATTTAAGAGATGGCCTGATTGTAGGAGTGAATATTTGCTTTCTTTTGCTTAGAGTTATGTTGATATTGTCCAAGTACCTTTGGAAAATATAAAATAAATTTATTAATGTAACTATCATTCTGTATGTGAGCAGTCAGTCATACACATGGAAACCTGAACTAGATCCAAGGAAAAGTTGAAGCCAAGCAATTCTATAAATAGAGTTCTTTCCACAATGTTCAATTAAGAGTTAAAGAGATGTAATTTTCTTGTGTCACCGTTTCTTTGAATGTCAATAAACCATAAGTAAACAATGAATAGAAGGCCAAACTAAAAATAAAACTCCCTCATTATTTAATTCCAGTATTAAAGATCTAATGGAAAAGAATTGTTAAAATGGAATTTAGTTTACTAAAAAAAATCAAAGAAAGCAAAAGCTAGCATCACTTTTTCTGTAGTTTATTAAATTACCTTGTCACAGGTTTGCTTTATCTCTTTTGACTCCCTGATTTTTGTCATGTAAATTGTAAAAGTGGAGGGTGGGGGAAAAAAACCTGTATTGTAGACATGGGACATTCATTCTAACCTCCAGAAGGTCTGCTTCTAATTTGCATGTGGCCCATGTCAAATCCTTCACCTTTCTGGTATTTCTCAGATGTTTCCATTAAAGGATATCTAAAGTCAGAGGAGAGTAAAGGCGGAGGACAGTAAATGTATAATTATGATTCATCGAATGACTGCTAGGGGTGTTTGAGTCTCATGTTTTAATTTTAAAATACCTGTAATTTTGCCCTCTGTTTTATGATAATATTTGCTTTACAGAGAAGTAATGATTTAAATTATTTTGCATCTATTAATATTTTTCTTCAGGAACATGTATCTTGCCTATTTTTGGTTTTGCCTATCTTGAACACACTTTTCTGTTAGAGAAGCATAGAGATACATGATCAACAGCTCTGGAATTCTGATTCCATCATTACAAAAATCATCTAGAGGGAAAGAATAGTGTACATTTATGACCTTTTCACCTCAATTGTAAATTAATATCACCTTTACAAAATTATGTGTTTTACTTATTATATGCTTAAATTTGGGGTAAAGGTTATATTGAGCGTATTAAAGACAAAAGCAACAACAACTATATGTTTTGCTTTGTGATGCTAAATCAGAGTCTCCAAATGAGTAGCTTTTACTTGAAAGAGGCTCTGCATTCAAACTGAGGTGTACAAATTGTATTGTACTTTCTTTGACTTGCCAATCCTGCGGTAGCGTTATAACCTAATCGTAGCATTCACAGAGTGATTTTCATGAACTAAGTGCTTTGCATGCATCTGCTCATTTAATCCTCACAATAACCCTATGAAGATATTTCCATTTTACAGATGAGGGAGTGAAAGAATATAGAAGTTAAGAGATTTGACCTGGAACACATGTAGTAGTAAGTCCTCAGATCCAGCTATAGGCTTTGCCAAATTCAAGTTCTGCCCTTCCTTAATGGTCCAGCTGCCAATCACGACTTATACTTGTAAGAATCCAGCTCTAGAGATTGAAATCTTCAAGTCCCCTAGGGATGGTATGACTGTGCTCTCTTAGCCTCCGTTATGCTCTCTGAGTACTGAATGTGCTCAGCGGTATATATGCAGCTGCGTGTAGCAAGACAGGCTGTCTCTGACTTATAAATGACCTGGGACAAAGCGAGAGATTGGCATGGACATCTATACACTACCAAACGTAAAATAGATGGCTAGTGGGAAGCAGCCACATAGTACAGGGAGATCAGCTTGGTGCTTTGTGACCACCTAGAGGGGTGGGGTAGGGAGGGTGGGAGGGAGGGAGACACAAGATGGAAGAGATATGGGGACATATGTATATGTATATGTATATCTGATTCACTTTGTTATAAAGCAGAAACTAACACACCATTGTAAAGCAATTATACTCCAATAAATATGTTTTTTAAAAAAATGACGCAAACACATGTAAGAACACTCTCCCTTCCTCATTGTCTTTGCCACACTCTGAACCCCTGCTGCTGACTGCATTCAGAAAGTGGGGAAAGGAAACAGGCACAACTAGGGCTGCTGGCAGACTCTCATGTGACATTGTTTTCTGTGTCTCTGCACAACTATGTATGCATGTGTGTGCAGGTGCACATGTGTATTTGTGTGTTCTGTATTGATTTTGTTTTTATATCACCAGTTTACTTTTATTAAAATTTCACAATTGAAACATTTAAACTAGTTTTATAAGTGTTCTAATTTTTGTAAAGATGTAATCTCTTTGGCCAGTAAGCTGTTAAACAGTTAAGTAAAAGTGTCTTATTTTTTCCTAAATTTTGAGAGAATTAGAAGTTTATTAAGTCACATGAATTTGGATATAATTTAATTGTATTGCTTTTAGGTATAACATACATGAAGTATGAACTGTTCGCATGAAAGGAATTCTCTTGAGGAAGGAAAAGTCTATAGGTAATTTGCGGGCATAGTGAACTTATGGGGAGAGTAAATTGGTCAAGGTGATATTTCCCAATTGGGAAAATAAAGGGAGTTTAATAAATTTAGGGACAAGAGAAAGAGTGTTCAGTGGAGGAATGATAAGGAGGGAGAGTAAAGGAGATTGGAATAAAACCAACTTGTTTCATATATCTTCATGGAATCACTTCTTGTATAGGAAGGAGGGAAATAGCTGTTCTTCCTCCACTTCCTATTATATTTTATTGTTCCCTATTGCTAGAACTTCAAATTAAAGCCAGAGTTAGCGTTCATAGTACTATAGTTCAGCCACCCTGTGACTTTAGTAGGTTTTTGTAAACTAAACTAAAATCTATTTTATTATGAATTTTTAACATAGTAAAATACATTTTGAATTCCCAAAGTGATAATAATGAATAAGCTTTCAGAGCATAACTCATTTGCAATTGTGGAAAAAAAAATATATATAAGCTCAGTATTTTCTATTGCATGGATATTCAGTAGTGATGTTTGCTTTCTGTCATAAGAATGCTAACTTATCTTTTTCTTTTTAATGTCATTGTTATTGTTTTTGAGTTAGGGGAATTCACAGAGAAATTTTCAGATAAGATTTATTCTGCTTTATTTAGATATTTTAATACTCTTAGATATCTGTCCTCTGATTTCAAGACTAAATGAATGAGAATTCAGCCATGTAGGTTTGTGGTCTGAGATTTAATCACAACCCAACCTGTACTTGTCAGTGTGCCATTTTGTTTTATCATCAAAGTAATATGAATTAAATGATTTCCCTTTTCCCTTTAGCCATCGTCAAGGATAATGATGATTATCTGGCCATTATGCCTTCCTGACTTTTTGGTAGGCGTTACAGATTACAAAATCTACTCACTAAAGCAGTCCAGTAGTCAGCAGATGTTTTGTAGGAAACCCAAAGTGTATTGAGCATTTTTCCCCTTTGATTATAGTTCTGATAATATAAGTCTGTTTTTAAAAACTAATTTTGCATTATATTTCCATGTCAGTATAAAGATTGAGAGCCAAATATCAGGGGAAAAAGTAATTTAATAGCTGTTACCTACTGTAAAGCCTGGTTCGGTGACTCAAATTCCTACTAAGAGCCCACTGAAACCTAAGATGTAGTCATGGTACTTGGAAGACATTATTTGAAGCAAAGTGACAGTGGGTAATTTGCTATGCTACAAAAAAGCATGCATCGATTTTTCATTGAAAGAAACTGAAATAACATGGCAGAAAGATTCTACTGTGAAAAATATCACAAACTGATGAGATATTTTCTTGCATTGTGTGTAAGATACTGATGTCACTTTTTACACATCCTTAGATTCAGTCACTTTGAGAGATATTACAGAACTTGGATTGATTGATACTTAGGCTTTGCACTTGCAAAGGACAGATAAATACCCAATAACTAACATATATATGCTCGTGTATATGCATATACATATTTATATGTATATATATATAAAATGTGACATTTTTTAAAATTCTTTGTTAGTTCCACAACAGACCAGTTGAAAAATTTGCTCAGTTCCTTTTTAGAGGTATGACTTTTAGTCTTCACCCCTTCCCAAACATTTATGTTATTTCATGAATTAGAATGCTGCTATGGACTGAATGTTTGTATTCCCCCCAAAACTTCCTGTATTGAAACCTAATCCCCAATGTGATGGTATTTGGAGGTGGGACCTTTAGGAGGTGTTAAGTCTTGAGGATAGAGTCCTCGTGAATGGGCTTAGTGCTCTTATAATGGAGGCCCCCTTCCTCCATATGAGGACACAGGGGAAAAACAGCCTTCCATGAACCAGAAGGTGGGTCCTCTGCAGACTCTGAATCTGCAGGTACCTTGATCTTGGACCTTTTCTAAGCTTCCAGAACTGTGATAAATAAATTTCTGTTTTTTATAAGCTCCCAGTTTGTAGCAGTTTGTTGTAGCAGCCCAAACAGACTAAGACAAATGCCTTATAAAAATGATTTATTTATTTATATTTTAAAATTCTCCTTTGTTTTAAAAATTGTTTTTGGCTGTTCCATGCAGCTTGCAGGACCTTAGTTTCCTGACCAGGGATGGAACCTGGGCCCATGGCAGTGAAAGCGGCAAGTCCTAACCACTGGACCGCCTGGGAATTCCCTAAAAAATGATTTAATATTAATATATTGGAACATAAAGCCCTAAAGAAACACAGTATGCCTGTGTGTACTGAATTAAAAAGAAATGCCTTTGCTAATAATGCATATACCTATTGCTGATGTACAGTATATTGTAGTGAAATTCAGTATCATATTTCTTAAAGGAAATATATTTCTGCCTTCTTTTTTCTATCTAGATGAAAAATGCAGTCAAATGTCTTTGATAAATGTATAAAAATTGAATATTTTAATGTTTATATATTCATTTCCCAAAGAAGTAGAAAAATATATTAATATGTGGCTTGAGAGAATGCTGAGCATCTGTGGATTTGAATCACCTATTCATGCTATCCATAGTAAGTTTCTCACTAAAAATATGCATGGTTTTGAAGCTACATTTACAAATATGGAGATATATTTTCTTGTAAGAGACTATTTCTTTTTTCATTGTTAATCCAAATGCTCATGCACATATGTGCACATACGTACAGTCACACATTTTGTTTAATAGTTCTCTAGTATACATAGAAATTTTAAACAAAGTTGCCATGCAGATGGTATTAAAATGTGATTATTATACATACAAATTAAAAGTAATGCAAATTGAGTTGAGAAATTCTGTCAGTCTTAGGAAATAAGCACAAAGAGCTACTATTTTGCAAGCATTTTTTTAAAAAAATTCTGTTTCAAAGTTTTTGGTAAGATTTGGAACAATCTTACATACACACACACACACACACACACACACACACACACACAACACACACACACATTTTTCCTGGGTGATTTCAATTTAGTCTTATACTCCTGGCATCAGTTTTATTGACTTATGTACTTATCTCTTATGCTAAATTTACTTTATTTATGAGCCATAATATTGAAGACATTTTAATTTATTAATATCAATATTGTTTTACTTTTCTGGAATCTACATTTTAATTTGCCCCATTGTCATTCTTGACAGCTATCTGGGTACTTTATATTTTTGTTTGTTTTTTTGATGGTATGTATTAGTTCCCTAGGGTTCTTGTAACAAAATATACGAACTGGGTGGCTTACAACAGCAGAAATTAATCCTTTTACAGTTCTGGAGAGCAGAGTCCATAATCAAGCTGTCAGCAGGGCCGTGCACTCTTACAGCTCTAGAGCAGGGACCTTTCTTGACTCTTCCTAGCTTCTTGTGGTTGCTGGCAATCCAAGACACATCACTCCCATGTCTGCCTCCATGGTCACATGGTGTTCTCCTTGTATGACTGTCTCTGTGTCTCTTTTTTTCTTCCTATAAGGACACTATCACTGGATCAGAGTCATCTTGAGTAATTATATCTACAAAGATTCTATTTTTAAATAAAATTACATTCTGAGTTTCTAGGTGGACATGAATTTTGGGGGGATGATAATTTAACCCAGTCTACCCTCTGGCCCCCAGTTCATGTCCATCCCATTTACAAAATCCATTCACCCCCTTTCAACATCATCCCAATGTCTTAACCCTTTCCAGCATGAGCTCTAAGTCCCAAATCTCTTCTAGATATCAACTCAAGTAGTCCCAAATCTCAGCATCTAAATCAGGTATGGCATGGTCCATCCCGGAGCAGTATTCCTCTATTTCCACAAACCTATCAAACTAGAAAACAAGTTATCTGCTTCTAAAATACAGTTGTGGAAGAGGCACAACCTAGACATTCTCCTTCTGAAGGAGAAAATAGAGGGTATAAGGGGTTACTAGTCTAAAGGAAGTTGGGGGCACAGCAGAGCAATTTCCATTAGGTTTCAAGGCCTGAATTATGTCTTGATGCTCTGTTCTTTAAGCCTTTCTGACCCTCCTCACAGTATTACACCCTTCCTGGTCCCTGCATCTGTGACTGTGTTCTTGGAGTCATTGTCCTTTCATTTCATCCCATATCTGTCCCTTTCAGTTCAATTTGGCAATGTTTCTATTAGAATGAAATTCTCAAAAATTTTGTTCATCTCCTGTGGATGTTGAGGAGATCCATGCCATTTGATAAGCATCTACAGATTCTTCCTTGGTAATCCCATCCCATCGCTAATCCTGACTTCTCTTGAGATGGTTGATTGGATCCATAAACCATATACCAAATCTCTGTAGCAAATGACTGTCCACCCTTGTCCTTATTTCCAGAGCATGCAATTGGATAGGCAGTGAATTTTCTAAATCATGTGGTGATTCCTTTTTGCTTAAAATTTCATTCCTCAGTTAATCTTTTTCCTTTCACATTTTATTATAACCAGCAAGGAGAAACCAGGCCACACCTACTATACTTTGCTTGGAAATCTCTTCAGCTAAATATCCAAGTTCATTGATTCTACTTTGCACACAATAATTTGGCCAGGTTTTCTGCCACTTATAACAAGGATTGCTTTTCAGAGTCCAATAACATTTCCATCTGAGCTCTCACAAGAAACAACTGTTCTGTTTATATTCCTATCTACATTCTGTTCGTGATAACCATATAGGTATCCTCTAAGCTGATAGATGCTCTCTCTAGAGCTCTCCTGGCTTCTTTCTGAGCTCTCAGAAAAATCACCTTTAATGTCCATATTTCTTCCAATAGTTCCCTTAAGGTAATCTAGGCTTTTTAAAATACACACCTCTCAAAACTCTTCCATCTTCTATCCATCACCCAATTTCAAAGTCACTTTCACATTTTTAGGTATTTGTTACAGTAACACCTTACTTCTGGTACCAGAATCAGAAGTGGTTTCCAAAAGATGCCATAAAAAAACTAATAAACAAAGTGGCTTAAAATAATAGAAATTTATTATCTCCCATTTCTGGAGGCCAGAATTCTAAAATCAAGGTGTCAGCAGGGCCATGCCCTCTGATGGCTCTAGGGGAGGACTTTTCCTTTTCTCTAGCTAGTTTTTGTGGTCGCCAGCTATCTTAGACACAGTACTTCAACCTTAACTTCCACTTTCCCATGGTGTTCCCCCTGTGTGACTGTCTCTGTATCTCTTTTTTCTCTTATAAGGACACCAGATTTTGGAGTAGGGCCCACTCTAATCCAGTATGGCCTCATCTTAAGTAATTACATCTGCAAGGACCATATTTCCAAGGTCATATGTTCTGGGTAAACATGAATATTTGAGGGACAATTTCCAACCTAGTGCACAACCTATAGCTGTTCTTTCTCCAATTTGGATGAACTGTATTTTTATGAATAAAAAAATCCTACACCTTATATGTAGGTTATATGACTTTGGTTATACTATTTCAATAATATAAGATATATTTTGAATATACCTGAAAAGTGTTAGATATTGATTTCTGAGTTTAGATTATTATCAAGTGAATGTAAAGTGCCTTTTACATAGTAAATTGGTCAATGGATAGAAAAAAGTTCAGTTTATTGTAGGACTGAAAATTTAAGAGTCATGTCAAAAGCATAAAAGACAAATGAATCTGGTAACAAAATAAGAATAAATGAAAGCTGTAGACTAACTTTTTCTCATATGTCTTTGGCAAGAACCAGATTGTCTCTTCAGAATTTTAAATTCAATATAGTAACAAGATGACTTACAGATTAATTATTTTCTTTCCCCAAACAAATTTTCTGTGTGTTCTGTGTTCTCTTTACTGTGTTAAATGTCACAATAGGCATTATTTAAACATGTGCAAGAGTCAGACTTAATTCCAGGTGTTTCCATCTGTTGTGGGAATATACTTTAAAAATAGGAGAGAAACATACACAAATTAAACAGGAAGCCAGGGGAAAAAAAGAAAAAAATGAAACATCGGCAGAGCAACAGTGTGAAAAAAATGTTTGAGCTGCCTTTTATTAACAACTCAACCTGTTTTACATTGGAATTCTGCATAATTACATTCCAGGGGAGGGGCAAATGACAGAGGTTGGATAAAGGCTAAAACTAAGAAAATGAGACTACTTAGAAAATAAGCAACGTTTGCTTACCAACAGGCATTTTTTTGGCAGAACTTTTAGAAGGCAATTTGTTTCAAATATTCACTGCATATTTCAATAACATTAATGCCAGCAAAATGTTCTTTTTTTAGTGTAAGAAATTGATCAATTATACACTTCCATAATATACCTAAGTTAGTTAAAGGTTCAGAGAAAACAAAACAAAACCAAAAAAATGCCGCATTCCCTTAATGTCATATTAAATAACTTCTTTTATGCTGTGTGGAAAAAGAGCAGAAATTGTTACAGAAATATATATAATTATCATTAATACTGTCAGTGCAGTTTTAAAAACTGAATGATTATAGGCAACTGAGTAAAGCATTAAATAAATTACAAATAGTATGTTGTTTTCAAGTTCCAGACAATATACATTGTGTAACTAACATGAAGAAAAAAAATGCAGTAAAATATTTATTAAAGCCTTGCTCTCTTGCAAGTTTAATTTTGGTCCCACTTGTTTACATCTTCTACTCACTATTGAAGAAAAGTACTTTATTTAGGAAGAATGAATCCATCATCATCATGAGATTATTTTACGCATTGACCTAGGCATTCATATAGTTAATTTGCATTGTTTCTATCTCATCTAAACAGAAATACTCCAAAAAAGTAATCTTCTTCCAATAAGACTAAGTCTTTTTATCTGGAGAAATGCCAAAAACCATATGTTTAGGGATTGATCAATCTAAAGAATTTAATGCAAAATTTGAAATCAATAGAGAAGGATTCATCATTCACTTGGTTTTTCTATTTGTTAACTAAAAATATATTATTTTTCAAGCATTCCTGACTTTGCTTTCCTTTGCTATCCTCACCCTACACACCATCACAAGTAGACTTCAGTCTGTTGATCTGCTTCCTCCAGGTGAGCAATTTCTTCAACCTGGTAGCTTTCTTCTCTTTGATCTGAAGTTTACTTGTTAGATGATGGCACTCAGAGGACTATGCACACATGCATTTTATATATATACGAATATACATATACGTATATAAACATATATATATGTACACATATATATCCATGCAGAACTTGTAAACTTTATTTTTAAAGGACAATAGCATAGTAAATAAGTATTGATAATGTATCCTATTATATCTGCATTGGTACTGTTAGTATATCAGGAAAAGCTGTGAAATAGTAAGGGTTCAAAAGAGAATCTAAATATTTATTTATATTTTTTTCATATTTATTATTGAGTTTAAGTGGCTCAATTCTTAATTATTTAATATAAAAAATCTACTAATCTACTAAAATCTATTAATTTCACTTAGGAGATCGTGTAGGAAATGCTAAGGAAGAAATAGATGGAATGAAAAGTGGGCTGGGACAAGAAAGCAGAATTGATTTTTTTCTTGGATGTTGTGGGTATAGAGCAAATTGCTTCACTGTTCAACAGCCTAAAGAACTGTGTTTCACCTGAGAAACTGGGTCCTCAAATTATTTTTTCCTTTTGGACAGGCAGTTATACTTTGTATTAGATAAGTGTTATTTTGCAGAAATATTTTAAAGGCTGCTTTACACATTACTTTGTAAAATCTTTGCACATCACCCTAATATAGATTCACATATATATGTATATATATTTATACACATATATATTGCTGTGCTTGAAAAATATACAGGTATGTTATAGCAATCTAGCAATCACTGTTATATTTATTTATGTAGCTTTACTCATGCCAGAAAAAGAAGAGGTAACATTATTTTTGTATGGAAAGGAATGGAGATGGGAGAGAAAATAAAAGGAAAGACCTTAGATACATAGGAACAAAAACGTTTTATTTGTTCCTGATTTTGGAGGGTAAGCTGGGAAGTTTGACAATGTGGGCATGCACACACGCATATACACATGCATACACACACACACACACACACACCTGTATACAATCTTTCTTATTACCCTTAAATAGTTGTGATTTCATGTTCATTAAATTATAATCAGTTGGGAAAAAGTTTTATTTTTCAATTCTATAAAAATCAAATCAACATTTATCCCCATAGAGCATTTTAGCTTTTATAATGTAAATTTCTATCCATTATTTTGTGTATTCTTAAAAATTTCTCTCTCTTAATTTGAGATCCATTTTCTGTACATGTGCACGTGTTTGTTCCCTGTGTGTGTGTGTGTGTGTGTGTGTGTACACGTACACACGTGTGCTTTATTATGGCCAGCTTGCAACTTGAAACACAGAGTCATCTGGGTGCTGTGACTGAGCACCAGGAAAACCAGTAGGTATTGTGAGGTGGATTAAGCCTTTTTTGTTTAATATCCACTAAATAGTTCTTGAAGATTTTTGCCCTTAGGCTACGCTCCTTCTATTTATTTCCACCTGGTACAAGAATGATGTGTTTTTTCATCATGTGTACAAAGGGTGCATGTATAAGTGTATGCAAGCTTGCTTTTTAGTTGTGTTTCTTTGTTGATAGTTATCTGGCATATTGGAGTTACCTTCCTATTTCAAACTTGTATAGTTTTTTAAAGTATCAAGCTAGTGAAGCTAGTGAATATTTTCCATTAACATTTATGCTGTCATAGAATTCTTCAATTTATAACTCAGTTATTGGACCTTACTGAATGTAATCTTTTTCTGTTTATATACGTGTATATTTCCTTGATTATTATTATAATAGAATTATTATATATAATATAATCATTATATATTATATATAATATAATCATCAGAATAACTATAAATTTCTGTTTAAAACACTATGTCCAAAATATGTGGTTTCTATAGCTACAATTCTTACGTTTATGGTTCAGTGAGTTAATGTTAGACAGTGTACTTTTTTTTTAATATAAATATATTTATTTATTTATTTTTGGCTGCATTGGGTCTTTGTTGTTGGGTCTTCGTTGATGCACACAGGCTTTCTCTAGTTGCGGAAAGCAGGGGCTACTCTCTGTTGCGGTGCGCGGCCTTCTAATTGTGGTGGCTTCTCTTGTTGCAGAGCTCGGGATCTAGAGCACAGGCTTCAGTAGTTGTGGAGCACAGGCTTAGCTGCTCTGTGGCATGTGGGATCTTCCTGGACCAGGGCTTGAACCCGTGTCCCCTGCATTGGCAGGTGGATTCTCAACCACTGCGCCACCAGGGAAGTCCCAGACTGTGTACTTTTAAAATAAGTGCTTAATCTCACAATACATCACTTATATTTGGAATTTTATGTAAAATTATGTACAGATATATATGTTTTTAATAATAAAAGAACCACCCAACAGATAGGAAGTTTCTATTTTCCAAGTACTTCTAACTTAGTAGTTTTTCCAGTATGCAGTAGTACTTACCACAATGACCATATTTATAGTAATTAGCTAGGTAATTTTCTTTTGTGATCATGTATATTTTTATCAATTCAATGAATAAACATTAAAATAAATATTTTATTAGAAATCTGCCAAATCAAGTAGTTAAATTTAATTTTAATTTAGCATGGAACTTGGATTTTAATACTAGATAATCTTAGATCAAGGAACACACTCATCTGAACCTCAAAAATTAAGTCACCTTGGGCTTCCCTGGTGGCGCAGTGGTTGAGAGTCCGCCTGCCGATGCAGGGGAAACTGGTTCGTGCCCCGGCCCGGGAAGATCCCACATGTCGTGGAGCAGCTGGGCCCATGAGCCATGGCCGCTGAGCCTGCGCATTCGGAGCCTGTGCTCCGCAACGGGAGAGGCCACAACAGTGAGAGGCCCACGTACGGCAAAAAAAAAGTCACCTAAAAATTTAAGGTTAGAGTTATACTTTCTCAAAGTCAAGTTTTCTGTCCTTCGGGAAGACAAGTTATAATCCCAACTACGTGTCCAGTAACAGGTTCTGCATTCTCCAACTGACTTAAATCCTACAGTGCTCTAAAGGAATTTTAGACTTCAGTTACAAGATTGCTGCCATTTTCCTAAAGATTACAAAGAGATTTGCTGTGAAAGAATGTGTACAACTTTGACTTGTTGTTAATTTTTTTTTTAATGGTAGTATTGTCTAGCACATATCTTTGGGCCAGATTAAAAAGGCCCAAAGTAGTCCAGATTATGACTATTTTCATTATGATCTTGGAAATGTTAAGCAGCTACTCAAAAATGACTTTCACAGCACAAAGGATCACTTCTTACTGAGACTGAGCATACATATTTTTAAAGGGAAAAACTCAAACAGAACATGCCTGAATTAGAAAAGACCGTCTCAATGAATTCTCCCTGTGATGTCAATATAG
Source organism: Lagenorhynchus albirostris (assembly GCF_949774975.1). Classification (NCBI taxonomy): domain Eukaryota; kingdom Metazoa; phylum Chordata; class Mammalia; order Artiodactyla; family Delphinidae; genus Lagenorhynchus; species Lagenorhynchus albirostris. The sequence continues at coordinate 30,207,548 of NC_083112.1, forward strand.
ATTTTCTTTTAGATTAGTTTAGATTACAAGTCTGAAAATAAAATAAATTCTCATACACTTATGTTGATTTCCCTGTTGTTATTACTCATGGGAGATGCACTTTACTTTTATCATCTGTTCTTTGCTTTGGGTATGGTTATCAGAGCTCAGAAAGTGCTCTCCAAGATAAGAAAGTATTTAAAACACCACTGTAGACACATTTTGATGTTTATACTGCATTATATATGGGTAGACTTCATATTCTTTTAAAACACCTTTTAATCTTTGCTCTGATTCAAGGATAGCCTTCTCCAATAGTGTTTTGACCCTCGGTTACATTACATAGCAGGGTGATACAGAAGGCCTCACATCCTCTCCTTCTATATATGAGTTTCATGGCCTTTTTCCCCCAATTTCTTCTATACTTGTGTGTGTTTTAATGATTACAAAATATTAAAGCTGTTAGTAGAAAAATGGCTTGTCATTGCCAGTAAAACCCATTACAACTTACATTTCTGTGTATTTACTCTAGAACATGGATATTTAGTATACTGATTTTGCTTAAATTTTCATTCTTGAGATGACCCACTCTTAGAGGGTAAAAAACACCAGCTTCTGATAAAATTACAACACAGTAAAGGTAATAAGGACCAAATAGTTTTTGAGAAGTAATTTTGAAAACAGGTTTATTTAAAATGTCAATTAAAATGTCACTCTCTCGTTTCCTACTATTTATATATTTTTGAACTGTAATAATAGTAGCAACAATATGCTATGGTAGGATTTGTTTTAGTAAGATGAAGGCCAAATTGTTTTTGTTCAAACAGTCTATATTTTATTCTAAAGTAACCTTTGGGACACTATCAATTTTAATAGTTCTCTCAGAAAGGTTTCATTTCACAGGAGGCATTTTTGGTGAAAATACATATTTGTTATCATTTGTGTATGTGCGTAGATGCACACTGAGGATATTTAGATTCAGTTTATTTTTTAACATCTTTATTGGAGTATAATTGCTTTACAAAAGTGTGTTAGTTCCTGCTTTATAACAAAGTGAATCAGCTATACATATACATGTATACCCCTATCTCCTGCCGCCTTGCGTCTCCCTCCCACCCTCCCTATCCCACCCCTCTAGGTGGTCACAAAGCACCAAGCTGATGTCCCCATGCTATGCAGCTGCTTCCCACTAGCTATCTGTTTTGCATTTGGTAGTGCCAAATGTAAACTCTCTTGCCACTCTCTCACTTTGTCCCAGCTTACCCTTCCCCCTCCCCGTGTCCTCAAGTCCATTCTCTAGGTCTGAATCTTTATTCCTGTCTTGCCCCTAGGTTCTTCAGAACCAATTTGTTTTTTAAGGTTCCATATATATGTGTTAGCATATGGTATTTGTTTTTCTCTTTCTGACTTACTTCACTCCGTATGACAGGGTCTAAGTCCATCCACCTCACTACAAATAACTCAATTTCATTTCTTTTTATGGCTGACTAATATTCCATTGTATATATGTGTCACATCTTCTTTAACCATTCATCTGTTTATGGACACTAAGGTTGCTTCCATGTCCTGGCTATTGTAAATAGAGCTGAAATAAATATTTTGGTACATGACTTTTTTTGAATTATGGTTTTCCCAGGGAATATGCCCAGTAGTGGGATTGCTGGGTCGTATGGTAGTTCTATTTTTAGTTTTTTAAGGAACCTCCATACTGTTCTCCATAGTGGCTGTGTCAATTTACATTCCCACCAACAGTGCAAGAGGGTTCACTTTCCACCACATCCTCTCCAGCATTTATTGTTTGTAGATTTTTTGATGATGGCCATTCTGAATGGTGTGAGATGATACCTCATTGTAGTTTCAATTTGCATTTCTCCAATGATTAGTAATGTTGAGCATTCTTTCACGTGTTTACTACTGGAAATCTGTATATCATCTTCAGTGAAATGTCTATTTAGGTCTTCTGCCCATTTTTGGATTGGGTTGTTTGAATTTTTTTAAATATTGAGCTGCATGCGCTGCTTGTAAATTTTGGAGATTAATCCTTTGTCAGGTGCTTCATTTGAAAATATTTTCTCCCATTCTGAGGGTTGTCTTTTCATCTTGTTTAGGTTTTCCTTTGCTGTGAAAAAGCTTTTAAGTTTTATTAGGTCTCTTTTTTTGTTTGTTTTGTTTTCTTTCCTTTTCTCTAGGAGGTTGGTCAAAAAGGATCTTGCTGTGATGTATGTCATAGAGTGTTCTGCCTATGTTTTCCTCTAAGAGTTTTGTACAGTCTGGCCTTACATTTAGATCTTTAATCCATTTTGAGTTTATTTTGGTGTATGGTGTTAGGGAGTGTTCTAATTTCATTCTACCTGTAGCTGTCCAGTTTTCCCAGCACCACTTATTGAAGAGGCTGTCTTTTTGCCATTGTATATTCTTGCCTCCTTTATCAAAGATAAGGTGACCATATGTGCATGGGTTTTTTCACCCTGTTCCACTGACCTATATTTCTGTTTTGGGGCCAGTTCCATACTGTCTTGATTACTGTAGCTTTGTAGTATAATCTGAAATCCAGGAGCCAAATTCCTCCAGCTCCATTTTTCTTTCTCAAGATTGCTTTGCCTTTGGGGGGTCTTTTGTGTTTCCATACAAATTGTGAAAATTTTTGTTCTAGTTTATTGAAAAATGCCATTGGTAGTTTGATAAGGATTGCATTGAACCTGTAGATTGCTTTGGGTAATATAGTCATTTTCACAAAGTTGATTCTTCCAATCCAAGAACATGGTATATCTCTCCATCTGTTTGTATCATCTTTAATTGCATCAGTGTCTTATAGCTTTCTGCATACAGGTCTTTTGCCTCCTTAGGTAGGTTTATTACTAGGTATTTTATTCTTTTTGTTGCAATGGTAAATGGGAGTGTTTCTTTAATTTCTCTTTCAGATTTTTCATCATTATTGTATAGGAATGCAAGAGATTTCTGTGCATTAATTTTGTATTCTGCTACTTTATCAAACTCATTGATTAGCTCTAGGAGTTTCCTGGTAGCATCTTTAGGATTCTCTATGTATAAAATCATGTCATCTGCAAACAGTGACAGCTTTACTTTTTCTTTTCCAATTTGGATTCCTTTTATTTCTTGTTCTTGTCTGATTGCTGTGGCTAAAACTTCCAAAACTATGTTGAAAAATAATGGTGAGAGTGGACAACCTTGTCTTGTACCTGATCTTAGAGAAATGGTTTCAGTTTTTCACCATTGAGAACGATGTTGGCTATGGTTTTGTCATATATTGCCTTTATTATGTTAAGGTAAGTTCCCTCTATGCCTTCTTTCTGGAGGGTTTTTACCATAAATGGGTGTTGAATTTTGTTGAAACCTTTTTCTTCATCTATTGAGATGATCATATGTTTTTCCTCCTTCAATTTGTTAATATGGTTTATCACATTGATTGATTTGCGTATATTGAAGAATTCTTGCATTCCTGGGTTAAATCCCACTTGATCATGGTGTATGATCCTTTTAAAGTGCTGTTGGATTCTGTTTGCTAGTATTTTGTTGAGGATTTTTGCTTCTATGTTCATCAGTGATATTGGCTTGTAGTTTTCTTTCTTTTTAACATCTTTGTCTGGTTTTCGTATCAGGGTGGTGTTGGCCTCGTAGAATAAGTTTGGGAGTGTTCCTCCCTCTGCTATATTTTGGAAGAGTTTGAGAAGGATAGGTGTTAGCTTTTCTCTTAATCTTTGATAGAATTTGGCTGTGAAGCCATCTGGTCCTGTGCTTTTGTTCGTTGGAAGATTTTTAATAAGAGTCTTAATTAAAGTGCCTGTAATTGGTCTGCTTATATTTCTGTTTCTTCCTGGTTCAGTCTCAGACATTTGTGCTTTTCTAAGAATTTGTCCATTTCTTCCAGGTTGTCCATTTTATTGACATATTGTTGCTTTTAGTAGTCTCTCACAATCCTTTTTATTTCTGCAGTGTCAGTTTTTACTTCTTTTTCATTTCTAATTCTATTGATTTGAGTATTCTGCCTATTTTTCTTAATGAGTCTGGTTAATGATTTATCAATTCTGTTTATCTTCTGTTTTCTGCCTATTTTTCTTAATGAGTCTGGCTAATGATTTATCAATTCTGTTTATCTTCTGTTAGTGTGTTTAATATTGTCCCAGAGGTCTCTAAAGCTGTCCTCAATTATTTTCATTCTTTTTTCTTTATTCTTCTCTGTGGTAGTTATTTCCACTATTTTATCTTCCAGGTACTTATCCGTTCTTCTGCCTCAGTTATTCTGCTATTGATTCCTTCTAGAGAATTTTTCATTTCATTTATTGTGTTGTGCATCATTGTTTGTTTGCTCTTTAGTTATTCTAGGTCTTTGTGAAATGTTTCTTGTATTTTCTGCATTCTACTTCCATGATTTTGAATCATCTTTACTATCATTACTCTGAATTTTTTTTCAGGTAGACTGCCTATTTCCTCTTCATTTGTTTAGTCTGGTGGGTTTTTCCCTTTCTCCTTTGTCTGCTGTGTGTTTCTCTGTCTTCTCATTTTGCTTAACTTACTGTGTTTGTGGTCTCCTTTTCACAGACTGCAGGTTCGTATTTCCCATTGTTTTTGGTGCCTGCCCCCAGTGGCTAAGGTTGGTTCAGTGGCTTGTGTAGGCTTCCTGGTGGAGGGGACTGTGCCTGTGTTCTCGTGGATGAGGCTGGATCTTGTCTTTCTGGTGGGCAGGACGACAACTGGTTTTGTATTTTGGGGCACCTGTGACCTTATTATGATATTAGGGGGCCTCTCTGCTAATGGATGGGGTTGTGTTCCTGTCTTGCTAGTTGTTTGGCATAGGGTGTCCAGCACTGTAGCTTGCTGATCATTCAGTGGAGCTGGGTCTTAGCGTTTAGATTGAGATCTCTGAGAGAGCTTTCACCATTTGATATTACATGGAGCCGGGAGGTCTCTGGTGGATCAATGTCCTGAACTCAGCTCTCCCCCCTCAGAGTCACAGGCCTGACACCAAGACCCTGTCAGTCACACATATCAGAAGAAAGTGCAGAAAGAAAGAAAGAAAGACAGAAATCATAATATAAAGTTTTTAAAGTAAGACATTTAAAAAAATATTAAATATAAAAAAATAAAAAGTAATAAATAAAGGAAAAAAGAAAGAAGTGAGCAGCCAAACCAACAAAACAAATCCACCAATGCTAACATGTGTTAAAAACTATAGTAAGAAAAATAAAATAAAACAAAATAAAACGGACAGGCAGAACCCTAAGACAAATGGTGAAAGCAAAGCTATACAGACAAAATCACACAAAGAAGCACATATACACTCAGAAAAAGAGAAAAAGGGGGAAAAGTATATATATCTATACATTAAAAGAAAGGAAGAGAGCAACCAAATCAATAAACAAATCTACCAATCATAATAAACTCTAAATACTAAACTAAGGTAAACATAAGACCAGAAACAAATTAGATATAGAAAGCAAACCCCAAGTCTACAGTTGCTCCCACAGCCCACAGCCTCAATTTTGGGATGACTTTTTGTCTATTTAGGTATTCCAGAGATGCTGGGTACATCAAGTTGATTGTGGAGATTTAATCCACTGCTCCTGGGGCTGCTGGGAGAAATTTCCCTTTCTTTTCTTTGGTCACACAGCTCCTGGGGTTCAGCTTTGTATTTGGTCCCTCCTCTTCATGTATGTCACTTGAGGGTATCTTTTCTTCGCTCAGACACAATGGGGTTAAAGGAGCAGCTGATTAGGTGGCTCTGGCTCAATCAGGCAGGAGGGAGGGAGAGGTATGTAATGTGGCGTGAGCCTGCGGAGGCAGAAGCAGGCATATTTCAACCACCTGAGGCAGTCCATGTGTTCTCCTGGGGAAGTTGTCCCCGGATCACGGCACCCTGGCAGTGGTGGGATACACATGCTCCCAGGAGGGTAGTTGTGGATAGTGTCCTATGCTTGCACACAGGCTTCCTGGTGGCTGCAGTAGCAGCCTTAGCATTTCATGTCCATCTCTGGTGTCCACGCTGATAGCTGCAGCTTGTGACAGTCTCTGGAGCTCATTTAGGTGGTGCTCTGAATCCCCTCTCCTTGGACACCCCCAAACAATGGTCCCTTGCCTCTTAGGCGGTTCCAGACATTTTCTCAGACTCCCTCCCGGCTAGCTGTGGCACACTAGCCCGCTTCAGGCTGTGTTCATGCAACCAACCCCAGTCTTCTCCTTGGGATCTGACCTCCGAAGCCTGAGCCTCAGCCCCCAGCCCCCACCCAGCCTGGAGGGTGGGTAGACAAGGATCTCAGGCTGGTGAGTGCTGGTCGGCACTGATCCTCTGTACGGGAATTTCTCTGCTTTGCTCTCTGCACCCCTGTTGCTGTACTCTCCTCCGTGTCTCGGAAGCTTCCTGCCCCCTGTCCCCCACTCCCCCCTCCCCACACCCCTGTCTCCGTCAGTGAAGGGGCTCCCTAGTGTGTGGAAACTTTTCCTCCTTCATAGCTCCCTCCCCAAGGTGCAGGTCCCATCCCTATTTTTTTGTTTTGTTTTGTTTGTTTGTTTTGTGGTACACGGGCCTCCCACTGTTGTGGCCTCTCCCGTTGCAGAGCACAGGCTCCGGATGTGCAGGCTCAGCGGCCATGGCTCACGGGCCCAGCCGCTCCACGGCATGTGGGATCTTCCCGGACTGGGGCACGAACTTGTGTCCCCTGCATTGGCAGGCGGACTCTCAACCACTGTGCCACCAGGGAAGCCCCCATCCCTATTCTTTTGTCTCTGTTTTTCCTTTTTCCTTTTGCCCTACCCAGGTACTTGGGGAGTTGCCTTTTAGGAAGTCTTAGGTCTTCTGCCAGCATTCAGCAGTTGTTCTATAGGAGTTGTTCCACATGTAGATGTATTTCTGATGTATTTGTGGGGAGGAAGGTGATCTCCACGTCTTACTCCTCCACCATCTTGAAGGTCTCCCTCCAACACTGGTCATTTTGGGGATCACTGTTGTCATCTGGCTTTGGGAGAGGGGAAAGGGAGTGTCAGAACGACATCTCTACCATTTACTTTCAGTCTCAAAGTAACTGAACATGGTGGGTTATTTGCTTAACAGTATATTGGTCCCTCTATATTTCTACCTCCCCTCCATGAATCATGTGGATAAATTTGTAAAACACTAAGCAGACTTTGGGGGAACAAGAATATTGCTTGAGACTCAGCTCCCACCCTCATCTATACTCTAGTACAATAATCCAGGTCATTTTCGAAGTGAATAAATGCAGAATATACCCACAGCCTTTCTAACTCTCCTTGGCATGCCCTTGTTTTTTTGCACAGAGAAGTCTTCAAAGAGATCTCCTTCTAGAATACTAGATCAGAAGGGGTGCCAACATCCTCCATTAAATATCCTCTACTCTTCTCCATCTCCCAATCTTTGGTCCCTAAGGATGAGATTGGAACAGTATAGTCACACTTAACTCCATCACCCTTAATGCTCCACAACACTTGGGCTACAAGCTTCATATTTCATTAAGCAATGACTTTCAAACATTTTCTAATTGATGTCGATATATGGTAAACCAGAACGTGTGTGTGTGTGTGTGCACGTGTGTTATCAAATTGAAACAAAGCTTTTATAAGCAATCTTGCCTTTACTCTCTATTTTTCTACCTTTGTCTATTTCACTTAAAAAAATTTAGTTACAACCAGAAAATTGATTTCAAGATCAATTGATGAGTCTCTACCATGGTTTAGAAAGTCACACCATCCTACTACCATAGAGCAAGAAGGTTCATAGTTTAGCTCTAATTAGAACAAACTCTACTATATAATCGACCAGCAGATTTAGATCTTGGTTTGTATATGAGGTTTAAGGAATTTTTTTAAAATCATTCTTAAAAAATCCTCAACACCTGGCTTTCACAGACATTATCTTGCTAAAAGAGGGAATATAAAAGTATTAAGATCCAGCTTGAGACTCAAAATATCTATCCCAAGTCAGTGGTCTACAAACTTTTTCTTAAAGGTCCAGATGGTAAATACTTTAGGCTTTGTAGGCCATACAATCTCTTTTGTAGCTATTCACTTCTGCCCTTGTATCATGAACATAGCCATAGACAATATGTAAAAAAATGACTGACTGTGGCCCCATATTCTAATAAAACTGCATTTAACAAAATAGGTGGTAATTTGCCTATTATTGTTCTAAATAAAATTATCTTATTTTTTTCTCTCATAACAGTATATTCTCCAGGAGTTGTTGCACATGTAGATGTATTTCTGATGTATTTGTGGGGAGGAAATTGATCCCCACATCTTACTCCTGTACCATCTTGAAGGTCTCTCCTCAGTTTATTTTTAAATTATTGTAATATAAGTAATTTTTGTAAGAATTATTTATGGAAAAGTATAGTTTCACATATTTTTCCCACAGCTTTAAATCTTGAAAGAAAACATCTTTTGTTTTACTTATTTCTTTTAAAAAATTACATTTTTAAAAATACTCATCTGAGCAAGGCACCCATCTGTTCTTTTGGAACCATGTCCATCTAATTTAAGGTAACTTAATTGAAACTTTAGATCTATCTCTAGAGTAGAGTTCTATGAATTTAATGAATAGACTTTGGAGACCATAATATCATTAAAATATTATAATATTAAAATCTTTTTAAAAAATCCATCTTCTGGGACTCCCAAATCCTATTGGCAAGCATTGATTACTAAATAAGGATTAGTTGCATCTGAATTAACTCTGTTGTTTTCTGAGAATGCCAGAAATGATACTGATTCCATTTACTTGTCTCTAGCAATTGAAAAAAAAAAAAGGTGCTAGAAACAAGGTGAACAGTAGGATTTAAACTAGTAAATAGAAATACATCCCAACAGAAACCAGATAGCAGGCAGGAGAGAAAAACTAATAAGACGATCTTGCTTCCTTTTTACAAAGAGTTCAGCTTAATAGGCATGTTTTCATTGACCTTCCTTAATAATTACCACTTTGCTAGGAGAATGACTTGAATTTTAGGTGTATTCATCCATGTCATCAAAAATGGTGTCATTATGAGAGATGGGGTTAACTTACACAGGCGATAAAAGCATAAGGAAAACATCTCCTCCATAGTAGTATATTTAAATAGTTTTGGGTCTGAAACTCACAGTATTGTTTAAGTCGCTAGAATTTTAAATTTGCCCTTGTAAACCAAACAGTTTTTACTAACTACTGCATGCCAGAGCATAGGTTTCTCACTGCATATAAATCAGACTTTTTTGGAAGCTGCATTAACCCTTTCAAGAATCTAAAATTACAAGGACTTATTAATTAATTCATATGTTGATGGTAGCTGTCAGATAAAGCATAAAATACAGAGGCAACTACCTTAAAACAAAAGAGAGAAACTGGCACATTTGACCCAACAATGCAGTAGAATCAAAAAAAAAAAAAAAGGCCAAAAGGAGAAACCTAGGAGAGATAAAAGAAATTTAATAGATGCTGAGGTGTAGGTTTTTTAGAATACTCACTGTTTACATAATTTAAAATTATAAAGAGATGATTACTTAAACATAGATTTTAATTTCAATAAAAGTGTCTCTGGTTTAAAAAATTCCCTTAAGGGGAAAATATTCTGACCTCCATGTTTCAGTGGATATATGTCAAGTAGGATTTATTTATTTTATTGAAAATGGTACCCTCAATAATAAATAGAGAGCTTCAGAAGTTTATATAAATATGGTATTTAACAGATAGATCTGATGTTACTTTAAATACTGTGTATCTCATAGCAAAAGAGAGCTATTATGTATAACTTTGTTTAGGTCCTGGGATCATTCTGAAAACTGACGAGACACTCTCATAAATGAATTGAGTAATTTGTAAGGGGTGTCATTCTTATTATAGCTTACCAATAGTATTTGATACCTTTTAAATTTCATCTTCCTTTATATCAATGGTAGCATTCTGTTCAAATTCAGAAGTGTGACTATTGAGTGTATTCTCAAGGAATAGAGCATGTAAGAATATACTAGGACCTCAGAGTCTTGATCCTCCAGGGGCATAAGGAACTTGATGAGGCAAACAGATTAAAAAATAAGAGTCAGGGAGCAACACTAGAGTATATAATGCAATTGGAAAATTGTGGCATAGTCTTTGTCCAAAATAGAAATGAGTATTTTGGAGAATATTTTCATTATTTTTTTATTCTTCTTGAGATCCAGAATAAATTTTGAAAGGTTTCTGAGATTCAACATCTACTGCCTTATTTGTGACCATGTTCCTTGCCTTGTAGGAGTGTTTATTACTTCTCTTCTAGATACATATAATGATCTTCTTTCTTCCAGACCTTCCCTCTTCTGGCCTTCTAGAATCCTTTAAGCTTTCTGATATGTGATCATATGCAATCTTATGGTTGGTTAATAATAATAACAAATTTGAGAAAGCAGGAAGGGAGATAAAGTAGATGTAGAAAGAAAAAAATAGTTTTCTAATGCAGAACTATAAAATTCAGGATTTATATTGTTAATATACAATATCAGTTGAATCAACATTAATACATTAAGTCTTTCTTTAGTTTAGGAGAAGTGGGGTGAGACGCCAGCAGAATGGGGTAGGACTGGAGTTGGAATGATGGTGCCAGAGCTATGACAGGTTCTTTGTGCTCTGTTGGAGATAATCCTGGTCGGAGCCCAAATGCTAGATACCTGTACCAGAAGTAATGCTGATTTGAATACTACTTGCTCTGTGACCAAGCAGATTTTTAGGCTATAAGTGTTGTTCAGTACTGCTCAGTCAAGCTCCTAAGTATTTCAAGAATCTTCTGAGATGTACAATAAATTGCTCGAATACCTATATTAGTGTTCCATTACCCTTTAAAATAAATTCGGTCTTTTATTCAGAGCTTTTCCATTTTTTTTTACATTCTAGCCAGTTTTTCCCTTGTTACTTTGTTTTTAGGCACTGCAATATACATCTTTTGACCTACAAATCTGCTCTCTTATCACCCTGTGAAACGCACATTTCTGTGTGGTAATCACTTCACTTTCTAATCTCTTTACCTAGATCACCCTATCCCTGCTCTCCACTGTCTGTTGAAAGCCTGATCATCTCTTGAATTGCAAATCAAGCACCACTTCTTCTAAAAAGCCTTTCACCATATTACAATCTACACTTTTCTCTGTTTTTCTGTTGTTTGACATTCATATAACATAGTTCAAAATGTAACGAATCATGAATTATTTCTCTTATGGTGGTTTCAAATCAAGTTTCTAGTTTCTAATGAAATTGTAAACTCCTTGGTAAAGAGATACAGCCTTCCAGACTGGAGAATTTTAGAGGTGGGTAAACGTGGGTTCATTTACCACAAAACTTTACTTGAGACAACACCTGTTCCACAACATTCTTTCGAAGATGCCTTTGCTTGAAAACTTCCAATTCACAAAGTTGATATTTAGTTCATTCTTACCTTATGAATGACTGAGTATAATTCCTTTAACTGCTGGATTACACACACCTACTACTTCCAATGAATTTGAGCAGTCTTTACTCTGGTGGGGCATTTGAGTTACATTGTTTTTCTTTGATAGGTTATGTCAGAGTCCTTTTCTCAAAAAAACAAAAATATAAACAAAAACAAAAACTTGTTCCATTTAGTATAGAATTGAGTTGCAGAGCCAGTTCTCCTGAGCGTAACTGTTAAGAAAGAGATGGCCCTATTTATCTGTGCCTTCACTTCTAAGCATCTGCTACTACCCCAGGGGATGGCTGCACCTACAGTATGGGACTGGGGAAGGGTGGCAGCTAAATTTTGAATGTTAATTTCAGGACACTGTGCCACAGGACACAATTATATTTGTGCCATAGGTTCTCAATACATGGTTTAGATTCTCATTTTTTTTTTCGGCTGCTTCCGTATCAGATTTCCTTATATCCTTTTGCTTTCATTCCTTAACATATGTTTCCCTTTAATTTCATTTTTCTTCATCTCAGAGCATTATCTGTGGTTGTCAGTATTTATGCCAGAAAATTCACTCTGGTAGACCTATTATTATGTCCAAAGGGTCACAAACACTTGAAACCATCCCCGAAGGTGTGCAGGTGCATTGAATAGTAAGTGCAAATGCTCCCAGCACTCCACATACCCAGCTGCAGTTGGATTCAGTTGAATGTGATACAGGACAGTGGTTTCTGGTGTCTGAATGAAGTTGTGGCGATACATTCAGAAGTGTTGTGTGATGTAATTGCACGCCAGAGGATTGGTACTTCTAAGCTGCCACGGTTTGACTATTTGATAGCATTATTATAACCTCCTCTTCAAAATGTGCTCTCTGCCTATCAAAAGCAGATAGAATGGCATTTCACAACTGAGGTAAATTCTGGAAGCCAGATCAGCAGTACATACACCTAAAAATATATACATTTCTCTCATAGTATTTTTATTCCATGAACTATGTTTCTAAATTATTATTTCTTATGACCAATTATTAGGAAATATTTTAAGTTCCTGGAGTCCAGTACCCAGTGTTTTATCATTATATCACTGCCAACACGTGAACAAGCATGCTCATGAAATGAGCATATTGTAACAAGATACGTGATCTTACATTAAAAAATAAAAGAAGCAAAAACATATCCCAAATCTGTGTATTTGTTTATCAGTTATTTGATTAGTAGAACAGCCTAGATCACTGTGCACAAGTGAGAAACATGGGAAATACAAGGCAATAGATGAAAGATCACTTGGCTAAATAAAGTGATTGTACTCTGATGCAACATTTTCCCTTACACTTCTCTTTTCTTCCCTGAATAAGGGATACACCAAGGTTATTAAAAATTGTGCTAAAATTAAGCCTGGAAGTCATGTGAATACTAGCAGAAGAAATAGCATGTGATAAAATTATAATATTAGGATACTTGTTTCTTTTTATTCCCCGACACAGAGAAAGACGTTTTGAGACAACTTTCCAATGCTGTCTCTAGAAGTAATATTGAAAGTGAAATTTTTACCCCCTCATAGTCAGATAGTGTGAAATCAGAAGGTTTAATTTTAACTAATATGCTAGTAAATGAGACATAGAAATCAAAAATGGAAATAATTTGAATGAATATAGATTGTTAAAGTGCCATTTATATGGAATGACTCACCCTATCATCATAACAAGTGTAAGGGGTTTATAGGATGGTAAAGGGAAGTAAGTGAATAATCATTAACATTGCCAAAAAAAGAGAGAACTGTATGTGGTAGAAAACTGTCAGTTTGCAGGATATTATGAATTATATCAATTTACTGAAGAAACATTTTATTAAAGGTTTGTTGGACTGTATTCTGATGAGATTTCTATTTTAGTATTGGTGTTTTTTCTCTGATATGTTAGAATATATTTGGATTAGTTGTAATTTGCTGTGCTCATAGAGATGTGTGTGTACATGTGTAAAATTGTGTGTGTGTGTTTGTATGCACTGAAGAAAGAAAAAGGCAGTGAAGCAAGCTGTGGTTACAACATTAAAAACTTTCAGTAGAAAACTGGTGTACATGAACTGTCAGTCTAAGGTCCTGGCTTGCCATTGTTTACTGGTAGATAATCTGTGATGGGCGTCAACTTTAAGTTTTGTAGAGTTAATCTCCAGAACATTTGGGCCAGCCATAAATATAGATGGGTGCCAGCTCTCTGCTTTCCCAGACAGCTAATTAGGTGTTATTAAAGCTTACACTGGTGAAAGAAGGTAAAGTAGAAATACAAAAGAAAAGTGAGACAAATAAAAAATGAACTTCATTTATAGAGCTCTCAACTTGGAAACAACTCCAATTTTAAGGTGCTGTTAGAAACAGGAGCAACCACCACACTAACAGAAGAGCACTATTCCTATTTAAAGCTATTTACAGAGCTGAAATAAAACCATTTTGTTGACAGCCGTAAAGCACAGAAAACTCTCTCAAATAGCCTTCCCCACAACCACAACAATTTAGAACTTCCTCACTGATGTTCTGATTAATGGATTTTGGTTTTCAGATTTCTACGACCCAGACGTTTATTTCTTCATTATAAAAATTAAATAAGATGCATATCTGAAACTCTTATTCTAGAAATAATAAGCATGTTTTCAGATGTACAGATATGTGGGCTCTGGAGGAAACAGGCAATGAAACTAAGGGGAGGAAATCCTTTTATGTTTTCTAATATTTCCCTAAGTGTTAACAAATTAGTTGCTAAGTATCTCTCTTTGGGTTATGTGGTATAATGCTTTGAAGACGGGGAAAATAAGCTTATCTTTTGATTTGTGATAAATTCCTTCCTGAGAGTGAGACAGATTGTAGTAAAGAGATAGATTTACTCTAAAGAAATTTCATGACGTGGCTCCTCGAACTGTGTTTCTTCTGCAGTGAACAGTTCTGAGTCACAACACGCAAGGGTTTTCTCCTGACTTTTCCCAAAATAACTATGTTCAATAGAGGCCCCTTAATCTTTGTTAATCTTTGATGGTTTAAATAGTGTTTTGACTTCAAATTTTAATCTTCTACATTGTAATTATTGGCACCTCTTACCCATCTTGAAATGGCTGTGTACTCTTCATGATGTAGTGACATTACAAGGTTAAAATCACATTGTGGACATTAAGTTCTGGTAACCTTTGTGGAAGATCGCTAAAATACAATAATTTGGGAACAGATAATTTAATGTTTTACCTAAATATTGTTTTCCTCATATATATGTAACTTTCACAATGCCTGTTCCTTTGAAGGTATATTTTGGCAAAAAATGTTTGGTTGCCTAATATCTTTAAGTTATTAAACAGTTTAATCTAGGTTAAAAAAAAGAGAGAGAGCTTTCAGATTTGTTGGCTAATATGAATTTGCAGATTTCATACATCTTTATGTCTAAATCAACTTGAATTATATAAAATTCTAAAATCAGTAGTCAAGTTGTTTAACCAGTCAGAGGTTTCACACTCATAGTTGAAGGGCATAGGGAAAGATTAAAAGGTTGTTTACTGGTGATTTTAAATAAAAAGATTTATACATACATGTAAATTATATACAAGATTTTATATTTATAAATATATTTATATATATGTTTTATATATATCTGCTATCCTTTATATTACAAATATATAACTTTCCTCTGTGTTTTATTCATTCATCTGTATTTCTCTTATGGTAGTTACTGATTTTTAATTTTCAGGAATGCATTGGACATGCATTTGAGTTTTCAAATTTTGTTTGGACTATTTCCTGGAGAAAGCTCAATTTTATTACACACATGCAAATAAAGATCTATACGTGTGTGTGTGTGTGTGTGTGTGTGTGTGTGTATGTGTGTGTGTGCATGTATAGTTTATGGTGGCAGCTGAACTGCAAGTACTTACAGTAATTTAAGTGATTATATCTTTTGAAAAAGATCATATAAATTAAGATGCAAAATTGAACTAATTAAGATGACTGTGTTTATATCCCTCCCCTTGGGAGCTTTTATAATAGTCAGAAGTGACTATAGTAGTATAGAAAATGATTCTTAATGTTAAACAAGTATTTAAATTTCTGATTGTCACATGATCCTTCAGGGAATTTTACACTTAAAAGATTAGACACTGTAAACTTTCTCTATATACAGAACTGCCCAGATTTCTAGCTGTCGGACTTCAGAGTTGTTTTCACTTTGCAATATAAATATGCTTATCTCTCAGTTTTTCTCATCTATATATCATTTGGATTATCCCATCTTTCTTGGCAAGGGGTGCATTCTGTGAAAGGGTTATTATGTTATACCAAGGAAAGGACAAAAATGGGGGTAAATAATTTCTTTGTAATCCCAGATTGGTCCAGAAGAAAAAAATGAATCTTGGATCAAGCGTCTCTAAATTTGTTTTCTGTCCAGGATCCCTAAATTTGTTTTTTGATACAAATATGTAATCTATGCAAATAGTGGCTGTCTGTATAATTTGCTTCTTTTTCATTTTTATAGTTCATAATTCAACATATCTGTTTCGGGATTCGTTTTCCCTAAGGTACAGAAAGAAGTTATTATCTACCTTTATAGTCCTAGGGCTTGAGAAAATCCTCCACAATATTATTCTTTATCATACACACTTAGTTTATTGAGTGGATTTTTAAAAATATAATAGAAGGTGCGCATAGCAGAAATCCTCCCAATACGATTCCCCTTCCTTTAAGCCCCTCCTCCCTCACTCCTCCCTCCATCCTTCCCTCTCTCCCCTCACTTTGGTTTCCTTCTCGCCTCTCTTTTTCTTTCATTTTTTCCATTTTGTCTACTTTTTTGGTCTAGCTAGTAATTCATTATGTACTACCTATGTCTCTTTTATGTGTCTACCTAGTCATCTATTTATTTATGTCACTTCAGAAATAATTCTACTCTCTCAAAAATTCTTATTTGACCCTTGGCAGTTATAGTTCATTTTATGTTCTTAGTTTCTGCAGCTTGTACAGAAGGGTCCATTTGATTTTCTTCACTGTCTGTGAAATGCTGCTGTCAAAATTACAGTCTAATGACAAGGTGAACAGCATATAATGTGTCGTAATCAATACTCAAAATTTGCTCCCTAGGATGTGACATGAAGTCAAGTAAAAAAAAGCTGCAGAGTTTCAGTAGTGAAGTGCAAACAATAATTTTATGTTGATGGTTTCAAATTCAAGGTCAATTTACACTTTTATAAATCTGCATTATTCTGTCCTGTTCACTCTATTCTTAAATTCATATTGAATTCATTCAAAGCTGGGCTATCAAAATTGCTGAAATTGAGACCAGTCAATATTGAAAAATAAAATTATGTTAGTGTCTTTCCAAGAGAGTGTATGAGTTGTAAATGAAGTTTTTAAAAATCACAAATCTAAAAGATACAAAAATATTAGCAAGTGAAATAGATAGTAAAGTTTTCTACTGTATTTTTGAAGGATAAGATTAGTTGAATGAAATGATATGTATTTTTTTTTTCTAACACTTACTGACACAGGCATAATATTGAAGATTCACTTTCAGAATAGGTAATGAAAACAGATACCTGATATTAAACTTTTCTGATATCCTGTTGTTTAAATTCTGCTCTACTTTAAATCTGCACAGGGAGGCTTCTAGAAAATTTTAAATGCCTAGATTTTTTTGCTTCTGTTTGTGTCCATCTGTCTGACAACCTTTCAAATCATAGATAATATTTGAGTCTGTGTGTAGATAGTTCAGTTTGAGACTACATTTCAGCATTCTTGCCTGCATTACATAATAAACTTAACATATTTTATTCACTCCTAGGTAAATATATGTTTAAAAGTAAGACAAAATTAAAATAGAGACAAGCCACGTAGATACTTCTTTTTAACATTTCAAGTGTGAATAATGATACATGCTATGAAATACCACAGAATTTTTGTTCTGTCAAAACACCATTTTGATTCTTTTCTAAAAGAGTTTAGTTTCATAGGAAATTATTTTATCCTAAAACCTTTTGAGATAATTAAAGTGTGGTTTATTTTTTTTCTTTTTGTATAAGGAATTTTTTGTGTGTTTTAAGTACAGACTCAGATTTTGTATATGACTTTGAAAAGTAACTGTATAAATTTATCAGCACTATTAAATTTGCTGCTTTTTCCCTTGTACACAGGACACTATACATTATGGAGATCCTGTCGCATCAATTAAATGGCAATCCCAAGTGTTCCCAAATGAGTAGGGAATTCTATTCCCATCACATAGAGTTAAACTGTAAATATCCTCTCCTGAAAAAAAAGGTCCCTGATTTAAAAAGGATCATTAAACATAAGGAAAATAATGATTTGTAGATGAAAGGGACAACTGGGAAGATATAGTTCAAAGTTATCTTTTAAAATATTGAGTTCATGGACATATGCAGCTGTTGTCATAATGAAGGAATTTTCTTTCATATTTTCTTGTTCAGCATCTTTGAAATAGTGATCGTTAAACAGTACTTTATTTAGATTATCTACATGCTTATCACAAAAGAGAGAAGCAAAAATTCTCACAGAAATCATTATCATTTAGAATTGAAATCATGATTTGTCATTCATTCTGAACTATATCTGTTTACAAAATACATTTTCACCTACTTACACCAAAAACAAAAAGCTGAAGTGAAGAAAACTGATTACATGATCCATACGCAAATCTACTACAATAGCAATGTGCACTTTTTGACAAGCTTATTCATAACACGTTCAGATAGAAAATTCCATTTGCTACTCTTCAGTAGGAAAAGCAGGCTTTTAAAGGAAAACCTTATTTCATGACTGTCACCAAAATAACAATTACAAGCAAAATAGGGATAAAACATAAAAAAAAATAGCAGCTTAGGACTTTTTATGGAAGTTTGTGATTCAGTTTTTGCACTATTATTTGATTTCAAAAATTAAACCTGGTAATCCTTTTTGAAGTTCCCTGTTTCCAGGATGGGTTATAAAGAACAAAGACTAACTGATATCCCCAGGAGATTAGTTTACAGTGATATTCTACTCTACTGAGAATGATTCTCCAGTGGCCACTTTTACTTCTTCCCAGGCTATGGAAATTTGTTAATACCTAGAGAATAGACTTAAATAAAACCATTGTCTCAACCAGCAGGTTTATGCAACCATCCTGAAATGTTTTAATTATTGTTTTCTTTTCCTTTTTAATTTAGAGATCAGAGGTCAAGCAAACCCAGGGAGAGCTGATCGCAGCCTTTGTAGAACTGTAAAGGCATCCCTAATGATTGGATTTGCTGTCCTGTCTTTTGTTTTGCAGAACCAGAAGAGTGTGTTAATTGCACAGATGAATGCCGAGTGCTTGGTCATTCTGACAGGTGTTGGATGCCACAGTTCCCTGCAACCAATCAGGCTGAAAACGCAGATTACCGCACAAATCTCTTTGTACCCACAGTTGAAGCTAATGTTGAGACTGAGACTTACGAAACTGTGAATCCCACTGGGAAAAAGACTTTTTGTACATTTGGAAAAGACAAGCGAGAGCACACGATTCTCATTGCCAATGTGAAACCTTATTTAAAAGCCAAACGTGCCCTGAGCCCTCTCCTCCAAGAGGTCCCCTCAGCATCAAGCAGCCCAACCAAGGCATGCATCGAGCCTTGCACCTCAACGAAAGGCTCCCTGGATGGTTGCGAAGCAAAGCCAGGGGCTCTGGCCGAGGCGAGCAGCCAGTACTTGCCCACTGACAGTCAGTATCTGTCCCCCAGCAAGCAACCGAGAGACCCTCCCTTCCTGGCTTCTGAGCAGATGGCAAGGGTCTTCGCCGATGTGCATTCAAGAGCCAGCCGGGATTCCAGTGAGATGGGCGCTGTCCTGGAGCAGCTTGACCACTCTAACAGAGATCTGGCCAGAGAGCCGGTGGATGCAGAGGAAGTCGTGAGAGAAATCGACAAGCTTCTGCAGGACTGCCGGGGAAATGACCCTGTGGCTGTGAGAAAGTGAAAAAAAAAAAAAAAAAAAAAAAAGCATTGGCATTTTCTTGTCTCTTCTGTTGATTTAAAAATGACCCCTCCTGGTGAAAACCCCATTTTACAGGGATAAAGAAAGACCGATGCTGCTTTAAGGCTTTTAGTGAACATCTGAAGTGCCCACAAGTATGTTCTTTTCACTGCTGTTTCTTTTTCAGAAATAACAATGGCTTTGTTTTGACCAAACTTATATTAGGACAGAATTAACGATGTTCAAAGAGGAAAGAAAAACAGAGAAGAAAAAAGAGAGAAGAAAAAGGAGGATGAGGAGGCAAGTTACCTTGTGACTATCTGTTAGGAAGGTATGCAGTGTGAGAATGGAAGTTTTTTCTCATTGCTCTAAGACTGTCCTCCGTGATTTATTCTGACGTAACTGTTTACCTATAAACCCCATACAAAGCAGGGTCATAATTTGTGATCTGTGGTAGAATTTCTAGCAGTCACCACAAGCTTCTACTGAAAGTCCTGAAACGACCTTGCAGTAGTCCAAGCTACACCAAACATTAACACATATTTGTGGTAAACATTTCTGTATAAAGTTACCTGCCACGCATAGAAACACAGAAAACATTCCATAACATTAGTCAAAAAAAAATTAAAAACTGAGTCATTTGTAAAACACCTCATATCGTATAAAAGTTCAATGTAAAAAGGTATAGTCCATTTTGTCCTGCACACACGTAGACTAATTCACTTCATGAAAGGAGAAGAAAATTTAAAGGTTTAAAATGCCTCTTTAGCATTTTAGTGTCCAACAAATGTATAAATAATGATGGATATGTTTTAAATTTGACCTAGAAATGTTCTGAAAAATAGTTACCATTGAGTAATGATATTCAGAGACAATTAACATGAATGATATGTTTTATTCATTTGTGGACACTAAAATAGCTCAGGAACGCGAAAACGTCTTAGACATACACAAATCACATGACCATTTAAATGTGCAAATGTAAGAAGATTCAATGTGTTTACATCAAATGACATATTTTTATTGATTTATTGCAGATTCAGTGCATATGAGCCAAATTGTTGAGTGTATAAGAGCTATATTGTGTATTTTATTAAATTAATATATAGTTGTGTTGCAAAAATATTTGGGCTTATATTGTAAATGGCAAGTGTTGCCTTGGTAGCTGTCGAACTCTATGAGTTTTGTTTTTTCCTGCTTCCATTTCCCCATGGAGTGTTGGAAGCAGTGCCTCAGAGCAAAGTCTCTTGTTTAATGTAGAGTCTACCAAGTACTACAGTACATAATCTGTTCAAAATGTGTTTGAGTGAGCTGATGGAGATAACTGAAAGGTCAAAAAATACATCTGTCAGTCATGGTTATGTACAAGTCCTTCATGGAAGCTTTTATTAAAGTCATGCTAAATTACAAGAATTACATTTGTACCAATACCTGAAACTTCTTCATGTTTTTTCAATAGCATACAGCTGCTGCCTATGTAGATATCATATTGTTGATTGGTTCTCAAAAGTATCTTAAGTGGTTCAAGATGTGTGTCCCCATTATATTTCAAAACCATGCAAAATGCTTTAATGCATGTGTGGTACCACCACTGGTTACTTGCATTGTGTAGTGTTTTACAAGAGGTCTGGGTCTTAACAAAAAGTTTGCCTTTTTTTCCGCGCTCTTCTGCCTCTTTTTATTGGTGTCCCTTGAGAACAATACACCATCTATTCCTTCATTTTCTTGCACCTTTCCTTGTGACATTTAGCGTGTTTCAAACTTACTTCCATATGAGGCTAGGAAACCTCAAATTTCAGGAATTGGGAAAAATAAAATTAGCACTTGCTGAAGTAGCAGTAGATGGGAAAATGCCTTGATTGACATTTTCCTTCAGCGTTTAAAAATTTTTGCATTTTACAGCTTCATGACAAACAGTTTCCAGCCCATACCTTAGAAAATGTGGTGCTGAGTTAAATAAAGGTTGTTTGTGCACGGGAGCAGAAAAATGCATTATTTGCAAACTGGTGGAGAATTCTGTGCCTTCTTTCCTGGCCACCAAGCCAGTGTAGAAACAACATAAATGTCATAAAATCCTTATATTAAAAATAAAAACAAAAGCAAAAACAAACACTGAAGTGAATTCAGCTTTGTAATTTTAAACCTCAAAAAATCCAACTGAAAATATTTCCATCAAATGCTGTCAAGATTTTAGACTGTACGTCGTTTGCAAAACTGCTTTGAAAGGGAAGAATGGACAACTCCCATCAGCCTTATTCTCTTGAGAACTGTATTTGGTTCCCAGTAATAGCCTTTCCAAAGCTCTACTCTTGGTTTTTATTATTTGTAAATGTTTAAGTCAGAAAAGAAGGGATCTTGTACATGTGAAACCTAATTGACTCTCTATATTTTGGACAATTTATGTATATGAAATGTGTTGTCTCTATTATATGATGTTATTTTTTGCCAGGAGACTACAGGTTGATTTAGCTTGATAGCTGAAATTTGATGGAAAACTGATTTCCATTTAGTCTTACCAAGTGTTGCCTCTCTCTTACTAGACAGATAGCCAAGTAGTAAAATCTAAGGCAGTATGTAAATGAAATCAACAAAGAGAGTAGGATTTATTTTTAAAACGTTCTTAATGCTGAGTAACCAGTTGTTCAATTTATTATATGTGTCTGAAGACATTAAAACACTATCAGATTTTAAGAATTGGTTGTGCCAATGTGTGAGGGATTACCTTTAGGCTCTCTGTCACCAGTGATTTACTAGTGTTAGCTGTTTAACACATTATATGTATTTAGTAGTGATTATTTATTTACAAGTTGGTGGTAATTCAGCAGTCAGGACGCTAAGCTTTTATAGTTGAGTTGAGGGAATCTTGCTTTTATTCATTTGGCTGGCAACTGCCTTTACCACAGACCTCTGGTGCTCAGCTTCCTTGGAAGTCTACGAGATACCAAAATTACCCCTTTGGGGAGCAACTTGCTCTAAGGGGTGATGCATGATCAAACAGTGATATTTCAAGGTGTTTTTATCACAATTCAGAATGTGAAAAAATTATCTTAATTCACATCTTCCAATTACTAACCCCTCATAAAAATCCCACACATTCAAAAGGAATAATAATATTGAATACTTTGTCTTTTAGGTCCTTAAATAACTGAAGTTAAGCACAGAAAAAGGATTTATAGAAATTTTCATAAGAAAGTTAAAGTTCTAAAAACTGTTTACTGATGAACTAAAAACACAATATCAGTAACAAAACAATTTTTTCATTAAATGTTGATGAAAAATATTTTCATCAAAATTAAAAGTAGTGAGAATCAGTTAGTTATACCTATACCAAAGTGAACATTAAAGAGACATATCATGCAATTTCAAAGAATGCTTTCACATTATTTCTTAACCTGACATACTTATACTTACTGCAGGCAATATGCAAATATTGGCTCACTACTCCATAAATTAATTGAATTCTGGTTTGGAAAATTGACTTGTTTTGTTTTTCAAAATTAGCTGAGATCTTGTAAAACATGACTTCCTTTTAAAGTATCTAGGTACTGCTCAATTTAAAATATGACACCATAAAAAAAGTCATGTAGTAATAGAGCAGTATGCTTTATTACCACCAGGTTAAAAGCTGTTTGTTGCCTAATGGACTAGAAGTTGCTGAGGTCAACAAGTAGACTGAGGTTTGGCATAATATATGCCCACTCATTACTGCCTAATTATATTCTTTTGACAACACAGAGCATTTATCGGAGCACTAATTCAAATGAGAGTTTTGGCTATCAAGATGTGTTGATTCGAAACATAATTGAATGAGACCTGAATAAAGTCTGACTTTCCTGGCCCCAGTGTTTTGCAGGTTGGCTATTCCCATTTATCAGCCCCATCACTCCATAAGGTTCTTAGCTGCACCAAGTGATTGGTGAACAAGAATAACAACAACAAAGCAGCATACATTGTATGGATTTATCTCAACGCTATTGTTTAATGGCTGTGTTTAATGTGACCTATCTGGAAAACGAGGACTCCGAATAAAAAGCTATTACTAATAGTGGTGTTGCCTTCCCTTGAATTCATTAATACACTGCGTACTTCAGGGACCCTGATCATAATTATTTTGGAAAGCAACTGTGGCATCACAACTGTTTGTGCCCTAGTTCTTTATTTGCCAATAAAATAAACTTTTGGAAAAATTTATTTAACAATATTGTCACTAGGTCCTCAGTGGGAATGGGTTACCTGGCTTTCAGATAGCTTAGATAAGTTGGTTAGTCAGATAATTACCATGGAGTCATAGCCTAATGATACTAGTGGCTTTTCATATTTATGATTAGTTTGAAGATAATTTGGTTCAAGACCCTAAAGGACTTCAGAAAAATAATTTTTATAAGACCTCTCATAAGCTTACATGACTAATGAAACCACATATTTATAAATGGCATTTTAAAGTAAGTACATGTTTATTGTGGCATCTTAAAATAATAAGCCTCTCTTTCTACCCATTCAACAAATGTTTATTGAATTCCTACTGTGTATTTTCCCTGGGCTATTATGCCCAGGAGTAAACAGTAAACAAGGAATGGTGCCTGGGTCACAGTCTGGAGGGAGAAACAAAGAGGTAAGTTCTAATACACATTACTCTTGCTTGTTTGCATTTTCCTTCAGCTACTCCACACATCCCATATCTCTGCCATATCACACTCAGTGAGCGGCATCTCCTAAATTACAAACCAACATAATATTCTGTCCCTGTCAATCTGACCATTTTTCTTTTAATTTTACTTTTCTTCTGACAATATAAATTAAATCAAGAAGAGTGCATTGCTTTTCCATATTTAAGAAGATCTTTATGGTTTAGACTTATTGGGGTATACTAAATGGCTTATCTATTCTTTATTTTGCTCATTTATTTGTTAACATGTCTTTCTTTTTCATTGAGCACCACTGAGGTGCCAGGTGGCGTTCAAGGATCTCAAGGGAAAAAGAACTAAGCCAATTACATTTTATCCTCAGAGAATTTATAGCTTGTGCTTAGGTGATATATGCTAACATAGAAATTGACCTTATATTGCCTGGATACTGTTACCTTTTTATAACAAAAATAATTTAACTTTTAAGAAGAAAAAAACCATATGCCTACCATGACATTCATTGCTTTCAAGTGTGAGAGTCAAACAAGCTGTTAATTGACTCACCTGAACCATCTGACCAGGGCTGAGAGATTAGGGAGTCATGCAAATGAACAACCCTACCTGGCCAGGCTGCAATAAGGACGAAGTCATGAGTGGAACATGTATCACAGGCTTACTCCATGTCAGTGAGCTATTAAATCCCCTCAAATTATGGTATTTTTTAAAATAGATATGCTCAAAAATACAATTATTTGACAATCACAGAGAACAATCATTTGTAGGATATGAAGAGAACAAATTCTTAAACATCACTATAGCATCAATACAGCACAGAGAAATAGATCATTAAGTTGATGGACCATCTTCAAACTCTTCATTAGATCCTTTTGGAGATGGTTGCACATGGTTCACCAAGGAAATATATCATTTTCTGTTCATGTTAGACATTAATAATGCTGGATAATCCACTATACACTAGGGATTAAATTCTCAATATTTATAAAAGAGGGTGCAACTTCTTTCATTATTCCCCCTTTTTAATATTTCAGAAAGTTATCAAAAAGTAACTTAGTTTTTTCAAACTATTTTAGATGTTAATGAGTATCTTATGTACAAAGTTTGATTAAAGGAGGGAAAATTTTAGTGAGATTTTACAAATTTTGTATCACACAGGCTGACCTCCCCCATTAGACGGAATAAGTGTTCTATTTTTGGTCTTACAAATGAAACATTTCACTTTGAGAGGAACAACTTATAAGTGATCTATAGCATTCTAATGAACTATATTTTGATTGTGATATATATTCAAAATCTAGTTTCCTGAAGTTACAAACTCAGTCAAATTACTTCATAATACTTTTCAAAGATTGTCAAAAAACAAACAACCAAGTTTGGAACCCTCTTTTTGTTCAACTTACACAGATTATCATATTTTGTATAAAATATTGGTGTTCAACACTGCTTATATAAAAATTGTTCTTATTTCCCTAAGGGTTTATAGCATCAGGCAGGCCAAATAAAAGAATAATTACACAAGCCTAAATTAATACTGCTAAATTCTGTTTATAGAGAATTTTCCAATTCCCAGAGAACTTTCACAAATTTACAAGGCATTACAGAATTAAGGATTCTGAAGCTCAAGGAGGTCAATGGACTTTTATCCAAGGGCAATGAGCTTGGAAGCCTTAAGCCCACACTTGAACTTAATGACCAGTTCTTCTATTTGTTCCAGATTTTGTGAATTCTGCAATCTTGCCCTATCTAATATCTTGCCTCTCTAATATCTTAAATTTATCATTCCTAAAACATTAAATTATGCCAGTAATGTGCCTTCCCCTTTAAATTGACTGCCACATCATATAATTTAGATCCCCTCTATGTTAATAGTTCATAACACATTGAATAATTTGAAAATAGAGAATAGGGATTGTAGTCTCCAAATAAAGAAAAATACATCACAAGAATTGAGCCTCTCTTAAGATTGTCCTCAATTTTTTACTGTCATTTATAAAAATGTTTCACAGCATTGATGGTATGATCTCCAAAATATTCTGAAACAATATTATGGAAGATTTGTTTTTCCATTAACTTGGTATATTCTCACCTGGAAGAAATCCATAGACTTTATTTAATTCCTTTATATTATGAAATTTTGCATATATTAAATTAATAAGATTATTAATTGGCTTCTTAGAAATAATTACATAAACTCTAATAATATTGAAAGGACATTTAAATATTACATTCATATATATATGGATTCATATGCATACATAGAGGCGTGAGAGTCAAATCATTTCAAAAGCCAGTATCACAAAATAAAAGAATTTGAGTAGTAACAATGTGGCTAAGGGATGAAAAACATGTTGTTTTATTTATGACTTACCTCATCCTCATTTGATACCACTGTCGTCTTCAATGATCTGATGAAAAAGAGAGATAGCAATTGCTATCATTTTCAGGCTGATTAATCAAAAGTGAAGTGTTCTGGGGCTTCCCTGGTGGCGCAGTAGTTGGGAGTCCACCTGCCGATGCAGGGGACACGGGTTCGTGCCCCGGTCTGGGAGGATCCCACGTGCCGTGGAGCGGCTGGGCCTGTGAGCCATGGCTGCTGGGCCTGCGCGTCCGGAGCCTGTGCTCCGCAGCGGGAGAGACCATAGCAGCGAGAGGTCCGCGAACCCCCCCTCCAAAAAAAGTGAAGTGTTCTGCTTCTTCCTGAATTTTGCTTACTCATACATTTTTAAATATCTTTATTTTCAATATACAGAAAACCGACTTGACTTTCAAGAGGTCCAGAAATAAATTTGAATGTACCTTTAGCACTATTTTATGTTTTGAAAATTTAAATTCAAATACATGATATGAGATATTCATTCATTCATTTTATTGATCAGCTGAATATCTCAACACTATCTCTTTAGCAATATTAAATCATATTTTGATATTATTCCTCCTTACTTTTGCAGTTGGAAGACAATGTCTTCAATATAATAATTTGCTTTGATGGAAGATTTTTGAATTTTTATTTTATTCTTTCCATTATAAATCAGATATATATATATCTTTATAGCATTAATTTTTATAATATTATCTACTGACTTGCACGTGACTAGTCTCTTTATTCTAATCTTAATTTCATAATTTTATCTCAACATCAACTATTATATAGTCTTTGTCATCTATTTGTTTTTCCATTAGATACGTTCATATAGATATAAGTATTTTCCATATGTCTTCATATTTATGGATCAATTATGGAGGTAGTGATGTTTCACCCAATAGTCTCATCAAAATGTTCAAACTGCTTTTATTAACCTATAGGAAAATTAGCTATTTTTTAGGTGTAGCCTACATGGAGTGTTAAAATTGACAAAATGCATAATAGAATATAACAGTATAAACAGTGGTAAATAAGTTAGGATGCAGGGTCTTAGTTAAAATCTTTATGCAAGAGTGCCTAGCTACTTCATTGAAAGGTTGAAAAAGTGAAAGTGAATTATCTTACTCTATTATTAGTAATTCCTATGTGTTAAAAAATTCTCATTTTAAAATCTCATCCTGTGAAATGTTTGGCTTTGACTGAAGATAAGAAAAGACCCTTACTTCTGAGATGTGCTTATGATTTCTCAATCTGCCTTTTTTCCCCAAACACCTTGAAAATTCAACTATTGTACGTATTTTATCATTTCTTTCATTTTGGATAACTACTAAAATTTAATCTGTGTTCATAATGCAAAGGAGAAAAAGAAATAAATGAATGGGTCAAAAGTAGCCTCTCTGGTGATTTTCCTTCCCGAGAATGTGACATTTCAATTCAATTCAACATTAATTTATGGAGCATGTATAGTGTTTTTGAATACAATGGAGCATACAGATATTAACAAAATGCAGTCCCTGTCTCTATAGAATTTAAAGTATATTGGGAAATGAAGTTATTTACACAAACACAGTTTGTAGTTGGTACTATGAAAGAAGTACAAGTTGCAGTGGGTAAAAAATGAGAGTGACAGAGAGAGAGAGCAAGTACTTTCAGCAGAGGAAATGAGAGGTGGGGAGGGAATCAGTAACAGCTTCTTGGAGAAGGCAGCATTTGAATTGAGCATTTAAGGTGGGACAGGATTTTGGCAGTGGAGATGTACAGGAAATGTGTTCTGGAAGGAGAAAGAGGCAGTGTGTGCAAATACATTTAAATAAAGTCAAATTATTTTCTGATTAGAAAGCTAGAAAGGATTGGGAAGGTGGGTTAGGTCAAGATGGGGATTGTACTGAATGCTGAGTTTATGACGTGTCATGTGAATTTCTATTCCAAGGAGGAAGAAACTTGAGGATACCTGAATTAGGCTCACCAGCTGGGAGAGCTCTGTGAAAGGCTTGCCAAGCCGAATGTGAATTCAGGAAAATAACACTAGGACAGCTTGCTGCTGCCTGGTGATCCATTCTTTATAAGATGCTGCCTAATAGCACCTTGTTCTTGGGTCGGGTCCAACCATCTAGGGGCAATGCCAACTTTGCTGAATCTTGCAATTCTCAGCTTCAAGCCCTCAGCAGAGTATTTATGTGTATGTTTCCAACTTCCCAGAAATAATTCTTCCTTTGAAATCTGTAATCATGTTTGAAGCTTTAGGAAGCAAAGAGAGACAAAAGAGAAAGGCGAAGACCAAGAGCATAGATGATTTTCATCCCACGGAAGAGTGGCTTTTTAACATTCCCAGATTTTCCAGTCTAGTATCTGTGTGAATTCTGTTAGGCAGAACAATTCTATTTCTAAATATTTCTGTCTGAGTCCACTCATCCAGGGCCCTCCAGGCTGATATAGGTGTGCTATCTTAATGCTTCTATAATGTTCCATTCCTATCAGAGAGGAGCTTTAAATTATTGATTATTTAGGCACTGAAATAAGGAATAATGGCCTTAGATTAGTGGTTCCCAACTGGGGGCAGTTGTGCCCCACAGGGATATTTGGCAGTATATAGAGGCAATTTGGGTTGTTAAGAGGTGGGGGAGTTGGGTTGCTACTGGCATCTGTAGCAACTAAACATCCTGCAGTGCACAATACAGTGCTTCCCCCAACTAACAAAGATTTATTTTGTCAAAAATATCACTAATGTCCAGGTTGAGAAATTCTGCCTTAGAAAGGAGGTGTTTAGGAAAAGAGCAGTGAACAATATTAGGTTTAGGGTAATGGACATTGACTATTAAATGGATTGACATGTTTTCTTCCTGAGTTTTGAGAGGAGTTCTGGAAATTCTCCTAAATTACTTATCATAAGGACTTATTTCCAATTTCTTGTGCGTATATTCTGCTCTGGAGATTGCCAGGACAGTATCTCTTGCAGCTGGGAGTATTATCTCATACTCTAATCAGTACCAGTAACACATATATTGGAAGAATCTCCATGGAATGGAAAGGTGTTGCTTGGGATGGCTGTTTACTCCTCCTGAAGCAGTTGAAAGCTGATTTCCTAAGAAGGGAAGGTAAAACAAAATTCCCTAGCTGTAAAGGAGGGAAGAGTCTGCCTCTGGGACTATCTCAAAGGTCTGGTCTACTGCTGCCTTAGAGATCAAATGATATGATCAATTTATCTTTCAACCTCAAGTCACCTGTCCTTAACGTGTATGTGAAATCTGTCTCTCCCATGACATTGGGACTTTGTGGGGCCAGGTATTAAAAAATGTTTTGGTGGTAGGAGGTGTCAGATCAAGGAATGGCAATGTTTAAACAGAAGCTAGGTGACCATAAATATGTCTGGATGCTGTAGAATGAATGCCTCTATTGATTTCTTAGGCATCTTCCTACCTGAATCTTTCAGAGTAATATGTGGAATGCCAAAAAATTTCAGATTGACTTTCAAAATGAGATGAGGGGAAGGTGAGTGCAAATGGTTTCTTAAAAGTTTTATTTCTCTTGACACATATTCTGTTTTACCATCTGTAAGGCAGGGTGGGCGGTTCCAATGCACATTTTATGAATTTGAACTTAAAATGACTCTGGTTTAAAAATAATAATGGTAATGTGTTAAAAGGGTGACAGGAACTCCAGTGGCAAAGTTAAAAGTCTGAACATTGACAGGATAATTAATATAAACAGCAGTTACCATAGCCAATCCACATTTGAGATTTTATTTGGTACAACTTGGCTAAATACGCACTAAGTGTGTTAAAACTAAAGTTAGTATACACTGTAGTGAATGCTGGTGTTACTAACAGGCCAGGAACATGTTGAAAAGCACTCGAGGGGTGGAAGTGAAAACCATAGCCTCAGACTCTGAGGTGTTCTTTCCAGGGAGACTCAGTCACCCTCCAGCACATACAGAAACTTGCTGGGTTTTATTTATGTTGGAATCTTTCTATATTAAAAAGCAATATAATCACTGAAATACCACTACTGTTCAAGTTAATTTACTTTCTAATGGTTTATTTGCATAGTGGAATTTGCATTTTATTTCACAGCAAACGTTATGACTCCACCTGCCCTATTTTAGATGAAACACAAAAACAAGAGAGAAATAGAAACAGTTAAAGAAAATAATGAATATAAGAAACTTCTCGTCCACCCATCCTCACTTAACAATACCGAACCCAGCAGTCTGGAGAGCATGAAAGACCCTGAAGCTTTCCACCCTCATGACTAGTGCACTGACTTTCTGTTTCGATCTTCTCTCTTCCTTTGTCTTTACAGTGCTTGCAGTTCAATAAAGGTAATTTCCACAGGTGATATTGAGCCCTACAAAGTTCATCGTGAGGGTATATTCATTTTGGGAAGTGTAGAAGACAAGTGAGACATAGAATGTCTTATCAACCTTCAACATCACTCCTGCTTATCTGACTGTTATTGGCCTCAGACAGATGGGGATGCTAATTGCAGATCACAACCTAATGTAACAAAGCACTGCTTTCTGACCTCCTTCTGTGATCAAGAGCATGAAACTTGGCGATATACTTTCCTTTTTCATTGAAGCACATGCATTTTCTTTGGGGGCTTCAAGGTTCAAATCCTAGGGTGACAGCTGCCATTTTAAAGGTGACTCATTACAGTCATTTAGAGAGTCCCCTAACAGATGGATAGGACTTTGTTTCCCAGGAAACACTGAGAGGTTACAAGTTGTAACAGTTTTTAATAATTTCAACCAACTTATACACATCTGTCAATCACCCTATTTGGTAAAGTTAATAATGCAGTAATCTGAGGGTGACAAAGTGATGGGTTTTTAGAAACAATTTATTCCATAACATTTTTACATAAAGAAAAGAAAATGTAGGTCAGATAAATTTGAAAGTTTCTTTTTTACCCGTAGGAAAAGACTCCTTTTATTTTCAATAATAAATTTCATATTTAGGTTACTATTCAGAAGAATTCATAGATGCTTCATATAAAAAGCATTAGGGACAAAACTATGAAAATATAAAGAAAAATTTTAAGCACAGTTAAGCAGTCATTTTTCTCTTTGAAAACTTTTATAATTACATAATAAAGTTTCCTAAATAAATTAAATTGCAAGTATTTCCATTTACAAAGTCACAGAGAGGAAGTATAGTGGTTAAAAGTCATAGACTCTTACCTCAGAGCTATAACTCTCACCTACCACCCTCTAGCAATGTGGCCTTATATCATGAGTGGGCAAACTATGGTCTTTGGATCAAATCCAACCCCCAGCTTATTTTTGTAAATAAATATTTATTGGAAGCCAGCCACACTATAATTTATATGTCTATGGCTGTTTTCTAGTACAATAGTAGAGTTGAGTAGTTGGGACAAAACTGTATGTTTTGTACACAAAGTAAAACAAAATATTTACTATCTGGCTCTTTACAGAGGAAATTTGTGTTGTATAACTACTATATACTTCAGTTTTTCCATCTGTAAAATGTGTGCAAGAGTAACTTCTAAAGTAATTGTAAGGAATAAATGAAATAAGACATAAAAAGCTTAGAAGCATTTTGGACACATAGAAAACTCTCAATGAATGCTATCCATTATTGCAAATGGACTCATCTGAGCAATACAAATCTATCTACACAAAACCACAATACATCATTTCAAAATCTTTTTGAAGGTCATTGTCAGACAGAAAATTCTAAGCACAACAAAGCACAACAAAACAATGATAACAAAACAGTTCAAAGGTTTACTCAGTTTATTGTAGTTTCCCAGTCATCACCAACAACTGTTCCTTGCACATTAATAGCTAATAAGTCATTTAAGCACTTACCACTATTTTACCAGAAACTGGGATGCCTTTACCTTGTTTGCTGCTAGCTTGTAGAAGTATGTAATCCATGGTCAAATGCTTCTCAGTAAAGTTAAACAAGTGGCAGCTGGCACCATACAGCTCTGTTATAATGAAAACATGAGGTGGCTGCCATTACACAGTCCTGCACTAATGAGAACAGTAGGAGTCTAGCATTACAATGGTCTAATGAAAACAGGAAATGGCTGGCATTAAATTGGTATAATAAAAACAGGGGGTGGCTAGCATTACACTGGTGGAATAAATAAATTAAGAGATGTCAGACCTCCCCAATCTCATCTCTGTTATATATGACCACAGTACCCACAATTTAGACTAGATCCATTCAAAGTCAACCAGTGTTGGATGAAAACAAGATTTTTTCATACTGTGCTTCAAGTTTCTTTTATTTCAATTTGTGTTTCCCTTAGGCCAAAGCAAGCATGCTATAAAATAACAATATAATTTACACTAAACTCTTTTTCCCCCCTTAATTCAAAAAAAATAAAACAACATTATTTCCAACTCCAGAAGAAGATTGGCTGGAATAAGAGCCAGCAATTCAAAAAGAGTTTCTAATTTGGTCCTTGCCTTTTCCTCTACTTTCTCTGTTAAGTATCCAATGGTGACTAAATACTCAGAGTGGCATAAAACAAACTAAAAAGGAACACAAAAAGGAAATAAAATGCCTCAGATAAAAAAATTAAGCATAAAATCAATCATTTAACTAATAGACTTTTTTCTCTGAACAAAAGATCAACGTTTCTCATATATTGGTTTTATTTTTAAACTTATTAGTATAGATAGAAGACTTTTGTGTATACTTCTCAGACAATAAATTTACAAGAATATTATGTTTTATTGTAACTCACAGGGCCAGCTGTATCTGATTCACTGTGGTCTTTTTTTTTTTTTTACATCTTCACTGGAGTATAATTGCTTTACAATGGTGTGTTAGTTTCTGCTTTATAACAAAGTGAATCAGTTATACATATACATATGTTCCCATATCTCTTCCCTCTTGCATCTCCCTCCCTCCCACCCTCCCTATCCCACCCCTCTAGGTGGTCACAAAGCACCAAGCTGGTCTCCCTGTGCTATGCGGCTGCTTCCCACTAGTTATCTATTTTACGTTTTGTAGTGTATATATGTCCATGCCACTCTGTCGGTTTGTCACAGCTTACCCTTCCCCCAGCTTACCCTTCCCCCTCCCCATATCCTCAAGTCCATTCTCTAGTAGGTCTGTGTCTTTATCCCTGTCTTATCCCTAGGTTCTTCATGACATTTTTTTTTCTTAAATTCCATATATATGTGTTAGCATACGGTATTTGTCTTTCTCTTTCTGACTTACTTCACTCTGTATGACAGACTCTAGTCTAGCTGAAAACAGCGCAAGTTGGCACAGTTCAAGGTCAAGGTCAGTACATTAATCCTATCACTCAGTAGCTCCAGCTCCCATTTAAAAAAACAAAAACAAAAAACCTACATCAGTAACTTTATTATTTTTACATTAAAAATTTATTTATTTATTTATTTACAAATGACTTCAAACAAGAACAATGCTAAAACTACTTCCATGGATAGGGTCATGTTTCTGAAGGCTTATATACACTGACAGCTTTATTTTTCCAACGTAGAAAACAAACAGGAACATTCTGGTGAGGTCGCCAGATGATAAAACAGCAGTATGATTCAAATATGGTGAAAATACTGATAATCAAATAAAACTTTTTAATCCAGTTTTACACACTGACATTTAATTTTTTGTGCTCCACAGTTTTTATTAGTCTTCTCTAAGATGATTGAATTAGCTTAATGAACAAATCCACATTCATGAATACATTTCTGTCTAATATATACTAAAGAAGAAAGTAAGTGGAAGGGGAAAATAATCTTATGCTACTCCTATCACATTTTTACATTTGTGTAAGATTAAATCTCTCTTCTTGAATGTGCTTTCTTAAGAAATGACCAAATTTGAGATTATTAAATTTTAAATAAGGAATCATGGACAAAAAGTCAATTAAAATTCCTTATTCATTTTTTTTCAAAGAGGTAGAATTTATTAGCCTAAAAGAAGTGATTTCTCTTACATGTTTAAAGCCAGAATTAAATCTATGATGTGCTGAACGCTAATATATATGTTACACAAAATGTGTTGCTGGACTTGCATGGGATTCACAGACATGGCTTAATCGAGACACAAAGTGATGTGTGCCGTGCATTCAAAATTAGCATCTGGCCCAAGGCCACTCAATTTGGCATACTAAGAACTGATTCTATCCTCTGCCAAGTTTCTGCAGGGACTAGACTCACTGAATTCTGAATCACAGCCTCTAATTTTCCCTTCAACAGACTCTTTTTGAATTGTGGGACCAGAGAAACTTGCAAGTGAACATAAAAATTAAATGTGAAATATAGAACTCTCCAAAGAAAAATATTCTTCATAAAAGATGGATATAGAACATGAAATATTTCCAATTAATCACTTGTAATGTGGACCACTTACTAGCCAGCTCACCCTCCATTCAATGTATTTGTTTCTTACACAAACAGAGAGCACTCTATAGGCTGCCCCTTCTGCCAAACTCCAAAGAAATTCTTGAGAGCTTATGAATTTGGCATATCATGAATTTACTTGACAGGTCTCATCATATATTAGGCCGTATTTTTATTAGCCAACTTTGTGGAAGAAATGGCACTTTGCCCTAATATCAAACTAACCAATTCTGTCATGGTTGACATCTTTATTACATTATTAAATACATCAGTCAATACCAGCTGGTGTAATTGAGTCTTGTTATGTAACTCAGATAGTTGTTAAAACTATGGATCTTTTATCAAAGTCAAGTCAACATGCAGAAAAGGCTATTGTTGTAATGGAATTTTAGAAAAAATATGTATCATTATTGCAAGTATTTCCGATTTAAAATAGTGAATTGACCTTTCCTTGGATTATGCTCAGAATCATCTGTAATTGTGTTCCACTGAAAGCACTGTGTTAAACATTTGATTATAGTGATTTTAGCTTTGTGTAGCATATGTAATCCATGAAACCAAGCACCTGGAAATTACAGGGGGAATCACAAATGTCTAAAGTGGCAACTGTGAGAAGAACTTGAAAAGACATGCTTAGAATTGAAAAGGGGGAGAGGGTAAAAACAATTGGGGAAGAACAATTTATTAGAAGAAAAAGAAATCACTCTATATTTTGAATTCTTAAAAAAAAATAGCTCCAAAGAAAGCTCAATAAGTTTTCTTGGAGGTCAATAAAATTATTTTTAAATGAGTAGAAAAGATGCTAAAGGAGAGAAAATTAAAGGAAAAAAATTGTAAGTATTTATCTTCCTTTCAAAGCTCATTAAAACAGCTTTTAATGCCTATCTAAAATAATGGCATAGGATTAAATTAAATTTCCACAGGCAAAGTTAGCATTATTTTTTTTTTAAATCAGTATCTATTCTGGATAAAGCAACTTAATTTCTAATTTCCCCTAAATCCTGAAACCTAACACCTGTTCTATTGTGTTTTTCATAAGAAAGTAAAATATTCTTACATCTTATCCAGAAAGAACAAAATTCCCATGAGAAATTTCTTGTATTTTTAGCATATCTGAACTTTCAGGATTCCACAGGAAGAAATCTTGGTAATAGCCCACACTGGAGCAATTTATATGTGACTCATTTTAAATAAAAATGAAATGTTAAATGAAAGATTCTTTAACCCAAATATAAAATGTAATATAACCATGAAATTTCAATAGCATTTAAAAAGTATATCAAGTATAAAAAAAACCTGAAAATTTAAAATATAATTTATGTTTAAGAGATACACATATTTTTAGTAATACCTTTATCCAATAAAAGTAGTCCTTTTAATTTCATTTAACACCAAATTGTCCTTAAAAAAAAGTCTCAATGTACACATGCCTACAAGGCCAGCCCCAAGATTTTAAAAAAATGACCACCTAAGAAAACAAATAGTCCCATAAATATTCCTCTTTAATTCTTAAAGTGCTCTCATCTCCACCAACCAGAAAACATTTAGGTATTATTGAACACTGGGGGAGGGGAGTAGAGGGGGTGTCAGAATAAAATCAGAGCTCCACAACTTACCAGACAAAAACAGACCCTGCATGTTATTGCACTTTTAAATATCCGCAATAAATTCAACTGAATACTTTGACAACCTAAGAGTCATATACTATCTCTTATACTATCTCAAAACCATATACTATCTCTTATTAAACATTACATTTTTTTGCTCTTTTCCTTTACTTCATTTCAGTATCTTGGCTTAGGTGTTTCTCAGGAAACTATGCCGGTTCAATTCTCGTTACTGTTTCATTTCAGAGATCTCAATAAATAATAGCTAAATTTGACATGCAGTTCATAATTTAATATTAAGTACTTGAGAACTTAATGTATCTACATGTGGAAGATCAGTTGGGGGTATAGATGGTACCTGGATCTCCCAGTGAATAGTCTATGTCCATGTTCAGAACATCAACAAAGCAGTGGTATAAAATTAAAAATAAGCTTTAAAATGATTGCCATATTTGACATTTTTAAAGAATCGAATTGATTATGGGGATAATAAAATAAGTACTGGATCTCACAAATATGTTCTGTTTTCATAATATGTTTATTTTGAAATGTATATGGAGTGCAATATTTAATTTTATATGACAATTCCATATAATACTTATTTCTATCTATCATCTATTTATCTATATCCTATTGGTTCTCTTTCTCTAGAGAACCCTAACTAATGCAAGTGGTGTACCATAATATTGTCAGTGCTTGGAGCCAATTTGCTTAATGATAGGTTTGGTTTAAGACAGTCAAGGACCGTGTTGAGAAATGTAGCCTGAATTAATTTCATGCCCAAGGCATGTATAAGTTGCTTCTCCCAAATGTCTTCATCAAAAGGGTTGCCACAGAAAATAATAACTACCTCGCTATTCTCGAGGTTAAGTAGAAGTCTGTACAGTGAACAAAGGGATAAAGAAATTGGTGGGAAGAATGGAGTTCTAGCAAATGCCCCCCAAATTGTGACTGGTTTAGAAAAATATACTGATAGGAAATTTTATACTAGAATGACTGATTGCTGTCAAAATTATCATCAGCCCATAGAATGATTTCTTGGCAAGTATGGTATAGAGAAAGATTTCTCAATAACTCCTTGGAGCACCTCTACTTCCTTAAAGGAAAACATATCCAAAAGTCCTCAGTTATTAACAAATTGTTTGCATTATTATGTTAGTTAACTGTGTACAAAATTAAATATAAACTAAATATGAATTCCGTACATTGATCATTTTTAACTGAAAAAAAGTACAAATTACATACAAACAGGGATACAAATCCTATATAATTCAAATTAACCACAATTAAGATGTTAAGTGATTGTGTTTTGTTGAAACTAAATTGCTGCTAGAAACATGAGTATGAACATGGCACAACGCTCTGTTTGGGGACTGACTGCAGGTGGTTGCAAGTTTGGCATCGTTAAATTCCTGTGCATCTTATAATGACACAAATCTCCCACCAGTTATCTCTTTTTGACTTTTTATAAAACATTCATTAGTATACATACCCTGATGTCTTTTGAATGAATGCTTCATTTACATATTAGTTCTGTCTCTATTCTTTTCTCTTTAGCCTACTACAATAAATTGTTGATAGGTCTTAGTTTAATAACTAAAATTTTCTATGATTTTAAAAATGAAAGCTTATACTTTGAAAGCTCTGGTAGAAAATGTTGTGGCACTCAAGGATATGTCTGCATATTTCAGAGAACATATGGGCCCCACTTGAGAGAAACTATTATAGAAGAATATTTTATTGTGGTCATTTAT
The DNA here is from genome assembly GCF_949774975.1 of Lagenorhynchus albirostris. Lineage (NCBI taxonomy): Eukaryota > Metazoa > Chordata > Mammalia > Artiodactyla > Delphinidae > Lagenorhynchus > Lagenorhynchus albirostris. The sequence continues at coordinate 30,245,607 of NC_083112.1, forward strand.
TATCTTGGGATTTATTTTTTGTCCAAAATATTTTTTTCCTTATCTCATTCCCCATATTTTTTTCTCCAGAATGTAAGCATTAAATTGTGAGATGCATCAGGATGCACCATAGAAATATCATGAGACATATGATCCGGCTTCAGAAATGTATTTGATTTTATGACTCTAAATAAGTGTCTGCCCTTATCCACAGCTGAGTTGAAAAAAAGCAAATCAATGCCATCCAGGGAACCTCCACAACATGAGATCATGGTTAGGTGGAGTGATAATCTTCCAAATGAAGAAAGGTCAATGAGATAAGGCACTGCTTAACAAGTCTTTAAATTTCTCCATTTTGGCAAAGATCCCAACAAGGAAGCAAGAAGTGGCATTGAAGTGTCTCATTCTCACCTTGATGAGCCCTTAAAATGTAATTTACTGTTGCTCTCAATTACTATACATTCCACAAGTGTTTACTATTTTTGACTTACAGCGGCCTCACAGTCAAATGATGATGAGTAAACATAATGAAGTGTTCTGTTTTATCAGAAATCTAGTGCTAAAGCAAAATAAGATATTTAGACTTATATATATCAAATAGACTTATATTTAGACTGAATGACTCCCACTTGAAGTTTTAATAAACTGCCGAAACAATATGCTAAAACTAGAGTGAAAGAATTATTCCACGAAGACAGATATTTTTCCGAGGTAATAAGTGATTTCCTTCACAAAGAAGTGATAATTTGGTTTGTTTTCCCAATGTGTTATTTGTATTAATTATCTAGATTCTAGAAGGTCTTCATATTACCAAGAAACTTGGTAACTAGCAATGAATTCAAATGTCTTCAGTATGGCAAGCTTTGCCCAATTACACTTTAATTGAAAGTACTTTTTCTTAAGTTATGTCATATGTGCCACATATGTCTCATGATACATGTGTGTGTGTGTGTGTGTGTGTGTGTGTGTGTGTGTGTGTATGGCTGTTTAAGGTCTACACAGTGGCTAAAAGCAAAACAACAAAACAAAGCAAAAACTAAAAAACATTGGCGGGGAAGACAATACATATGGATGTGGGTGGCAGTGTTTGAACAACAGATCTGGCAGTCCCTAAAGGAATATTTCAGGAAAAAAAAATATTTATACCAAACTAGTTCATTGTGTTATATTTAGTGAGGGTTTCTACCAAATATTTGTATGCTATCAAAATTATAACCTTTGCCATTGCTGGCTTGTGCCCTTGGATTTCATTTGTGAGATAGAATTTTGGATGGTGCCTTGTTCTCTTTGCCCTACACATTTTAAATTTTCTTGTATAGAATTAGTTTTAAAAGATTGGGTTGCATTATTTATGTATGTTGCACAGCATGCATATCTATATACATTTATTTCACCAGTCCCAACATGGGGCTAGAAGCAAATAAGGAGAACAAATATATTTGCAATTCATTATGTGATAAGTCCTAAAATGCTCACTTCTTTTCCTTTATTCTCATCCAAAAGTTTCTCTACTTCAAATTTGAGATATACTTAATTAGAGATCACTTATTAAGAGCACAGGCTTTGAAGTCAGAAATTTATATGTGCAAATCAACTTCAAACTCTTGTAATCTGGGTGAACTTGGGAAATTTATAAATTATCTGAGTTACATTTATTCATTTGTACAATTATGCCTAATTCATTAGGTTATTGTGAAGATAAAAGTGATTATGTTTATGATATGTATATACAACAGTGTCTGGCTCATATTAATTTGTTTTTAAATGTTAGTGCTGATTTTTAAGAAATACTTTTATTATTCACTACTTCAAAATGTAAGACATTTATTTGGCTTTGAAATAAAAATGCTAGTTCCTGTGTAAATAAAAAGATAACTAATACAAGAGGGTCTTAGATACAAGAGTGAATATGGAAGTTCTAAGGAAGGTGAAAACAGACACATACTTTTTCCAATTAATTTAATATATTTTATCTATGTAATTTTAAAAATAAATACTTTGTTATATATTATTATTACTATCTCCTTTTTAATGCATTAGAAAACTGAATCCTGGACACATTCTGTGCAGGATTTTAACCAAGATCTTGTTTTGAAATACATGCCTTCTCACCAATAAGTTGTTTCATCTGAGTGAATTCCACTCAAGGGGCTGGGAAATGCTTTCATGTTTTGAAGGATATACAGGCATACCTCATTTTATTGTGCTTTGCTTCATTGCACTTTGCGACTATTGTGGGATTTTTTTGTTTGTTTTTTGCTAAAATCGAAGGCTTGTTTAACACTTCATCAAGTAATTCTATTGGTGCCATTTTTCCAACAGCATTTGCTCACTTCGTGTGTATCAGTGTCACATTTGGTAATTTTCACAATATTTCAAACCCTCCACCAGTAAATATATTGACTCGTTAAAGGCTCAGATGATGATTAGTAGTATTTTAACAATGAAGTATTTTTTAATTAAGGTCTGAATATTTTTTTTAGACATAATGCTATTGCACTCTTAATAGACTACAGCACAGTGTAAATATAACTTTTTCATGCACTGGGAGACTAAAAAGTTTGTGTGGCTTGCTTATTGCGATATTCACTTTATTGAGGTGTTCTGGAACCGAACCACAATATATCCAAGGCATGCCTGTACCATTCAAACTAGACCATCATGAAATTAAATGGGTAGGAAGATGGAAGAGAATTTAAGGATAAGGAAACATCAAGAGCAAAGGCACCTATGGCTAATATTTCATACATCATTTGGGTATTGGGAGGTATATCCATATGATTGGAATATGGAATGGGGAAGAATGAACTAGAACGTGATATTCAAAATGTACTAGATTTGGAGTACCTTGAATGCTATGAGTTTATACTTCTTACCAAAGATGATAATGAAAGATTTCTGAAACTGCCGATCAGAAACATAATGTATAATAGAGTAAAAAATAGAATGAATTGATGAGCAAATTGTCCTGATAGGAAATTATAATAACCTGAACAGTTCTTTACAGATATCAACATACATTCTCAAATCTCATAATGTTGCTTCCAACTTCATGAGAAAATTGAAACAATCAAAAGAGAAAATAACATGCACCCACATCCTCTGCCTCTTCCAATGTCACCATGGATCAGACCTCTGTTCTCCCAAGCAAATCAGTTCCTCCCTTTCTGCACCAACTCCCATCCTTTCAGGTTCTGCACTCTAGGCAATTCTTGTCACTTCTTCTGAATTCTCAATAGTTGGCTCTCTGTTGAGCATTGCAATTAGCAAACAAATGTGTTGTTATTTATAAACACACACACACACACACACACACACACACACATTTCTCTTGACACACTTGCCCCACCTGCTACTGCATATTTTGGTGGTGTTGTTTTCCCATTTACAATGGAATTCCTTGAACAAATTTTCTGTACTCTTATCTTCAAATCTTCTCCTTCTGTTCTCTCCAAAGTCCAATCCAATTAGGCTTTTGCTCCCTTCTGTTATTCTTGTGACACTGCTCTTATCAAGTTTGCTAAAACCAAGGCTGACTTTCAGGCTGTTGAATGCAATAGTCAGCTGCACGAGCAACTTTTCAAGGAGTTGATCACTCCTTTCTCATTAATATATTTCTTTACTTGTATTCCAGGACTCTCTTGGTTTTCCTTCTGACATGTATTGATTCTTCAGTATCCTGAATCTCCCTTTTCTTCATAACCTCTTAATTTTGGAGCATCCAAGAATTCAGTCTTTGCATCACTTATATTCTCTACCTATATGCATTCCTTTTGTAGCCTCTGCTGGTCTCATGGCTATAATCAATGTGCAAATGATTCCTAAATTTATATTGCTAGTCTAGACCTCTTTTTCTAAATTCCAATTCCATATGTCCAATTCCTTCCTTGATAAATCCACTTGCTATGTCTAACTCAACATCTCAAAAAACTGAACTCTGATCTTCACAATTAAAATAAAATGAAACAAACAAAACAAAATAAACCATTTGCAACCTTCTGCATCTCAGTTGATGCCAACTCTATCCTTTCAGTTGCTCAGAACCTAACTACAGAGGCCTCCTTTAATTTTTTTTTTCTTTCAAATCCGTTTAAATTGTCAGGTAACCTGTTGATACTTTTTTCAAAGTAGGCATAAACTTTCCACTCTCCATGGCTTCCACTAAACTACTCCAGTCCAAGACACCATTGTTTCTAGCCCAAATTACTTTATAATCTCCTCACGTGTCTTTCTGCTTCTAGCTTTGCCCTTTTAAGTGATTGTTCTCAACCTAAATGCAGAGTGATCCTTTGAAATCATAATCTGCAAATAATTCTCCATGTCACTTAGAGAAAAAAAACAAAGACCTTATAAGGGCTTACAAGGTGAGTGTGCTCTTTACTGCCTTTCTTTTACACACTACTGTACCTTCCCCTTCCCCTGTTTTCAGGTACATTGGACTCTTTCTTCTGGACATCAATTTGGTTAAAACCTTCACTTATTTAAAGTCTTAGCTTAGTCTTGGCTTACATATTTGTTTTTCAAAATTTTTAAAATTTGAAATGGGAGAAAAAGAACAGACAGTAAGAAAGCTGGATATGAGAAATAAGGGGGCCAAACAATGTAAGCAAGTCACGACCTGGAGTTACTAACTAGGCACCCAAATTCCCATGCACTGTGAAAGCACTTCTTGTGTTCATTTTATGAATTAAAAAAAAATTCTCCTTTTTCTTTACAGAAACCAATAACCTTGGGAACTTTCATACAAAGACAAAAAGGACTGTAATTTCTGCTTCATAAATGTATTGTCAAGAAACAGTGAGATGAGTAAGAAAAAAACCTGGTAAATAAAAACAGTTTATCATTTAGTAAAATACCTATATCATTCACTTTCCCTAAAAAATAAATCTTTTGAAGGAATTTGGAAGAATATGAAGAAAGTATATTAATGCCACTAAAGTGGTGATTTAAAAGTAAATATTAGGTGTTAAAGCTTTCCACGATATTGAAAATAATTAGTATTTTTGTATCAGCTTTCATAGCATTTGAAGTTTATAACATGATTTTTTTTTTTTTTTTTGCCGTACGTGGGTCTCTCACTGTTGTGGACTCTCCCATTGCACAGCACAGGCTCCGGACGTGCAGGCTCAGTGGCCATGGCTCACGGGCTTAGCTGCTCTGTGGCATGTGGGATCTTCCCGGACCAGGGCACGAACCTGTGTCCCCTGCATTGGCAGGCGTACTCTCAACCACTGCACCACCAGGGAAGGCCCTATAAAATGATTTTGCACACATATATTTGTTGGAATAGAAAGAATAGACACGATGCTCTATGTGCTTAGAGCTTAGTAATCTTATAATATGAAATGTTTGCCTTTATAACCCTTCAGCTATATATGTATCTCTTCCCTGAAACTTCTATTTCTCAATAGTATGATATAACATAAAGTAGCCATTGCTGAGTAAAGTATTACTATATATTATTAGGTACAGTTATAAGTGCTTTTTTGTTTTCAGTTATTTATTCCTTACAATATCCCTGTGTAGTTTTGTGTTATTATTACTTTAATTGTATCAATGAGTAAAACTAAAGTTCAGAGTTTTCATAACTTGCACAAGGATACACAAAAAAGAGAGGACATATGTATACATGTAGCTGACACAACATTGTAAAGCAGACACTAACACAACATTGTAAAGCAAGTATACCTCAATTAAAAAAATAAATAACAGCTAACACTTCTGTAACTCAACAAAAACAAAAAACAAAAAGAAGGAAAAAGAAAAAAAAAAGTAAGGACGAAAACACAATTCATATCTACCCAGTGAAACTGTGGCGGTCATCCTCTTAATTGCTGTATATCACTACCTCTATGAAAAGAGAGGTGATATAAAATTGGCTTCATGATAACCAATTTAGACTAATAGGTAAATGAAAGGAGAAATAATAAATAACATGACATTTTTTGGCCTTTGGAACAGATTCTGATTAGATTTTTTGCTTGAAGAGACAAAACTGGAGAAGAGGCACAAAGCTTGAGAATTAAGTAAAGGAACTCAAGGATGGCATAACTGAGCCCTCTGAACCCAAGGTGGAGAGCTGCAATGCCCGTACCACCTTTTAAACTTGTAATGTGAATGACCATTGTGTCATGTACACAAAAAGTCTTCTGTGGTCATTCCGCATCAAAAGACTAAACTTGTCTGACCTCGGAGGCCTGAGGACCTTGAAGGCAGCCTCTAGATAACTGGAGGAGGCAGCAGTCATCTTGCTTCATGGGCAGCAGGAGGAAAACAGGACTACATAGTTAAGGGGAGCCTTTCAAATTTCTTTACTTCTTACGACCTCCTTATTTTGCATTTGAAAGTTTGAATGAGAGTTGTGTTACTTTAAGATTAGTTGTAAAGTAGGATGGGAAATACTCTCTCTTTCACTGAGATGAATATCACACATAAGGGTTCGCTAAGGGTCAATTAACATTTTTCTGTCTTTTAATATTATGTCCTGAATATAGAAAGCCAATCTGAATAGTTCAGAATTATCAGGCTACCTTTCTTCAATAACAGAATGTGTTTGCTACTTATGATTTTGCAATAATTACTGCATCTCCACTTTGCCTATGTAGACACAGCCAGCATTAATTTTATGGGGTGTGAAATCAAGCAAACTGGAACTAATTGAAGTGTTAGTCAACATTATACTCAAATTGAATAAATCAAGATTAATATGACTTAGGTAATAATTGAAATACACATCTCATTCCAGATAATCTCATTTTCAAAGTAATCAATGTGTTTTATGTCATAAGAATGAGCAAGTATCTTTATGTGTATATGTATCTAACCATCTCTCTATAGATATGCCTACATATGTGTGTAAACATATTATCTAAGAATATGACTGCACCATAAGCTTACAGCATTATAAGGAGATAATAAAGGGCTTCCCTGGTGGCACAGTGGTAGAGAGCCCGCCTGCCGATGCAGGGGACAGGGGTTCGTGCCCCGGTCCGGGAAGATCCCACATGCCGCGGAGCGGCTGGGCCCGTGAGCCATGGCCGCCGAGCCTGCACGTCCAGAGCCTGTGTTCCGCAATACGAGAGGCCACAACAGTGAGAGGCCCGCGTACCGCAAAAAAAAAAAAAAAAAAAAATGGCACAGGGATATCGGCTCGGTGCTTTGTAACCGCCTGGAGGGGTGGGATAGGGAGGGTGGGAGGGCAGGAGACGCAAGAGGGAAGAGATATGGGAACATATGTATATGTATAACGGATTCACTTTGTTATAAAGCAGAAACTAACACACCATTGTAAAGCAATTATATTCCAATAAAGATGTTAAAAAAAAAAAAAGAAGACCAAGGGAGTCCTATTTTAAAATAAAGTTTTTCAAATAAATAAATAAAAATCAAGCAAAAATAAAAAATAAAAAAAGAAATAGCATAGCCTAATGTTAAATATGAGTTAGACAGATGATTTGGGTACAAACTGACTTTTGGCCATTCATTGCATGCAAAATAAAGATAGTAATACCTATTTCAGAGTTTAAAAAATTACTAAAGCTTCTAATACAATGCCAGGACAGAATATGAACTCAACAAATGGTGCCACATTAAGAAAACAGAGCAGGGACTCAGTCCAATAAAACATGTAAACCTATATCGATAAAAATATATTCAATCACTCTACCTGTCACAGATCCTTTCCTCACTTCCTTGCCAGGATGTAATCAGGCTAATCTAGTTGTTCTTAATAGGAGACAATTTTACCTTCCAAGTGACTTTTGGCAATGCCATTTTGCCAAAATGAGTGGTTGCTGCTTCCATTCAGTGGGTAGAGGCCAGAGATGATGCTAAATATGCTACAATGCATAGGACAGCTGCACCCAGCAAGTAATCATCTGCTCCAGAATGTCAGTACTGCAGACATTGGGAGACCCTGGACTAAACTCATAGTATTTGGAATTTATAATGATCATATTGAATCAACAATTCAATATTTATTGAGCGTCCACCATATGTCAAACTAAGTATTATTAATACAGTGTTTAGAAGGCAAGGCCCTTTTCTTCATGGTGATTACAGTGTAGTTTGTATGCTGTCCTTTTCCTGTCCCTCTCCTATTCTCAAATGTTCCTCCTCTCACGGCATAGTCACCTTTTCAGAACTTCTGGGAAACCATTTGTGACCTCTCCAATCTTCACTTATCTTCTCTTTTCCAAATGTCCACACAACTAGTAGTCTGTGTCATATATTTTAGTACTTACTAACAATCATGGATTGTTCACTAATTGTTTTATGTACACGAGTGTTATCTCCACAAAAAAATCTTGATTAGAAATCACAGCTATTTTCCAAAATCTTTATTTATTGATTAAAATACATAACAAGTATGAATTCCCCATTCATGCTCTTAGATGTGCAAAAATCTAGCATTTTAAAAATCTAACTGAAGTAAATTTTTATAGTGAGTATTTTATCTGGTAATGGAAAACTTAATGTCATCAATTCAGGATAAATTCAATTGCTTGAGAGTTTTCCCATTTGTTTCAGGATAAATTTGATCAATGGCAGCTCTTATACCTTCCAAACTTCTCCCTAGTAAGCCATCTAGCTTCTGGAATATTTATGTGACCTGGTGGGGGGGAGGGGCAGGGTGGGTGCAGATGTCTGATCAACTCATGATTTCCTCCTCTCAGCTAAAATAATATAGTCTGCTAGTTCAGGCCACATTCAAGCATAAGAAAGAGAGGGCTCTTCTTATTCCCCATCAAGGAGCAGAGAGAGTCCATGAGGCTGCCCTATACCTGCTTTCTCTTATATTCTACCCTCTGTGCCATGGTTGACCCTTCTCCATGGTGGGTGGACATATCTCTTCTCCAGGACACTCCCCAGCACCTACCTACATTGTTTTATTTTTCTCTTTAATTCTCATTCTATTTGCAATGATTTTCACAGGGCCTGGAGTATCTTATGTGTGTGTGTATGGAGGAGGGGAGTAGAGAAAAGGAGATTGGTAGCAAATATTTGTTCTGCCTATTTACTAGCCTTTCCCTACACCTGGAATGCCACTTCTGAAGCCTATGTCTTTTCCTACACCTAAAATGCCATTTTTGAAGTCTAAAGTCCAAACATAATCACTTGAGGGTCTGCTTTAATGCCTGTTCCTAAGCAATGGAGAGAGCCCAGAGTAATCAGAAGTACAGGAAAAATCAGATCTACAAACCCTCCACAAAGCCCCTTGCAGCATATGGTCACAATGGACCAACTTGACTATACTTCCTCCTTCTGCCATCTCTCCTCCCCAATTACTCATGCAATTTGTTTCTGGGTTTCACCTTTGGAGGTTTCTGTACGCCTGGAAATTTGTTTGCTTCCTCTCTGTAGACACCCTCTTCCTTCAAAATTGTCTTTAATGCACATTCCTGTATGCAGGAAATTACACATAAGTTATTCCATTTCTAATGAAAACAATTGATAATTTTGTGAAAGCCTGAATTTATTTTCTTTGTTTTCTCAAACTGTAAATTTCTAAAGTCAGAGCTCTTTGTCTAATTGCACAGTGGCAGTTAGCACACTGTGGGAATACAATAATCAATTGCATTTATGGTTATATATGTAATATATACAAGCATTTATACTTCTAATATCGTCAGTTATGTGAAATAAAAAAGCACTTGGGGCTTTTGAGTGGTGGTTGCGCAGTGGTTGAGAGTCCGCCTGCCGATGCAGGGGACATGGGTTCGTGCCCCGGTCCAGGAAGATACCACATGCTGCGGAGCGGCTGGGTCCGTGAGCCATGGCCGCTGAGCCTGCGCATCCGGAGCCTGTGCTCCGCAACGGGAGAGGCCACAACAGTGAGAGGCCCGCGTACCGCAAAAAAACAAACAAACAAACAAAAAAAACACTTAAATTAATTTAATACACACATTTAATACACCTTGGGCGATGTCGTAGTTTCTTTGTAAATATCCAGTTCAAAAATAAAGCTGAATATAGAAGAAGATTCATGATAACACCAGTTCTCTTATTTGAATATGTACATTATAGGTAGTCCATATTTTGCATCCTCACTGCATCCATTTAATGGTGTCATAAATATTCGAATACTAATCTGAATCTGTTCATCCCTTTGTACAAGCGATTTCATTTTCCTTTGCTTCCTGGGATAGTACCAATTGACTGTCTTTGCACCTCTAAACAAAAGCAATTCAATCTCCCACAATTTTTCACCTGATGCTAGTCATAAGCAGCCAGAAAAATGGTATCTTCCTGTTAATGTCATCATTTGCATAGCTGTTAGTATTCCAGTGCATCATTACATCAGAGAATGAGAGAAAAGTAACATTGTATTTTATTCAATCAAGAAACAGTGTCAAATGCCTGATGTCCATACCTAAACTTTTAATTGTAGTTTCATTGCATATGGGACTGTACTGTGAGGTACAAAGCATTATCCTTCAATAAAAACAAAGGCTTACACTGTACGGGAGAAATCCATAACAGAACTACCTTTGAATACAAGAATGGAAATTATGTGCATGTTTCTCCAGGGAAAATTTGGTCTTGCACACTCCTGAAATCAAATATTTCTATGAGTGTTCACTGAGGATGTGATTGCCTGTTTTACTGCTAGATTAGGTCAATGCTGGCATGGCAACTTCGTATCACTTTACCAGCAAGGCAATTTCATACAATTAATTTCCTTCTTTAAAGGAAGCAATAAAGGACAGGCAATTGGAAATCTCACAACCTGTAACAACATCCTTTACTAACTAGTGCACACATCTGCAAAAACTATCTCCCTTTGTGTAGGCTTACACACGTGAATTCAATTTTTAAATGATGTTGGGGTTTTTACAGATCCATTATGAATTCCTTGTAAGAAACAAACAAACAACAACTACAAACAACAGCGCTGTGAGAAGCAGAGAACACAGATTGACTCACAGATCTCAAAACTCCTCTTAAGGTACTTCTGTATTCTTTGGGGATTTAAGAGTATGGTTGTAATATACAAAGGTGGGGAAAAAAGGAGTAAAATACTGGAAAGTAACATAGTGTGAAGACAATCTCCCATCTAATTCATTCCTTGGCAAGCATTGTATGCATTGATTTCATAATTATTTTCTGTCTTTTTATTTAAGTTAAAAGGCCACTTACAGTGCTATAAAGTATAACATACGCTCTTTTTTTTCTCTTATGTGGACATACTTTGCTTTTTGGACATCCTTTTACTGTCAATACTTACATCTGTTGTTTAAAAAGCTATTCGTGGTGCAATTTCTTTTTAAATGCAAACCCATATGTGTGATCTCTAGAGGAACTGGTAAATTTCACCAAATGGGCATTCCTAAATTACATGCCATCTGTAGCTAGTGAAGAGAGGACTAAACCTGCTCAGCTGTGATTTTGCACCAATGTTTCCATCATTTTGATTGGCTCTAGGGAAATCATCCGTTTTTGGCATGAACTTTTCTAGCCCCGACAGGTTATTATGGTCTGCTTGAGTTGCATTGGCTCAAAGAATATTATATTTTGGCACATGTGAGAACTCATTCAGCTTTCTGCATTGGTTTCTTTACCACACCTTACCATTGTGGCATAAAAATTCTGCTTTTTTCTTTGTTTGTTCTTTTAGGTTTCAAACTAGTGAGGAGATGGTAAAGGTAATACCATTGCCTACATAGTTGTTGAAAAACAAATAAGCCCCAAGACTGCACATTCTAATAGTTGAATTACCTTAGTAAAAATTGCCACATTATACAATTGAAAGATCATGGCTAAAGGATCATGCTGGAAAAACAATATAAGAGGGTAAATCTCTAGTACACATTTTTACCAGTGCTCCCCTGCAAATAAAGAAAGAAGAATATCTCACTTTTTTTTTCAGTTTACAAATGCAATTTTTCACACTTAATCATTTTTTCTGGCCAAAAGCTGTTTTAGGCTCATGTATTTTAAACTGTGGATAAAGTCCCAAAACATCAATGTACAGTTAAACAGTGAACTGAAATTCTAGGTATTATTTCAATGACCACTGTTGAATTTTTACATACAAAATAATCTGCAGTTGAAGTAAGAATACTATCATATAGGAGTCATCCTAATGATCTCACTTCCTCCCTCTTGCTTTTAATTCATCCTAACATTTTTGTAAAGATTTTAAAACATGAGCAAAGTCAAAATATTAGCAAGACAACTATTATGACTGTGGAACACAATCATAAGCAGGATGCTCACATATTTTTCCCACTGGTTTCTGTAATCATTCCCAAGAATCTTCTTTTGGGTTGAATCAGAGCAAATGGCTGGCTTATCTTTATATGAGAAATAAGGGTCCTGTGGCAGAAGATACAGGTAGTAAGAAGGTCAGCATGGATCACAGTGAGAAATGTCAACACCAGGAATGTAGAAAAGAAACAGATTGATTGAAACATACACTTATAACCAACATGGCAGATGGCAGTAAAGAGGGAAGTAGAGAAGACAGAAAAAAACTACATCAAAAGTCAAATGAAGGGCTTCCCTGGTGGCGCAGTGGTTGAGAGTCCGCCTGCCGAGGAAGGGCACACGGGTTCGTGCCCCGGTCCGGGAAAATCCCACACGCCGCGGAGCGGCTGGGCCTGTGAGCCATGGCCGCTGAGCCTGCGCGGCCGGAGCCACGCCCGCTGAGCCTGCGCGGCCGGAGCCTGTGCTCCGCAACGCGAGAGGCCTCAGCAGTGAGAGGCCCGCGTAACGCAAAAAAAAAAAAAAAAAAAAAAAAAAAAAGTCAAATGAATACTGGTGTAAAGAGCCAGGAGACATGCAGGAGTGCTATTCAACACTGATTAGAAGCACACCATTTCTCTGAAGTCTTTTTGAAATTCTAAGTTTTAACCCTCTCCTTGAACCTCCCAGTTTTCAAAGGATATCTACCCAGGGTCAGTACAGAGAGCTGGCTGACTAGGACTGCAATAGAGCAACAGAATATGAAGGAAAAAAATCTAGAATTAAAAATTTTTTAATCTAAAAAAGAAAAAATTGTACCATTAAAAAAATATTGGCACCATTAATTGTGTCAGAAACACTTATCAAAATATACCCTGATCTTTACTCTCATCTTCACATAGATCATCTTTACATGGCATCAAGATATGAAATAATATCACCTTTTGTATGATTTAATTTATGGTATAAATTGCACAGAAATATTTTAATGGAAGTGTGGCTAATAACTGGAAGGAAGAGTAAGCTAACATTTCCAGAAAGTGTGGAAGATAATGATTTGATCCATGATCTCTTTCTGTTAGGTACAAGCAATGGTCAGTGACATGTGGTCCCTTTTTAGTCAGGGAATCCTGGATTCATAATGTAATCAACCCACTGGAATTTGTGTTGGAAATTCAAGATGTTTTAGCAATAATTAACAAATCCTGAAATTTGGGTTTCACACATGTATTTAATTTAGATAGCGGAAAACTCACACTTAATATTTTCCATGTATTACACAGGAAACCTCATGTAGAAAAAAAAAGAACATAGGAATTTTCCGATCATTATCTTCAAATGTTCCTGAATTATCTGCCACATAACCTTATTAAGGAGACATTTGTCAGCCATTTCTCCTTATACACACACCCATACATAAGAGAAATATTATGGTATTCTGTCTGACGCAAATAGTGTTGAAGCTAGATATTCATGGAGAAATAGAAAATAGAATAAAGAAATACATAAAGCAAGGGTGTAATAGTAGAGGAAATAATCCCAAGGGAGAAATGCTGGACAGAGAGAGAAGACCTTACCCCTTTCATCATACATCATGTATCTGACCCCTCAGGAGTAGAGCCAAAGCGGGGAAAAAGAGGAAAAGAGGATGATGACATTGTTTTGATCTTTTGAAATATGATATTTGTATTCTATAACATGGATGATCAGTATTTTGTGTAGGTCTGTTTTATAATCTCTGCTAAATCTCAGTCATTCAAAAATAGTTTCATGTATCTAAAGCAGCAGGTGATAAAATGACCAGCTAGAATAGAGGTGAACTTATCAATTTGCTTACTATCTTGCATAAAAGAAATCGTGGGTATAGCTGTGATCATTTAAAATGTCTTTGGCCTTCTTTGGGAAGGATCTTGAAATATTCATATTTGAGAGAGTATTATTGAAAAGACAGAGGGATTTAGGCGAAAGAACACTCTATTCTTATTCTTTATATTTTGCTGTACGTAGCTTCAACTATGTCTTTTGGTTTGATTACACAGCCATTTTCATTGTTATAAAGTCCCAATTGCAAGGTAAAAGAGAGTGGTGTGCAATCTGCCTTAGAAAAAATGTTAATATAAACTTTTTTGTGTGTACGGTAGTGTGTGTGTGTGGGGGGTGTGTGGGTGTATCTGCATTATGAGTGCTTAAAATACACTTAGCAGCCTAGTAGTTTTCTTAAGCAGAATTGCTAGAAGTTGTCTATAATAAATAAGATATAAGTCCTTTTCTAATCATCAGTGGCACTACCACATCTGGAAACTTATGTTCAGTTCTAGAAAACATTAAAAATAATATCAAAAATTGGAAAGCACTCAGAAAAAAAGTGATCAGGATATTAAAAGAATACAAAACTAACTTTTGTTACTAATGGTTGATGAAAATGGATTTACATAGGTGAGAAAAGACTAAATAATATTAAGCTATTGTCAGTACTTGAAGAACTTAGACTAAGGACACTGTTTTATGTTGTTCTATTGGATAAACCTAAGAACAAAAAGAAGACAATATGTGGAGACATTTATCGTATTCAGAACTGTGTAAAGGTAGAACAAAAGTTGCCAGTCAACACTGGTGTTCTAAACTAGAAATGTTTTTGTTGAGTTTATTTAAATATGAAGTGAATAGATGTAATAAATGTGTGACCTTTTCTAATCCTGAGAGGCTATGACCTTCTCAAGAATCAGTATTATTCTGGGAATGTCTTTCTTTGATTCTTAAGTCCTATACAAATATATCTTACCATACAATAGACTTACTGAAGGAAGTTAGTGTGAGAAGGATATGAAATCAAAGTTTCTAGTTTATTGCTTTATCTCATGTATTATAGACTTTCTGACAGAAATATTTGAAAGACTGAACTTGGATCATAAAATTGAAATATATATGTTTTGCAAAAGTCAAAGCCAGGATTTTATGAACAATGAAGTTTTAAAGATTTTAGTAAACATAGTGGAATTTTTTTTCTCCTGTAAAATGAACTGAGTTAAATATTAAATTCTTTTCTAAGCAATGTAATTTTTTATGTAGGCCATTCTTAAATCTGTTAAGGAAACATTTCCTAAGGAATAACCCTACCCATGTCTTTCTATCATTATATGCATTATGGTTCTTACAGAATTTTGTCCTATTAGTTTTGCTTATTACAGAAATATCTTTGATGTCCAAGATACATGACTCTTACTATCTGCAGCTGCAAGCTCCTAGTGATTGACATTTTAAGGCTATTAAATAACACTAGCACTTAAATATACTGAATTTTAGTTCAAAATTTAAAATATATTAGCTTAGAAATAGAAACTTTTCAAGTACTTATTGTAAGATACATAAAAACAAATAATAGTGCTTTGTAGAAGGCTCATACTAGCTTGTACCAGCTAGTGAGCCAGAACTGATTTTCTACATTTCCTCCCAACTGCATGTTCGGGGACATAATTTTTGTAGCTTAAAATCAGTCACTGTGAGAGTATTTACACCATGGAAATTGGCAAATGTTATAAATCAGGACTTTTTTTCCACTGAAAACTAGTTATTAAACATTTACTGACATACTGCTGGTAAAATTTAATCATATCGTGAGAGATGTTTATATACTGAAGCTTAAATCCCAAGCAATAATATTCTCATATTTTAACTATAGGTCCACTTGTTATTAACATATTATATCTGTAGGTAAATTGAGCTATTATGTGACATTGAAATTCGTTAAGGAAACATGCTTAGTCATTCTTTTTTTTATTTGCTAGGATTATATTCATAATGCTTATAAATTATATACAATGTTACCAGAGAACATAAATTATATATATATATATATATATGTGAGATAAACTAAATGCAGGTAGAATATGAGATGATAAAGCCAGTCAGTTCTGGTTACACTCACTAGGGAGACTACATTTCCAGTGGAAAGCATATATATGTGAAGAGGGGTAAATTGCCATATATTTATTTGTAAACATGCTCATCATCTTTATTTAAGAAATCTAATATCTCAGTTATATGTAGTAGACAATTACAGCTGTGTCCACCAAAGCAAAGCCAAAGTGCTTACTCATGTCTCAGGATTTATGGAATAAGCCAACCAGAAGGACTTTTGCATTTCTCTTACCTAGAAAAAAAAGTCTTCCTAAGA
The DNA here is from genome assembly GCF_949774975.1 of Lagenorhynchus albirostris. NCBI lineage: Eukaryota > Metazoa > Chordata > Mammalia > Artiodactyla > Delphinidae > Lagenorhynchus > Lagenorhynchus albirostris. The sequence continues at coordinate 30,261,946 of NC_083112.1, forward strand.
GAAAGAGGTAAGGGAGAAAAGTTAGCAGAATATCAGAAATACTCTCATGAAAAAAGTGATTCTAAATACAACATGACGTACCTAACACTCAAACTTCTCTCTGAGCCCAGAGATCCATCAGTAAGATCAGAGAAAGCAATCATCATTGGAATTCTAAAATGCTGGAGAAGAAGCCAGGATAGCTTTAACAATGTGCTAACTGAAGACAATATAAATAAAGAAAATGTTTCAGCTTCTTCATCACAATAACTAAACAAACCTGGAACCATGAGGTTGCACTTGTATTAAACAGAGAGAACATGTATGAACAGGTAAGAAGTAAGTGTACTTTCTTATGAGCAAATTTAAACCTCTGTTAAATCCAAGAAATCATATGCAGGGTTTGACAGAAGGTTAGGGTCTTGCAGGAATAAGTGGAGAAAAACCACCAATGAAATAAGGGATACAATGGCGTAGGAACATATGTTACCGACTCAGTGAAAATCAGGCAAAAATATCTGTTGGCATTTTTTGCCAATTTCCAGTTTTATTTGTTAAGATACTAGCTATAAGAGCAGTGACTTTCATTTTTTTTTTTTTTTTTGTGGTATGCGGGCCTCTCACTGCTGTGGCCTCTCCCGTTGCGGAGCACAGGCTCCGGATGCACAGGCTCAGCGGCCATGGCTCACGGGCCCAGCCGCTCCGCGGCATGTGGGATCTTCCCGGGCCGGGGCATGAACCCGTGTCCCCTGCATCGGCAGGCGGACTCGCAACCACTGTGCCACCAGGGAAGCCTGACTTTCATTTTTATTTGATTAAATCACTGAATCAAAAAACTGGTCAATGAAATAAGAAACAAAAGGTTAAAAAGAAACAAAATATTGAAGTTACTGAATTTTTCATCTTTAATAGGATGCTATGGCATGCCAACAAATTAGGCAAATCCGAACTCTTCCCTTTCAATCAATCTGATGTAGGCAAGAAGGCAGAACACAAGGAATGGCAACCACTGTACTCATTGTTGGAGCTTCCAATAAACCAGTAGTTTTTTCTTTCCTGTGTATTTTTGTGTGATTCCAGGAATATGGGTGTCATAATTCCTTAAGTGATCAGTAATCTACGTATGATTAGTTTTCTTTTATATTTTTATTTTATTTTAATTTTTATTTTTTAACAACTTTATTGGAGTATAATTGCTTTACAATGGTGTTAGTGTCTGCTTTATAAGAAAGTGAATCACCTATACATATACATATATCCCCATATCTCCTCCCCCTTATGTCTAGCTCCCATCTTCCTTATCCCACCCTTCTAGGTGGTCACAAAGCACCGAGCTGATCTCCCTGTGCTATGAAGCTGTTTCCCACTAGCTATCTATTTTACATTTGGTAGTGTATATATGTACAAGTCACTCTCTCACTTAGTCCCAGCTTACCTTTCCCCCTCCCAGTGTCCTCAAGTCCATTTTCTACATCTGCGTCTTTATTCCTCTCCTGCCCCTAGGTTCTTCAGAGCCATTTTTTTTTTAGATTCCATATATATGTGTTAGCATACGGTATTTGTTTTTCTCTTTCTGACTTACTTCACTCTGTATAAGAGTCTCTAGGTCCATCCACCTCACTACAAATAACTCAATTTCATTTCTTTATATGGCTGAGTAATATTCTATTGAATATATGTGCCACATCTTCTTTATCCATTCATCTGTTGATGGACACTTAGGTTGATTCCATGTCCTTGCCATTGTAAATAGAGCTGCAATGAACATTGTGGTATATGACTCTTTTTGAATTATGGTTTTCTCAGGGTATATGCCCAGTAGGGGGATTGCTGTGTCGTATGGTAGTTCTATTTTTAGTTTTTTAAGAACCTCCATACTGCTCTCCATAGTGGCTGTATCAATTTACATTCTCACCAACAGTGCAAGAGGGTTCCCTTTTCTCCACACCTTCTCCAGCATTTGATGTTTGTAGATGTTTTGATGATAGCCATTCTGAATGGTGTGAGGTGATACCTCATTGTAGTTTTGATTTGCATTTCTCTAATGATTAGTGATGTTGAGCATTCTTTCATGTGTTTGTTGGCGATCTGCATATCTTCTTTGGAGAAATGTCTATTTAGGTCTTCTCACTAATTTTGGATTGGGCTGTTTGTTTTTTTGATATTGACCTGTATGAGCTGCTTGTAAATTTTGGAGATTAAACCTTTGTCAGTTGCTTCATTTGCAAATATTTGCAAACACTTGCAAACATTAGGAGGGTTGTCTTTTCGTCTTGTTTATGGATTCCTTTGCTGTGCAAAAGCTTTTAAGTTTCATTAGGTCCCATTTGTTTATTTTTGTATTAATTTCCATTTCTCTAGGAGGTGGGTCAAAAAGGCTCATCCTATGATTTATGTCACAGAGTGTTCTGCCTATGTTTTCCTCTAAGAGTTTGATAGTGTCTGGCCTTACATTTAGGTCTTTAAATCATTTTGAGTTTATTTTTGTATATAGTGTTAGGGAGTGTTCTAATTTCATTATCCTACCTGTAGCTGTCCATTTTTCCCAGCATTATTGAAGAGGCTGTCTTCTCCATTGTATACTCTTGCCTCCTTCATCAAAGATAAGGTGACCATATGTGCATGGGTTTATCTCTGGGCTTTCTATCCTGTTCCATTGACCTATATTTCTGTTTTTGTGCCAGTACCATACTGTCTTGATTACTGTAGCTTTGTAGTATAGTCTGAAGTCAGGGAGCCTGATTCCTGTCTTCAGACTATACTACAGAAAAACCTCTGTTTTTCTTTCTCAAGATTGCTTGGCTGTTTCAGGTTCTTTGTGTTTGCATACAAATTGTGAAAATTTTTGTTCTAGTTTTTAGAAAAATGCCATTGGTAGTTTGACAAGGATTGCATTGACTCTGTAGATTGTTTTGGGTAGTATAGTCATTTTCACAATGTTGATTCTTCCAATCCAAGAACATGGTATATCTCTCCATCTGTTGGTATCATCTTTAATTTCTTTCATCAGTGACTTATAGTTTTCTGCATGCAAGTCTTTTGTCTCCTTAGGTAGGTTTATTCCTAGGTATTTTATTATTTTTGTTGTAATAGTAATGGGAGTGTTTCCTTAATTTCTCTTTCAGAGTTTTCATCCTTAGTGTATAGGAATGCAAGACACTTCTGTGCATTATTTTTGTAACCTGCTACTTTACCAACTTGATTGATTAGCTATAGTAGTTTTCTGGTAGCATCTTTAGGATTCTCTATGTATAGCATCATGTCATCTGCAAACAGTGACAGCTTTATTTCTTCTTTTCCAATTTGGATTCCTTTTATTTCTTTTTATTCTCTGATTGCTGAGGCTAAAAATTCCAAAACTGTGTTGAATAATAATGGTGAGAGTGGACAACCTTGTTTTGTTCCTGATCTTAGAGGATTTTTTTTTCAGGATTTCACCACTGAGAACGAGGTTGGCTGTGTTTTCTTCATATATGGCCTTTATTATGTTGAGGTGAGTTCCCTCTATGCCTACTTTCTGGAGGATTTTTATCATAAATGGGTGCTGAATATTGTCAAAAGCTTTTTCTGCATCTATTGAGATTATCATATGGTTTTTCTCCTTCAAATTTTTACTACGGTTTTTCCCATTGATTGATTCGTGTATATTGAAGAATCCTTGCATTCCTGGGATAAACCTCACTTGATCATATTGTATGATACTCTGAATGTGCTGTTGGATTCTGTTTGCTGCTATTTTGTTGAGGATTTTTGTATCTATGTTCATCAGTGATATTGGCCTATAGTTTTCTTTCTTTGTGACATCTGTGTCTAGTATTGTTATCAGGGTGATGGTGGCCTCGTAGAATGAGTTTGGGAGTGTTCTTCCCTCTGCTATATTTTGGAAGAGTTTGAGAAGGATAGGTGTTAGCTCTTCTTTAAATGTTTGACAGAATTCTCCTGTGAAGCCATGTGGTCTTGAGTTTTTGTTTGTTTGAAACATTTTAATCACAGTCTCAATTTCAGTTCTTGTGATTGGTCTGTTTATATTTTCTATTTCTTGCTGATTCACTCTCAGAAGGTTGTGCTTTTTTAAGAATTGGTCCATTTCTTCCAGGTTGTCCATTTTATTGGCAAGTGGTTACTTGTAGTAATCTCTCATGATCCTTTATTTCTGCAGTGTCAGTGGTTACTTCTCCTCTTTTGTTTCTATGTCTATTGATTTGAGTCTTTTCCCTTTTTTTCTTGATGAGGCTGGCTAATGGTTTATCAATTTTGTTTATCTTCTCAAAGAACCAGCTTTTAGTTTTATTGATCTTTGCTATTGTTTCCTTCATTTCTTTTTCATTTATCTGTGATCTGACCTTTATGATTTCGTTTCTTCTGCTAACTTTGGGTTCTTTTGTTCTTCTTTCTCTAATTGCTTTAGGTGTAAGGTTACGTTGTTTATTTCAGATGTTTCTTGTTTCTTAAGGTAGGGTTGTATTGTAAACTTCCCTCTTAGAACTGCTTTTGCTGCATCCCATAGGTTTTGAGTTGTTGTGTTTTCATTGTAATTTGTTTATAGGTATATTTCAATTTCCTCAGTGATCTCTTGGTTATTTAGTAGTGTACTGTTTAGCCTCCATGTATTTGTATTTTTTACAGGTTTTTTTTACTGTAATTAATATCTAGTCTCCAAGCGTGTGATCAGAAAAGACACTTGATACGATTTCAATTTTCTTAAATTTACCAAAGCTTGATTTGTGACCCAAGATATTATCTATCCCAGAGAGTGTTCCATGAGCACTTGAGATGAAAGTGTATTCTGTTGTTTTTGGATGGAATGTCCCATAAATATCAATTAAGTTCATCTTCTTTAATGGATCATTTAAAGCTTGTGTTTCCATATTTATTTTCATTTTGGATGATTTGTCCATTGGTGAAAGTGGGGTTTGAAAGTCCACTACTATGATTGTGTTACTGTTGATTTCCCCTTTTATTGCTGTTAGCACTTGCCTTATGTATTGAGGTGCTCCTGTGTTGGATACATAAATATTTACAATTGTTATATCTTCTTGGATTGCTCCCTTGATCATTATGTAGTGTCCTTCTTTGGCTCTTTTAATAGTCTTTTTTTTTTAAGTCCATTTGTCTGATATGAGAATCGCTACTCCAGCTTTATTTTGATTTCCATTTGCATGGAATATCTTTTTCCATCACTTCACTTTCAGTCTGTATGTGTCCCTAGGTCTGAAGTGGGTCTCTTGTAGATAGCATATATACGGGTCTTGTTTTTGTATTCATTCAGACAGTCTATGTCTTTTGGTAGAAGCATTTAATCCATTTAATCTATATACATTATCGATATGTATGTTCCTATTACCATTTTCTTAATTGTTTTGTGTTTGTTATTGTAGGTCTTTTCCTTCTCTTGCATTTCCTGTCTAGAGAAGTTCCTTTAGCATTCTTGTAAAGCCGGTTTTGTGTTGCTGAATTCTCTTAGCTTTTGCTAAGTGAAATTATATTAAAAGTTTTAAATTCTCCATCGAATCTGAATGAGATCCTTGCTGGGTAGAGTAATCTTGGTTATAGGTTTTTCCCTTTCATCACTTTACATATGTCCTGCCACTCCCTTCTGGCTTGCAGGGTTTCTTCCAAAAGATCAACTGTTAAACTTATAGAGATTCCCTTGTATATTATTTGCTGTTTTTCCCTTACTGTTTTTAATATTTTTTCTTTGTATTTAATTTTTGATAGTTCGATTAATATGTGTCTTGGCGTTTTTCTCCTTGTATTTATCCTGTATGGGACTCTCTGCACTTCCTGGACTTTATTGACTATTTCCTTTCCCATATTAGGGAAGTTTTCAACTATAATATCTTGAAATATTTTCTCAGTACCTTTCTTTTTCTCCTCTTTTTCTGGGACCCCTATAATTTGAATGTTGGTGTGTTTATTATTGTCTCAGAGGTCTCTGAGACTCTCCTCAATTCTTTCTTTTTCTTTTCTTTTTTTTTTTTTGCAGTATGTGGGCCTCTCACTGTCATGGCCTCTCCTGTTGCGGAGCACAGGCTCAGCAGCCATGGCTCACGGACCCAGCCACTCCATGGCATGTGGGATCCTCCCAGACTGGGGCATGAACCCGTGTCCCCTGCACTGGCAGGCAGACTCTCAACCACTGCGCCACCAGGGAAGCCCCTCTCCTCAATTCTGTTCATTTTTTTTTTCTTCATTCTGATCTATGTAGTTGTTTCCATTATTTTATATTACAGGTAAATTATATGTTCTGCCCTAGTTATTCTGCTATTGATTCCTTCTACGAAAACTTTAATTTCATTTATTGTGTTGTTCATCATTGTTTGTTTGGCCTTTTGTTCTTCTAGGTCCTTGTGAAACGTTTCCTGTATTTTCTCCATTCTATTTCCAAGATTTTGGATCATCTTTACTATCATTACTTTTAATTCTTTTCCAGGTACACTGTCTATTTCCTCTTCATTTGTTAGGTCTGGTGGGTTTTTACCTTGCTCCTTCATCTGCTGTGTGTTTCTCTGTTCTCATTTTGTTTAACTTACTGCGTTTGGGTCTCCTTTTCAAAGACTGCAAGTTCGTAGTTCCCATTGTTTTTGGTGTCTGCCCCCAGTGAGTAAGGTTGGTTCAGTGGCTTGTGTAGGCTTCCTGGTGGAGGGGACTGGTGCCTGTGTTCTGGTGGATCAGGCTGGATCTTGTTTTTCTGTGGGGCAGGACCACATCCGGTGGTGTGTTTTGAGGTGTCTGTGACCTTATTATGATGTTAGGCAGACTATCTGTTAATGCGTGGGGTTGTGTTCCTGTCTTGCTAGTTGCTTGGCATAGGGTGTCCAGCACTGTAGCTTGCAGATCGTTGAGTGGGACTGGGTTTTAGCATTGAGATGGAGATCTCTGGGAGATCTTTCACTGTTTGATATTACATGTGGTCGGGAGGACTCTGGTGGACCAATATCCTGAACATGGCTCTCCCCCATCAAGGCACAGGGCTGACAGCCAGCTGGAGCATGAAAACCCTGTCTGCCATATGACTCAGAAGAAAAGTGAGAAAAAAAGAAAGAAAGAAAGAAAGAAAAGTAAAATAAAATAAAATTATTAAAATAAAAATAATATTAAAAATTAAAAAAAATTTAAAAGTAATAAAAAAAGAGAAGGAAAGAAGAGAGCAACCAAGCCAAAAAACAAATCCACCAATGATAACAAGCACTAAAAACTATACTAAAAAAATAAAAGAAAGCCGACTGACATAGCCCTAGGACAAATGGTAAAAGCAAAACTATACAGACAAATCACACAAAGAAACATACACATACACACTCACAAAAAGAGAAAAAGGAAAAAGAAATCTATATATAAAAAAATAAAAAGGAAGAGAGAAACCAAATTAATAAACAAATCTACCAATTATAATAAACTGTACATACTAAGCTAAGATAAACATAAGACCACAAACTAATTAGATGTAGAATGGAAACCCCAAGTCTATAATTGCTCCCAAAGTCCACCGCTCAATTTTGGGATGATTCTTTGTCTATTCAGGTATTCCAGAGATGCTGGGGAGCTCAAGTTGATTGTCAAGATTTAATCCACTCCTTTTGAGGCTGTTGGGAGACTTTTTCCTTTCTTTTCTTTGTTCACAGAGCTCCTGGGGTTCAGCTTTGGATGTGGCTCTGCCTTTGCATGTATGTCACCTGAGGGAGTCTGTTCTTCTCTCAGACAGGATGGGGTTAAAGTAGTAGCTGATTGGGAGCTCTGGCTCACTCAGACCAGGAGAAGGGAGGGGTATGGAATGCTGGGTGAGCCTGCGGTGGCAGAAGGCAGCTTGAAGTTGCAACAGACTGAGGCGTGCTGTGTGTTCTCTGGGGGAAGTTGTCCCTGGATTACGGCACCCTGGCAGTGGTGGGCTGCACAGGCTCCCGGGAGGGGAGGTGTGTATAGTGACCTGTGCTAGACCACAGGTTTCTTGGTGTCTGCAGCAGCAGCCTTAGCATTTCATACTCATCTCTGGTGTCTTCTCTAATAGCTGTGGGTCACGCCCATCTCTGGGGCTCGTTTAGGTGGTGTTCTGAATCTCCTCTCCTCATGCACCCAGAAACAATGGTCTGTTTGCCTCTTAGGCAGTTCCAGACATTATCCCGGACTCCCTTCCGGCTAGCTGTGGTGTACTAGCCTCCTTCAGGCTGTGTTCATGCAGCCAACCCCAGTCCTCTCCCTGGGATATGACCTAGGAAGCCAGAGCCCCATCTCCCAACCCCCCACCCAGCCTGGAGGGTGAGCAGACAAGCCTCTCAGGCTGGTGAGTGCTGGTCAGCACCAATCCTCTGTGCAGGAGTCTCTCTGCTTTGCCCTCTGCACCCTGTTTTTATGCTGTCCTCCGTGTCTCTGAAGCTTCCCCCACGACACCTCCCCCCGCCCGGTTCTGCCAGTGAAGGGCTGTCCTAGTGTGTGGAAACCTTTCCTCCTTCACAGCTCCCTCCCAGAGGTGCAGGTCCCTTCCCTATTCTTTTGTATCTATTTTTTCTGTTTTCTTTTTCCCTACCCAGGTACGTGGGGAGTTTCTTGCCTTTTGGGAAGTCTGAAGTCTTCTGCCAGTGTTCAGTAGGTGTTCTGTAGGAGTTGTTCCACATGTAGAGGTATTTCTGATGTATTTGTGTGGAGGAAAGTGAACTCCACATCTTAGTCCTCTGCCATCTTGAAGGTCTTTCATGTGATTAGTTCTCACTAGCCCTCATAATCTTTGAAAATATATATCACATATAAAATATAAATGTATAAATTAGTTACTACATGTATAAAATAAAATTAAACATAGTATATTTGCAATAAGTTAATGAGAGATCATTATTTAACGCTAGGATAAGGAGAATGTTTACCTTACTTTTTTCGGTGTATATTTTCTTCAGAAAGAGGAAAGAGTCAAAGATGAAAAACTCATATTTTCATCTCTCCAACTCTCCTGAGACAGAGTCAAAAGGAAGCAATAGAAACAGAACATTTATAGTTTACAAAAGAAGAGTTTAAAAGCCTTATTTTATTATCTGGAAAATTGAAAAGATAACAGGGTGTAAGTGAAACCAAAGAATATCAAGAAAAATCATAGTATGAAGGATTTCATGATCTGTTATCCTTTGGCTCTTTATCCTCTTATTTTTGTTTTACGTGTCTGTGTGGGGGTGTGGCAGGGGAGTTGTTTGCTTGCATTTTCATCCTGGGGCCTTTTGGGTAGAATTAGATCTGTACAACATGAAGTGTACAAATACAATGATACATATATAAGTATTTTCTCCCTGCTTGTCACATGCTGAATAAAGGCTGTTCCTTTGAGACATTCTCTATCTAGTTTCCTTAGCCTAGTGTCAAATCTATAATTCTTAAACATAATGATGAATTTGAAATCTGTAACTCTGCTGAATCTTGCTTTGTTCTCTTAGATGCTTAGGACCTATGCCATACTTCCAAGGAGATGTATGGCTTAAAGCTTACCATTGTCTCATACTCATTAAAGTATGACATGTATGTTTAAAATATACTTCAAGTTTTCTTTTTCTTTTGTCTTTTTTTTTCAGGACTGGGACATTAATCATCTTCAATAAGAAATGACCCACATTTTATTCATCCTTAAAGTAAAATAAGAAAGAAATAATATTTTTTAAATATTGAAAGACAAGATGTTATTGAACATTTTGTTTTTACTACAGGCATACCTCATTTTATTGCACTCTGCTTTAATGCACTATGCAGACATTGTGTTTTTTACGAACTGAAGGTTTGTGGCAATCCTGTGATAAGCAAGTCTGTCAATGCCATTTTTCCATTAGCATTTGCTTACTTTGTGTCTCTGTGTCACATTTTGGTAATTCTCACAATGTGTCAAACATTTTCATTATTATTATATTTGTTACGGTGATCTGTGCTCAGTGATCTTTTTTTAACATCTTTATTGGGGTGTAATTGCTTTACAATGGTGTGTTAGTTTCTGCTTTATAACAAAGTGAATCAGTTATACATATACATATGTTCCCATATCTCTTCCCTCTTGTATCTCCCTCTCTCCCACCCTCCCTATCCCACCCCTCCAGGGGGTCACAAAGCACCGAGCTGATCTCCTTGTGCTATGTGGCTGCTTCCGACTAGCTATCTACCTTACGTTTGATAGTGTATATAGGTCCATGCCTCTCTCTCAATTTGTCACAGCTCACCCTTCCCCCTCCCCATATCCTAAAGTCCGTTCTCTAGTAGGTCTGTGTCTTTATTCCTGTCTTACCCCTAGGTTCTTCATGACATTTTTTTTTCTTAAATTCCACATATATATGTTAGCATACAATATTTGTCTTTCTCTTTCTGACTTACTTCACTCTGAATGACAGACTCTAGGTCTATCCACCTCATTATAAATAGCTCAATTTCGTTTCTTTTTATGGCTGAGTAATATTCCATTGTATATCTGTGCCACATCTTCTTTATCCATTCATCCGATGATGGGCACTTAGATTGTTTCCATCTCTGGGATACTGTAAATAGAGCTGCAATGAACATTTTGGTACATGACTCTTTTTGAATTATGGTTTTCTCAGGGTATATGCCCAGTAGTGGGATTGCTGGGTCATATGGTAGTTCTATTTGTAGTTTTTTAAGGAACCTCCATACTGTTCTCCATAGTGGCTGTACCAATTCACATTCCCACCAGCAGTGCAAGAGTGTTCCCTTTTCTCCACACCCTCTCCAGCATTTATTGTTTCTAGATTTTTTGGTGATGGCCATTCTGACTGGTGTGAGATGATAACTCATTGTAGTTTTGATTTGCATTTCTCTAATGATTAATGATGTTGAGCATTCTTTCATGTGTTTGTTGGCAGTCTGTATATCTTCTTTGGAGAAATGTCTATTTAGGTCTTCTGCCCATTTTTGGATTGGGTTTTTTGTTTTCTTGTTATTGAGCTGCATGAGCTGCTTGTAAATTTTGGAAATTAATCCTTTGTCAGTTGCTTCATTTGCAAATATTTTCTGCCATTCTGAGCGTTGTCGTTTGGTCTTGTTTATGATTTCCTTTGCTGTGCAAAAGCTTTGAAGTTTCATTAGGTCCCATTTGTTTATTTTTGTTTTTATTTCCATTTCTCTAGGAGTGGGGTCAAAAAGGATCTTGCTAAGACTTATGTCATAGAGTGTTCTGCCTATGTTTTCCTCTAAGAGTTTGAGAGTTTCTGGCCTTACATTTAGGTCTTTAATCCATTTTGAGCTTATTTTTGTGTATGGTGTTAGGGAGTGATCTAATCTCATATTTTTACATGTACCTGTCCAGTTTTCCCAGCACCACTTATTAAAGAGGCTGTCCTTTCTCCACTGTACATTCCTGCCTCCTTTATCAAAGATAAGGTGACCATATGTGTGTGGGTTTATCTCTGGGTTTTCTATCCTGTTCCATTGATCTATCTTTCTGTTTTTGTGCCAGTACCATACTGTCATGATTACTGTAGCTTTGTAGTATAGTCTGAAGTCAGGGAGCCTGATTCCTCCAACTCCGTTTTTTGTTCTCAAGATTGCTTTGGTTATTCGGGATCTTTTGTGTTTCCATGCAAATTGTGAAATTTTTTGTTCTAGTTCTGTGAAAAATGCCAGTGGTAGTTTGATAGAGATTGCATTGAATCTATAGATTGCTTTGGGTAGTAGAGTCATTTTCACAATGTTGATTCTTCCAACCCAAGAACATGGTATATCTCTCCATCTATTTGTATCATCTTTAATTTATTTCATCAGTGTCTTATAATTTTCTGCATACAGGTCATCAGTCTCCTTAGGTAGGTTTATTCCTAGATATTTTATTCTTTTTGTTGCAATGGTAAATGGGAGTGTTTTCTTGATTTCACTTTCAGATTTTTCATCATTGGTGTATAGGAATGCCAGAGATTTCTGTGCATTTATTTTGTTTCCTGCAACTTTACCAAATTCATTGATTAGCTCTAGTAGTTTTCTGGTAGCATCTTTAGGATTCTCTATGTATAGTATCATGTCATCTGCAAACAGTGACAGCTTTACTTCTTCTTTTCAGATTTGGATTCCTTTTATTTCCTTTTCTTTGATTGTTGTGGCTAAAACTTCCAAAACTATGTTGAATAAGAGTGGTGAGAGTGGGCAACCTTGTCTTGTTCCTGATCTTAGTGGAAATGCTTTCAGTTTTTCACCATTGTGGATGATGTTGGCTGTGGCTTTGTCATATATGGCCTTTATTATGTGAGGAAATTCCCTCTATGCCTACTTTCTGCAGGGTTTTTATCATAAATCGGTGTTGAATTTTGTCAAAAGCTTTCTCTGCATCTATTGAGGTGATCATATGTTTTTTCTCTTTCAATTTGTTAATATGGTTTATCACGTTGATTGATTTGTGTATATTGAAGAATCCTTCCATTCCTGGAATAAACCCCACTTGATCATGGTGTATGATCCTTTTAATGTGCTGTTGGATTCTGTTTGCTAGTACTTTGTTGAGGATTTTTTCATCTATGTCCATCAGTGATATTGGCCTGTAGTTTTCTTTCTTTGTGACATCCTTGTCTGGTTTTCATATCAAGGTGATGGCGGTCTCATAGAATGAATTTGGGAGTGTTCCTCCCACTGCTATATTTTGGAAGAGTTTGAGAAGGATAGGTATTAGCTCTTCTCTAAATGTTTGATAGAATTCACCTGTGAAGCCGTCTGGTCCTGGGCTTTTGTTTGTTGGAAGATTTTTAATCACAGTTTCAATTTCAGTGCTTGTGATTGGTCTGTTCAGATTTTCTATTTCTTCCTGATTCAGTCTTGACATGTTGTGCATTTCTAAGAATTTGTCCATTTCTTCCAGGTTGTCCATTTTATTGGCATAGAGTTGCTTGTAGTAATCTCTCATGATCTTTTGTATTTCTGCAGTGTCAGTTGTTACTTCTCCTTTTTCATTTCTAATTCTATTGATTTGAGTCTTTTCCCTTTTTTTCTTGATGAGTCTGGCTAATGATTTATCAATTTTGTTTATCTTCTAAAAGAACCAGCTTTTAGTTTTATTGATCTTTGCTATCATTTCCTTCATTTCTTTTTCATTTATTTCTGATCAGATTTTTATTATTTCTTTCCTTCTGCTAACTTTGGGTTTTTTTTGTTGTTTTTGTTCTTCTTTCTCTAATTGCCTTAAGTGCAAAGTTAGGTTGTTTATTCGAGATGTTTTCTGTGTCTTAAGGTGGGCTTGCATTGCTATAAACTTCCCTATTAGAACTGATTTTGCTGCATCCCATAGGTTTTGGGTCGTCGTGTCTCCATTGTCATTTGTTTCTAGGTATTTTTTAAATTTTTTCTTCAATTTCTTCAGTGATCACTTTGTTATTAAGTAGTGTATTGTTTAGCCTCCATGTGTTTGTATTTTTTTACAGATCTTTTCCTGTAATTGATATCTAGTCTCATAGCATTGTGGTTGGAAAAGGTACTAGATACAATTTCAATTTTCTTAAATTTACCAAGCCTTGATTTGTGACCCAAGATATAATCTATCCTGGAGAATGTTCCATGAGCACTTGAGAAAAATATGTATTCTGTTGTTTTTGGATGGAGTGTCCTATAAATATCGATTAAGCCCATCTTGTTTAATGTATCATTTAAAGCTTGTGTTTCCTTATTTATTTTCATTTTGGATGACCTGTCCATTGGTGAAAGTGGGGTGTTAAAGTCCCCTACTAGGAATGTGTTACTGTCAATTTCCCATTTTATGGCTGTTAGTATTTGCTTTAAGTATTGAGGTGCTCCTATGTTGAGTGCATAAATATTTACAATTGTTATATCTTCTTCTTGGATCGATCCCTTGATCATTGTGTAGTGTCCTTCTTTGTCTCTTCTAATAGTCTTTATTTTAAACTCTATTTTGTCTGATATGAGAATTGCTACTCCAGCTTTCTTTTGGTTTCCATTTGCCTGGAATATCTTTTTCCATCCCCTTACTTTCAGTCTGTATGTGTCTCTAGGTCTGAAGTGGGTCTCTTGTAGACAGCATATATATGGGTCTTGTTTTTGTATCCATTCAGCCAATCTGTGTCTTTTGGTGGGAGCATTTAGTGCAATTACTTTTAAGGTAATTATCAATATGTATATTCCTATTCCCATTTTCTAAATTGTTTTGGGTTCATTATTGTAGGTCTTTTCCTTCTCTTGTGTTTCTTGCCTAGAGAAGTGCCTTTAGCATTTGTTGTAAAGCTGGTTTGGTGGTGCTGAATTCTCTCAGCTTTTGCTTGTCTGTAAAGGTTTTAATTTCTCCATCAAATCTGAATGAGATTCTTGCTGGGTAGAGTAATCTTGGTTGCAGGTTTTTCTCCTTCATCACTTTAAATATGTCCTGCCACTCCCTTCTGGCTTGCAGAGATTCTGCTGAAAGTTCAGCTGTTAACTTTATGGGGATTCTCTTGTGTGTTATTTGTTGTTTTTCCCTTGCTGCTTTTAATATGCTTTCCTTGTATTTAATTTTTGACAGTTTGATTACTATGTGTCTTGGCATATTTCTCCTTGGATTTATCCTGTATGGGACTCTCTGTGCTTCCTGGACTTGATTAACTATTTCCTTTCCCATATTAGGGAAATTTTCAACTATAATCTCTTCAAATATTTTCTCAGACCCGTTCTTTTTCTCTTCTTCTTCTGGAACCACTGTAATTCAAATGTTGGTGCATTTAATGTTGTGCCAGAGGTCTCTGAGACTGTCCTCAGTTCTTTTCATTCTTTTTTCTTTATTCTGCTCTGCAGTAGTTATTTCCACTATTTTATCTTCCAGGTCACTTATCTGTTCTTCTGCCTCAGTTATTCTGCTATTGATCCCATCTAGAGTATTTTTCATTTCATTTATTGTGTTGTTCATCATTGTTTGTTTCATCTTTAGTTCTTCTAGGTCCTTGTTAAATGTTTCTTGCGTTTTGTCTATTCTATTTCCAAGATTGTGGATCATCTTTACTATCATTATTCTGAATTCTTTTTCAGGTAGACTGCCTATTTCCTCTTCATTTGTTAGGTCTGGTGGGTTTTTATCTTGCTCCTTCATCTACAGTGTGTTTTTCTGTCTTCCTATTTTGCTTATCTTGCTGTGTTTGGGGTCTCCTTTTTGCAGGCTGCCGGTTCATAGTTCCCTTTGTTTTTGGTGTCTGTCCCCAGTGGCTAAGGTTCGTTCAGTGGATTGTGTAGGCTTCCTGGTGGAGCGGATTAGTGCCTGTGTTCTGGTGGATGAGGCTGGATCTTGTCTCTCTTGTGGGCAGGTCCACATCTGGTGGTGTGTTTTGGGGTATCTGTAGACTTATTATGATTTTAGGCAGCCTCTCTGCTAATAGGTGTGGTTGTGTTCCTGTTTTGCTAGCTGTTTTTCATTGGGTGTCCAGCACTGTAGCTTGCTGGTTGTTGAGTGAAGCTGGGTGCTGGCATTGAGATGGAGATCTCTGGGAGTTTTTCGCCATTTGATATCATGTGGAGCTGGGAGGTCTCTTGTTGACCAGTGCCCTGAAGTTGGCTCTCCCATGTCAGAGGCACAGCAGTGACTCCTGGCTGCAGTACCAAGAGCCTTTCATCCACACGGCTCAGGATAAAAGAGAGAAAAAGTAGAGAGAAAGAATTAGTAGAAGTAGGAAAGAAAGAAAGAAAGAAAGAAAGAAAGAAAGAAAGAAAGAAAGGAGGGAGGGAGGGAGGGAGGGAGAGAGGGATGGTGGGAGGAAGGAAGGCAGGAGGGAAGGAAGGAAAAAAGAAAGAAAGAAAGAAGATAAAGTAAAAAAAGTGAAATATAATACAGATATTAAATTAAAAATAATTATTAAGAAAAAAAATTAAAAAAAGAAAAACGGATGGATAGAACCTTAGGACAAATGGTGGAAGCAAAGCTATACGGACAAAATCTAATACAGAAACATACACATACACACTCATAAAAAGAGGAAAAGGGGAAAAAATCATAAATCTTGCTCTCAAAGTCCACCTCCTCAATTTGGGTTGATTCGTTGTGTAAAGGAGGGAAGGAAGGAGGGAAGGAAGGAAGGAAGGAAGGAAAGAAAGAAAGAAAGAAAGAAAGAAAGAAAGAAAGAAAGAAAGAAAGAAAGAAAGAAAGAAAGAAAGAAAGAAAGAAAGAAAGAAAGAAAGGAGATAAAGTAAAATAAATTAAAGTTAATTATTAAGGAAAAAAAAGGATGGATAGAATCCTAGGACAAATGGTGGAAGCAAAGCTATACAGACAAAATCTCACACAGAAGCATACACATACACACTCACAAAAAGAGGAAAAGGAAAAAATAATATTTCTTGCTCTCAAAGTCCACCTTCTCAATTTGGGGTGATTCGTTGTCTATTCAGGTATTCCACAGATGCAGGGTACATCAAGGTGATTGTGGAGATTTAATCACTGCTCCTGAGGCTGCTGGGAGAAATTTCCCTTTCTCTTCTTTGTTCACACAGCTCCTGGGGTTCAGCTTTGGATTTGGACCTGCCTCTGCGTGTAGGTCGCCTGAGGGCGTCTGTTCCTGCTCAGACAGGACGGGGTTAAAGGAGAAGCTGATTGGGGGACTCTGTCTCACTCAGGCCGGGGGGAGGGAGAGGTACGGAGTGTGGGACGAACCTGCGGCAGCAGAGGCCTGAGGGACGTTGC
This sequence comes from Lagenorhynchus albirostris, assembly GCF_949774975.1. Classification (NCBI taxonomy): domain Eukaryota; kingdom Metazoa; phylum Chordata; class Mammalia; order Artiodactyla; family Delphinidae; genus Lagenorhynchus; species Lagenorhynchus albirostris. Next base: position 30,278,534 of record NC_083112.1, read on the forward strand.
AGCAGCCTGCGGCGTTCTCCCAGGGAAGTTGTTTCTGGATCCCGGGACCCTGGCAGTGGCGGGCTGCACAGGCTCCTGGGAGGCGCAGTGTGGAGAGTGACCGGTGCTTGCACACAGGCTTCTTGGTGGTGGCAGCAGCAGCCTTAGCGTCTCATGCCTGTCTCTGGGGTCCGCGCTTTTAGCCGCAGCTCGTGCCCGTCTCTGGAGCTCCTTTAAGCAGCGCTCTTAATCCCCTCTCCTCGCGCACCAGGAAACAAAGAGGGAAGGAAAAGTCTCTTGCCTCTTCGGCAGCTCCAGACCTTTTCCCAGACTCCCTCCCGGCCAGCCGTGGTGCACTAACCCCTTCAGGCTGTGTTCATGCAGACAACCCCAGTCCTCTCCCTGTGCTCCGACCAAAGCCCGAGCCTCAGCTCGCAGCCCCGCCCGCCCCGGCAGGTGAGCAGACAAGCCTCTCGGGCTGGTGAGTGCCAGTCAGCACCGATCCTCTGTGCGGGAATCTTCCCGCTTTGCCCTCCGCACCCCTGTTGCTGTGCTCTCCTCCGCAGCTCTGAATCTCCCCGCCTCCACCACCCGCAGTCTCTGCCCGCGAAGGGGCTCCTAGTGTGTGGAAACCTTTCCTCCTTCACAGCTCCCTCCCACTGGTGCAGGTCCCGTCCCCATTCTTTTGTCTCTGGTTTTTCTTTTTTTCTTTTGCCCTACCCAGGTACGTGGGGAGTTTCTTGCCTTTTGGGAGGTCTGTGGTCTTCTGCCAGCGTTCAGTAGGTGTTCTGTAGGAGTTGTTCCATGTGTAGATGTATTTCTGGTGTATCTGTGGGGAGGAAGGTGATCTCTGCGTCTTACTCTTCCACCATCTTCCCTTCGTCCCGTGCTCAGTGATCTTTGATGTTACTATTGCAAAGCTGTTATGACTTATCGAAGGCTCAGACAATGGTTAGCATTTTTTAATCAATAAAATATTTTTAATTAAGGTAGCTACATTGCTTTTTTAGATATAATACTATTGCACACAACAGATGACAGTGTAGTGTAAACATAACTTTCATATTCACTGGAAAACAAAACATCTGTATGAATCGCTTTATTGTGATACTCACTTTATTCTGGGTGGTCTGGAACTGAACCCACAATATATCTGACGTATGCTTGTATTAACATGAAAATGTATTAAAAGTATTTCAGAAAAAATACTTGCAATCAAAACAGTTAAAGAGTTTGTTTAATTAAAAAAAAAGTTAAAAGTGTATTAGTTTCACAGAAAAACTGAGGGGAATGTACAGAGATTTCCATATACTCCCTGTTCCCCTACATGTTTAGCCTCCCCACAACCAACATGCTGCCCGCCCCCCCTCCCCCAGCTTGGTACATTTGTTACAATTGGACATTGTTGGTTGATGGTTACATTAACACATCATGATCACCCAAAGTCTGTGGTTTAAATTACAGTTCACTGATGCTATTGTACATCCTATGGGCTTTGACAAATGTATAATGACATGTATCTATAATTGTGGTATCATATGGAGTATTTTCACCCTAAAAATCATCTGTGCATCTATTTATCCATCCCCTCCCCAAACCCTGGCAGCCACTGATCTTTTTACTGTCTCCATAGTTTTGCTTTTTCCAGAATGTCATATAGTTGGAATCATTCAGTATGTAGTCTTTGCAGATTGCCTTCTTTCACTTGGTATTGTGCATTTAATTTTCTTCCAAGTTTCCTTCCTTTTTTGACTTGATAGCTCATTGCTCTTTAGTTGTAGATAATATTAAATTGTCTGAATGTCTCAGAATTTATTTGTCCATTCACCTATTGAAGGACATCTTGGTTGTTTCCAAGCTTTGGCAATTATGAATAAAGTTGCCATAAACATCTGTCTGCAGGATTTGTGTGGGTTACAGTTAAATTCTACATGTCACATAATCAGCCAAGTAGCTTTGTTTCATTATAGCAAACTACCAATTTGAATGACTTAAAATGTCTACATATTAAAACATTTATAATTTTTTATTAGTATCTGTTAAAGAAAATAATTGGCAAACAATGTTGGTCATTTACCTAGAGTGCCTGTATAAACTCACTAGATTTAACAAATAATTATAGACATTTCATTTATTTTACTAACAAAGAGAAACTTGACCAGAACTGTGTTGTTGAATTCTCAACGTTTTTTACGATCATGTGGATTCAGTATTAACATTTCTGTGGTTTGTTTGTTTATTTCCAAGTTTCTAGACCCGTTGTTTATTAGAAGTCTCCATATTTAACAAAAAAAAAAATAGTGAAAGATGACAAATAATCTACCACATCTGCACTTTTGAACAATCAGTGGCATAAATTATTTCAGTTAGTAGCTCATAATTCAGAGAAGGTTGGAGGCCATGAGTACATACATTTTCTTATAATATGGCTATTTGTTTCTTAATATATGTCAAATATAATAAGAAACTACATTTTTCATTTAACACTTATTTTTCCAGAAAGTCCATGAGAGGGTCACTAACACATTTATTAGTATCTTCATTATTCCTAATTATAAAAGAATACATGTGCATCTGGGAAAATGTACAAAAGTATGAAAATTTATAAAAGGGTTATTTTATTTATTAAAAATCCAACAGACAAAATGTTAAGTTTCACTGTTCCATTCTCTTGATTCCCATCATCACCATTTTTTACTTATTTCTATATTCTGAACACTTCTGAATAAGACACATTTAGATCTGTGTAAAGTATGAATCTCACTTTTATTCCAGTTGAATTTTTTAAGTTAATCTCACTTTTAAATTTTCATTTTGACTAAATGTATTAAAACTTTATCTAAAGGTAAACCTACTCCTGCCCAAAAATAAACTAAAGAGATTTATTTGTCCCTGAGGGCTGAAACACAAGGAAGATCCAGTTACCAATTCATGCAGTCCAGAAGGTGGTTATTTTTCTTAGGGTTCTTGTTATAAGGATAAACTTCTGACAATATCACACAGTATACAACGTCTTAATCTAGTCTAACACTGACATTTCCAAATTCATGTTTCACAGTTTCCAATAAGAACTTTGCAATTCAATCTTATTACACTTCTAGAGAATGATGTTTTTTCCAACACTGTACCCTACAATATTATTTCCCACCTTTTTCTTCAGTGAATTCAAGAGAAATGCTGTCTTATATTGTCCATAGTTGGTACAGTGAGTTACCTGATACAAAGGAAAATGATGACCTGTCATAGAGAATTCACATCATAAATATCTGTGAAATGAATGAAAGCAGCATAATAGTCTTAGAAGTGTTTCCTGTAGAGGTGAGATTGATTTAGATGTCTTTCTTCAATATTACTTCTTGCAAATATCTATTACAGAATTTATCTTTTATCATAATCACTGAAGTTCCTTTTCTGTCTCAAATAATCTGATTTCTTTGGATCAGGGATTACAGTGGATGGCAAAGCCGTAAGATAGTGAGGTAAGTAACAGTGGGGACAATCTAGTGGAAGCAACCTAGAAATGCTTAGTTAATAGTATTAGCATGACTTGGTGAGCAATTAGATATAGAAAAAAAAAATAAGAGAATTCTGTGGTTTTTGGCCTTCAATGACTATCAGTTAAAGGGTAAATTTAGGAAAACAACCATATTTGCAATGATAAAAATATTCAATTCAATTTGGAGCAATAATGGGTTTGAAATGTCTATTAGGTATTGGGTATTTGAGTTTAAAATACAGTAGAGAAATCTAGACTGAAATTTAATATTCATCCAAAATACAGTTTATAGCTGAAGCCATAAAATTAGAAAAGGTCACTCAGAGAGCAGATAGTATGAAATTAGAGATACAGATGAACCCTGAATATTTCCCCATTTAAAAAAGAGGAAAAAGATGACTCAGGGAAGAAGACTTTATTAGAGAAGACATTATTACATATAAGCATTAAAAAATTATCCTGAAACCAGGTACATATTGATGGAAATTTGATTCATCTCAGTAAAAATTTATTCTTAACTAGTTGGAATTCCAGTCCTGCTATGTGGCTAGAAGAAGGTAGGGTATCTGTGAGCAATATTAATAACTACCACAGTTCCTTTTTCTGTTTACCAAATATTCAGTTCACTCTCATTTCCAAACAGAAATCCCTCCCTCCCCTGTCCAAGAAAGACAATCCAAAAGTCCCAGCTAGCCATAGCATCAAGCTCAATATTCAGGATATTAATAACTTTTATAAAAGATGATGGATGATAATCTCTGGATAGTTCCTTTTGTGGATCCTCTTGAGAATTATGGATAAAAAAGACAAGTTATCTGTTTCACACAGTCAATTTATAGTGGCTAGATAGGGTCAGAATAATAACAGTAATCACACACACAGAAAGGAGAAGAATGGGAGGCACATAATAGAAATGTCAACTACTCAGCCATTAAAAAGGATGAAATAATGCCATTTGCAGCAACATGGATGGACCTGGAGATTATCCTACTAAGTGAAGTAAGTCAGACAGAGAAAGACAAATATCATATGATATCGTGGAATCTAAAAAAAAAAAAAGATACAAATAAACTTATTTACAAAACAGAAACAGACTCACAGATTTAGAAAATGAACTTTTGGTTACCAGCGGGGAAAGGTGTGGAGGGGAGGATAGATTGGGAGTTTGGGATTGGCATGTACACACTGCTGCATTTAAATCAAATAATCAACAAGGACCTACTGTAAAAAAAAAAAAAAAATTCTGACATCCTGCTTAGCAGACATTGATAAGGGTCACCCACTCTGGGAAAGAGGAATGATTTATGACTGGGCTCAGTTCTGCTCCCTGAGAGGGATGGTTCTCAGTTCATTGTTCTAGAAGAGTTTTCCTTTCTTATCATCCTCCATTTCCATAACTGAATTGAGTATTGTGGACCATATCCTCCTTGAGAACTGAACTTCCTTCTGCCTAAAGAAGACTGAGGACCTGATAATTGTTTTATCCCCCTCAAAAGTCACAAACTTTTAGCTTAGGCTAGTGTTTCTTTGAAAGAATGACTCTAAAACATGTAGTTGGCTTCTATCTACTTGATTCCAGTCACCATCATGTGTCTACATGCTGTCCTTTATGAACATACTTCTTAAATTTGCCATTGTTTTCTTGCATTCTCTTCTCCACCCTTACCTGAACTCTCTCTCTCACACACTCAAAATAATTGCAATTACTTTGTTTTATTAAGTTTTCGTGGAAGAGGCATAGCTTTTCTCTCTTTTGTCCAAATGAAAAGATTTACTAGGTGCCACCTTAGCTATTCACAATCTTTTAATAATGAGTAAAAGGGCAAGCACTGTTTGGACCCTGTGTCTAACCTGACTTTTATAAATGTTTCAATTTTAATATTTTACTGTTTGACATTGGATACACTTGTATTTTCCAAATCTTCAAGTTCCTAAATTTTTCACTTTTTTTTTTCTTTCCACCTGGAAATGTTCAGTTCTTTTTGAAATAATCTCTTTCTTTTAAGATCTGGTAAAATCCACCCAATGATGTTTAGCACCCATTACTAACATTCTGTTTTCCAACCTCTGCTCTTAAATCAACATTATTTGCCTTCCAAATTATGATGGAAGACTTGTTAATAATAATTTCACCATTGCCTAAATTGGATCACTTTCCTTCAAGATTTAATATCATTTTCCTTGTCACCCACAGCAGGGGCACTAAGCCAATGACATAAAAATGTTTGTGTTGACAGTACTCTGCGTCTGGGTTGCAGTTTCTATATCAGCCTTATCAGCCCTGATTATGCTATGCAATTTTTTAAAAATTCAGAAACTTTTAGTTTATTTTGAATAACCCCTTGAAATATGAGAAGATGAAAGTGTCGCAATTAACTTTTTCCTTGAAGTTGCAAACTAGAATGTACAAATTCCATATTAAAAAAAACCTCAAAGAATTTCAAGGATTTAAAACAAAAATGACTCAAGGTTAACCAATCTTTGTGTAAATCAAGTGGTTTCTTACTTTTCTCTCTAAATAAAATTGAAGGAGGAACAAATTAAGTTACCAGTGATAAATCATTATGAATGATGTTTAGTAATATGTCATTTTATACTTTTGGGAATAAATTAAAAAGTACTTTATGAAGTGAAAGTTTGAGCCAAACCTTCCTTCTAGATGAGTACATGACTTCAGAGGAAAAATCAAATCCACTCTAGCTCCACAGTGATCTGTAAGGTGCTGCACATAGCTGATGCAGTTGCTCTGAGTTCCTTCTGAAAGCTACCTGCCTGTGCTGCAAGTTGTGTGCCCATTGTAGATGCCTTGAAACATTATCCATCAGTAACTACTTTTTCTTGGAAGAATGTCCACAAGTTGAACTTTGAATACATGGAAAATTTGCTTTATTGAGAACCAGGAATTCCCTTTATGGCCTTTATTGTTTACCTTTTACATTCTAAAATAGATTAATACCACTAATATTTTAAGGCTTTTTAAAAGTACTGTGGTAAAAATAATTAATTAATTAATTTAAAAAATAAGAGTACTGCGGTTTGTAGACACAGATGAGAATTTTTATGTACCTTCTCAGTCTTCTTCCCATTTTATCTGCACTTCTACACTGAGCTTGAATAAAGATAAATGGTACCTGATGGTCAATAGTGTCTTTACATGTGACATTGTAAATCTACCTCCTTGATGAGCTAATCTGGTAGCCAAAAAAGTTGCCTTGGGAAAAGTCACCTGAAATTAGCATTGTACAATGACTAGATTGGTTATTATTTGTATATAATGCATGCTAGGTAATTACAAATATTCAAATACCATTTATGAGACATGTTTGCAAATCACTTAATGAAGACACCTTACCTTTTCATAGTCATTTAACTTCTCTCTTTTTTTTTTTTTTAACTTACATCTGCTTAGTTCTTTATTGAGTTAAGTATAAAGGCCCAGTTAATCAACTCATTAAATTGGTAAGGCAGGACACTTGAACTACATTAACAGGATTTAAAAAGTGGTTGGTCTTTTAGTAGTTCTCTGGTAATCACACATGCACGCACACACACATACACAAATTGGTAGAGTACTCTGGATATAGGATTTCCCCGCATAATCTTATATAATATGCTGTTCACAATCTGCAATATTTTGAAAACTATGTAAATTGGACATGACCAACTAGAGATGTCTGATAAACTTTTATAAAGTATTTAGGAACTTCAGCTCTAGTTCCGAAAAAGATCAGTTTTAAACTATAAAAAAGGAAAATTCATATAAAATCACAACAGACTTAACAGACATCTTTGAAAAAAAATCAAATTGCAACTCAATTTTCTACTTTTTCAAATATGACTGAGAAAAAAAGTACAAGTAGTAATGTCTGCATTTAAAAAAAAAACAAACTATTAACCAAGTGGACTTGGGGAAGAAAGAAAACTGTACAGTATTATTGCACTCCACGAATGTGCAAAATTCCAAAATATGCCAGTACTGTAAAACTGTCTTACATTGAGGTTTTCCAAGAGGTACAACAAGCCTGCCAAGAAAGCATCTGGTCTGTACTAACAGATTGCTGTCTTCAGTACAGGCCTTCATAATGTCAGTCACGCTGCTCTTGCAAAAATCCCTTAATGTAAAAGAGCTTTCAGTGCTTATAGGTGGGGCTATGATCGATGGTATGGGATTGAATCCATATGCACACTGAGCTTCATTTCATTGTCAAGAAGTTGAACAAGCTGTTGCATGGATGGAAGGTGACCAAATTCCACCTTAGACCACACAGGTACATCTTTCAAAGTTTTCTCAAATGCACCTGTTGACATACACTGGTTCTCAATCATGTTGCTGAAGGAAAAGACCATCATACATGCATAGACCTTATTTTCTTGGCCCCACTGCCAGATGCTAGGAGCTTGCATGCCAAAGAAAGCAAAAGAATCCTTGCCAACAATTATTAAGCCTATTAATACTAACTTGAAGACTGACAGTAAAGATGCTATGTGTTTATATATTGGTTGAGGGAGGTAATTCTCTCCTTCAATATGGATGTCTGGGTACCGCTGGCTAATAACCCACACGTACTCCTCAAACACCCGCCTATAACCTCAGGAAACACAAATCTGGAACTTGAGCAGCGGCCCCGTGGCGTACTGCATCTTTAATCTCTCGCCAGGCACGCCGCCCAGGTTGGCGGAGGCATCTCTCGGACCACCTCCGATGCTGCCACTAGGAGAAGCAGCAGAAACCTCATCTTAAATGAACCAACCACTTCGGCCGCCCTCAGACTGAGACTGCAGCCAGCCCAAGGCAGAGCCGGAGCCACGAGCCATTTAACTTTTCGTTGCTGTTTATCATCAGTAGCTTTCTTTACACTCATAATAGTTTCATGAGATATAAGGGACAATTTGTTATATTACTGATCTGAGTGGTGGCAAAGCTGAAACACAATGAAGTTCCATAGATGATTCAAGGCCATATAGCTGCTTGGAAGAAAATGTTGTCCTCTTATTTGTTCTTCATAATAGATTAAGTTTTTCTTTGGATATACAATTGCTCATAAGTTAAAATACAGTTGTAAAAACGAAATATATATATATATATATATATAAAATATACCACAGAAAAATCATTATGTTTAAATTACTGCCCTTTATTTTAAATTGGGATCTCCATGAAGGCAAATATTTTCAGGAAAACTGTCTTCCACAATTAAAGTAGAATAATTGGAGAGGTTCTAAGATAATATTATTAATATGATCTTTTGTAATATTAAAGTTTTTCAAATTTATAACCTCATGATAGCCTACAATGAGCCTCACCTCCCTATATTCATGTGCTTGTGTAGTCTTATCTCACACCAGATGACAAATACAATATTGTAACATGTGTACCTAATACAATATTGAAGAAATAATGGAGTCAAACTTCCAAGTCTAGATCATAGAAAACACTGCAGCTTTTGTCTCGCTCTTAACTTATTTGCTCTCGAAGAAGCCAACAGCCATGTAGTGAGGGCATTCAAGTTACCACTATGGAGAGGCCACATGGTAAGAAACTGAAGACTTCTGTCTACAGACAGAACTGAGTCCTCCTTTCAAAAGACATTGAATGGCGGCTTCCCTGTTGACGCAGTGGTTAAGAATCTGCCTGCCAATGCAAGGGACACGGGTTCAAGCCCTGGTCCAGGAAGATCCCACATGTGGCGGAGCAAATAAGCCCGTGCGCCACAACTACTGAGGTTGAGCTCTAGATCCTGCAAGCCACAGCTACTGAAGCCTGCGCTTCTAGAGCCTGTGCTCTGCAACAAGAGAAGCCCCGGCAATAAGAAGCCCATGCGCGGCAACGAAGAGTAGCCCCCGCTCACCGCAACTAGAGAAAGTCCGCGCACAGCAACGAAGACCAAACACAGCCATAAATAAATAAATTTATTTTTTAAAAAAAGACATTGAATGGGTTATCCTGGAAGAGGCTCTTCTTGCTCAAATGTTGCCTTCAGATAACTTCAGCCCAAACCCACATGTCTATGGTGACCTCCTGAGAGAACCTGAACCTGAATCACTTGGCTAAGCTGCTTCTGAATTCCTGACCCTCAGAATCTATAAGATAACAAATGTTTGTTGTTTTTATTTTCTATGTTTCAGGGTAATTAATTATGCAACTATAGATAAATACAGATAATTCTAATATGCCTCAAAAACCCCAGATTTCACTAGGTAGGCACTATTACAATTACTGTCATTACAGGACAGATGTTATTTAAGTGTAGAAAAAGAGAACCTAAGAAAAACTGGAGGTGACTGAGAAAGAGAACATTATGGGAGATGATCTTGAAGAACAAAGGCAGATGAAAATGGAGTAAGGAAAGAGAAATTCCAAGCAAAGCTAACAGAATATATGTATCCACAAAACAATAAAAATGTGTGGTTGCTACAGGAAATCTGAAGAAGTTTCTTGCAGTGGACAACACTTGTGTTGCTGGTGTGGATGAAGTAGTTGATGAACCTGGAGAGGCAAGTAAGTGAATAATAATAAAGGGTCTCTTTTGTGTGGAAGCCAAGCTAAGAACTAGAAGGCTTCTAAGTAGGAGAATAAGTAAAGTTAAAAATGAAAGCCAAATAGATTGCTATAAGTCCAGCAATAAATGACAAAGGTGAATTTAAACAAGTAGCAGTGGTTATGGAGAAAAATAAACTGATTGCAAAAATACGAAGAAAATACTTCTAATGGGATTTAGCAAAATTTTAATTTGTGATTGAAGGAGAGCTGAGGCTGTATCAAATCTTTGCAATCCCATATTCATAACCTTTCAATGTCTTTCCATTGAATACATTATAAAGGGAGACAAGGACATTTTTCACTTGCACCTATTAGCTTTTATATTCTCTTTTCTTGCTCCCCACGACCCATTTTCCTTTATTGCATCCTGAAACCACCCTAACAGATGTCACACCTCTCTGCATACTCATCAGACAGTACATTTCTCAAGGGAAAAAAACCCACATCATTTTCCATTTTCCTTTTTTATAAAATTCTAGAACTACATAGATAATTGGTAATCAAAATATTTGGTTAACTGATGTATACTAAATTAAAACTCATGTTTATGCTTTGATTTTCCAAGTAGATAACCAAGTTATTTACTAGAATAGAGAATTTCGGAAAACACATAGATTTGCAGGGATGGAATTGTTAATCTTGAAGTGCTTGTGAAATATCTAGGGTGAGTCATTAGAGGATTAGTTTATTCTGAGTGATAAATTAAAAGGGGCAAAGAAGGTTTCATGGGGAATAACTCAAAGGAGTATAGGTAGCTACTCAGAAATAGGAAGAAAATCAAGGAGTACTGTTATAGAAGCAAAAGATGAAGACAATCTTTAGAGACAAGAAATAATAACAGTGACAAGTAAAACTAATATTTATTGTGCAATTGCTATGTGCCAGACACTGTATTATGTGTCTTACACATATTATCTTATTTAATAGCCATAAAAATCTTGAGATGGTCACTATTATTATTATCCATATTTAACATATTAACAAATTGTGGTACAGAAAAAGAAGGTAACTTTGCAAGTAAATGACAAAGCTTAGCTTCAATCTATCATTTATGATTCTAAGTTTAAACATTTAAATATTATATTGTAGAACATGCAAATTAAGTACAAATGTCCTAGATATCTGCAATTAAGAAGTGACTGCTGAACTTGCCATCAGTGATATACAGATCTTCCTTGACTTATGATGGGGTTGGGGTTACATCCAGATAATCCCATCATAAGTTGAAAATATCTTAGGTTGGAAATGCATTTAATACACCTAACCTACTGAACAAGATAGCTTAGCCTACCTTACATTAGCTTACAGTTGGGCAAAATCATCTAACACAAAGCCTATTTTATAATAAAATATTGAATATTTCATGTAATTTATTGAATACTGTACTGAAAGTGAAAACCAGAATGGTTGTCTGGGTCCAGAATGGTGGTAAGTGTATTGGTTGTTTACCTTTGTGATTGTGGGGCTGGCTGGGAGCTGCAGCTTCTGCCCTGCTTAGCATCACAAGAGAGTATCCTAAGGTCTATGACTAGCCTGGGAAAAGAACAAAATTCAAAATGTGAAGTACGGTTTCAACTAAATGCGTATCACTTCGACACCATCATAACATCAAAAACATGTAAGTCGAACCATTGTAAGTTGGGGACTTTTGTATTAGTTATCTATTGCTGAATAAAAAAGATCACCACAGTACTTTATGGTTTAAAAAAATGAGCACTTGTTCCTAGAAGTCAGGAATCTGAATATGGCTTAGCTGGGTTCTTTGGGCTAGTCTCTCATGAGGTTGTAGTTAAGCTGTCAGTCTAGGCTAATGTCTCATCTGAATGCTCCATTAGAGAATGAGGAAATCCACTTCCAAGGGCATTCACGTAAGCATCTGGGCTTTCTGATGACACTGAAGTTGGCTTTTCACAGGGTCCATGATCCCAGAGAGTCGGAGTGAAGACCAAGATGAAGTATATCATTGGGAATCATCTTGGAGGCTGCTGATCAAAAATATCGTTATAGGTTAGTATTTTCTCATAAAGAAAATAATACTTATCAAAATAAGTGTATATATTTATATATACATATTTACATATGTGTGTGTGTGTGTGTGTGTGTGTGTGTGTGTGTGTAGAGAAAGAGAGTGATGATGTACACATATGGATATATTCCCAAGCTGCTTTATCCACAGAAAGGTGCTGGGAGTAGCAATATACCAATTATCCAGTGCATAGATAAGCAAATATTGTGGTTGTGGAGCAAACTCTCCACTAGAAAGAACCAGGACTTCCAGGCCCAAGTCAAGAAAAGTATAAGATGGATCTGAAAAACCTTATTGTGGAACAAATTAAGAAAGTATTCAATGAATGAGGATGTCTAAAAAACACAGAAAGCAGCTTTAAGAGGCTACTACTGATGAAATCTGAAATCTGAGATTTAATTTAAGGATGAAAATAAATAATAATAACATATTATAGCCAAATCCATGAGTCTTTGGTATATTAGTTTGCTAGGGCTTCCATGACAAAGTACTACAGACTTGGTGGCTTAAAGGACATGTATTTATTTTTTCATAGTTCTGGACACTAGAAGTCCAGGATCAAGGTGTCAGCATGGTTGGTTCCTTTTGAGAATCATGAAGACTCTTCTCTAGGCCTATCTCTTCTGTTGGTAGATGGCCATCTTCTCCCCATGCATTCACATGTTTTTCCCTCTGTGCATGATTATTTCCACATTTCCTCTGATATAAGAATATCAGTCATATTGAATTAGGGCCAACTGTAATGACCTAATTTTAACTTTCCCCTGTATACATCCTGTCTCCAAATACAGTCACATTGTAAGGCACGAAGGTTAGGAATGCAGCCCATTGAATTTTTTTGGAAGCTACAATTCACTTAGTGTTATAAATAAATAAGTAAATGAATACATGTATGAATAAAATAACAGTGTAGAATACTAAGCTCTCCAATTCAATAGAATGCCAACTAATAATAATCACTTAGTAGTAGAGAAAGCTGGCATACATATACCTTGAAATCAAGTGATTATAAATTGACTGAGGGTGCTTCAGGAAGTGATACACTGAGAACATAGCACTGCTTCTGTGGCATTCCTGCCATGGTTGCCTACTTTGATTGAATATGATCGTGAGAAAACAGCAGAGCAACTCTAATTTAGGTACATTCTAAAGACACTGGTCTATATTCTTTAAAAAAAAGTCAAGGTTATGAAAAACAAGAAGAGTCTGAGAAACTCTTCTTGATTGAGGGAGACCAGAGAGTTGTGACAACTACATGCAACCAGTGATCTTGTGTTGGATTCTAGATCTATAAAAGCCATTGGGAAAATCAGCAAAATTTGAATGAGATCTATAAATCAGATTGTAGTATTAAACTAATGTTACTTTCTTGGTATTGATGGTTGTATTGTAGATTGTGAGAGAGTGCTCTTCTAAGGAAATATGTATTAAAGTACCAAGGTTTGACGAGTAACTAATGAATGATTGATGAGGTCAAATATGGCAAAATCCTGAATACCGGGGACTCTGGATAATGGAAATTTGCAGATACAAGAGTTATTTGTACTATTCTTGAGATTGTTCTATAAGACTGGTATGATTTTTAAAGAATTCCCCAAATACACAACTAACTAAATAAATAGCACTCAAATATTTTATAAAAATTCTGTCTAAACTTTGTTAGAAGGGGATCCACTCTCCAACCATGATGTCAAGCTAAGCAGATCCTCCTGCTTATCACACACACACCTGACTGTCTTTTTGTATGTTGTGATCTGTCACATATTTTGGAAACATATGTTACAAAAATTATACAGTGTTGTTTTAAATGCATATGTTTTAATTGCTTTTTTCTATAAATTCCTTTTAGTGTTCTATCATCTTAAAACTCAACAGAGTTTGAGCCCCATCCCTTTTATATACTCATCTAGTTCACTGCTTTTAAATTTTACTGTGTATTTTACCATAAGCAACCACAATACTTTTTCTATCTCTTCTCCTAGTGAGTGATGGACAGCCAAGTTGCCTCCAATTCCTAACTGGCATAGACAGATCTACAACAAACCAGTTTGTGTATGTAATCAGTAATCAGTAATTCTCCTGGACATAACTAGGTTTGAGATTGCCAAGTTGTCAGATGCATGTATAGGATATTTCCCTAAATACTATCAAATTTATTTCCAAAATGACAATAAGAAAGACCCCTTGTTGATTTTTAATATTACAAATATCTTCATATTTGTCAACTTTGTCAATTATACACTACATGAAACTGATATCCTTAGTTTTGCTATGTTCATATAAATTAACATTTATCTTAAAAAATAGGCTTTCTTTAGGTAGATTTTTTGTTCCAGAGTTATACAATATTATTCTATATTTCAGTTATTATATTTTTTATCATGCACATTAATATATTAAATCATTCAGAGTTCCCTTTTTTATATAATGAAATTCAAGGATTCAACTTTATCCTTCTTACATAATGAGCGATTTTTTTTTTTTTTTGGTGGTACGCGGGCCTCTCACTGTTGTGGCCTCTCCCGTTGTGGAGCACAGGCTCCGGACGTGCAGGCTCAGTGGCCATTGCCCATGGGCCCAGCCGCTCCACGGCATGTGGGATCCTCCTGGACCGGGGCATGAACCCGTGTCCCCTGCATCAGCAGGCAGACCCTGAACCACTGCACCACCAGGGAAGCCCATGAGCAATTATTTTTAAATCACCCTCCCTTAAAAATTCAACATGTCTCAAAGGAAATCCACATGATTTAGCAACAGAAATCAAAAATAAGTATACTTTAGCCAGCATTACGAATTAAAAAACTAAGGAAAAATGAGTAGATGGAAACTAAGGAAACATAACAAAACCTTAACCTAAAAAAACAAGAAAGGCAACAGCACAAAAGAAATACAAAATTTTGCTTGTCAATTCAGAATAAGAAAGAGGTATCACTACAATAACTCTTAAAAGTAGATTATTCATGGTCAGATCTTACAGAATATGGCATAATATATGAAAATCAAATAATAAGTATAAATATTGAATGATAAGAAAAATAATGTTTTGCTTAGAGTTGATATGGTTGCATATATAGAATATTCAATAACTCAATTAAAAATCTGTTGTAGTAAATACAAAATATTTCTTAAGATTACTGGATATAAAATTAGTGTACAAAACAATCACCCTTTATCTATATTAACAATAACAAGAAATGGAAGTACAACAATAACCTTGTCAAAATAGAGAGGGAGAAAAAAATAGAAACAAACTTAAATAATGATACATGACGTATATGAAGAATGCTATTCCTTTTTTGTCATTGTTGAGTATATATATTTATCTATTTATACTGATTCATAGGTAATTTACAATATTGTTTTAGTTTCAAGTGTACAGCAAAGTCATCCAGCTATAGATATATATTTTTTCAAAGCTCTAATTTTAAAAATTTTAAAACAGTATTTTGAGTTTATATTTGTGTTTAATGTTACCTTATTTTTTAAAACCTTTCCAGTTTTGATATTTATTGTTCATATTTTGTTCCCAACACTCTAATCTTCACGCTGTATTTCAAGGTAGTTTAAGTATAGCAGTCATATAGTAAACTTTTAAAAATCGAATCAATCTCATATCTTTGTTTTCTTTGCCTATAAATTCACCCACTTGCTGATTTTCACACAGAAGCATCTACCGTGGGGAGACCTTCAAGATAGCAGAGGAAAAGAAGTGGAGATTGCCTTCCTCCCTACAAATAAATCAGAATTACATCTACATGTGGAACAACTTCTACAGAAAACCAGCTGAACGCTGGCAGAATACCTCAGACTTCCCAAAAGGGAAGAAGCCCCCCACGTACATGGCTGTGTGGCTGACAGGGTCTTGGTGCTCCAGCCAGGTGTCAGTCTTGTGCCTCTGAGTGGGGAGAGACATGTTCAGGACATTGGTCCACCAGAGACCTCTGAGCTCCACATAATAAAAAATGGAGAAAGCCCTCCCAGAGATTTCCATCTCAATGCTAAGACCCAGCTCCACTCAACAACCAGCAAGCTACAGTGCTGGACATCCTATGCCACACAACTAGCAAGACAGGAACACAAACACACCCATAAGAGAGAGGCGGCCTAAAATCATAATAAGGTCACAGATACCTCAAAACACACCACCTGATTCGGACCTGCCCACCAGAAAGACAAGATGAAGTCTCATCCACCAGAACACAGGGACTAGTCCCCTCCACCAGGAAGCCTACACAAACTACTGAACCAACTTTACCCACTGGGGGCAGACACTAAAACAATGGGAACTATGAGTGTGCAGCCTGCGAAAAGGAGAACCCAAATGCAGTAAGTTAAGCAAAATGAGAAGATAGAGAAACACACAGCAGATGAAGGAGCAAGGTAAACACCCAACAGACCAAACAAATGAAGAGGAAATAGGCAATCTACCTGGTAAAGAATTCAGAGTAATGATAGTAAAGATGATCCAAAATCTTGGAAATAGAATGGAGAAAATACAAGAAACGTTTCACAAGGACCTAGAAGAACTAAAGAGCAAACAAACAGTGATGAACAACACAATAAATGAAATTATAAATTCACTAGAAGGAATCAATAGCCAAATAACTGAGGTAGAAGAATGCATAGGTGACCTGGAAGATAAAATAGTGGAAATGACTACTGCGAGCAGAATAAAGAAAAAAGAATGAAAAGAATTCAAGACAGTCTCAGAGACATCTGGGACAACATTAAATGCACCAACATTCGAATTACAGGGGTCCCAGAAGAATAAGAGTAAAAGAAAGGGACTGAGAAAACATTTCAAGAGATTAGAGTTGAAAACTTCCATAATATGGGAAAAGAAATATTCAATCAAGTGCAGGAAGCACAGAGATTCCAACACAGGATAAATCCAAGGAGAAACATACCAAGACACATATTAATCAAACTATCAAATATTAAATACAAAGAAAAATTATAAGAAGCAGCAAGGGAAAAAACAACAAATAACATACAAGGGAATCTCCATAAGGTTAACAGCTGATCTTTCAGCAGAAACTCTGCAAGCCAGAAGGGAGTGGCAAGACATATTTAAAGTGATGGAAGGGAAAAACCTACAACCAAGATTACTCTACCCAGCAAGGATCTCATTCAGATTCAACGGAGAAATTAAAATCTTTACAGACAAGCAAAGGCTAAGAGAATTCAGCACCACCAAACCAGCTGTACAACAAATGCTAAAGGAAATTCTCTAGACAGGAAGCACAAAAGAAGGAAAAGACCTACAATAACAAACCCAAAACAATTAAGGAAATAGTAATAGGAACATACATATCAATAACTACCTTAAATGTAAATGGATTAAATGTTCCAACCAAAAGACATGGACTGGCTGAATGGATACAAAAACAAGACCCGTATATATGCTTTCTACAAGGGACCCACTTCAGACTTAGGTGCACATACAAACTGAAAGGGAGGGGATGGAAAAAGTTATTCTATGCAAATGGAAGTCAAAAGAAAGTTGGAGTAGCAATTCTCATATTAGACACAATAGATTTAAAACAAAGACTATTACAAGAGACAAAGAAGGACACTACATAATTATCAAGGGACCAATCCAAGAAGCAGATATAACAATTGTAAATATTATGCACCCAAAATAGGAGTGCCTCAATACATAAGGCAAATGCTAACAGCCATAAAAGGGGACATTGACAGTAACACAGTCATAGTAGTGGACAAAAAAATGCTGCAAGATGTGTGGTAGTATTTTGCAGTACGCGGGCCTCTCACTGTTGTGGCCTCTCCTGTTGCGGAGCACAGGCTCTGGACACGCAGGCTCAGTGGCCATGGCTCACGGGGCCCAGCTGCTCCACGGCACGTGGGATCTTCCCGGACCGGAGCACAAACCCGTGTCCCCTGCATCAGCAGGCGGACTCTTAACCACTGTGCCACCAGGGAAGCCCTGTGTTAGTGTTTTTATCCATCTATCATCTTCCACTTTCAAAGGAGTATTGCCTGTTATGATAGTGCTAGTGAACAGCTGTTAATTTCTGTAGCTGATTTTCTCTGGGAATTGCCAGAATTATTGTCATTCAGGTTATTTGTTCAAATATCATCACATCTTTTATAATTTATATACATTGAAGGATTGAAAAAAAAACAGATTATGGGATATAGACATTAATTCACTGCTATGGAGTATGGAATATATTTGAAAAATGTTCAGATTAATACCATTTAGTACCTTAATGTTAGCAACACATTTTAACTGGAACTTTAAAATACTGTTTGAAAGTGCTGACCTAGAAAGAGGCCCCTAAAAAATCATTCACTATGGATTTCTAACAGAAATAAGTACTCCCCTCTTCTGTACTTCCCATCAATTTCTTGTCAGATCCAATTCAAAAATCTGATCTTGATCCTTTATGACTTCAAGGAGGCAGAAGAAGTTCTACCCTTTACTGAATTCTGCTTTTTAACAAAATGGTTTCTATAAAACTACACACACAGTAGTAGATACATTCAAGTGATGGAAGTTGACTCTATTACTAATTAGAATCCAATTTCATGACTTTGCAGAAGTCATGTACAATTGTGATTTCTTATAATGACTAATTTGCAAGTGTCCTGTTTTGCCATATGGAATTGCATAAACCTTTCTTATGTTGTAAGTAATTAAATAATTGCAGTCCTTTTAGTATAACACTGTGTGGATTGCAAAGTGCTTTCAACACACATCAGTCCATGTAATAAATTGTAAATTGTCCTTTTCAAAAATTGCCATAAAACTTCAGAAAGATTCCAAATCATTTTGATCAAAATGAAGACTGTTTTTTGAAATTAGATTGAATCCATAAGGCACCCTATATGTATTACATGTTTCCTTACCCTATAGAGATTACATAAAAGGGCAGCCATAAATTTCCTTAACTGCCATGGAGTATATAAGAATGAGAATCCATAAAATAGTACTATGACAAGTCGAAACAGTTAAATTGCATTGATAAAGTCAAATGCTTCTTATTTTGACGAGCACCAGCTACATAAGAGGTGAGACCAAATACAAAATGAAAATTTGAAGTCCCTTGTTTAAAAATTAAGAATTCCAAGTTGGTGACAACAGAACATTAACTCAAGCACAGAATTTTTCTGACTGTGGTTTCTTATGTGACTGCACAGATTACCTGCCTATGAAGCTGGCCTTGATTATGACAGTGCATATGCAATAGATTAACAGTAATAACAAAATTGTGAAAACCACTATGTGTCAGACACAGTGTTGGGTTGTCATATTCTGTATCACTTTTAACCTGAAGAAGAAAAAAAAAAAAACTGTGAACACTACTGTTGTCCCACTCTAGAGATGAAGAAACTGAGGCTGTGGTTTTGCAAATTCAAATTGTCTTTAGAAATAGACAATATTTCTATCCTTCATTTTTCTCCAGAGATGGATTTTTATTTAATTAATGTTTATAAATTATAGGGAGTGGGGACTTAACAGAGGGTTAGTCTAATTAAGAAATTTGAAAAACACTGAGCTCAGCTGAAGAGGAAGATGGCTCTAGTCAACCCTCTACTCCCAGTCTCAGGCTTGCGTTTGTGGCATTCTCATATGCTTCTTTTTCCTAATTTTGGATATTTCTCCAGGGTGGCATGTTTTTCTTTTGTTGCAGTTTCTTTGATTAACATATGGTGAAGGATCAACTATGTAAATTATTTTAATTCCTGTTTTATCTATGAATGCAAGGCTTCGATAAGTCCTATTTTTCACTTCTTCCATATCTCCTGGTAAAGCTTCTTCTAAATTTTAGGGAGAAAATGAAAATGGTCTGCACCATAAAGATGCTACAATGTGGAGAAAACTTTGCCTTATACAGTTGTCCAAATTAAGCCATTACATCTGGGATGGAGAAACCTTAATGTCTACATTTATGTTGCTGGTGGGTTTCACATAATCAATCAAGTCTTCTACCCATCTACAACCCCTTTTGACCGTAACATATTGTGGAAAAATCACCCTTGCCCATGCTATCATATGCTGGCAATTCCATGGTCAAGACCTTAAAATAAATTACATTTTTTCCTTTTTTTCAATATTTTAATGAACATGTTTTTGGATGTATATTTAATCTTCCTTGAAAATATTTCATTAGGGTCAAATATCAAAGGAGTAATTACTGTCTCAACGGTTATATACTTTATTAAAATCAACTTCAAATTGCTTTTCTAATTGAAAAGAAAATTACAAGTTTATTTTAGACAATCAGAAACTGTATAAAATATAAAGATAAAATCATCCCAAGTTGCAAAAATCACCCCAAATTACAAAAGCAAAATTAGTCACTGTTAAAATTTTAGCATAGATTTCAGTCACATTTTAGTCATATTTCTTCTCCTCAGTCATATGTAATCTTCATATCTCTCATATTTCTCTCTTTGTGTATATACATACATGTATATATGTGTCTGTGGATTTGAAGTATCTATCATATTAATATTTTATATATATTTGTGTATTGAGCCTTTTTTATTATACATTTTAGCATTAGCTTTTCCTCAGGCCATTAAAATATTTCAAATCATAATTTTTAATGTCTCCATATTAATTTTCTGAAAGAATTATACAATATTTCCACCATTTAACCATTTGCCTGTATTTGAGATTTAATTTCAAATTTGTGCTCACATAAATATAGCTGTGATGAATATAATTTGCAAATATTTTATTTTCTTGAGTCACATTTTAAAAATTTAAGTTGCCATCTTTTTTACTGCCCAGTTATTTACTATAAAGGCTGTACTCATTTACACACCCATCTTGAGTGCATGAGAGTGCTTATTTCACGGCCAGCTTTGGGATTAAACGACTTTTAAATAATTACCAATCTGAATCAGTAAAAATTATTTCTCATCGTTTTTACTTGTTTGTCTTGAACAGGGGTTCAAATGCAGATCAGCCATTGTCTTGCCAATTATCTATTTTGAGACATTGCATTTTAAAAAAAAACATGACCTACTGTTACTTATTATAAATTAAAGATAACACTTTGCAAATATGCTACGGATATTTTCCCACAGTTTGTTTTCCTCTTTATAATAGCCAATTATTTATGTATTTATGTTTTTTTTAATTGTAAAATCTTCAACTAAAAGAAATTGGAAAGAGGTTCAGGAAAAATAGAAAATATCTGTAGACAGATCTGAGCCCCAGCATAATCTAGTAGTCAACTGACTCAGGAGGGCCATTGACTGGAGAGAATTACCAGCCACAGTAGTGAGCCTTCACACCAAGTGAGCCTTTACACTAAGCTGAAGTGCCTTCCTGTCTCTGCTCTTTCTGTTACTTTCTTTTTTCAAAATAACAGCATGTAATTTACTATCAAATTTAAAATTTTTTTCTACTCACTGTTATTGTAATTTTAAATAGGAATTACATATTTTGAAATTTATCAAATGCATTTTTGGCATTTCTGTAGCACTAGCATGGTGAATTATAGTAATGAATTTTTTGGAATAAAACTAAACACTTGAAATAAATTCTATGTGATTATGGTTTGTGTTTTTTTGGCTGGATTTGCTTGTAGTTTATTCAGAATATCTGTAAACTGAGTGAGATTAGTCTGTATTATTTTGTACTGTTTTTGCCTATAGAAGCCTTATAAAATTTATTGGAAACTTTATAGCCTTTGCTTTCTTTGAATGAGTTTAAATAAAATAAGAACTATTAGATTCATGAAAATGTAACAGAGATCTCATTTAAAACTTTATGGATTATGATTCCTTTCTTAAAATTTTCTAGCATTTTGATATCTTTCATGGATAATAATCTGTATTTGATTTCATAGAAGTTTTTGGTAAATGTCTAAATTCATTTTTAATATAAAGTAATCTATTTTAGTATGACTTTTAAATGTTAGCATAAATTTGCCAAGTAATATACAACAATTTTTAATATATGTTTTCTTATTCTTTATTTGTGTGTGCTTTTCCTGTTTTCCTTATCTAACTAAAATTTTGACCATTTTTTAATGTAAGTTCTTACTCTGGTATATGTTTCAGGTATATTTTAATTTTATAATTTATTAATCTCTACATGAATCATTATTATTCTTTCCCTTTCTCTTCTTAAACTTGCTTTGCTAGTTTTTTCTTACTTTAGAGTTAAATGATAAATTTATTCATACATTTTTTATTTGAACATTGAAATACTTTTTTTTGGAAATTTAAGATTTTATTTTCAATTTTAGGTTAATTACATTATCAGAAATAAATTTGAATTTATATTCTTTTTTATGTATTTTATTTTACTTTATTTTTTAACATCTAAGAGAAAAACATATACTGTATTCTAACACATATATATATAGAATAAAAAAAAAGGTTCTGAAGAAACTAGGGGCAGGACAAGATTAAAGACACAAATGTAGAGAATGGACTTGAGGACACGGGGAGTGAGAAGGGTAAGCTGGAATGAAGAGAGTGGCATGGACATATTATACACTACCAAATGTAAAATAGATAACTCATGGGAAACAGCCACATAGCACAGGGAGATCAGCTCAGTGCTTTGTGAAATGTGTTTAATGTAATTATTTTTAATGAACAAAACTTAGACCATAACTTATACATTTTGAAATGCAAAATATTAAATATAATTATTTTATGAATATTTTAATTAAAATTTTAATTTTTATGGTCAACTTTATCTTAAAACTAAACTTTTATTTTCTTTATTGTAGTTAAAAAACACAGAAAATACTGAGCCATGTACAGTCATCACTAATTTGATATTCTTCAGTGTTTTAGTGTTTATTTACTGCTTTTATCAATTAGAGTAATGCTAGCTACTTCCAATAAACAAATGTCCAAATTTCATGGTATATATCAAAAAAAAATTTTTTCCCTTACATAATAGTCCATTGTAGATTTTATGTTTAATGGTTAGCTTTTCTCCACTTCATAATTGAAGGAAATGGCTTATGCCTTATTCCTGTCCTTTTTTGTCTTTTCTTTCTTTTTTTAATGTCTAAGACTCAAGAATTACTATCTTTCATCTTTTAGTTCTAATATGACATTTACATGTTTCTTATATGTTTTCTATTCTTGTGCCTTTTCTTTTTTATTTCAATCTTTTTATTTCCCTAAATTATTAATCCATTTGCTTTAACTAACTTTTTCTGTATTATAAAGAAATACTACCACCAAATACCTGTAGCAAAATTATCTTTTTTTTTATTATGCAAGTTTAGACCTCAGTTAAGATCTACTACCTTAAAGCCCCTTCAAGTAAATCTTGATACACTTTGTTATTATTTCAGAATCATTGTTCTAGAAGAATCCCAAGGCTCTATTTCACCTACTTTCCAACCTTTAGGAGAAGACACACCTGATGTGGATCAGTTTAAACCCAGATTATTGAGCTACATTCATCACTTTAGGTTGGAATTTACTGTCAAAAGAACAAAGAGCTAATACTTCCCTCTTTATAATGTGGACTTTGCATTTTCTCTCTTCACATGATTCCTTTAGTTTCTCACTTTGAATCCTCATCATGCTTTGAAATTGACACTGAAATCGAATACATTTTCCTTTACAACCTTGCTTGACTAGGGTTTCAAGAGGTGTTCAAGTTGACTGTACTTTTGGAGGGAATATCATTCCCAGGTCAAGCAGTAATTGGAATGGGTTTCAGAGTAAAGGAGTTAATGGGTCAACTCACTTAGAGAGGTCCCATCGTCATGACTCACATCTGGACCATAACTGTTCACAAGGTCAGGTTTATTCAAAGGGATTTAAAATTCATAGTAATATACAGTATTTGTTTAATTTTGTCATCTATATTAGGAGAGTTCTCCAGAGTAACAGAACCAATAAGATATCTATCTATCTATCATCTGTCCATCATCTTCTATCATCTCTCTATCTACTACTTATGTATGTGTATATGTACTATCTGTCTATCTATTGAGAGATTCATTTCAAGGAATTGGCTCATGTTATTGTGGAGGCTTGGTAAGTTCAGAATCAGATGGAATAGGACAGCAGGCTAAAGACTCAGCAAAATTTGTAGTTCAAGTCTGAAGGCAGTCTAGTGGCAGAATTCTTTTTGCTCAGGAGAGGTCAGTCTTTCTTCCACTACAGACTTCTACTGATTGGATAAGTCTCACCCACATGATGAAGAGTAATCTGCTTCACTCAAGTTCACTGATTTAAATGTTAATAGTCCCAATTTTAGTCACTTACCTCACAAATTTGGGAAAATAGGATGGTGGGATTCTGCTACACTTTTGCTTCAAAAACTCCTTATAGATTTAAAATTAAAAACTATAAAATAACACATTTGTTAAGGATATAAGCAATTTTTAATTCTTGTAAAAAAATAACTGATTTTTTATTTCAGTATTTGTTTCAGTACAGTGCAGTCTTCCTCTGGTATTTTGTTTCTTATTCTCCTGAGATTTATGTCTATTTCTGATTCAAATGAACTCATTTGATTTTTGTTTTAGCAATGCCTGTCTTTTCAGTCAGTAAATTGCTCTGGTTATCTGTAAGAAACTCCACTCTCTCTGTCACTGACCTTTTGTTCCTTCAATGCTTGAAAAATGTCTTATTATTTGTCTTCTTCTGCAATCTTCATTTGCCGCCTTTCCTTTCCTTATCATATTTTTCTTTTTCACTTCAAGCTTCGAAATCATTTATATATGCATAGATTTTGCATGAGCTTTTCTTTCCCTGATACTCCTTTTTGCATTTGGTGTTGGCAGTGCAAGCATTGCCCCAGTGTCTTTATGTTCTGATGCAGTACATTTATGTAAAAAAAAAAACTTAATTAATATTCACTCTTTCTTATTTCTATCTTAACTTTCAAACTGAAGTAGTAAAAACATTATTCACTTAGTCATTAAACAAATTTATACTAAATACCTATTGTGCTTTATAATGCTCGATTTGTTATAATTATGTTCAACTTAAGAAAAAGTGTATACCTTCCTGGTTCTTAATATAATATGTTTACATTTTCTTTTCTTGCTTTCTTTTTTTTTTTTTTGACTTCATTTTCAGTTTTCTGGGATGCATATAGAATCTAAGAATATTGCAAAATTTGATAGAAACATTTTCACTGTTGCACCAGAGGGCAAAGGTCTCTACTCTCTTTAACACATGTTGTCAAAAATGACAAGTGATATCATAGTTTTTAAAAAAAAAAACAAATATTCTTTTTTTCAATGCAATCTGTTTATGCAAGGGATGTTTCTTCAATGAGAAAGGTTATACAATAACTATCTACATGACCATGCATGAGTCCCTTTGTACTGTGCATAAAAGCCACCCCAGTTGTGGCAGACCTAGAAGGCTCAGTTTCTCTGCTGCCTTCAGAAATTCATAAAGTTTAAAAATATTTATATATGTTGACTATTTTCCATAGCAGTTAGTAACTTTCACAAAGCTTCTCATCTAACTGGCTTATAATGATGAGGTGTATTCTTTCATAATGTTCTTTGAGAAAATAATGGAAAATAGTGAGTAAAATAATAATGCAGTCTTAATATCAATCTTTTATGTTCATTACTTTTAGATTTTTAGATACTGGTTCCCCTATGATATCGCTTCTGAAGAATGCAGGGTAATTTGCTTTCTTGTTACAGATGAGTAAAGTGCCACACCTAACCACTGAGCTGCTTACTAAAATGGTCTGGCTTGCTCCTGTTACCCGTGAATGAGGCAGCTCCAGCTAATTGGGCAATTAAAATTAAGAAAAATGCAACACAGAGATTCTCCACATTTGACTCAACTCAGCATAAAATATTGTTAATTCAAAATTAAAATGAACTTCTATCTTAAATAAATACTAGGCTGTGTATTGATCCTTGCTTGATCTAAGGTTTTTTTTTTGTTTTGTTTTAATATCTTGCTTGCTAAAAAAAAGTTTAGATTAGATGGAACAACATGAAATATTAAGTTCTTTTTCTAGTCCTAAAATGTCTACCTTTCTGGCACATCTTGACCAGCTTTTAAAACAGGATATAGAAAATGTCAAAATCCAAAACAGATCATAGCCAGTGGTAGAAACGAATCTGTTTTCATGTGCATAGTATAAAGTTTGACTAGCTCTCCAGTAGTGTAATGCTGATGCTTCTATCATGGATTTGAGCTTTATTAGCAATACATAAGCAAACTAGTTTTGTATCATTCCATATATTTAAAAAGATACACATACAAATGTCTAGCCACAAAAATGGCTATATTTTATTTGTATGTATAATTTTCTTATGCTTTCACTTTAGAAAAAAAACTTTCTTTCCTTTTTTTTTTTGGCTAACCTTAGGAAACATTCTCTATTTTTTTATTTTTAATTTACTTCCTTGATTCAGGTTATTCTACTTTCTTTTATTATACTGCTTACAATAATGAGTAACTTACCTTCATCATTTCTCCTGATGCAAACAGAATTTGTAAGGTTCTCTTCTATGACATTTATTGTATTCTTCCCCACACCTCCACTGTCCTTCTAGCTGGAACATTCACCTTTAGTGCCTCAGGTCTATTATCTGAGGTCAGAGATTTGTTCATTTGTAGCAAGCAGTTAGAGGGATCCTGTGTATCTCTTTTCCTGGGAATGTGTGCATGAAGTCTTCACAAGCAATTACTTTGATGTTCGGTAGACAGTGCCTTTGGTTTCCTGGGGTCATTTAATTTAAAGTGATCATGGCCTGGATCACAGCTGGCATTGTGTGCTCCTGCATTTTGTTAGAATTTTACTCTTCTATTCCATGGTAAAAAGATCTTAGCACATTGAATAAGGATGATGCTTTGCTTAGGGCTTCAAATGCAATGCAAAAGATAAATTGAGGACAGGGAAGAAAAAAGACTGATTTGCCTTTGCTATTTTTGTACTCTCTAAATATTAAGATTATGGTTGAATTGTTGAAGGGCTAGCAATTACAATCAGTATATGAGTTCATATAATTTGCTTTCTTCACTACTCCATAGTCCATATTTTTCTGAGTATATATGTAACACTTCCTGGCTTTCTTTAGTATCAACAGCCATTTTGAGGCTGTATTTGTTGATCCTGTAAGAGGGGAGGATACAGTATCTGATGATTATCAAATATTATTGCAGTAGTTAAGTCTCCAATATCTTGTATGTAACTATGGAAAGGATACAGAGTATACTAAACCATTGTTCACAAGTTGTACATATCATGAATTTTGTACAATTGCAAAAATTAATGCAATTTAATATGACTTTCAGAGTCCCAAGGTGTAATACACGTAATAGACCTGAGGAATGCAAGTGCCAACCTTAACCAAAAAATTAATAGATTCAATCTTAAAAATATTTTGTAAATATAAATCTGAAATTTTATGGTAAAATTGACATTATATTATACAATGGTAGTCAAAGTTTAGAACAAAATATTGTTTGCCACAGATATTTTTAGAAGGTGATAGAGACTGTCATCAAAAACCAAGCTAATAGTCTGTTGTGGAGGCTTCACTCTTTCTTTTTTTTTAACCTCTTTATTGGAGTATAATTGTTTTACAATGTTGTGTAACTTTCTGCTGTATAACATAGTGAATCAGCTATACGTGTACATATATCCCCATATTCCCTCCCTCTTGCGTCTCCCTCCCACCCTTCCTATCCCACTCCTCCAGGTGGTCACAAAGCACTGAGCTGATCTCCCTGTGCTATGTGGCTGCTTCCCACTAGCTATCTATTTTACATTTGGTAGTGTATATATGTCCATACCACTCTCTCACTTCGTCCCAGCTGTCCCTTCCCCATCCCTGTGTCCTCAAGTCCATCCTCTACATCTGCATCTTTATTCCTGCCCTGCCCCTAGGTTCATCAGAATCAGTTTTTTCTTTTTTCTTTTTTAGATTCCAGGTATATGTGTTAGCATACAGTGTTTGTTTTTCTCTTTCAAGCTTCACTCTTAATTAATGTCACTTCCTTTCATGGGTTCATTGTAGTTAAGATGTTCTCTAGCTTCAAGGAAGAATAGCAATAAAGTATATGGAGGTAGAATTACAAAAAGGCAAAGTGTTTTAGTCACCGCTTTTTCCTTTATATATGTTACCGCCGTTGTTTCTGACATGTATATCAGAGCATTTTCTTAAAGTGAGGCAATGTTCAATTTTGTGTATTTAAGTAAACAATTTCAAAGATAAGAAAATGTTAACAGCAACTGAGTTCCAAAGCCTTGTTATACGTAGTGTGGTGATGGATCAACCTGGGTGCAGCTCAGAAATGCGGGTTCCAAGGCCTCACCTTAGACCCTTATGTCATAATTTGCATTTAAACAAAATCTCCTGGCAATTTGTATTCATTTGTATTCATTCAAGTTTGAGAAGCACTCCTTTAAAATACTCTTAGTTTGCCATCAGTTAAATACTATTTATCATGACCTCAGAAGGCCCTTTTCTATATGTGCCTAGAAAATAAGAACCAAAGTACAAATTTACTGTAAAAGGTGCTGAATAAGGCCAATGGTATAGGAGTAGATGTGAAGAAGTGTGTTATGGCCTCACAATTCAGTTATAAACCCTGTGATATGAGCATTAATTTCTTGGGGAAGTATAGCAGCTGACATGTTTCAACTATAGTAACTGGCTCATTAGAGAAACCTAATAATATCTGCTTTTTTCCTCAAGTCATACAGCATTTTTATTATTATCTTGCTCTATAATATTTATAATGATTAAAGCTAGTACAGAATGCTTTATATAAAAGGTGAGTCTAAATATGAAATAAATACATTAAACAAAATGAGTCCTTCATTATTTTCTTTTATTTCTAAAGAACTTAAAAAAATTGCATTATATATTTTTTCCAAATAATTGGGGTCATTATTCAATTGTGAATACATTTTTTTCATGCTGAGGAAACTTTTTGTATGGGCTTTCTTTTCTGCTATATTTGTGAGTATAGATTTGCTTTAAATTTTCT
Organism: Lagenorhynchus albirostris; assembly: GCF_949774975.1. NCBI lineage: Eukaryota > Metazoa > Chordata > Mammalia > Artiodactyla > Delphinidae > Lagenorhynchus > Lagenorhynchus albirostris. Next base: position 30,307,517 of record NC_083112.1, read on the forward strand.
TTCAAGTGTTATTTAAGTTCTAATTATTTTTTGCTAAATTGTTCTAACTAGCATAGTCCTTTAGAAATTCTCTTTAGATAATCCACAATATTCATTTCTCATTTTGAGAGCAAATGTGTATGTATGCTCTGCTGAAGTACTAAGTACTAATCCTCACAAGTTAAATTCAGATTTCTCCAGGTCTCAGGATGCCTTAACTAGAGTACCAAAACACCCCAAACAGTTACCTATTCACTCTGGAGCTTGAGTAGTAATGAGATATTCACACTGCAAAATGATGTACATTTCTTGAAAACAAAGCATATTACAAACATGAAATATGGTAATGGAATTTCTCAGACTTATACTTTTGAACTTCTGGCATTTTCTTGGGGAAAACGGGGAAGATGAAATGTCTGCTTTTGTTTCCAAGTTGCTTTGAGTTGTGCTGTTTCCTCTAGTATTTCATAATGAGTCTGGATGTTTTCTGGCAAAGACACATCTGTGAGCTACTGCAAGATAATTCTGCAGGACATCAAAGAAATTAATGACACAAAGAGTTAATTCTATTTCTAAAAGAAATAGCTGCCTTGTAGAGCTAGAAAGTAGCTGAGGCTACTGGCATAATCTGAGTCAATTATACTGAATTCACATAGGGTGATTCTGTAGTTCTCAGCTCCTCCCTCTAACAGCTGTTCTTAATCAGTCCTGAATCCTTAGATCAACCAATGCCCCCTACAATGCTGACACTGTCCTGCTCAAGCAAGACGCCTTAATAATTGTTCACTCATTTGGATTAAACTCCCCCATCTCTGGCCTTTCTACTTTTTGCTTCCTCTTAGTTATTTCTGACTTCTTTGTATCAGATATTAAAGATTTCTTGTTGTTTTTCTTTGCCATAAAATGTGAAATTTACACAAACTAAAATTCGCAATGACTGCTGATTTTTTTAAACATCAGAGTGGAGGTCCAGAGAAGTGTAAGAGCTTCACTTTTACTCACTAGCTATGGCTAATTGCTAGGGTTAAAAAAAAATAAAATAAAAAAATAAGAAATGGACATTTATATTCCCATTTAAAAATTATTTCTTGAACTATATCTGTAATCTATGATATTTTTTGCCCATCTGTCTTTTGCATGCCATTTAGGACTAAGACTGACATATTTGCCAAATGGAAAAGAAATAATTTATTTGTATCCAGCCCACGTTGACTTTCTCTAGCATCTATTTTCAGAGAGTCATAGAAAAATAGAACTGATCCTACATCTTCTGAGACCATATTTCCACATTTGCATAAAACAATAGCTATTGTAAACCAGACAATGATTAATGATTTTAAGGAAGAAGATTCCTTTACCAAAAATTAATACCAAATTGCCACACTATGGGGTATCCATGTTACATTATATTTAAAAATATAAACTGTATATAATCTGGTATCTCCAATGGGGACAATGAAATGCATCCCTGTAAACCACCAATGAATAGCTGAATTCTCAAAGTACCCTGATTCTTGGTCCTAGTTAAAGTAGTTACTGTTTGCTATATATGAAGTTAGATGTTTAAAACTATTATGTAATTCAGATTTTCAATATATTTTCATTATAAAACCCTGCAAGGTAAGTTTACTGATATGCAAAGTGAATTTCATGAGGTGAATTCCCCTGTTTTCATTGGGGTTTCCACCCTGAGAACTAAACAAGTCTTTCTCCAACAGTTCAGTCCCTTGCTGTCCTACTGTCCCAGCTGTTTTAGAATCACAGAGGTAAAATGGTCATACACAGCATAGCAACCATACTCTTTACTTATCCATATGACCATATATTTCCTGACTTCCTTATTCCTGTAGCGATCCAGTCTCTTTGACCCAGGTACTTCTACACTTTTCAAAATTATCCCTTTCTTCTCACCATCTTCAAAACCCCATTTTTAGTGACTTTTTTAAAGGAAGTTATCATGGAAGCAAACTAAGCAATTAATGATCTTATGCTAATCCATTAATAATTCATTTAACTTGATATGTTTCGCTTCCCAAGAGTGTCTGCATTTCGAGAGAGATGAAAAGTCTATGTTTATTCTAAGGCACTTTCAATATGGAATTTCTAATGATGGGAAAGTGTCTTTAGGCGGGAGCAATTTTCTCGCGCTCTCATCACAGATGTCCATGAGGAATGGTGTGTTGGAGCTGGTTTGTACCAACTTGCGAGAACCTATTAATGGAAATGAACGTTGTTCCCATATGTCTTACATTCTAGTGCATGGTAGCAAAAACAACAAAATACCCCCCTCCCCCAAAAAAAAAACCCAAAGCAAAAACAAGATACACATGTAAAATATATTTTAGGTAAGGTGGACAGTGAAAAATCCTCAGTGGACAGTGAACCCCTCACTGAGAAGGTAAAATTTGAGTTGTGACTTGAAGGAAGCAAGGGAGTGAAACTAGCTGATATCCAAGGCAGTGTATTCCCAGTGGAGACAGTGACAAGTGCAAAGATGCTGGGGCATGAATGTGCCTGTTGTGTTTGAGGAAAAGTGAGGACCATATGGATAGGCCTGAGTGAGACAGGGATGAGGAGTTGGCTATTAGGGCAGAGAAACAACATAAGGCCAGATCACAGAGGGCCATGTGGTTATAGTAATAACTGTGGTGTTTACTCTAGGTGATATGAGATGCTTTTCAAGCATTTTGAGCAAAGGAATGGCACAGAAACTCATTTTTTCATGGGCTCTATCTGGCTGCTGTAGTGAGAATAGATTAGAAGGGAAAAGAACAGACACAGAGAAACCTACTAGGAAGCTGCTGTCCTTGGCTTGGACTACAATAATTGCAGCAGAGATGGTAAAATGTGAGTGAGATTCTTTGAGAAGATATGGATTGAAGGAGAAAGGAATTAGGCTGACTCTAAGGTTTTTACTTCAGCAACTAGATGTGGGGAATTCTCAGTAAGTAATGGCTTGGAAGAGAATCACAGATACTATTTTTGGATGTATTATATTTAAAATGCCTGTTAGACTTCTAAATGGAGATGTTGAGTAAGCAGTTGCATATACACAAGTCTGAAGTTCAAGGAAAAAGTACAGGTTAGGGTTATAACTTGGAATGTCATCAGCAAATAGGCGATATTTAGATCAGGAGGCAGAATGCGAGTAAATACAGATAGAAAAACAAGTCTGTTGAGTAGGTTAGACTTCATTCAGATTACTGTAGTTAAATCAGTACCTACATAACAGTCTCCCTCCCCCCCGACCTCTGCACACATATGTTAATAGAAATAAAACACTTATTCCATTGTACATTCTTTATAAAAATCTGATTATCTTCTACTAGTGCTTTAAGATTCAGCTTCAACATTACATTCTCCATATGTTTAGAGAATGGCTGAGTTGTCACTTTAATGGAAAATCATAGAATCACACATGAGTCCTCTTTTATTTAACTTACATTCCTTCATTGTTATTGTTTCTTGTATCATCTTATTCACCCATCTGATCATGAACTTGGTGAGGATCCCATACTTCCAATGCTCAGTACTTAACTTGAAAATTTGAATACACTTAGTGTGTTATTGAATAAAATAAAAGAAATAATAATAGAAAGTAATTGGAGAAGAAGGATAAAGAGAGTTTTTAGGGTAAGCAGTGGAAGAGGGGGGTCAGAGAGGAAGACTAATACATATTTTATCTAGTGCGTAAGCCTGGTTCTGAAAAGCTGCTTGCAATTTTTACAAACATGGAATACATACTGTATAACTTAGCAGAACACAATTCAATTTCCTCTTCTGTGAAATCAGAGTGTTGAATTAAGTCCCTTCCAGCTTTAAAATGCAAAGGATTTATAACTCTCAGATTCCCAAGTGAAATATGATCTGAGGTTCCTGTACGATTCTCTTCCCCGTGTTTGGTCATGCCTAATTATCTAAAAACCTTGGGCTGGCTGTGGATGCCCTCACTACCCCTGCTTAGTCGCACTTCCTCTCAACCCCGACTTGGTAGACTTTAATACCCCGATTATTTTACAAGTTATTATTACCCTCAAAAGTTCATTTCTGCTGTATTTGCAATATTTGTATGTGTTTTGTGTTGCCTTGACTTTCCTTTTCACTCTCTAAAGCAAAGCAAAACAAAACAAACAAACAAAAAAAGACAAACAAAACACTTTTTTTTCCTTCTTTTTAAAAATGTTGACATTAGGCAAGGAAATTAGCAGTAGATACTATCATTTAAAAAATGCTGAAAAAGACATTGGATAGAAAAATGTGACAGGATTCTGCAGTGATTAAATTCATTCATTTATGGAATTTCAGAGGAGTTTGCCATTGATTCATACAACTCCATATTTTTCCATATATTACTGAAAATTAGTTAATAAAGACCTGCCCTTATCCTCTTCCCATTTTTCTGCTTCATTCAAAGGTTGATGCTGAAATATAAACCAATGAAACATGTATGATACGGATTTCATTATAAACTGATTCCATTTAATTCAGCCTCCATGGCGACTGGTTTCTGAAATTAGGCACTTTTTATGCCAACACTAAAAGCCCAAAACCTTTATTCTTCTTCCTAGATTATAGAAAATCCCATGGAGAGAAGTATTAGATTTAAAATTCAGGTGTTTATAGTGAAGTTAAATCAAGTCCCAAAGTCTTAAGTTCATTAAACTAAAACATATCAAGGCAACTTTAAATCACTTTCTTACTTAGTGCTTAAAAAAATAACACAAGCCCATTAGTTTTCCTGTTCTTGCCAAGTATACAACCTAGAGTTGAGTTTTCATTAGAGAGGAGATTAAATTTAAAAACTGGAATAATGGAAAGTTTAAGTGATACTAAGTGAGTCGTATTACATTTATAATCTAAATTCCTCCTTTGCAATTGTTAAATAATTAAATAAATCATATTTTAGTACACTGCTTTAGCTCCAATATGATTATTTTGTCTAACGCTGGACCTGACTTCCTACCATTAATTGTACGTATTAATTGGGAATCATTTCAACCAGTCAAGTGGCAGGTGCTTACTAATTTTCTATAATGTGATCAATGCTGTGTTTGGTTCTATAGAACAGGAGCTTTCAAACTTTTAAACTAAAATCCACAGTTAAGAAATATGTCATATATTGTGAACTGGCATACATGCACACATTTCAACAGACAGAAAGTTTCAAGAAACAAGACACAGGTTGATATTTGTGAAACACTCTGATGCTATCTTTTATTTCTACTCTATTGTGCTATTTTATTCCGTATCATCAAAAATGTTTATTGGGATCTAGGACCAGCAGATTAAAAAAAATACCACTGTAGAGTACATAAGGACTCTGTCTTCAAAAAGGTTGTGACTAGATCAGGAGAGAAGAATAATACAAAAAAAAATATAGTTTAGGGCTTCCCTGGTGGTGCAGTGGTTGAGAGTCCACCTGCTAATGCAGGGGACACGAGTTCGTGCCCCGGTCCGGGAAGATCCCACATGCCGCGGAGTGGCTGGGCCCGTGAGCCATAGCCGCTGAGCCTGTGCGTCCGGAGCCTGTGCTCCACAATGGGAGAGGCCACAACAGTGAGAGGTCTGCGTACCGCACACACACACACACAAAATATACATATATATATATATATAGTTTAATATAACAGTCAGTGAAATTGTCTTCAAAAAGACAGAACTTCAGCTTGACTTTGAAGAGCAAGAAGAATGTGGCAAAATGAAGGTACAAATGGGAAAGCCCAAATCATAGAAAGGAAGTGGCTGTGTTCCCAGAATAGTGACAAGATGATCCTGGTTTAAGATAAATCGTTTGTAGTTAGGCGTCTAATAACTGAGAGGAAGAGAGAAAATTACACCTAGTATAGGGGAGACTAGATTTTGATCATTACAAATGTGTGGATGAAATGATATTTAAGAAAGATTGTAGTATAAAAAATATACTGAATGAATTGTAGAGGAATGATTATAATCCTCTGTAGCCCACAGAGGGAGGAAGACTCACTGTGGCAGTAACTCTGATGTTATGTGAGTAGAATCTAGAAAAATATAATTAATATTCACTCATTAAACAAATATTTAGTAAGCACATGATAGTAAGCACTGTAATAGATGTTGGTAATAAGTGGTGAACTAATCAAAGTCCCTACTTTTGTAAAACTTAATTTCTAATGAAGGAAAAAAGATAATATCTGATAAGAACAAATAAAATAATTTTAGATAGTAAAAATGCTATGAAGAAAATGAAGCTGCCTTAGGAATTATAGTTATTGAAGTCAGGGGATGGAATCATTTTAGCTGCAGGGCAGCAATGCAGAAACTGGGAAGAGAAAGCAGAGCCCGCACCAGGAGTTTCAATTCTATATGTGACCCTTGCATGTCACATGGGAAATTAACAGAAACAACCTATGCAAACATAGGACCTGGATCATGAGAGCACAAATGCTTTGTAAATATGAAGATATCATGAAGAGAGCTTAACCTATTCCATGAGCTGTGGAATTCAGAAGGCTCTCCTTCTGACTCCAATAGTTCATGTAATCAGATTCTAAATCAATTATTCTTACATTTTTAAGTGTCCAGGTGGTCTAGGTGTCATATGGGTTACTGTAGGATTGTTGAGTTTCAAAATCATAACAGAGGAAAACAAAAGTAGCATTTGCTTAATCACTGTTTCAATGTGAGGTCAGCCAAAAGCATGGTCCACATATCACATGAATCAGTATCTCTAGGGATTGTTGCTCAAAATGCAAGCAATTGGACCCTCACCCTAAATCTGCTTGATCAAGTTCTTTACAAATGACTGGAAAATCTACATTTATAACAAATATTCCAAGGGTATCCTAACACTACTCGAGTTTGAGAATCACTTTTATTTTACAGTTGAGTGAACTGAAGCTAGGGAGATTAAATGATGTTTATGAGCATATTGTCAGTGATAGAGCTAAAACTAGTTTCTGAGTTTTCTTCTTGTTAAAAGAGGATAGTTTTTGTATTCAGACATATCTGACTATAGAGTTTGACTCTGCTTTTTACTGGTTATGTGGCCCACATCAAACAAATAAAGGTCCCTGAGCCACCAAGTCTTTGTCTGAAAATTGGGAAATAATACCTACCTTAAAAGTGTTGCCTAGATTGTTTTTTTTGCAGGAATCAAGATACATTTTTTTAAACCACGAGCACCTGTCATAAAGAGTACTCCATGGACTGTAGCTATTGTTACTGTATCTGCTATATTGAGGTTAGAAGAGCAAGTGATCAACTGCTTGGACTCTGAAGGCAAACAATTTATGATCAGATCACAGCTTTGGCATTTACTAATTTGGTGACCTTGGGGGAACTCTGGTGACCTCACTATGCCACAATCGGTAAAGTCGTGACAGTGGTGTAACCACCTCAAAGATTTGCTGCAAAGATTAAATGAATTAATACAAGTAAAACACTTAGAACAGGGCATGTCGTGTTCTCATGTATAAGTTCTCAATATGCTACTATTATTATGTACTCACACAGAAAGAAAAAGAGAAATAACCTCAAGGAGGTCATTGCTCGTGGGGCTGCTGCTGAATAATCAGGCATTTTCAGTGAGAGAAGAATAAGTGTGAACTGCGAAGCATATAAAAGAGGTCAGTGCAAACTTAAGAGTCAGGAATGCTTGGATACCTGTTTCTCCTGTACATAGAGTTGTCTCCTTGGATATTTCACATTTAGGTAAGACCGAAAATTGTGTAGACTGCAAGTTCCCTCTGGGTGTCCTTGTTCTGCTGTTTATTTTTATCAACTGTCTTTCTCCTTCTTATAATTTTTCTCATTCTTTTACTCTGGGCAACTTTATGTTTTCTTTGGATTTTCAGTAAGCCAGTGAGACAGAATGGTGGTTGTTACATTTAAAAATATTTTATAGCTTCTTAGCTCTAAAAATATTGTATTTGTTGAAACCACAAAATAAATTATTATTCCCAAAGAGAAGAAATGAATTTGAAAAATTCTTGTCCATGAAATAATTCAGATCAGCAACTTATTAGGCTCCTCAGATAATATAATAAATACCATAATCAGCTACTTTTATCTTAAAAGATGTTCATTATGATTACCATTAGGTTGAGTGAGTCACATTTTATGTGCACATAAAAGCAGGCAATCACTAAGTCTTGATGATCCTACTTTCAAAATGGTCTCAGACTAGTTACTTGTATGTCTCAGACCTTTAACTCCACTGCCACCACCGTATTATAAGCAGTCGGTCGCTAAAGGACTAGCGTAATAGTCTTCTACTGGGTATCCTAAAGCATTCCCCGTGCACAAACATTGTGATTGTTTAAAACCACAAAGTTCTCCACACCACTCCTCTGCTTCAAGCAATTAAATGGCTTTTCATTGCTCTTAGGATAAAGTGAAAAATCCCTTAAAAGACCTATGTAGTCTGGTTTTCCCTTCCCTCTTGTTTCCTATGTTACTTCTCTCTCTGGACTTTCTATAGTGTCATGTACCCACATCCTTTTCAGGCCTTCCTACTGAATTTAACCACTGCTCTTTCTCTTTCTTGCTCTTCATCCAACACCAACACACGCAGACAGAGATACATTTTTACATAGCTACTTTTATTCTTAAACCTATCTAATTTCTCCAAAAAATCTTCTCTGATTTCAGTGTATGTTAGTCTTCACTTTTACCAGCCTAGCACCCTATAGTATGTTTTTACTTTATAGTCTTTATGACAACTGAGTCCAAATAAAAAATTACTTAAGATTTGTGGACCACATTGTATCTAAACTCCATCATGTCAGGGTCCAGGCAGGAATTGTTCAATATTACAGTCCAAGTCCTGGAAAAGTGCCAAGCAAAGATTAAGAACTCAACAAATATTTGTTAAGTGAAGAATACATTAATGAATAATATGCATGATTGAAATTAAAAAATTGGGAACATATTACTATCAATAAAAGTCACTACTTACATTGACTAAGCAGACTTTAATTTTAACAATTAAAAATTGTGTTAGAGTAGGTAACACAAATGTGCATATAACAATAACAGAATGAATCTCTATTGATTTCTTCTTATTTTCTTATCATAGTTGCTTTTTCCTTATTGTGATAATTAAGCCTTAGTGTGACATATATGCAGATTGATATTAATTTGAGTTAATGAAGATTTATGGAATGATTTGTAAGTATTGTCCATTAGTACCAAATGAAGTAAAGTGAATACAATGGTCTTCTGTTAGGTTTTGGTCTGCAAAACATCTTTTACTTTTAGAGCAAGACTTTTCCGCCTACTGGATTATCAATCAAATGGCCCCAATGACTCCAGCCTAGATGTGGGTGTGAGATCAGTGTTACTCAATCAAAACTTTCCCATGAATAAATGGGTGACTATGGTGTAGACACATGATCTAAGCAGAGCCAATCAAAATTTAATTTCAATGATCTCTATGAACATTCAGAGTTAAGGTTTTCCTTCTTTTGAGATTGTAACTACTTAATTTTGAGCTTTGGGTGCTCATCTTTCCTGTGAAGTAGAGACAGTCTGCTTAAAGTAGAACATGGGTAAAAAATACCCTGAGAAATAATAGAGAAACAAAATCACCCAGTTCTAGTTGTCCTTTTAGAATCAAAATCTTAATGAAATAAAGAACTTTTAAATATTTAATCTAATTTAAGTTTGCATTCTATACAGAGTTTACAGAGGTAAATATTTTCTTTGACCTACTCCTTTAATGGGATGTGAGAGTAGACATGTGATACAGTATTGTCAAAAATAGATTTGTAGATATGCCTCCTTTGAATACAAAGATTAAAGCTGAAGGAAATCTAGAATATTGTAAAAAATTAACTGTGAATTTTTACAGACCAGAACATGTGGACAGCATTACATACAGCAATGTGTCCATATTAAGGAATATATTACAAAATTGATGTGTACCAAGGAGACCAAACAGAATACATGAGGGATTTACAAACCATGTTGTATCAGCATAGAGTGTTTAGCTAGGGGAATAAAGACTAAGAGGAAACATAATACTAGTTTTCAATATTTGTAAGGCTGTCATGCACAGGAAGGAATAGAAATGTTCCTGTTTCATGTTAAAAAATATATACAGGAAACTGGGGTACAATGTTGGATGTCAAATTCTTAGATCAATATTAAGACTCACTTTAAGAAATGTATAGTAATGGAGGAGTTGTTCTGTAAGTGGTTTCCAGGTACTGAAATTTTTGAGCCAATTATTTATTTCTTATCAGGAAAGTTGTAAAGAAGATATTAAAGATGGGAGAATGAAGTGTATGGTTTCTCACTTTATGAACCATTGTTTACAATAGTCAATGAAAAAACAGCCCAATAGTGATATATATATATATATGTGTGTGTGTGTGTGTGTGTGTGTGTGTGTACATTCTTTAGAAACAAGTGATCCCAATATTACTTTATCTTTCTTACTTCTTCTTCCTTTTATTTTTAACATATTTTTCCTAGAGTGTCTAAAGTCAAAAAGACTTCTTTTTTTTCCTGAAAATTATGGCTAATGTGCTGAGAAATTACTTGTGAGCAAATCTCAAAGTGCCTAGATCATTTACAGATATGTTCACCTTTAATCAACTTACTGATCCGTGATCACTCAACTGATAAAAAACACCTGTAAGTAGTATGGAAGACTTTGAAGGTAAACTTCAAATGATGATGATAGGTTCATTTACATAAGTACATTGTAAAAGAAAAAAAAATAACCTCATAGATAAAGATGACTAAACTTAGATACTCATTTTAAAAATATAAGGGAGAAACCTGTACTGAAAATGTGGGTTCATCAAAAAGTCCTCATTTCTCCCATCCTAGAAAAACTGCTCTGTCATTTGTCTTTATAGCAACAGAATGCCCCAAAATAAGAGTGAAGTGGATAACACCAAACATTTGTTTTTTTTTTAGTTGCTAATGAGTAAACAGGACTGCTCAATAACATCTGATTCTCTAAAAAGTTCTGTTTTTAAAAATTGCTGAATTTTAATGCTGGAAGTGACCTTGGATGGAAAATCTGTCCGAATTTCAAGTTTTATAGATAATGTGCAAAACAAGACAGACAAAAATACTAACAACATTGTGGATACATAGTAATTCTGCCCCCTCCCTTAGGAGGAAAAAAATGTCCAAAAGCCATAATTCTGTTTACTCTGAAAAACTATTAATGTCAAAATATTTTCACACAATGGAGAAATTTTAAACAGAAAAAAAAATCGCATTACATCTAATGCAGTACAATTTTTATGTCAGATTTTGCCATTGTTGTGGTGAGGTCTCTGCTCATGGATTGACCCTGTATGAGTGTGAAAGACTGAGAATGGGGAAGGGACCCTATACATAGAAATTAGTATATTTTGTGACACAATTTTTCTGATGATGTCCATCTGACAGATATGAGATGAGAACCCAGGTTAATAGAGCTAACATTTAACTCTCATATCACAATATCTAGGACATTGTATGACCCAATGAACCTTAATCCCCCTTGTATATTCCAAGTCTCCTGATTACAACTTTGAGGCTCTCACTTAGGAATTCACTTACTGAATGGGAAGGAAAAAGATGTGACAAGTACTATTAATATTAAGCTGATGAAAATATCAAAAAGCAAGAAATAGGTTCTATTTATACAGTCGTGTTGTATTTTGATATAAAACTAAGCTTTTTTTTGACAACTTTATTGGAGTAAAATTGCTTTACAAGCAATTTTCTTGTGTGTTAGTTTCTGCTTTATAACAAAGTGAATCAGCTATACGTATACATATATCCCCATATCTCATCCCTCTTGCATCTCCCCCCCAGCCCCCCATCAAACCCCTCTAGGTGTTCACAAAGCACCGAGCTGATCTCCCTGTGCTATGCAGCTGCTTCCCACTAGCTATCTGTTTTACATTTTGTAGTATATATATATATGTCCATGCCACTCTCTCACTTCGTCCCAGCTTACCCTTCCCCCTCCCTGTGTCCTCAAGTCCATTCTCTACGTCTGCGTCTTTATTTCTGTCCTGGCCCTAGTTTCTTCAGAAACTTTTTTTTTTTTTTTAGATTCTATATATATGTGTTAACATAAGATATTTGTTTTTCTCTTTCTGACTTATTTCACTCTGTATGACAGTCTCTAGGTCCATCCACCTCACTACAAATAACTCAATTTCGTTTCTTTTTATGGCTGAGTAACATTCCATTGTATATATGTGCCACATCTTCTTTATCCATTCATCTGTCGATGGACACTGAGGTTGCTTCCATGTCCTGTTATTGTAAATAGTGCTGCAATGAACATTGTGGTACATGACTCTTTTTGAATTATGGTTTTCTCAGGGTATATGCCCAGTAGTGGGATTGCTGGGTCGTATGGTAGTTTTATTTTTAGTTTTTAAAGGAACTGCCATACTGTTCTCCATAGTGGCTGTATCAATTTACATTCCCACCAACAGTGCAAGAGGGTTCTCTTTTCTCCACATCCTCTTCAGAATTTATTATTTGTAGATTTTTTGATGACGGCCATTCTGACTGGTGTGCAGTGATACCTCACTGTAGTTTTGATTTGCATTTCTCTAATGATTAGTGATGTAGAGCATCCTTTCATGTGTTTGTCGGCAAACTGTAAATCTTTATTGGAGAAATGTCTATTTAGGTCTTCTGCCCATTTTTGAATTGGGTTCTTTGTTTTTGGGATACTGAGCTGCATGTGGTGCTTGCAAATATTGGAGTTTAATCCTTTGTCATTTGCTTCATTTACAAGTATTTTCTCCCATTCTGAGGGTTGTCTTTTCATCTAATTTATAGTTTCCTTTGCTGTGCAAAAGCTTTTAAGTTTCATTAGGTCCCCTTTATTTATTTTTCTTTTTATTTCCATTTCTCTAGGAGGTGGGTCAAAAAGGATCTTGCTGTGATTTATGTCAAAGACTCTTCTGCCTATGTTTTTCTCCAAGAGTGTTATAGTGTCTGGCCTTACATTTAGGTCTTTAATCCATTTTGAGTTTATTTTTGTGTATAGTGTTAGGGAGTGTTCTAATTTCATTCTTTTACATGTAGCTGCCTAGTTTTCCCAGCACCACTTATTGAAGGGACTGTCTTTATTCCTTGTATATCCTTGCCTCCTTTGTCAAAGATTAGTTGGCCATATGTGTCTGGGTTTATCTCTGGGCTTTCTATCCTGTGCCATTGATCTATATTTCTGTTTTTGGGCCAGTATCATACTGTCTTGGTTACTGTAGCTTTGTGATATAGTCTGAGGTCCAGGAGCCTGATTCCTCCAGCTCCGTTTTTCTTTCTCAATATTGCTTTGGCTATTCAGGGTCTTTTGTGTTTCCATACAAATTGTGATTTTTTTTTTCTAGTTCTGTGAAAAATGCCATTGGTAGTTTGTTAGGGATTGCATTGAATCTGTAGATTATTTTGCATAGTATAGCCATTTTCAATGTTGATTCTTCCAAACCAGGCACATGGCATATCTCTCCATCTCTTTGTGTCATCTTTAATTTCTTTCATCAGTGTCTTATAGTTTTCTGCATACAGGTCTTATGTCTCCCTTGGTGGGTTTATTCCTAGGTATTTTATTCTTTTAGTTGCAATGGTAAATGGGAGTGTTTCCTCAATTTCTCTTTCAGATTTTTCATTATTAGTGTATAGAAAGGCAAGAGGGGCTTCCCTGGTGGCGCAGTGGTTGAGAGTCTGCCTGCCGATGCAGGGGACACGGGTTCGTGCCCTGGTCCGGGAGTATCCCACATGCCGCAGAGCAGCTGGGCCCGTGAGCCATGGCTGCTGAGTCTGCGCGTCCAGAGCCTGTGCTCCACAACGGGAGAGGCCACAACAGTGAGAGGCCCGTGTACCGCAAAAAACAACAACAACAAAAGATTTCTATGCATTAACTTTTAATCCTGCTACTTTACCAAATTCATTGATTAGCTCTAGCAGTTTTTTGGTAGCATGTTTAGGATTCTCTATGTATAGTATCAAGTCACCTGCAAACAGTGAGAGTTTCACTTCTTTTCCAATTTGGATTCCTTTTATTTCTTTTTCTTCTCTGATTGCTGTGACTAAAACATCCAAAATATGTTGAATAATAGTGGTGAGAGTGGACAGCCTTGCTTTTTTCCCGATCTTAGAGGAAATGTTTTCAGAATTTCATCACTGAGAATGATGTTGGCTGTGGGTTTGTCATATATGGCCTTTATTATGTTAAGGTAATTTCCCTCTATGCCTAATTTCTGGGGAGTCTTTATCACAGATGGGTGTTGAATTTTGTCAAAAGCTGCTTCTGCATCTTTTGAGATGATCATATGTTTTTTCTCCTTTAATTTGTTACTATGTTTTTCCCCATTGATTGATTTGTGTATATTGAAGAATCCTGGGACAAACCCCACTTGATCATGGAGTATGATCCTTTTAATGTGCTGTTCGATTCTGTTTGCTAGTATTTTGTTAAGGATTTTTACATGTATGTCCATCAGTAATATTGATCTGTAGTTTTATTTTTTTGTGACATCTTTGTCTGGTTTTGGTATCACCGTGACTGTGGCCTCATAGAATGATTTTGGGAGTGTTCCTCCCTCTGCTATATTTTGGAAGAGTTTGAGAAGGATAGATGTTAGCTCTTCTCTAAATCTTTGACGGAATTCACCTGTGAAGCCATCTGGTCCTGGGCTTTTGTTTGTTGAAAGATTTTTAATCACAGTACCAATTTCAGTGCTTGTGATTGGTCTGTTCACATTTTCTATTTCTTCCTGGTTCAGTATCTGAAGGTTGTGATTTTATAAGAATGTGTCCGTTTCTTCCATGTTGTCCATTTTATTGGCATATTGTTGCTTGTGGTAATCTCTCATGATCCTTTGTATTTCTGCAGTGTCAGTCATTACTTTTCCTTTTTCATTTGTAATTCTATTGATCTGTGGCTTCTCCCTTTTTTTTCTTGATGAGTCTGGCTAATGGTTTATCAATTTTGTTTATCTTCTCAAAGAACTAGCTTTTAGTTTTATTGATCTTTGCTATTGTTTCCTTCATTTCTTTTTCATTTATTTCTGATCTGACCTTTATGATTTCGTTCCTTCTGCCAACCTTGGGTTTTTTTTTTCTTCTTTGTCTAACTGCTTTAAGTGTAAGGTTAGGTTGTTTATTTGAGATGTTTCTTGGGTTTTGACGTAGGCTTGTATTGCTGTAAACTTCCTTCTTAGAAAAGATTTTGTTGCATCCCATAGGTTTTGGGTCACCGTGTTTTCATTGTCACTTGTTTTTAGGTATTTTTGGTTTCCTGTTTGATTTCTTCAGTGATCACTTGGTTATTTAGTAGTGCATTGTTTAGCCTCCATGTGTTTGTATTTTTTACAGATTTTTTTCCTGTAATTGATATCTAGTCTCATAGCATTGTGGTTGGAAATGATACTTGATAAAATTTCAATTTTCTTATATTTACCAAGGCTTGATTTGTGACCCAAGATATGATCTATCCTGGAGAATGTTACATGAGCACTTGAGAAGAAAGTGTATTCTGTTGCTTTTGGATGGAATGTCCTATAATTATCAATTAAGTCCATCATGTTTAATGTATCATTTAAATCTTGTGTTTCCTTATTTATTTTCTTTTGGATGATCTGTCCATTGATGAAAGTGAGGTGTTAAAGTCCTCTACTATGATTGTGCTGCTGTCGATTTCCCCTTTTATGACTGTTAGTATTTGCCTTATGTATTGAGGTGCTCCAATGTTGGGTGCATAAATATTTGCAGCTTTTATATCTTCTTCTTGGATCAATCCCTTGATCATTATGTAGTGTCCTTCTTTGTCTCTTGTAATAGTGTTTATTTTAAAGTCTATTTTGTCAGCAATGAGTATTGCTACTCCAGCTTTCTCGTGATTTCCATTTGCATGGAATGTCTTTTTCCATCCCCTCACTTTCAGTCTGTATGTGTACCTAGGTCTGAAGTGGGTCTCTTGCAGGCAGCATATATATGGGTCTTATTTTTGTGTCCATTCAGCCAGTCTAGGTCTTTTGGTGGGAGCTTTTAATCCATTTACATTTAAGGTAATTATCAATATATATGTTCCTATTACCTTTTTCTTAATTGTTTTGGCTTCGTTATTGTAGGTCTTTTCCTTCTCTTGTGTTTCCTGCCTAGAGAATTTCCTTTAGCATTTGTTTTAATGCTGGTTTGGTGGTGCTGAATTCTCTTAGCTTTTGCTTGTCTGTAAAGGTTTTAATTTCTCTGTTGAATCTGAATGAGATCTTTGCTGGGTACAGTAATCTTGTTTGTAGGCTTTTCCCTTTCATTACTTTAAATATGTCCTGCCACTCCCTTCTGGCTTGCAGAGTTTCTGCTGAATGATCAGCTTTTAACCTTATGGGGATCCCCTTGTATGCTATTTGTTGTTTTTCTCTTACTGCTTTTAATATTTTTTCTTTGTATTTAATTTTTGATAGTTTGATTAATATGTGTCTTGTCTTGTTTCTTCTTGGATTTATCCTGTATGGACTCTCTGCACTTCCTGGATTTGATTGACTATTTCCTTTCCCATATTAGGGAAGTTTTCAACTATAATCTCTTGAAATATTTTCTCAGTCCCTTTCTTTCTCTCTTATTCTTCTGGGACCCCTATAACTCAAATGTTGGTGCATTTAATGTTGTCCCAGAGGTCTCTGAGACTGTCCTCTATTCTTTCCGGTCTTTATTCTTTGTTCTGCTCTGCAGTAGTTTTTCCACTATTTTATCTTCCAGATCACTTATCCGTTCTTTGGACTCAGTTATTCTGCTATTGGTTCCTTCTAGAGAATTTTTAATTTCTTTTATTGTGTTGTTCATCATTGTTTGTTTGCTCTTTACTTCTTCTAGATCCTTGTTAAAGGTTTCTTGTATTTTCTCCTTTCTATTTCCAAGATTTTGGATCATCTTTACTCTCATTACTCTGAATTCTTTTTCAGGTAGACTGCCTATTTCATCTTTGTTTGTTTGGTCTGGTGGATTTTTACCTTGCTCCTTCATCTGCTGTGTATTTATCTGTCTTCCCATTTTGCTTAACTTACTGTGTTTGGGATCTCCATTTTGCAGGCTCCAGGTTCGTAGTTTCCATTGTGTTTGGTGTCTGCCCCAGGGGGTAAGGTTTTTTCAGTTGGTTGTGTAGGATTCCTGGTAGAGGGGACTGGTACCTGTGTTCTAGTGGATGAGACTGGATCTTGCCTTTCTGGTGGGCAGGACTGTATCTGGTGGTTTGTTTTCAGGTGTCCGTGACCTTATTATGATTTTAGGCAGCATCTCTGCTTATGGGTGGGGTTTTGTTCCTGTCTTGCTAGTTGTTTGGCATAGGGTGTCCAGCACTGTAGCTTGCTGGTCATTGAGCAGAGCTGGGTCTTAGATTTGAAGTGGCGATCAATGGAGAGCTTTCACCTTTTGATATTACGTGGAGCCGGGAAGTCTCTGGTGGACCAATATCCTGAACTCGGCCCTCCCACTTCAGAGGAACAAGCCTTACCCCTGGCCAGAGCACCAAGACGCTGTCAGCCACATGCCTCCAAACTCCCAAACTCCACACACCAGAAGCCCTCCTTTCAATGTGCTGCCTTTCGCCTTCTGCCATAAACTAAGCTTTTAACATCAGCCAGCCAGTTTTCCTTCAGAAGGTCTGATAGTAAATATTTTAGGCTCTGCACGCCATAAGGTCTCTGTGACAAATAGCTAACTTGACCAAGGTAGCATGAGATCAGTCATAGACCATACATATATGCGTGACTGTATTGCAATAAAAACCTTATTTATAAAAACAGCTGATGGGAAGGATTTGAAACAAGGTCTGTAATTTGTTAATCATAATCTTCAATACTATCTTCAGGCAGTGACGGTGTTAGGTTTTTTTTTTTTCTAAATTGAAGAATGGGATGGAGATAATATATTCTTGAAGTTTGGGTTCATATCGATATTACAGGTATCTACAGTAGAATCAATTGTGTTGAAATCCATAGCCTTCAGTTTCAGGAGGCAGGAATGTATTAGAGAGAATATTTTACAATTCTAAGTTGACCTTAACTATTGGAAGCCAAAGACTGAAAGAGATTAAAAGTATAGACTAAAAGTATAGAGTTTATTCCATAAGGCATGTAATAGAGAAGCATGCATATTGATATGAGTTATTGTTTTTCTGCCCCAAAGTGAGAGTTTAATCACATAGTAATACAAGAGAGAAAAATCAGAAGATATGTGATAGATATCTGATTAGTGTTAAGGTGCTGGATGTTTCCTGAACATGTGTAGCTCTTCAATCTCCTCTCTTGGGCCAACCTCCTCAGCATGTGGTAAATAATAAAAGCCTGTCAGGGCAGAAGGGATGATTGCCTAGCCTCCCAAATTATAGCCTGGAACACAGAAATATTTAGAAAACTATCTCCTCCAACATGGCTCCATAAACATGGTTCCTGAAATCTTTTATGGTTGGAGATGGGGCAGAGAAATGCCTCTATGGAGAGCTACCCAGAATCCCTTGCAATTCACCTTGGTGAGGAGAACACAGCCAAAGTTTCCTGAGTGCCCCACACACCTACAGAAAATAATGTAAAAGTGCCTGAGCGGTATGGCAGGTCAGATGAGGATTCATGTTTGAAAATATGAAGAAACAATGTGTGTAAACTAGACACATGGAAGATATCATGGGACCAAGGACACCTATCAGGAAATAACACTCGGTAAGGGGAAAGAACTTCCACGTATGAGAATTACCTCCTAAATTTAGAATGCCATAATGATACTTAGGTTGGCACCCTGACTCAACTCAGTTACAACTTAGAGAAAAGATAAAAGAAAGAAGAATGGGAAATCTAGAACTGAGGTAAGTAGTTATCAAAAGAGACTATTTTAAGCTGCTGGTAACTGAGTTACTTGAAATGGTAAGCTTAGGATTGCAGCTGCTGAGTACAAGTAGGGATTTTTGTGCTAGGTTAAATTGAGAAATATAGAGAAATAAAGAAGCTATATATTTTTTAATCTCTATTCATATTACTGTATATATATGACTTACCAAATTTGCATCATGCCAATCCTATATGACATAGATGTTGCCCAAACTTCACCATCTTATGAATTCAACAAAGAAATATCAAAATAATAAGTGAAAATATTAATATTGTCATCCAGAGAGAACAATAGTAGTTGAAATCTACGAAGGGTCAGCTTTAAGTGAGGCTGTGACAGACACTGTTATTTTGAGGATATGGGGAAGGTCTTACTTGAATAGTTCTAGGAGACAATACCTCACAAGATGGGTAGAAACAAAGGACCCTATCTGCTACTATAAAGAGCTGAGTGTAAATGCTATTAAAATTAGTGTAGTACATAAATGCCTAAACTGCTATTGCTTACATTATCTTATTTAATCAGCACAGTGATACCCATGAAAGGAGACTTAATGCTCATTTCCATAAAGCTCAAAAAAATTAACTGACTTTGGTTTTCAGAGTCATGCAAACAGTACTTGGCAATGCCACAGCTTTACAGTTAATGTTCATTCTCTATGAACTAATGAATAAACTTTAAAAAATCTAAGAAAATATTGTTGAAAATCATGGATATTGATAATATTGAATAATTTTTGGAAGCACAGTAAGTAAACTAATCAGATTCTCAGAGTTACTCTAATTCATGGTACAAAATCAATATACAAAAGTCAGTCATGTTTCTATACACCAACAGTTAACTATCAAAAAGGGAAATTAAGAAAGTGATCCATGTAGAAAAGTGTTTGCCACAGGCTGGGGGGTGGGGGAAGTAGGGAGATGTTGGTAAAAGGGTACAAACTTTCAGTTATCAAACAATAAGTTCCGAGGATCTAATGAATGACCTGGTGATGATAGTTGATAACACTGTATTGTATAATTAAACTCTGCTAAGAGAGTAGAACTTAAATGCTCTCACCAAATGAACAAACAAAAGATAAGTATGTGAGCTAATGAATGTATTAATTAACTTGATGGTAGAATTTGTTCATAATGTATATTGAATCATCACTTTATACACTTTAAATATTCTACAGTTGCATTTGTCAGTTGTACTTCAATAAAGCTGGGGAAAAATCTTCACAAGAATAGCAACTTTTTGGGCACAGTCTTTTATACACTGTTTCAGGGCTTGAGGACGTAGGAGTAAACAAGAGTGACATGTTGCTAGTCTGCATGATATTTATATTCCAATAGAAGACAAAGGGAACATTTACAATTAAAGAAGAAAATATCTCCACAGAAACAAGTGCCATGCAGATAATTAAAACAGGTGATATTATAGTGTACATCTGGGTGACTACTTGGAATTGGTGGTCAGGGATTGCCTATCAGAGAAAATGATGGAGAAATTTTTAATAATACAGATTAATCTTAAACATGTTGGCCTGTAGCTATTACACTGTAGATAGCAATTATTTTTTTAATTAAAAGAAAGAAAAATGACATTTAAATGAAGACACGGTTGCCTTGAAAGCACCAGCAATGTGAAAATTAGGAGGAGAATATTCTAGGACCAGGCATTAGTTAGTGCAAAAATTATAAGGTCAGAAAAAGAAGTTTCACAATTGAATAAATAGCTAGTCAGTGGCATAAAAAACATGGTTGATGAAAAGACTGCTATTGGTAAGGTTGGAAAAAAGATAGAGTCTAAGTCTATAGGACTTTGTAAAGAGGTTAAGGAGTCAGAATGTATTTAAAGTAGAGTGAAGTCAGTGACAGATTTTAAGTAAGGAGTGATTATATCTGATATACATTTTTAGAACATGACTCTGGTTACTACAAGTTTTGAGGGGAGGGATGAAGTGTTGAAGTATGAAACCAACTGGAATGCCAGGCAATACATGATGAAGAGAATGGATAGATTCACTGTATGCTTTTGGATATAACTGAAAACATTCATTGATGAAATTGATGTAGTGGGGAAAAAGAATAACCACAGTTGTTCCCTAGATTTTTGACTTGAGCAAGGGGGAAGATGGATGCAAGATTTTGTGGTTTGATGAGCTGAAGAAAATTATGTAGCAGGACTAGATGAGGAGGCAGAAATCAAGTGTTCTGCTCCGTATTCATTAAATTTGAGATGACACAATATATATACTTAATACATATTTATTAAATGAATGAGTGAATGATATTTTTTGCAAAAGTTTTGGCTTCTAATAACATCTAGTTTAATTTTGTTGTTTGGAAAAATCAAATCTATCCTGAAACATTAGAGAGCTAGTCATACATAAAATCTTAAAAGTTAAAAATATCATTTCAAGGAAAGTAGTATAATGGGGAAGGAAGGGATTTTATGAGCTCAACTAATCAAATTTTTATTCATTTCTCCAGATGATGAATTAAGGATCAATGCAGATAAGTGATTTCTCTATGTAAGTAAAATTAGTGAGTAAAAGAGCCAGAGCACATGAAGTTTCTGAACTATCAAACCAGTGCTGTCTTTTTTTCTGGATACTGTCACATTTCTACCAGATCTTTTCCCTACTGTATTAGAAGACAAAACCCACTGATAATAGAGTGGGAAAATAAATCATCACTTCATGTTCATTATTCAGATAATGGAAACCTTGTGTGACAAAAACTGACAAGAGGAAAGTTTCAATTAAGCATTGAGGGTCCAACAACCCTTGTAATCAATACTGACATTTATGTACTTTTAGGAATAAGTATGAAAATGCTTATCTTGAATTTGTCCAGAAAACTAAAGCATTGATATGCCATGAAAACAAAATAAATAGGAACCCCTCATGTTTGTGTCCTAGTGCACACTTAGAGTGTATTTTAAAATTGCTCTTTTCTTATTCTCTCTCAGCTTACTATTAAATTTATGTTTTCTATTTCTGAATACACTAAAAATTCTAAAATGCTATTTTATACCTCTAAGTTGCCTAATTTTTGATTGATACTAGAATTTATCTTCAGAGTTATATTGAATATTAGGACCTTTTATATTTTGTATATACATTTTATACTAGAACCTCCTCATACACTCCAATCAAAAAAAGCCCTCAAAATTATTATTACTTGGGTTTCCCTGGTGGTGCAGTGGTTGAGAGTCCGCCTGCCAATGCAGGGGACACGGGTTCGTGCCCCGGTCCGGGAAGATCCCACATGCCGCAGAGCAGCTGGGCCCGTGAGCTATGGCCTCTGAGCCTGCGCGTCCGGAGCCTGTGCTCCACAACAAGAGAGGCCACAACAGTGAGAGGCCCACATGCCACCAAAAAAAAAAAAATTATTACTTGATTGGTAAACCTGTAGTACCAGCTTCCTCTCTCTCTTGTCTCTTTCTCTCTTTCTATTTCCCTCACTTTATTTTTTAATACTTGGCCCCACTTTGTTTTGCCTTTATACAATGCAATAAATAATTTTCTTTTTGACAATAATACCCTCGGATATTTAATAGTATGAAAATCATTAACAACATGTTTTTTCCTGATTTCTTATGTAGCTGCAAATGATAATACTGAATAATATTCAAATTATATGAAATTATTATCAAAACACCAACACTGAATTTTTATATTCACTGATTTCATGTTTGTTAATAAACTGGGCATACTACCTGCAAATAACTTACATCATTACCTCTACAATATCTACCTCTCTCACAGTTACGTCAATACAGCACTTTTGGTAATAATAAGTATATACAGTATTGAGAACAAAGTGTGGTTTTAAGTCCATCTTAGTAACAACAAACAATGTGTATTTTTTCCCTAAATTAATAGAGTGTCTGGCATACAGTTCTTCCTTTAAAATCTATAAGGTTAGTAATGATATCCTTTCTTTAAATTTTCTGTGTAAATAATCCTCATCAGTAGCATATGTCTATATAAATCCAGAGACCTTTTACCCCAGTTTTAACCCACAGTGTTTTGATCATCCTGAAGAGTTAACCCAAACCACACAACCAGTCTGTGATAAACCCATATTTGGTTTAGGTGTCAAGACTGATGATGCCACACGTGCACCAATAAAAAGGCTTATTTCTCACATAAGTTTGTGGAGAGCTTTTTGGGGAGAGCAAAGCAGGCTTTCAAGCTGGTCTGAAAATGGCTTGAGAGAGCCGAGAAGGACAATGAGGAACAGCTTTGGGGTCTTATTATGGTCAGAGGATGGTCCAGGGGTGAAGGTTCTCACATAAAGGTCAGGGCTTGCTTGGATTGAATTTCCTGCAGGCACCAAAGAAAGGAACGCTTGGGCTTTCTTGTACTACACAGATGGGCAGAGGGGAAAGGGGAGTTATGGGCATTGAAAGCTGTCGACAGTCATGTCCAAATTGGAATGAGACTATTATGCCCAGTCACAACATTGTTACTTTAGGATAAGGCAGAGGAGAATAGGTGCAACCATATTTTTTCTTCTTTCTATTTTAGTTTACAAAGAAAATCTTAAAAAAGAAGAATAAAATAGTTTGGCTTTGTTTTTATTTTGGAAGAGAGTTCTTTGGACTCTTACCTTCCCGTTTAGCCCAAGATGAGCATTCTAATTGTGGGATTAATTCTGAGAGTGGTAGAAAATAATTGAGCTCTGGGGGAGGTGAAATTTGTCCAACTAACACAAAAAAATTAGGCCACATTACTCCCTTTCATTATCAAGAGATTAGCTTGTTCCTATCTACATCTGTGGCTAAACTACGTGTTGCTGATCCTTTTTCCTCCTTCAGCTTTTTTTTTTTTTTTTTGGTTAGGGGGAGGAGATGTTCTTGTTGGTCTAATATGCTGAGGATTAATTGGTAATGGTTAAAAGTCACTGTGCTCCTTTACTTTTGTTCTTAAAAAACTACATTTTTCTGGAAATAACTGTAGCCTTTTGACAAGCCATTAAATAATACAGTGTAGAATAATTTTATAAATAATTCAGGTCATCTACTAACCCAACATAGCTAAAATGTAATAATAATAAATCAATAATCCAATCAACAAATATTTAATTAGTACCCACTAATTGCTTAACTATATGCCAGAAACCATGAAGAATACAAAAAAAGAATCAGAATAAGTTACTTCCATTAAAAGCTATATGTTCTCAAGAAAAAAAAAATAAAGATATATTGATAGAGATAATCTACACTAAATATAATAGTGAAGTATGACAAGTTATATCAAAAGGCAATGCATGATGACACGTGAATTTCACTTTGGTTGTACTTACATGGAAAGATAAATGCTGACTGGTTAAAGATGAAAGCACTTTGGTATGGTTGGTGGATGAGAGTTGAACAGACATTTGAAAGATGTATTTATCACAGAAGAAGGAAAGAGGCATTCCAGGAGAGGTGAAAAACTAACAAATGCAGAAAAGTGGAAAAACACAGGGTGCACTTTGAATAGGCCCATTATACTTTGTAGTTTACAAACAGGCCTGGTTTACCCACATTGTTCCAGCAACATAGTTAATAGCATACTCTTTAATTTAAAAATATGTTTAGATTTGGACATTAATTATATGGTCATCCTATTCTAAGGGATATCAAGGAGACAGATTGTGTTCTATTAAAAAATTAAAGAGATGGTAAGGATTGGCAAAGGATTTGTGGAGAAGCTGTTCTAAGTGATATATATTTTCATCCCCATTTTATTCATGAAGAACTTGAGGCCAGGAGAGGTTAAGTGACTTTTCAGAAATTTGTCTGTAAGACAGAGGCAAAGTTGACATGTAGAACGTGATCAACCTGACTCCCAGGTCCATGATCTCATAGTGAGATAGACAGACAGATAGATAGATAGATAGATAGATAGATAGATAGATAGATAGATAGATAGTGACTTGAAGCTAAGGTAGAGAAATTTACAACGTGAAACTTTGTTGAGACTGAATGTGATGAAGTCTTTAAATATGGTTTTGTTAATTGACTACATTTTAAGAAGAAAGGATCAATGATATGATGGCAGAAAGAAGTAGATAACCCTGAATTAATGAACAAGTGAGACATGAAATAAAAACTTTAGGCAGCAACTGTAAAATTCCCTTGAAAATAAGCTTGGGTACGAAAGATAGAAGATTGGTTTAGAAACATAGATTTGAGAGAGGGGCTCTTGCTTATTAGTGAAGTGTATGCTTGAATAATCTAAAAACATAAGGAAACCAGGAGATCAAAAGAGTGAGGGAAAATAAAGGTAGGCAAGGAAATTAGTCACAAGACAAAGTCTAGGTGGTCTAAGGGGTTGTGGTAGAAAACACAGGTGGAGCAAATACAATCATGACAGCTATGGAAAAGCAGTGTCTCAAGTGAATTTGGAAGAACGTGACAAACAGTGAATGACAATGAACCTCTATTTGGCTTTACTACGATTTGTTACTTTCTTAAAATAAATGGAAAAGACACTTTTTCTTCAAATTGAGAAAACTGCTGTCCAAGTTTGAGCAAGGTCAAAGTCATTAATATAGTTGGAGCATTAGGTGAAAAGATCAAGAGAACTCAGCCCAGTGTTGGTTTCCAGGAAACCTGGGCACCTGGAAAAGAATTAATTGGTGACCCAGCACTAATTGGAGAGCAGCACAGCCAAGATCATTAAACAGCTGATTTTCTAAAATGTGTCTATTCCTTCCAATTAACATTATGAAATCTCAGTTTTAAGGTTGGTTTCCTGTTTTTCAGAAATGAATGGAGAAAAATTTGGTACAATTTTTGAGACAAATTCATTTACTCATTTAACCAGTTATTTTACTTGAATGTAGATAACACTTAAATGAATGTGTTGAAAATCAGCTATTAAGTGCCCTGGCTATTTATTTTAGAACTGATATTTGTGTTGTGCAAACTTTATACTATAACATCACTGATTTGTTCATATTTTTGTATCAATAATAATAT
Organism: Lagenorhynchus albirostris; assembly: GCF_949774975.1. Classification (NCBI taxonomy): domain Eukaryota; kingdom Metazoa; phylum Chordata; class Mammalia; order Artiodactyla; family Delphinidae; genus Lagenorhynchus; species Lagenorhynchus albirostris. Next base: position 30,333,290 of record NC_083112.1, read on the forward strand.
TTGACTCAATTGTTTAATCAAAGGTAGAGTCAGCTTACCATTATGTGCATCAAATTATGAGCCATGAGTAAAATTTTATTTGAAACTTCTATCTTTTACATTGTACTAATTCTATAAATTACATATATGTGAGTATGTATATGAATGTAAAACACATATGTGTATGTGTTTACTGTTTGTGTGAATATTCACACATCTGCTCAAATAGATCTGGCAGGTTGATAATATTTCAGTTTTTATTAATTAAAAGAGCACTTTCTTTTATCACAATGGTTTCATGACCTTCAGTTTAGCATGGACAATTATCTGAAGCTCCAAATTATCATCAAATAAGAAAATAAAAACTGAGTCTTTATCCAGTAATATAGCCATTTAATTATAGTCTTTGTTTCAATGAGGTAAAATAGCTTAAGGAAATGTCAGGAAGTCAAGAAGACCTTGGTTTAACTCAAGTGAAATTTAGAGAATACTTATTATATGCCAGGCTCTGATTTAAGCAACAAAAAGTTTCTGCCGTCACAGAACTCCCTGTCTAGGATGGGAGAGAGGCGTGTAAACAACTTCACTGTAATGAAATGTGCTAAATATCCTATATTATCCTAATCACATCAATTAAATACTGTAGAATTAAAAAAGATGGATGGAGAGATTCAGTCTCTGGAGCAGAGCCAGTGAGTTTCGGCAAAGCCTTCAAAGAACAGTTGACATTTAAACTGGCCCTTGAAAAATCATTAGAACTCTGCCAGGCTGTGGGTGGGAAATGTGGAAAATAAAGAAAATGCATTTGCAAAGCATGTAATGTGGTCATTTTAGGGATCAGCAAAGTAGCTCAGATTCCTCTTATAGCCCTGGCTCTGACTATGTGCCCATGGGCGTGTTGCCAATCCCTGATACACTACCAGGATTTCCAGTGTGATGTGGGAGTAGGAAGAGGATTTAAGTTCATCAAGTGAAAGAGCATGTGTCTCATCTGTGGATCTTCCATAACTTTATAAATTTTCCTGTGGGGAAGTATTGTCCTCCTTCTTGGAGGGAATGAAGTGAATAAAAGATAAGTGCATTTTAACCAGAAAACCATGAGCCAAGCAGTACACATGGGCAATGGCTTCCAACTCCAAACTCAGCACTCCATCCCTTGGACCACATAGGTCTCATAACTGGGGTTTGCCCTGTGTTAGAGAATAAATGAGAGGATGAGCTAATTTATTAAGCACATATTTATGTATGCACAATCAGATTGCCCATGGTGGTTTATGGACTATGGGTTATCTTAAAAATATGAAGCACATATAATTTGATATCCATTGAATGTGTATGTCTGGAATCTTCACACTTCATTTAGTCAATCTAGCCTAAAATAGCAGGATGGAGAAATAATACTTATTGAGGATTTATTATGTTACAGAGTATGCGTGAGATCTTTTACACACTTTTCTCATGTAATGATAAATAACTCTGTGAGAAGAGGACAATTATTTTCTTCTTCTTTTATAAGTAAGCAATCTGAGGATTAAAGGGGTAAAGTCAATTGTACAAAGTTGTTACACAAATAATACTATATTTGTCTGACCCTGAAGTCCATGTCCTTTTCACTAAATCCCAATACTATTCTCACAATTTTGGGGCGGAAGTTAGTAAAATATTTTAAGAATTTTTGTATTCTCAAAATAAAAATACATCATATTCATTGCACAGCATTTTAGTACTGTGAAGCTGAGGTTTAGAAGCAAGTGATAGAAACAGTTGTATAATGATGATGGTAGCCAATAATTATTGAGTGCTTATATCGTGCTAGGTGTGCTTCTAAAGATTTTATATATGCTAACAAATTCTATCCTTACATCAACCCAATTGACTGATAACTTTTATTGTCCCCATGTTAAGTGTGGATTTAATACAGAAAGAGTTGAAGTAATCTACCCACGTTGACTCAGATGGTAAGTATCTTGAAACGCAGGCAGTTTGGCCCACTGTCTGTACTATGTTCTGATGACATAGCCAGAGGAAGGAGAAAGAAGTAATGTGGTTTAGTGCCTATTAACAGTGATCCCCATCCTTTTTGGCACCAGGGACTGGTTTCGTGGAAGACTATCTTTCCACGGACGAGGTGGGTGGGAAGGATGGTTCAGCTGGTAATGCGAGTGGTGGGGAGCGATGGGGAGTGGCAGATGAAGCTTCACTAGCTTGCTGGCCACTCACCTTCTGCTGTGCTGCCTGGTCCCAACAGGCCGTGGACTGCTATCCGTCCGTGGCCTGGGGACTGGTGACCCCTGCCTAATACGTATCTGATATTTGGCTAGATGTGTTTTCTAGATACCTCATTTGATTTTCAGAAAAGCATGTTACTGAAAATATTGCAGTGATTAAAAGGAAGATCAGAAGTTGACCAGAAACAGTATGTATATATGTTATTATTAATTATCCTATTTTTGCACTAAAGACAACATCGTGAAATTCAGAGAAGTATCTTGCACAGAGTGACATAGCTCATATACGCTATAGTCATGATTTGGAAAAATATCCATGCCATTTATGTATAAATTTTAAAGCTGTGGTTATAGAGGTTTAGGGAATATATTTAGGTTTTAAAGTAAAAAGTAAAGTAAAAATTTGGCATATACAATTTTCTGTTATTAAATATAGACAGAGCCTTGAAAAGTTAATATTGAAATAGAAAACAAGAGACACCTGAAGAAAAGGATATATCTAATTTTTTAGAGATAGAATAATAATGTTCGTCTGATTAGAAAAAAACATTTTCCAGTTCATATGCCGAACAGTAATATACGGAATCATCTTTATATTGCCATTATGCAGTGCCTGCATTTGTAGGAGCTTAAAATGTATATCAGTTGGATAAATGATCAGTGAGGGAATGGGTAGATTAATGAGTGGAAGAATGGATGCAGCTTGAAAGTTTAAAGTGCAATGGGACTCGTTATCATGAAGATGAGAAAATAAGCGTGTTTTTTTTTCTTTTATGCCTTCTAATATTCTATTGGTAAAGCTAATTTCTATTCTCATATCCTGAGATTCCATTTTTCAAGAAATAAAGGAATCCATTAATTAAGTCCAGGAAAAACATCTGAGCTTGGTTCCACAATTCTAGACTTATGCTGCCCAATACAGTAGCCACTAGACACATGAGGCTATTCAAATTTATATTCTTTTTAAAAATAAAAATCCAGTTTCTTGATCACAATAGTCACATTTCCAGTACTCGATATTCACATGTAGCTAATGGCTGCTGTAGTGGACAGTGCAGATACAGAACATTTCCATTACTGACGAAAGTTCTGTTGGATCATTGTGTCCCAGCAGGGCAGTGCAAGTTCTTGAATAACAGTCACAAGCCAAGTGGCTTGGGTCTGAGAAATTTCTCTGGGGTGGAGTTAGGGTTGTGCCAGGTGGATATTCTGACTGCAGGGTCAGTCAGAAAGCCTTGGACAAGACAATAAAACCATGTTAGAATTTAAGGACAGAAAGTAGAAACTAGAAAGAATCTCTAAGTTCTAATAAGTTAGCCACAGGACTAAGTTACAGTGTGTTCATTGATTCACTCTAGGATAGAAAACTATCTATTCTATTTATGGAGTAAGAATGATTAGTCTTCTATGAAATCACAGAGGAACTACACTTATCTCCGCTTGGGTAATTTGGGAAGGCTTGATGACTGGGCATTATTATGAAGGATGAGCAGGAGATATTTAAATTAAGAACGTGAGAAAGGAGGCAAAGAAAATAATTCACATAGAGAGTGTAAATATATACAATTTTAGAATCTTAGAAAAACTTCACTTATATCAATATGGCTGGATATGGGGTATTGGAGGAAGATTTATTTATTTATTTATTATTGGGGTATAGTTGTTTTACAATGTTGTGTTATTTTCTACTGTACAGCAAAGTGAAGTTCCCTGTGCTATACAGCAAGTTCTCATTAGTTATCTATTTTATACATATTAGTGTATATATGTCAATCCCAATCTCCCAATTCATCCCACCCCCCTACCCCCCCTTGGTGTCCATATGTTTGTTCTCTGCCTCTGTGTCTCTATTTCTGCTTTGCAAACAGGTTCATCTCTAGCATTTTTCTAAATTGGAGGAGGATTTTTTCAGAGATAGGTGCAGTGTATAGAGATAAACAATTTTCAGATAAAGAAAAACTTAAGAGAGAAATCAAGGATGTAACACAATATTCTACATAAGCAAATGTACTCGCTCAGTATACATTAGCATAGGTGTAAGAAAGTTAGTAGATTTTGAAGAGGACTCTGAATGATAACTTTGAGTAATGGAAAATAAATACAAGCTAACTCAATATAAACTGAAAAAAATAATTATCTCATACAATAAAATCTACTGTAGAAAATAAATTAATGAGAAAAACAAAGACCAAAAGGAGTTGACAAAAATGCATTTTCTTCCATGTCACCCCACCTAAATAAAAACTTATTGAAATCATACAATTATAGAGTTTGTAGTTACTTTAAAGAATTTGTTTCATCATGCCATTACATATCACTGCACAGATGAATTAATTGTCTAAACAATTCAGGGACATTATATCCTCATCTGATATATTCAAATATATAAGGCAAAATTGATGTTATTGTTGTGCTTAGAATTCTTTAAAAAATAGCTTTATTGTTCAAATTTCCTTTGCTTTTGTTGATTTACTTACATTATCTCATCTCTTGCTTTTTTCTCCCTCTTTCTATCCCCATCTTTCTTTTCTGTGTATTCTTCTCTATCATAGCATTTTTCTGTGTCCTTGGTACGATGAAAAATTTTCATTTTTGAAGTTCATCAGATTTCTGGATTTAAAACAATTTAAATTACATTTGAGATTCTGTCTCTTTTCACATTATGACACGGTAATTTATGACGAGAAATAATGACAATATGCTCTTGATTCTTTTTAGAAATGTCTTTCACTTTTGTTTTAATTTTAACAGCTTAAATTAAAATATTAAAGAAATGAAAAACTAAAAATTATTTTATTAACCTAAATGAGTAAAGCACTTCCCTTATAATCAGCAAGAGAATCCCTAATCTTTAAATATATTGTGTACATTTCTCTCTCCTTTGTTAATGTAAGAATATTGTCCTTAATACACGCCACATTCTCATCTGTGTTGTATCTAAATAAATATTAGGTTTTTTCTAAGAGCTGTACTTCTATGTCAGTGGATAGATTTAGATGCTTGGAAAAATTCCAGAAGCTTTTTTTAATAATAGAATAAGACCATGCACATTGTGTTTTATTTTGGCAGGTGTATGAGGCTGCCTGTAACAAATTAGCATATTGAGGAATATTCACATACTTTTAGCAATAGAAGAGTGCAATTTATGGTATTCATTTCAAGATAAAATATAATCAACACGTGTCATTGAGGTAATTTTCCCAAAATGATCTCTCACTAAGTACCCTAAAGAAAAAAAACCTACAAAATATTAAAACTGCATTCCAAATTATTGTGTCCAATCTCAGCAGATCTCAGGGAAGATGGTTAACAATTTTTATATTGCTATATTAGATAACACAACAATTTTCTTTTTCAAGGAATGAGTCATTTTTTCTTCATTTTTCAGGAATGAATCATCTTTAAATTCCTTCATATTTGTTCATTAGGAAATATCTTTAATGGGCATATGAGTGCAGTCAATTGCTTCTGTAACACTGAAGTTCTAGCAATCCAAACAAATCATGTTGCAGGTGCTTTTTATTTGAAGGAAAGATGTACTTTGATGTTCTTTTAATTAAAGTTTCAATGAAATTAGTTAGCATTCTGCAAAGAGGCAATTCCGTTTCCTCTGGTTATCATCTGGTCAATTCCTGAAAGTACCAATAGCCAGTTAATTATGTTTTCAGTATTTTCACTTTGGCAAGCACAAAAGGGACTAGGTTTATTTTTTAATTCAAACTTCCCTGCAACACAAAACTACAGTTATAAGGCTCACTTTAGAAAATTTGTGAACACTGTAGGTCTCACTATGGGTAGTTTCAGAATCCAGCTAAAGTAAGTGTCTATCTGGCATCCATTTGTATTTTAAAAGCAGTACATATTCTCTTTATAATAAAAATAAAATATTGTTTCTTTACCATATTAAGATCTATCAGAATCTATTAACTTGTAGTAGAAAATCACAATAAATTAATATTCTTAAATCTAGGTCCTGCTTCTGGCTCTTTCCCTTACTGGTTACAATGTCTGGAATAAAGAGCTTCTTTCTTTGGGTTTCAATTTCTTCATTCACAAATTCAATAAAACTGCAATTTTTAGAACATCTGAGAGCCAGGCACTGAGCAGGCATCAACCACCACATAAAGATGAATAAGATACAGCCTGTGTCTTGTAGCAGTTCAGATTGGTGCAGTGATGTCCACTGTCTCACCAGACTCTGAAATTTTGTGAATTTATAGAAGCATCATTTCTAATGAAATCACAAAAAAAACAAAAGAAGCAGCAGAAGAAAATCTTGTATTTTTACTTGAGCAAAGTGAGAATTTCCATTCATAAAATAGAAATCTGTTCTTCATCTAATCCATAGATATTAATTCAGTTAGACCTATAATCAAAAGTAAGGTAGTTAGCTAGTGGGAAGCAGCCGCATAGCACAGAGAGATCAGTTCGGTGCTTTGTGACCGCCTGGAGGGGTGGGATAGGCAGGGTGGGAGAGAGGGAGACGCAAGCGGGAAGAGATATGGGAATATATGTATATATATAACTGATTCATTTTGTTGTGAAGCTGAAACTAACATACCATTGTAAAGCAATTATACTCCAATAAAGATGTTAAAAAAAAAGTAAAAAAAAAAAAAAAAAGAGAATGAGAGAAAAACTGAAATTTTTTTTTTTCCCCTTAAGACTACTGGAGTAATTTTGCATTTTTGAAGTATTTTTGACAATAGATAGTTCATTACATTTGGAAAAAATAACTCTCTGGGTACTGAATATGTTTTTGTCTCCCTCACCCTGTTTCTAACCTGATGCATTATAGAATAGTGTCCATCTTTATAGTTATAATTGAAATTATTGTTTTTGATATAATTACTCTGAATTCTATGGTAACAAAATGGCCTAATGAAAGGATTATTTTTCCATGAAGGAAATTTTAAAAACAAGTTTAAAAATGCATTCATGGGCTTCCCTGGTGGGGCAGTGTTTGAGAGTCCGCCTACCGATGCAGGGGACCTGGGTTCATGCCCCAGTCCGGGAAGATCCCACATGCCGCGGAGCGGCTGGGCCCGTGGGCCATGGTCACTGAACCTGCGCGTCTGGAGACTGTGCTCTGCAACGGGAGGGGCCACAACAGTGAGAGGCCCGAAAAAAAACAGAGAAAAATGTAATGCATTCATGGCATTATTTTAAAAATACTTTAAAAATACAGAAGAAATTCTAAGATATTCTGGGTTACATCTGCTCTATCATGCCAAACACTTTAGGGAGAATCCTTTAGAATGATCATTTAACACCTGTAGCACTGCCTCCTCATAGTGCAGCCTGCAATCAGAATGTGAAGCAATCACCATAACAGTTATAACTTAGATTATGACTTAACAGCACTGGTTGTGAAAGACTACATTTGAGTAAGTGGAATTTCCCTAATCATTGATTGCAAAAAGTGGGCACAATGAGTCAGGAGCCAAAATGATCTCCCTACTCCTCTGAGACAGGAGTGATGGCTGAGTTTGACTGAACTGGGTTTTATGTGGAAGATGTTTTGCCCACTGGTATCTACGGCATAAAAAAACAGAGCTTTTGTTCTAGGGAAGTTTTTACAACCTCCTTTTTTGTCAAGGGTCAGTTATACACTTTCAATCTCATCTACATTTTTAAAAACAGTTTAAACATAGTGACCAGTATTTTCCAGCCTGTATTAAGTAAACGATAGTTACATCAGCATAGCTGTTGTTGTGACAACATTTAGTTAGAACAGTTATTGAAAATTTCAGATAAAGTGCCCCTCTTGATTTCAAAGGAGTTTGTATTATAATTTGAAAAATGGAGATTACTAAAAGACCAAGACCCTCAAATTCATCCCTCTAGCTTTTTACTAATCTTGAATTACCGAAAGCTTGGGGGAAATAAAATTCACTAAGAAAATAAAATACATAAGAAAAATCTAATGCAATATTTAGGGATATGTCAAAGTATATTGAATAACATATATTCAGGTAACTGAAGCAAGAAAAACTATTCCATTAACTAATCTTTTTCAGAAAATATGTTAATTCCATTAACATATTTTCTCTTTATCAGAGAAATTACCTTCCTGAATTTGTTTCACTTATAGATAATGCTTGTTGTGCTCTACTGTATGTCATTTCAAAATGAAGCTGGGTGGAGCATACATAATCACTATCAATTGATAAAGACTTAGAAGGAATTCTTGTTAGAATTCCTACCATGTCACTTATTATATGGTCTTGGATGACATTTTGCTTCCTCAATTATCTTATCTGTAAAATAGGAATGATAGCATCCTTTGAGCTTTGTAAGGATTAAGGAAATAATGTATATACAATACTTAGTGTAGCGAATATAACAGAATAAGTGCCAAATACATGGTAGCTAATACCCATAGTATGAGTTTATTTGTACATATGTGTGTGCATCAAATTGAAAAACTCTGACTTTGCTTACACTGCTGCTTTTTCAATTTATTATTTATTCTCCTTCTTAGCAAACTTTTTAGCTTTTAGGCTACTAGTCATTCTGACACACTCAAACTTTTGCTACTGTTCTACTGAAATTTTACTTAGGAACAGGCATTCTGCACCCAAGTATTGCTGAAAAACCAACAAAATTCATGCCTTTTTGTTTGTCTGTCCTAAAAAATGAAAATTATTAGAATGTGATGATATATATATATAATCAATATTTTGTTTAGTTTGATTATCCTTTCTACACTCATAGAAGTAGGAAGAGTTTTTTTTTTTAAAGTTCAGTGTTCTTACTTTGACTTCAAACACTTAGAGAAGCAGAGCTCAGTGCTATTTCATATTCACCATAAAATATCCGCTCTAGTGAGTAAGCCTATAGAGCTTACTGAAAATATCTTAGGGGAAGCAGATCATTGCTCACAAAAAAGAGAACTATTTAATTAATCCCCAATATGCATTTCTATTCTGCCCAAAGTCTCCATTGCCACCATGCAGGGGATCTTACTCTAACTCTGACCAGTCTTCTTTGGCATGCAAAATCACTTCCTGTGAAATATAGCACAGGTCCAGCCTCAGGCCAACTTCTATCCCCAGTGGACTTCTCAAAGCTTCTTTGCAACAAAGTTGGTCTCCCACTTGAAGAAAATTCAAGCACAAACTGCTAAGAAGGTAAATTTTCCTCTACATCTCACACTTCCTAAATCCTGGTAATCATAATCAGTGATTCACATATGAACAAGGGTCAGGGTCTGTTTTGGAAGAGTTTTAAATTTTTCAAGTATGATAGACTTGTAAAAAGATAGGTTTCTAAAAGATAAATGTACAACCTACTGAGCTACCACAGCACAGGAAAATGGACCACTAACTTTACATGATGAATCAGGGAAATGCTTTAGAATAGCTGCTTTATGAGGATGAGTAGGATATTTTTGAATTCAACAAGGAAATAATCCAATCAAAATAAAGTAAACATAATTAGAAACTAAAATGTCATTGAGGGTCATGGAGTAAACTTAAATCAGGATAAGAGGTTGGGTCTCTTATCAAAGCAATGTATGCTGTCATGGAGGGTAAGGGTCAAATTGGAGAAAGATTAGAGGCAGAAGTGGCAGTTAAGAAGGTCCTAAAGTCATCTGGGAAGTAGATGGTAGTTGTCTTACCTGAGACTCTGACCAAAGGGGTTAAAAAAAAGATGGGAGAAATTTGTAAATGTAAAATTGACGGATTTTTGACAAGGAAATGGAGCAGTAAAAAACAGTATGTAGGAGGTTTCTAGGTGTCCTAAGGTAGATGTTATGGTTAATTTTGTGTCAGCTTGACTGAGCTAAGGGATGGATACCCAGATAGATGGTAAAATATTATTTCTGGGTGTGTATGCAAGGGTGTTTCTGGAAGAGATGAGCATTTGACTAAGTAAAGAAGAGCACGCTTATCAATGCAGGGGGGCATCATCCAATCTGTTGGGCATCATATGAATAGAACAAAAACATGGTGGAAAAGTGAATTTGCTCTCTGGTAGAGCTGAAACATCCATCTTCTCCTGTTCTCAAACCTCAGCACTCCAGGTTCTTGGGCCTTTGAATGCTGACTGGGACTTACACCATCAGCTTTCCTGGTTCTCCAGTTTGCAGACAGCAGATTGTGGGATTTCTCAGTTTCCAGAATCATGTGAGTCAATTTCAATAATAAATCTCTTCATATATCTATATCTATATCTATTTCTGTATCTATATCTATGTCTATGCCTAACCTATTTCTGTTTCTCTGGAGAACCCTGACTAATGCAATGAATAATTAGGGGGTGATACTACTGACAAAAGGACATTTTGTGGAAGAAGATGCTAAGCTCAGTTTTAGACACTTTTAGGTATATTCTAGTGGAGGTGTCAGGTAAACAGCCACAAATGTTGCTAAAGACATTGATTTGTTAGTAGTATGCAAATGATAGTCGAAGCTTGAAAGATAAGTTTGTACAACATGTGAGGATTGGATTTACTAAAGCAGTGATTATAAATTAAAGAGCAGTACTTCTGCGGGGTGTCATAGCCAAATAACTAGAGGATTATTTTTAATATCCCTTTCTAGGAGTTTAGATAGTTCTCCATATCTACTCTCACAATCCATCCCAGAAGAATGCTGTGTAACTCTGATAATGATCCTCTAGGATCAACTTTAAGTACTAGGCTAGGAAAAGTTAGGAAAACTTTAGTGAGATTTAACAGAAATGGAATCCTGGGGGAAACTTTGATTATAAATGGAGTGTGTGATGGACATTTCCTAATACTCTGTCTTGCCTCAGTTTCCTCACTTTTACATGAGAGTACAATTATTATCTACTTCAAAGAGTTTCCATATAGATGAAATAAGATTACTTATGGAAGAAACTTGGAAAATTTAAGTAAGTATTTTAAACTATTAAATATTATTTTTATTACCTGGAGAAAATATCAAAACTTGGTCTCAACATTGGTCAAACAAATTTATCCTGAAAGGGTAAGACAAATCATGAGTGAATGAAGGGGAAAGTTGTATGTCAGCAGTAGAAAGCAAGGAGCGGGTAGGGGAATTTCTCAATCTAAAGGAAAAGCAAGAAGGAGAATAATGGAGGGCAGGTTTGTACAGAAGAGCTGACAACCCAGTACTGAATAGCTCAAACTAATTTCTTTGAATAATTTGTTTGAACATAGGGCAATTTTCATTACCTAATTACTAGGGCTATTATTTATTTTTCCTTCAAGGATGTACTAAGGGCAACAGAGGTGACTAATTAATCTGAAAGTATAAGTAATTTGTGGGTGAATCCTATTTGAATCCATAAATACAGTGGATCATAAATATTTAACTTAAAACAAAGAACTCTTTAATAAATATATTCCTAGAAGTATCTCTTACCCAGTAAGTTGAGTATGCCCCTAGAGAGTTTGTAGGTGATATGAGATTTACCTTAAAGCTTCAGATTCCTTTCTGTCCAAGAGAACAGACAAGAAAAATTAACTTCATTTATTCAGAACCTTTCACTTCTGTTCTTCCTACCGTGATTTACAATGAACCAATACCATAGCTCAGCTGGGTGGGATATGTCAAAGCAAGAAAAATAGGAGTTACACACAGATTTAAATCTGTAATAGAGCTACCACTAGGATTTAAAAGAAGAATGGACATCTAAATATTGACATCTAAATCTTGGAAGTTCAAAAAAATAAGTTCTAGAATCAAAAGGCAGTTGAAGAGAATCACGGTCATCCCCAACTAAGAATGAAATTAAAATTGTCTGACGATTTCAGCTTCCAAATGCTGATGATCAAATGTGATTTTCTCCTGGGTAAATCTCTTTTTTGCCCTTATAAAAGTTATATATCCCTGGAAGAATAGTTTTTATGAGTTTGCTCTTAGTTAAAGGACAGTTTAAAGCTAGATATTTTTTTTTCTGATTAAGAAAAAGATCACATAGATTTCTCTAACAGAATATTTTATCATTTCTCTTGGTCTTCTCGAAATAATAAGGCACAAAATTACACTTTTCTAAAGATAAAAACTTTATTTTACTGAGTATAAATGAAAACATAATATTTCAGAAAACATATTCAAAAGTAATAAGTTAGCAAAACAGTGATTATAAAAATTCCTAGATTTAAAGAGTTGGGAAGATTAAAATATATCTATGGTGTTCTTAATTATCATTCCAGAAAACCATTACTGCATCTCCATACTGAGAGCTCTGGAGTCAAATATAGATAGATTTTATTTCTACCCATTGTCTGAGCAACTTTCAGCACCATACTGGAAAATCTTGAGCACAGTTGGTTTAACTTTCAAAATGAGAAAATCTTTGCTTTAATCATTAAACTTGTAATAATATATTTTTTTCTTCTTAGAGTGCTGTGAATTCCTTAGGTGTATAGCCAATGTTTCCTTCTATCACTTTTTCCTCTCCCAATACACTTTACTTATACGTGCACATACACAATCAGTTAGTGTTCATTGAGAGGGCTCCTACTTTCAAAATATCTAACTCTTGCTTCAGAGAAGGATTTTTCAACTAATCTCTATCACTTTTAGTAAGTGTTGGAAATATGTGGAAGTCCCTGGGAAAACTTTGCTGATTTGAAGAGACTGCAGAAAATCTTAATCATTTCTTACAAACAAAAGACTAATAGTCATTTAAAGACATGAAATTTAATGCACTCTGGTGATTCAATATTTTCATTTCCGTTTTAAAAATTTCACACCTGCTTCTAAATACTGGGCAATCTTTCAGCTGTGCTCAGATTTCAGCTAACTCTGTCTACCATGAGAAGTGAATTCAAGATTTCTTCAAGTGATTTGAACAGCTAACAAGTCTTACTGTTTAATGAATTGTGTTCTTCACCAAACTTTTTTTCTCCTTCTTTTTCTGGTTCCTCCCTGATAAAATATAAAGTATGAGACTCTGTGAAGTGGAAAAATAATTCGTGAAACATTCCTACAAGTTACCTCCCAAAATGGTGTTTGATATTGATAGGACCAAATAAACGTGCAAGAATTACCATGATTTAAGAATAATTCAAGTTTGTCTTGAAGATAACATGAGAAAATATTAATTTTTATATTGAATGAATGAATACTAGACTAAACATTATGAATATTTGACCATTTTGCCATGAGAACAAATAGTAAATTATATTTTAACAAGTCCTGGCTTCAATGAATCAATAATATTGAGTGCCAATCTAGTAGTTAGTTTGAAATAAAAGTGAATAAAGGTTAAACAGGTGAAATAATAGGGGAATTTATATGCTCAAAATTTCACGTCAGACTCCCCCAAAGTTTAACCTGTCATTACAGAATTCATGGAATCATGTAACATCCCATGATTATTCAGAAAATAAAGCAATTAGAGTAGATTTCTTTGGAAGTAAATTTGTTATAAGACTTTTAAATTGTAATGGTAAAAGACACTAGAGTCTTACTGAATTAAAATAAAGCTGCCCTTTGTTAAACCATTGAAAAATCATTAAGTAGGGTTTAAAAAGTGAGGGAGGGAGGAGCTTCAAGGTGGCAGAAAACTAAGATGTGGAGATCACCTTCCTGCCCACAAATACATTGGAAAAACATCTACATGTGGAACAACTCCTACAGAACACCTACTGAACACTGGCAGAAGACCTCAGACCTCCCAAAAGGCAAGAAACTCCCCATGTAGCTGGATAGAGCAAAAGAAAAAAGAAAAAACAAAGACAAAAGAATAGGGATGGGACCTGCACCAGTGGGAGGGAGCTGTGAAGGAGGAAAGGTTTCCACACACTAGGAAGACCCTTCATGGGTGGAGACTGTAGGTGACAGAGGAGGGGAAGCTTCGGAGCCATGGAGGAGAGCACAGCAACAGGGGTGCGGAGGGCAAAGCAGAGAGACTCCCGCACAGAGGATCAGTGCCAACCAGCACTCACCAGCCTGAGAGGCTGGTCTGCTCAACTGCCGGGGCAGGTGGGGGCTGGGAGCTGAGGCTCAGGCTTCAGAGGTCCAATTCCAGGGAGAGATGGGGGTTGGTTGTGTGAATACAGCCTGAAGGGGGCTAGTGCACCACAGCTAGCTGGGAGGGAGTCCGGGAAAGTGTCTGGAGCTGCTGAAGAGACAAGAGACTTTTCCTTGCCTCTTTGTTTCCTGGTGCGTGAGGAGAGGGGATTAAGAGCGCTGCTTAAAGGAGCTCCAGAGACGGGTGCGAGCAGCAGCTAATAGCATGGATCCCAGACACAGGCATGAGACACTAAGGCTGCTGCTGCAGCCATCAAGAAGCCTGTGTTTAAGCACATGTCACCTCCCCTCCTGGGAGCTGGTGCAGCCCGCCACTGCCAGAGTCTCATTATCCAGGGACAACTTCCCCAGGAGAACACATGGCGTGCCTCAGGCTGGTGCAACGTCATGCCAGCCTCTGCTGCTGGAGGCTCGTCCTGCATCCATACCCCTCCCTCTCCCCTGGGCCTCAAGAGCCAGAACCCCTGAATCAGCTGCTCCTTTAACCACTTCCTGTCTGAGCGAAGAACAGATGCCCTCAGGTGATCTACACGCAGGGGCGGGGCCAAATCCAAAGCTGAATTGAAGGAACTGTGTGAGAAAACAAGAGAAAAGGAAATCTCTCCAAGCAGCCACAGAAGCAGCAAATGAAATCCCCACAATCAACTTGATGTACACTGCATCTGTGGAATATCTGAATAAACGATGAATCATCCCAAATTGAGGAGGTAGACTTTGGGAACAATGATATATATATAATTTTTTTCCTTTTTTCTCTTTTCGTGAGTGTGTATGTGTATGCTTCTGTGTGTGATTTTGTCTGTATAGCTTTGCTTTTACTATTTGTCCTAGGGTTTACTCTGTCAGTCATTTTTTTTTTTTTTTTTGCTGTACACAGGTCTCTCACTGTTGTGGTCTCTCCCATTGTGGAGCACAGGTTCTGGACACGCAGGCTCTGTGGCCATGACTCACAGGCCTAGCCGCTCTGCGGCATGAGAGATCTTCCCAGACTGGGCATGAAACCATGTCCCCTGGATCGGCAGGCAGACCCTCAACAACTGCACCACAAGGGAAGCCCTTAGTATAGTTTTTAATGCTTATTATTGGTAGATTTGTTTTTTTTGGATTGGTTGCTCTCTTCTTTCTTTCTTTTTTCTCCCTTTTATTCTGAGCCATGTGGATGACAGGCTCTTGGTGCTCCAGCCAGGCGTCAGTGCTGTGCCTCTGAGGTGGGAGAGCCAAGTTTGGGACATTGGTCCACAAGAGACCTCCCAGCTCCATGTAATATCATACTGTGAAAATCTCCCAGAGATGCCTAGCTCAATGACAACACCCAGCTCCACTCAACAACTAACAAGCTACAGTGCTGACACCCTATGCTAAACAACCACAAAGACAGGAACACAACCCTGCCCATTGGAAGAGGGGCAACCTAAAATCATAATAAGGTGACAGACACCCCAAACCACACCACAGGATGTGGACCTGCCCACCAGAAATACAAGATCCAGCCTCATCCACTAGAACACAGGCACTAGTCCCCTCCACCAAGAAGCCTACACAACCCACTGAACCAACCTTACTCACTGGAGGCAGACACCAAAAACAATGGGAACTACAAGCCTGCAGCCTGTGAAAATGAGACAACAAACACAGTAATTTAAGCAAAATGAGAAGACAGAGAAACACACAGCAGATGAAGGAGCAAGGTAAAAACCCACCAGACCAAAAAATGAAGAGGAAATAGGCAGTCTACCTGAAAAAAGAATTCAGAATAATGATAGTAAAGATGATCCAAAAACTTGGAAATAGAATGGAGAAAATACAAGAAACGTTTAACAAGGACCTAGAAGAACTAAAGAGAAAACAAAGAGTGATAAACAATGCAGTAAGTGAAATTAAAAATTCCCTAGAAGAGATCAATAGCAGAATAACTGAGGCAGAAGAACAGATAAGTGACCTGGAATATAAAATAGTGGAAATAACTACTGCAGATAGGAATAAAGAAAAAATAATGAAAAGAATTGAGGACAGTCTCAGAGACTTCTGGCACAACATTAAACGCACCAACATTCGAAGTATAGGGCTCCCAGAGGAAGAAGAGAAAAAGAAAGGGACTGAGAAAATATTTGAAGAGATTATAGTTGAAAACTTCCCTAATATGGGAAAGGAAATAGTTAATCAAGTCCAGGAAGCACAGAGAGTCCGATACAGGATAAATCCAAGGAGAAACATGCCAAGACACATATTAATCAAATGATCAAAAATTAAATTCAAAGAAAAAATATATTAAAAGCAGCAAGAGATAAACAACAAATAACACACAAGGGAATCCCCATAAGTTTAACAGCTGATCTTCCAGCAGAAACTCTGCAAACCAGAAGGGAGTGGCAGGACATATTTAAAGTGATGAAGGAGAAAAACCTACAACCAAGATTACTCTACCAAGCAAGGATCTCATTCAGATTTGATAGAGAAATTGAAACTTTACAGACAAGCAAAAGCTAAGACAATTCTGCACCACCAAAACCCAGCTTTACAACAAATGCTAAAGGAACTTCTCTAGGCAGAAAACACAAGAGAAGGAAAAGACCTACAATAACAAACCCAAAACAATGAAGAAAATGGTAATAGGAAATGAACATACATATCAATAATTACGTAAATGTAAATGGATTAAATACTCCAACGAAAAGACCTAGACTGGATGAATGGATAAATATATATATATATATATATATATATATATATATATATATATATATATATATATATATATATATATATGCTGTCTAAAAGAGACCCACTTCAGACCTAGGGACACATACAGACAGAAAGTAAGGGGATGGAAAAAGATATTCCATGCAAATGGAAATCAAAAGAAGGCTGAAGTAGCAATTCTCATATCAGACAAAATAGACTTTAAAATAAAAACTGTTAAAAGTGACAAAGAAGGACACTGCATAATGATCAAGAGATCAACTCAAGAAGAAGTTATAACAATTGTAAATATTATGCACCCAATATTGGAGCACCTCAATACATAAGGCAAATGCTAACAGCCATAAAAGGGGAAATCGACAGCAGCACAATCATAGTAGGGGACTTTACCACCCCGCTTTCACCAACGGACAGATCATCCAAAATGAAAATGAATAGGGAAACACAAGCTTTAAATGATACATTAAAAAAGATGGACTTAATTGATATTTATAGGACATTCCATCCATAAACAAAGAATACATTTTCTTCTCAAATGCTCATGGAATATTCTCCAGGATAGGTTATATCTAGGGTCACACATCAAGGTTTGGTAAATTTAAGAAAACGGAAATTGTATCAAGTATCTTTTCTGACCACAATATTAAGAGACTAGATATCAATTACAGGAAAAAAATCTAGAAAAAATACAAACACATGGCAGTTAAACAATATAGTACTTAATAACCAAGAGATCACTGAAGAAATCAAAGAAGAAATAAAACAATACCTAGAAACAAATGACAATGAAAACACGATGACCCAAAACAGATGGGATGTAGCAAAAGCAGTTCTAAGAGGGAAGTTTATAGCAATACAATCCTACCATAAGAAACAAGAAAAATAAACAACCTAACCTTACACCTAAAGAGATTAGACAAAGAAAAATAAAAAAAACCCACAAAAGTTAGCAGAAGGAAAGAAATCATAAAGGTCAGATCAGAAACAAATTAAAAAAGAAATGAAGGAAACGATAGCAAAGATCAATAAAACTAAAAGCTGGTTCTTTGAGAAGACAAACAAAATAGATGAACCATTAGCCAGACTCATCAAGAAAAAAAGGGAGAAGACTCAAATCAATAGAATGAGAAATGTAAAAGGAGAAGTAACAACTGACACTGCAGAAACACAAAGGATCATGAGAGCTTACTACAAGCAACTATATGCCAATAAAATGGGCAATATGGAAGAAATGGACACATTCTTATAAAAACACAACCTTCTGAGACTAATCTAGGGAAAAAAATAGAAAATATGAACAGATCAATCACAAGCACTGAAATTGAGACTGTGATTAAAAATCTTCCAACAAACAAAAGCCCAGGACCAAATGGCTTCACAGGCAAATTCTATCAAACATTTAGAGAAGAGCTAACACCTATCCTTCTCAAACTCTTCCACAATATAGCAGAGGGAGGAACACTCCCAAACTCATTCTATGAGGCCACCATCACCCTGATACCAAAACCAGACAAAGATGTCTGGTTTTCTTCAAAGAAAGAAAACTACAGGCTAATATCACTGATGAACATAGATGCAAAAATCCTCAAGAAAATAGAAGCAAACAGAATCCAACAGCATGTTAAAAGGATCATACATCATGATTCAGTCAGGTTTATCCCAGGAATGCAAGCATTCTTCAATATACACAAATCAATCAATCTGATAAACCATATTAACAAACTGAAGGAGAAAAACCATATGATCATCTCAATAGATGCAGAGAAAGCTTTTGACAAAATTCAACACTGATTTATGATAAAAAACCTCCAGAAAGTAGGCATAGAGGGAACTTACCTCAACACAATAAAGGCTATATATGACAAACCCACAGCCAACATCATTCTCAGTTGTGAAAAACTGAAACCATTTCCACTAAGATCAGGAAGAAGATAAGATTTTCCACTCTTGCCACTATTACTCAACATCATATTGGAAGTTTCAGCCACAGCAATCAGAGAAGAAAAAGAAATAAAAGGAATCCAAATTGGAAAAGAGGAAGTAAAGCACTCACTGTTTGCAGATGACATGATAATATACATAGAGAATCCTAAACATGCTACCAGAAAAATACTAGAACGAATCAATGAATTTGGTAAAGTAACAGGATATAAAATTAATGCACAGAAATCTCTTGCATTCCTATACACTAATGATGAAAAATTTGAAAGTGAAATTAAGAAAACACGCCCATTTACCATTGCAGCAAAAAGAATAAAATATCTAGGAATAAACCTACAGAGGAGACAAAAGACCTGTACGAAGAAAATTATAAGACACTGATGGAAGAAATTAAATATGGTACAAATAGATGGAGAGATATACTGTGTCCCTGGATTAGAAGTATCAACATTGTGAAAATGACTATACTACCCAAAGCAATCTACAGATTCAATGTAATCCCTATCAAACTACCACTGGCATTTTTCACGGAACTAGAACAAAAAATTTCACAATTTGTATGGAAACACAAAAGACCCCAAATAGTCAAAGCAATATTGAGAAAGAAAAACGGAACTGGAAGAATCAAGCTCTCTGACTTCAGACTATACTACAAAGCTACACTAATCAAAAGAGTATGGTACTGGCACCAAAACAGAAATATAGATCAATGGAACAGGTTAGAAATCCCAGAGAAAAACCCATGCACATGTGGTCACCTTATCTTTGATGAAGGATGTAAGAATGTATAATGGAGAAAAGATATCCTCTTCAATAATCGGTGCTGGGAAAACTGGGCAGCTGCATGTAAAAGACTGAAACTAGAACATTCCCTAAAACAAAAATAAACTCAAAATGGATTAAAGACCTAAATGTAATGCCAGACACTATCGAACTCTTAGAGGAAACATAGGCAGAACACTCTATGACATAAATCACAGCAAGATCCTTTTTGACCCACCTCTTAGAGAAATGGAAATAAAAACAAAGATAAACAAATGGGCCCTAATGAAACTTAAAAGCTTTTGCTCAGCAAAGGAAACCATAAACAAGATGACAAGACAACCCTCACAATGGGAGAAAATATTTGAAAATAAAGCAACTGATAAGGATTAATCTCCAAAATTTAACAGCAGCTCATGCACCTCAATATTGAAAAAGCAAACAACCCAGTCAAAAATGGGCAGAAGACCTATATAGACATTTCTCCAAAGAAAATATACAGATTGCCAACAAACACATGAAAGAGCGCTCAACATCTTTAACCATTAGAGAAATGCAAATCAGAACTACAATGAGATATTATACCAGTCAGAATGGCTATCATCAAAAAAATCTGCAAACAATAAATTCAGGAGAGAGTTTGGAGAAAAGGGAACCCTCTTGCACTGTTGGTGGGAATGTAAATTGATACAGCCAATGTGGAGAACAGTATGGAGGTTCCTTAAAAAACTAAAAATAGAACTACCATACGACCCAGAAATCCCACTCCTGGACATATACCCTAAGAAAACCATAAATCAAAAAGAGTCATGTACCACAATGTTCATTGCAGCTCTATTTACAATAGCCAGGACATGATAGCAACCTAACTGTCCATCAACAGATGAATGGATAAAGAAGATATGGCACATATATATAATAGAATATTACTCAGCCATATAAATAAATGAAATTTAGTTATTTGTAATGAGGTGGATGGACTTAGAGTCTGTCATACAGAGGGAAGTAAGTCAGAAAGAGAAAAACAAATACCGTATACTAACACATATATATGGAATCCAAAAAACAACAGAAAATATTGTCATGAAGAACCTAGGGACACGACGGTAATAAAGACACAGACCTACTAGAGAATGGATTTGAGGATACGGGGAGGGAGAAGGGTAAGATGGGACAAAGTGAGAGAGTGGCATGGACATATACACACTACCAAATGTAAAATAGATATCTAGTAAGAAGCAGCTGCATAGCACAGGGAGATCAGCTCGGTGTTTTGTTACCACCTAGAGGGGTGGGATAGGGAGTGTGGGAGGGAGGGAGATGCAAGAGGGAAGAGATATGGGGATATATGTATAACTGATTCACTTTGTTATAAAGCAGAAACTAACACCATTGTAAAGCAGTTATACTACAATAAAGATGTTAAAAAAATAAAAACAAAACAAAACAAAAAAAGAAGTGAGGGAAAGCTGGTTTACTAGTCAAGTTCTAAATACTGAGGAAACAACAAATGGAAGAGTGTTTATTTTAAATCTGAAAATTTATCAAATATCCCTTTTCAATGGAAATAATCTGAATACAACTTTAAACTTGTGGTCATAATGGATCACACTTGTTCTAGGTATTCCCAACCTAGGACTTTAGCCATATTATTTGCATTTAGTCTTGCTAACAACTCTGCTTCTATTATTTTCAAGAGTTATTATACTGCCTTCTGCAAAGAAAGGCGATATCTGTATTTCCCAACCTTCTAGAACATAATAAAGAAGCAAATGTTTCTGCACAAAGCCTCTTTGAGCTATTTAATTTACTTTTTGACAAGAGGAGAATGACACTGAGCACTCCACAGAGAACAAAAGCAATTTTTCATACCATGAAATGCAAATGATGATTTAATCATTACTAGAAAAAACATTAATATATATTCAGGAAAATCTTATCCTGTCTTCTCTTGTAGAACTAGTGTGGCTTAAACACATGACATCTTAAAAAAGGGTAACTTTCCATTTCTTAAGAAAAACATTTTAAAGTTTTTATTTTGATGGAAATTAGTTAAAGAGAAAAAAAGTCAATTAAAATTTAACCAACAGTAGAGGTTAATCCTCTATATCCCTGATGACTTTCTTCATCATTATATATTACCATTCATTCACCTAATTTTAGAAAGACCTGAACATCTTTATTAAAGGAGATATTTTTAATAATACTGCAAACTGTGTGTGTCTATATATATACATATATATATATATATGGGCAGTTCATGAAATCACTGAAGAGTTGGGTAGGGTAGAAAGAGTACAGAAATATTACATGTACAGTATTAATTTCTAACTTGGCAAATGTTAATGGTGAGAATAATATATTTTATATACTATATTAGAAATAAATAACAGTGGGTAGAAAATTTGTATATTATAAAAATAAAATTATTATTTTATACTTATGAGGGTCTGCCTTGAACTTTGTCAGGGCAATATTTCAACTAGAATCCCATAAAATATTGTGATACCCTAGATCCCAGAAGACTTAGAACTCCCATACCTAAGCAAAGGCAATACTGAAGGAACCCTCTGACTTTGATATCAGCCCTACATTGTATGTCAGACCATTTTATGCAATTCTAGAGTAGACAAGCTAAGGGCTGTCAGGCTGATTCATGAAATAATGTACCATTCTTCCTTCATAAACACACACACTTTCACAGGCAAGAGACTTGATGTTTGCTGAATTAAATACTTGGGATAACCCATCCGTATTGCCCTGTGCCTCTTTTAATTTACCTTTGTGACCAACAAAACAATCTGGTTCTTAACCTAAAATATATCAGGGATGGATAGCTCCCTTAAATCCATCTTCTCCTTTTAGTATTATTAAATTCCATTTTCCTGTCATTCTTTATTCAACATATTCCAAAAAAGCTTATTGTTATTTCCATTCAAGTTATTTCTTTTGACCTCTCTATATTATATTAATGGCTTTCACCAGGGTTGGAAATTAGGAATCTGCTTTTCTATGATCCCAGAATAAGCAGTTACTGAATCCTGCTAGTTTCTCCCTGCATCAAATTTTTATTTTTATTATTTGTTGATCACCATGGCAGCAATCATTTTCAAGAGTTCATAACTTTAGCTAGTTTCTAGGCGAACCCATCATTTTAGCCATCCCATCTTACTTTCTAAAATATGTCCTGCACAGGAAATTATCCTCTGAAGTACTACTCTGATTATAGCCTATTCTTCTGGAAATGTTTAAATTATTGTTCTACACGTCATTAAGATGTTCACATTTATTAACATGAAGTTGTACAAAATGATGTTTAATAACTTTTAATCTTTTATATTGGTGTGTGTATACCATTTATCACTTTATTGTTTTTAGTTATTTGTGTTATCATCCTCTTTTGCTTGATTTGATCTTCTAGAAAAATGTATATTTTACTATATTTCAAATGATCCATCATAGTTTTCTTTTACATATTTGGTTTTCAGTTCTATATTTTATGCTATTTATCATTGTAGCATCCTAATGTTTATCAATATATACTTTTTATAAAATTTTCTTAAAATTATCTTTTAATTGTTAAAAATATATAAACAGCTCATACAAATCAATATCAAACAAACAATGCAATCAAAAAATAGGCAGAAGACCTGAGTAGACATTTTTCCAAAGAAGACATACAGATAGCTAACAGGCACATGAAAAGATGCACAACATTGCTAACCATTATAGAAATACAAATCAAAAGAACAATGAAATATCACCTCACACTTGTCAGAATGGTTATCATCAAAAAGTTTACAAATAATAAATGTTGGAGAGAATGTAGAGGAAAGGGAACCTTGCACACTTTTGGTGGGAAGGTAAATTGGTGCAGCCACTATAGAAAACAATATGGAGTTTCCCCTGAAAACTAAAAATAGAGCTACCATATGATCCAGTGATTCTACTCCTGAGTATATATCTAGAAACAATGAAAGCACTAATACAAAAAGATAAATGAACCCTAATGTTCATAGCAGCACTATTTACAATAGCCAAGATATGGAAGCAACACAAGTGTCTATCAACAGATTAAGATGTGGCGTATATATACAGTGGAATATTACTCAGCCATAAAAGAGAATGAAATTCTACCATTTGCAGCAACATGGATTGACCTAGAGACTATTATGCTCAGTGAAATAAGTCAGAGGAAGACAAATACTGTATATCACATATGGAATCTAAAAAATAATACAGGGGCTTCCCTGGTGGCACAGTGGTTGGGGGTCCGCCTGCCGATGGGACGTGGGTTCATTCCCCGGTCTGGGAGGATCCCGCGTGCTGCGGAGCGGCTGGGCCCGTGGGCCATGGCTGCTGGGTCTGCGCATCCGGGGCCTGTGCTCCGCGACGGGAGAGGCCGCAGTGGTGAGAGGTCCGCGTACTGCAAAAAATTAAAAAAAAATAAAAAAAATAATAATAATACAAACGAATGTATATACAAAACAGAAACAGACAAACAGATATAGAGAACAAACTAGTTGTTAACAATGAGGAGAGGGAAGGTGAGAGGAGCAAATTAGCGGTATTGGATCAAGAGATAGCAAACTAATATGTATAAAATAGATAAGCGACAAGGATATATTGTACAGCACAAGGAATTATAGCCATTATCTTGTAGTAACATTTAACGGAATATAATCTGTAAAAATTCTGAATCACTATGCTGTACACCTGAAAGTAATATAATATTATAAATCAACTATACTTCAATAAATGCTTGTTTAAAATTAATACAACCCTCAGAGATTCTCAGTTGACTACAGAAAATTATCCAAACACCTTAGACTGCGTTCAAGAGTTTTCAGTCTCACCTCAAAGTATTTTCTAGGTTTAGTACCAACATGGGATTTCTTTTAAAACTATGTTTCCTTCTTTCCATGATCTCCCTTGCTCTCATTTGAGCCATTTTTATTTCCTCCTGTATTAGTGCATTGACGACCCTGCTTACATTCTTGTCCCTTTTCTTTGGTTTGTTCTTAATATAACTGCCACTGATCCTGCTAATGTTTAAATCAGATGAGTTCATTATTTTGTTCAAAACCCTCTCAAGGCTGTTGTCTTTGCTCAAAAATAAAACTAAAGTCCTACTAAGTGCCTACAAAGCAAGACTGTCTGACCCTGCCATCTCTCTGACTACATCTCCTCCCAGGCTCTCCAACTCACTTGATGCTGAAACTTCAGGGCTCTCCTTATTTCTCTAGAAGAATGCCTCTTTCACTCTTTGTGCTCCCGTAGTATCTGCCTTACATTTCTCTAATAATGTGCATCTCTCTGTATACCATATTACAATTACTTGCATCTCTCTTGCCACTCTCCTGCTAGTTTAGCAGCTTTTTGAAGGAAGACACAATTTATTTTCCAGCTAGTGTCTGAAAAACTGCCCCATCAACATGTAAAGGTTTAGACAAATATGTCTCTGATGTGGCGATAAATGCATGTTGACTCATAATAAATAAAGTTGAGGGCATTCAATTCATTATGGGCCCAAAATGATATTACATTAGAATTAATTTATATTGCTATTTTAAACATTTTAATTAGATACAATTATGTGTTCTTCCTATAAGATTTATAGGAAATATACCATTTAAATATACACAGTCAATCACAAATGAGTGAGTGTAGCCCTTTACAAGCACAATTTCAGGTATTTCTTCAGTTTTTAATAATTTCCTGAGCCTGTTGTGTTGAGAGGGTAGTTATATATATGTAGCCTGCAAGAAACTCCCAAGACTAACAGGCTTCTCTCAGATCACTCTGCTGATATCTCAGAATCCGGGAAGGTAATGATGGATACTTAGATCAGTCCCACTTATACACTGTGAATAAGCCTAGCATTGATCAGAGTGGCTAAAAAATAAATTTGAGCTGGTTTCATTACTGAAAGTAAAGTTCAAGTCTGTGAGTCTCTATGAGTCATTAGTTCCCTGCAGAATGTACCGCACGATTCCTCTAAAGGACGATGCTTCCACCGGAAAGACAGATCTAGTTTTCTCACATTAGGTGAGAACTGGATTATTTAGCTGTGTGTTATTTTTAGCAAATTTGTCTGTACAACATTTATTAAGACTTTTTTGTTTTCTTGAAGTGTGGGGACATTTGGGCAAATGGACACTTTTGAAAGAGGCACGTTGCAAAAGCAGTTCCATGTCGTTTTATTTGATTGGTCTTAACTATGTTACCATTTCCCTATTGAGCTCCAAAAGAATATCAACAGAAAGAAATGTATCTCTAGCTTTTGTTTTAGTTTTCAGAGTTTTTTTTTTTTTTTTTAATAATGATAAGCACTTCAGAAAAACTGAGAAGTCCTTTCCTTTGGCATGTTTCTTGAAAAAGGAAAAAAAAAAAAAAAACCTTTTCTTTTAATGTGCTTCTCTGATGGTGAGAAAGATTCCTGTCTCACACTGTAATTTTAGTTTTTCTGCATATGTTAGGGACCAAATAGGCACAAGATAGTCTTGGTGTCCCAATTCTGTAACCAGCAGAACTCTGTTATCTCCTAGTCAGATTTTCAGACAGCAAACTGCATCAGCGAGACACAGCATCTTGTGCAAATTATTTAAATGATAAAGTTTTTCTTTTCTTAGAGTTAAAACAGCAATAATAAGAATATATCTGTCATAGTAGTATTCTAAGTATTAAGTGAAATAATAAATGTAAAGGATTTAGCACAATGTCTGGCATAAAGTAAGGGACTGGTCATTTTGTTTTAAAATCTATTTTTGATTTTTTTTTTCCTTCTGCTTTTCTGTTTCTTTTCCCTAATCCAGTGATATTCAACCAAGGGCAGTTTTGCTCCCTGACCACTGACCTCACCCAAGGGAATATTTGTCAATGTCTGGAGATATTTTTGGTTGTCATAACTGGGAGAGGGGAAGCTAGTGAAATCTAGTGAGTGTCAAACACCTTACAATGCACAGGGCAGGCCCCCAAAGTAAGAATTATCAGTCTCAAAATGTAAGTGTGTCCAGGTCAAGAGACCAGCTTTCAACTATGCCCTTCTCTCCCATCTACCAACTTACCTCATTCTTATTCCTCTACTGCCCTCTGCTTTTTCCTTTTATTTATTATTATATTTGTGTCTGTATTCCTTAGAAGCAATATTTAAGTAAACCGTAAAACTTGAATCTTATTTTACTTTTGTGTCTTTAAAATATTGCTATGAAAAATGATCCGCATCATTCTCACTCTGGTATTGGGAGAGGCAGTCTGCGTGGGCCCTAAGCATCAGTGACCTTCCGAATTGAGTGTATCAAATAGCAAGAGTTATCCTCCCCAGATACCAAGCAGTTTCTGTTGCTAGTTCCAGAAATAACTACTTAGATCCAAGTGACCAGAGTGTGTTTACCATGTAATTGCTTGCTCCCCAAGGGAGGTGAGAGGGGAGCTGGCTTGTTTGCTGCCTGCTGCCGAACTTGCTGAACACTTGACCCTGGATTTCTCAGTCGTGGTGCAGTATTGGGTACATAATCTTCCTCTGAGCCCATTATGTCACCCTGTGGGTTTTGAGGGCAATGAGAATGGGCATTACCGTGTGGATTCTCATACTGTTGCTTAACTGCAAATGATCATTTGTACTGCTCTGATCCACCATGTCTCGTTATCTAATTTTGGGTTGTAGGGAGTTGTGGTGGATTTACTCATTTCCCTCTGTGAGGTTGGGAGTTTTTCCTTACTGCACAACCGGCTAATCTGTGCGAATCAGAGTGCCCTGTAGATTTCAATTCATAAGGTTCTTTTTTTTGTTTTGTTTTGTTTTGTTTCTGTTCCAATACTATAGTAATGGATCATAACAGGTTTATTCCATCATATCAATTACTGGTAGAGCCAAGATTTGAGCACAGATCTCTCTGACTCCAAACTCCATTCTCTTTCTACCTCATCAGGTATGCTTATTTTGGTTTTATCTTAATACCTTTTAACTGCTCTACATAAACTTTTTCAAATTTTAGATTTTCTAATAACTCCGCCTTGAGTTGCAATGATTCTTGAAGTATGGACTTGGATTTTAAATCTGCTAGACTGTAAATTCCTCAATATCTGAGTCTTACTAATCTTTGCATTTGTAGACTATAAACTTAGAAAATACCACAAACATCTATTTAGTAAAACTGAGACAGCAATTTATATTTCATTCTTACACATGGTTTTGTTAGCCCTTAATATGGTTTTGATATTGTGGGAGGTTTTATAAAATTATTTTATCAATACTATTTTGAATATATCTCAGTATTATATGCTTTCATGAGGGCTTGTCTTTATGCAATCTGAAGATCCCAGCCTCAGTCCCTGAGGGCTATTAAACAGTTTATCTGTTGACAAATCTTAGAAGAAAGGATATGGTCCTCCAAAGGTTGGCCCTGAACTCAAGTCATGTAAAGAAAGCTACACTCAAATAATTATTTCAACAATTTTCTTGGAGCTATTTCACCAGCTTTAGCCAATGTTCAGTTCATTTATCTCTTTTTCTCTTTTATGTCTCTATTTTCATATTTACCTCACTTTGATTTTAGTATATAGTTATAGGAAAAATATTTTATATTAAATCAAGGTTTTACAGCTCACTTGATATTCAACCACTTTAGCAGGAACAGTGATATTGTACCATAAATTGAAAGAAAAAAAAAGTTTCTGCATAGACTGATAAGAGATTTACTAACTTCTTGCTTGATATTGAAATTCTTCATTTTTTAAAAAAATTCAATATAACAAGGAAAAATGAAGCATGACTCCAGACCTCATTTTGGTATTGGTGCCATTCTCCAGGGTTGTTCATACATAAATTCTCTTCAGGAATAAATGCTTTACATTGTCCAGAGGAGAAACTTTTTTTTAAAGTAAGTGTGAATTTTTCAGTTTTGTAGGGAAAATTCTTGAGCAGTTAAATGTCACTCTTATTACAACTGCACACTCAGCACACTTCCTCTACCATAGCAGGTTACACAATTTAAATCAATTTATTTTTTAAGCGTATAGCTTATTCTGAACCAACAAGCATACAATATATGTTTTAAATAATGTTTCTACTGAAAATCAGTATTTTCCAGTTTTTATGAGCACTGTAGGTAACATGATAAATAGAAAATAACTTTTTCATTGCATATTCAAGCCCTCTTTAAGAAGCCACACATAGTGGAGAATGGGTTATCTCACATCTTGTATCCTTATGATAGGTCAAACAAATAAAAATTTTTCAAATCTAGCTTCACATATTCTGCAAATATGTTTGCCATTAGTGATAAATACAAAGATTACTATAATACTTAATTTAAATATGGAAAACAAGCAAACAGAACAGGGAAGTAAATTTATAAATGCTGCCTTCTCTGGTTTTAGAACATAATGCTATATTTAACCTCTTTTTTTTTTTGGTACGTGGGCCTCTCACTGTTGTGGCCTCTCCCGATGCAGAGCACAGGCTCCGGACGCGCAGGCTTAGCGGCCATGGCTCATGGGCCTAGCCGCTCCACAGCATGTGGGATCCTCCCGGACCAGGGCACAAACCCATGTCTCCTGCATCGGCAGGCGGACTGTCAACCACTGCGCCACCAGGGAAGCCCTAACCTCTTTTTTAAATGTTCTAAAAATGCATTATGTGGGTTATTTCTGAGTTTTCAAAGCCTATTGAAGTCTTATAATCATCAAGAGCAAGAAGGACAAATGTTATAAAGCTTGTTCTTTTTTGTGCTGAGTTATGTGTATTAGTTAAACTTCTAGTTGAACTTCTCAACCATTGGATAATATATATATATATATATATACATACACATATATATGTATATATATATATGACTCCACATTACAGTCAATCTAATACCTAACACATTGGAGAGACATGGTCTATTACAAACGTTTTTAAACCATATTTTCCTTACTCTCACTGGTATCTTGCTTTCAAATTCTGTGTCTGTGCTGCATTTGTTTAACTTTGATTTTAAAGCTATTGAATTGATTGTGTGCTCTGCCATGTCTAGTACATTGTGGGATAAATGGGCTGTAATCAGCTGGAGTATTCCAGTATGCAAATGACTTGCTGGGACTAAGTTAGCACACTGGGAACTGTGCTTCCTCTTTCTGGTCACCAGAGTACCATTTATCAAATTGCCATTGCAGTGGGCTCAGTGATAGGCTGAGAGCTCTGAATAAGTTAATTGCAGATCCTTAAGGTACCTAACTTACCCTCACAACCCAGCTGAAAACAGGAATACAGGCAGTTCAGTTTGCCTATAAGCACTGAGTTGATGGTCTATTAAGAGCTCTAAACATTTTAGAACGGCTATATAAATGAGCAAGGTTTCTTCACTTGCCCATTTATTCTTTTAAATATCCTGCCCTTCCAGGGACACAGAAGGTACAACTGTTCTTCTGCTTGTCTCAAACTTTGGGGAATCTGTTTTTTAGCTGTTGGCAAAGAATTCCTCTTACTTACCTTCATGACTTAAGGAAGCTTTGTCAGATGTGGGAAAGCTATCGCTGTGCATCTGAATTTTGAGGATGAAGTGGAAGTACTCTGCAATGTCTTGATTTTTCTAGGTTGTCTGGGACTGTTTTAAGTACTTCCAAAAATAAGCTAATGAGGCTTACATTCTATTTAGGGGTGGAGGAAATCAGTACACTGTAGATTTTCCTTGCATATTTCAACCAACATAACATGCAATTGAAGACACATGGCACTTGGACTCTTCAATTAACTGCTGTGAGAGATGAATTTTGGAAAGGGAGAAGGTCAAATGAGAAGAGAATAGATCAGGGTTAATGCCATCTTTCTTGAATGGCATCTTGGACTTTGAGCAATGGTAATTAACATAAAATGATTCTCTTTTTCATTAAAAAACATTCTGACTGTGGAGCCACACTGAATGATATGACTTTGGGATGTTGAGGCCCTTGGGGGAAAAATATTCAGACATTTAAAACAACTCAATTAGGGAAAAAAAGGATCTTTCTGAAACTAGAGTGCTTGACTATATGCCCAAAAGTATAGAGAATGGCAGGCATGGAACACCCCCCCTGCCAAACCTGCCAAACCCTTTATGAAAAGTACTATCTTCCATTCCATTTATGAGAAGACTCATGCTTTAGGGGAAGTCCTGAGTAAAATAATTAAATATAAATTAATCTATGAATTTTAAAGGAAAAACGATATGCATTATTTTGCAGGAATATTTGACAGTTTCCACTAACATTTACTGTGCAACTGAGATATGTAAGTGGTTAGTCAGAAAAAGAATTTAAAAAATATTGTATACCTTTTAAAGCATATGGGACTCTAAAATTGTCTAAATCAAAACAGTATAAAAAATAACTCTGTCTTTCACACCAACCCATATTAAGAAATTTAATTAAATACACACATATATGTACTGTGTATATTCATATATATATATAGATAGATAGATAGATAGATAGATATAGCATTCCGATTTGTGTCTATGTATGAATGTAGATACATATTATTATGTAAGCATGCAAACTGGGAAACAATTGCATTGCACAATAATAATTTATACTTTTCAAATAATTTTTTATTTCAGCTACAGACAGTGGTAAAATGCTTATGATTTTTCAGAATTTATTCCTAAATCTTTTTTCTTCTTTAAATGTGCACTCTTTTAAAACCCAAGATTTTTATATCCTGGTTAAAAAGAAATATATTGGGTTGCAGTTTGGAAAGAGCAAGATCTGTCATTGCATTTTCTTGTGACTGTCAAGAGCCTACGTTTCCTTCTGTAAGATCAGTGTTTATAAATCACTTGCTTTCTAAGCAAGCACTTAACAGACATCATCTCTTGAAACATCACAATATTCCTGTGAGGGTAAAAAGGAGCAAATAACATTCTTCTCAATGATCAGAATCTGAGGCCTTTGGCTGAGTTACTGAAACACAATGACGACTGTGTCAAATCACACAGTAAATTTAGAGCAAATATTATAACCCAGGGGCAGTATTCTCACTACCATGGTTGCAACTGGTTTCTCAGTGCAGTTGAATGTCCTTTACCTCTTCTAAGGGGGTGTGGGAGACACTACATTTATGATAAAAATAGGTACATATTTCTTCTAGCAATACACTTATGGGTTAATGTGAATTTCACTTGCACACTCAATTCCCCAGTTAGATTTAAGCAGCTCACAGTCTAAACAAAAAAATAACATTCACCATATTTCTGCTTGAATTTTATTTTTCAAAAAGCTTTCTCTTTCTACCTGACTCAACTGTGACAACCAAGATGACAAATTATTTTTCTTTTGATTACCCATCCTCAATATATATCTGTAATCATGTACAGTTTTTTTTTTCTGGAACATTATGACATTTCTATGTGATATGTTTCCTGGGTAAAAGGACTCTTTTATTATATAAAGGGTTACTACAAGGGTTAGCAATATTAATGCATAATGTCATACGTGGTTGTTTGGACATTATAGTGGAGGCTGCTTACAGTTGTCCTGTTTATTGTTGGCTGTGAATGTCTGCTGTTCTAATGTGACATGTTCAGTAAAATGACATGGATCACTGGTTGGTTCAAGGTTGCCGCTATAACACTATGAGGTCAATAAAAAATAATTTTTCCCTGTCTAAAATGTTCCTCAAACCTTGTCCATATAAAAATAAATGGGGTATTGACTAAAATTCCACTTATTTACACACTGTCATGATATTTAATACTTTAAATCAGATTGCTAATGATCCCTCCCACATTGGGAAGAAAACCACTCTACTGAGTTTCATAAAAATGTGGTTTCTGGAGGAAATCTTTCTATTGAGGCCAATTGAAAGTTTTAATAGTTCCAATTTAAGAGTTCCAATAGTTTGATGAAAATGCATATGGGTGTGCAAACTTGTTTCTATTTGTCACTTTCACAAATTCAATATATATTTGACTTATCTCTTGAGTAAAGAAGCAGGTGGTCAAATGTTAAAATTAGTTGAAGCATTGTTTTATAATCTGAGGAGTTCCCTTAAAAGACAGGCATAAAGGCTGAATTGAGGCAAATGAACTGAGCTCCACTGCTCCCCCCCACCCTCTGCCCCAGGAAGGAGGAGCAGCCCAGCTCTGACTTCTCTTTTATATTAAGCTTTTTTTTAGATTTCATGAGAAGAAAAGGTTTGTGAATATGGGGAACAAAACAAGTAAGTTCAGCACCATTAGTTGAAGATCTGGCTGTTTTACCTTCCTTGAGGCACCCTGAATAAACTGGACTGAGGACAGAGATCACTGTTTTCATCTCCATATTTATGATATGGGACCAGTCATACCTTTCTCTACTGTAGCTAGGAAAACTGTATGAGAGCATTTTGAAAGGCATTTGCAAAAGATTACTCATGATTACCTAAGTTTTTAGTAATGTACATGATTCCTTACTAATAAACTCAGATTGAATGGCAACCATTCATGAGAATTCTGAATGCCTTAATTTGAATTTATACAATTGATAAAGTAAGATTAGTCCAGTGGTTAAACTCATTTTCTTAGAGCATTTGACAAAGTAGGCCCTTGAGCAAGTTAACCCTCTCTAAGGTCCCATTTTCCAATCTGTGGTGAAGGAAAAATCATAGTATTAACTTCAGGGGTGGTTTGTTATAAAATACGAGGATAGATTCAAAGTAAGTAGAGCCATACCTGGCACAGCAAGTGAGCATAGTAATCAATAAATGTTTATTATTGTTGTCAATATCATTATTATTTACATATCTTTTGTAAACTTGTTGGTAAATTCATCCCTGATTATTTGCTGTTTGTGTAAAACAAGAAAATAATTTGAAAAGAGGAGGAATAAAAATATGGCTTTGAAACGACTCAGTTTTGCTATGTCTCCCTTTTTTTAATTTTTAAACTTCTGCTGAGATCATAACAAACTCATGTGAGTCATTATGATCTCATGAGAAGTATATGAGATGCTTTCATTGAAATTTCACTGAAATCTTAATACAATCATTATGGTTCTTCCACTGAAATCATAATCCTATGTTGTGAAGCCATCATGGTGTATTCTGTCAATGCATAGTAAGGGAGTCCTCATATACAGACTATTGGCATGATAGACTATAATGGCTCTTTCCTAGCTGCCATGGTCCACTGTGACAATGCACAGCGAAGGAGGCTTTAATGCACTGATCTGAGGCTGAAGAGTGGTTCTCCACTATACAGAGGAGGGATAGTCTGATGAATATTTTGATGAAAAGCTGGTGGCTAGATTTTCATTAATTTTTAACAAGCTTCACAGTGATAAAGAGATTAGTGTGCGTCATACTAGTGCAAAGTTCAGGTTTTATTTAAGAATATATACCAGTTGTCATCTTCCCAAGATTCAAAACAACTTCTGAAAGCCTTTGTCTCTACCTATCAAGGACGAGAGCACCTTGTGGGGTTCATTAGTACATCCTTCAGGGTAACCTCCTAAGTTAATCATCCCAGAATCTTTGCCAACCACTAACAGAAGCTGCAGAAAGCACTTCCTCATTATTCCTAAACAATATCTCTCTGCTAGTGATTTATTACTGGGAATTCTGGATCCAAAAAGTGAAGTGTTTTCCTAAATTCATTTCTAAACGGAAGAAAAAAATTCAAATACATTTTTAGGAAACTTTAAAAGTCTTAAAATTAATGAACAAAATATAGTCATTTTCAAAGTCTTAATTAATCATCCATGACCATATGAATGCTTTTTCTTCACTGTGGAAGAAACTGTTAGATTGTATGCATGGACACGCATTTGTCCTGATTTTTAAATTTGCTTGCTTAAATAAAAGCTATAGCCACCTTTATGTATTTTGCAATTAACTAAAATTACTAACCAATTGGGAATCCAATTTACAAGATAATTCTAAGACTAACAGTCCAATAAAAGTTAGAAAATTAGAAAACATTTTGCAGAGTTTTAGCCTTTGTTTCTTCTCAGGGCTGGACCTTATCCAAGTTTGATGTTGCCCTTTTCTACTGACAATTTTTTTTTTCACTTCTTTCCCTTTACATTACTTTTCCAGGTATGTGGACTATTTTCTTAACATACTTTTGCCCTCAGCTGAATGTCAGATCATTCTTTCTAAAGTGTGAACTTACATCTACAGTTACCTCTGCATCTATGTGATTTATTTTGTTATTAACCCTTCAAGGAGTATAGTGCTATCATATAAAAATTAAGTCTTACAATCCAACTTCTTAAACATCCCAAAGAAATTAAAGTTAAGTGACAGGATTTTTTTGTGTGTCAAGAAAGCTCTTTGTATAACCCATGCCACAGAATTAATTTCATTTTTGTTTGAAAGGCTCTCCATGACTAGACTCACCAGTGGCCCAGAAGTAGTAGAAATAAGACTGAAGACAGACTAATAATAATTAAATAACAATAATATCTAACACAAATATGCTAGTTATTCTCTATCTGCCCAGCCAGATCCATTCTCCCTTTTCTCTGCTTTGTGTCTTGGTGGGTTGAGGCCTATGGGTTTTATTGCTTCAGTTTCCTTGGCCTTTGGTATCCAGTTGGTTGCAACTGATGGGAGGCATAAGCAAGAGGTAGGAGGAAATGAGAAGGTGGTCAGCTATTTTTTTCCTTTGCTCCCTTCTGCTTCAATTCAGCAGCCTGACAGTGGCTGAGAATCAGTTCTCTGGCCCCAATAAAAATATCAGGCCTATGGTAGAAATGACTTTCGGCTCTTGCTACTTCCTGGGCATCTTAACATGTATTTTTGGTTCCTTTACACTGGGGCACACATCAGTAAATGTTTGCATCATTAAAAATTTTCAGTTAAGTTCTTTGTGTAGAATTATATTTCCTATTAAGACTATTATTGATATAACAAATGGCACCAAGACTGGTCCCCAAGAAACAGACTATCAAGATGGCTTTCTGAGACTGGTTACACTCACCAAGGATATAGAAATTACTGTGGCATTTATGCTTGATGACCACAGATTGACTCTAATAATTTGCTTTGTTGGTCCACTGAAGCCTGTACTCAAAAGTATCCTAGTGTCAATAAGGTTAAAACTCAAGAATATCCTTGGCAGGCTATATAAGATTAAATGCAAACACTTTGAGATGGGGAGTGGGTGCTGGGCATGCTGTCATTTTTATATTAGGATCCATCCTTTCAGCCACTGTCTATGCCACAGACAGGGATATTCCTTTCATCAGGGCACTAAGAAATGCATTGTCAAGAGAAGTACCAACATCCTTTGAAAAATTCTGTCTTGGCTGCACTCTGGAGGTTGGAGAAGATGGCTGGATATGTTGCCACTGCATTGTGTGCCTTAATTTCAATAATTAGCTCCTTGAGACACAAAGGTAAGACAGCAGCACCTGATCATCAGAGACTAAGTGGGAGCAATTGCCACAGGAAACAATTGGTAATTAAAGTGCTTTGACATCTAAGGATATTTGGCAATGGCTAATAGATATGTGTCCTTAAGAATGAAATATCTAGGTAACCTACTAAGGTGTCTCCGCCAGTTTCCCTTTGGCAGGCCTGTGTATCACAGCTTGTGTGAGTGTCAGATGCTAATTGTTCACAAATGCTCCTTCTTCAGAGAATCGTTCTCTGCTGAACAGATGTCACTTTGTTGACAGGGCTGAGAGGGCTGATCTCTTTATCCTAGGGTGTCCTATGTCATATTTAAGTGTTCCATGTCATGGAGTTACAAAAGCCCAACCTCCATTGTCTTAATAGCGAGACAAATTCTGTGGTGCAAATCATGACAAAGCTGACAAAGGGATCAGCCTAAATAAATGTAGACTTAAGCTGAGCTATCCACTCCTTGCATAACTTCTTTCCTCACATTGTCTTGCCTGCCTTACTCCTTTTCTCTAAAGAATACTTACTTATTTAATAATATACTCTTGAACGCTTATTTAAGTCTGCTTTTAGAAGACTTTCCTTAAGTTTACTGGAGCAAACAAAAACAGCATCTCACCTTTCCCCTAGCAAAGGATATTCTTAATTTGAATAAATAATGTCAATTGGCAGCATCTCATTTTCATTTTCTAGGAAAGGAATTATACCTTTATTACCTTACCTCCTCATATAGATCAAGAAGGACTTTTGACAACCAAGTAAAGAATAACTTTGACTAAGAAATTCATTTTTTGGTGGAGACGTACAGAAACAGGCACATGTACACAAAAATTACTGGCCTCATGATATACCCCATTACACAGAAGTATCTGGACTGCTGTAAATGTGGAATGACTATTGAATGCCCGGTTATAGTGCCAACCAGGAGAATACATTTTGTAAAATAAGGGTGCTATTCTATATGATTCAGAATAAGCTTTAAACTAAAACCCACACATGTTGGTATACCTTTGATAGCCAGAGAGTAGAGGTCTGGGAAGCCAGGTAGGGAGGTGAGTGCTTCCTCCTTCTCTATCTCTCTCTCTATATATATGCAACATCCCTATGCCACTTAGAGAATTTTTATTTCTCTTTCCACAACCTTAGGCATGGCAGGTTTGGGACTCTTAGAGAAGAATGTTTCCATGAAAGAGCATAGCCATTCTTCCAGTAAGTTGGTAGCTAAGACTATCTCAAGCCATTCGGGCTCCTTATGCCACTATACTGCAAGCAGACTGACCAATCCTAGTTATCAAAGGGTTGAAAAGTCATTATAAAATTAGTAAAAGAAGACTATATTTTGAAACAAGGAGAATCTCTGAGGCACATTTTAATAATCCACATCCAATAATAATGATCAAAAGTAAACTGCAGCGGCCCAGTGATGACAGGATCATTAAGGTCTTTGATCTTGTAAAACTGATGACTTGGGTCACTTCTCTGGGTACAGAACCCAGACCAACTGAGTTGCTGACAGAGGTTAAGGGGAACATAGAATAGATGATGTAAGAAGGAAGCAATGGTTAACAATTTAGGATTTATGACCTGTTATAGTAGGTTTTGTTGCAGCTATATTTCATGTTTTGTTTGTTTCTTTTTGCCCTTTACCCTGTCTTTTATATGAAAAGTATCAGCTATAGCTCAAGTTACAGTTTATGTTCTAGATGGTAGGAAGACTGAACTGACACCATCCCATGATGACATGATGGTTGATAAGACCTCTTTGGGTATGAAATATATTCATGCAAGTAAAGGACAAAAATGCTGAGTGACAAAAGGAGTAGAATGTTCTGGTTATAAAACTTTATTCCTTCCTCCCCCTTCTCATACAATCTCTGCTCTTCTGTGCAGTGAAATGCAGGCAGCTGACCGCTAAGGGCTGTATCACCTGTGTGTCTTTGTCTTCATTGAGTTCAACCAACATGAAGCACAGGTATACGATGGTAGAAAGAAGTAGCTCCAGCTCATCAGGCACGGGTATTGTTAATTTCTCTCCTTCCCCTTCAAGCTTAGGTGTAGCAATGACTCCCTACTATTGATAGTCCATGAGTGTCTCACATTCCTTGTTGGGTCCCTGAACATTCCACACACCTCTTTAAACAGATTATCCATTAACTTCTCTTCAGTGTAACACATCTGAAAGGAACTTTTTTTTGTTTTTTTGTTTGTGGGGACCACAACAAATACCATGTATTGACCATTGATGGGTCAGGCACTTTTCCAGATCCATTACATGCATTATCCTACTTATTCCTCACAACCTGATAAGTTAAGAACTACTCCTCTGCCATTTTACTAATGATGAAAATGAGCCACAGATGGCAAATGTCTTGCCCAATACCACATGGACAGTAGTTAGTACCAAACAGAATTGAATCAGAATGATTTGACTCAAGTCCAATCTTTGGGTGCCTTAAAAAATTTAGAGATATATAGTTTTTGTGTAAATAAAGTGCCCTTTAGAAATGGGACATTCTATTTGTGGAAATTCTATTCTAATTCTATTCTTGTTCTTACTTTAAAAACAAGAGACAAAGTTTATCTGGGCTGAAATTATTTCCACCAAGTATAGACACTGAGGAACCTGCACAATACATAAAGATATAAGAACCTTGGCACACCAATTTCGTATCCTATAAATAATCTGAGGTCCTAGATTGAATAAATTGTTTTCAGGTAATGTTTTATGTACTCAAACTTTAACAGAGCATTCAGTGTTACTGTCAGAACTTCTCTTCTGAAAATGTGTTTTTATCCTGAATTTGTGATACTTTTCTTCCAGCTTCTCTGGCTCTTTCTTGTATTCCCAAGCTGTCTCCTAATTGCCTGTTTAATTTAAATGGTTTGGAGTTCATGACTTTACCTTGGAGCCTCTTCTGTTCTTTCTTCTGTTTTTCTCTCTTCTATTTCTTCTTCTCTGTCATTTTAATTTTATATTTTGCATTAGTTTTTCTTGCAAGGTATGTTTGGTTACAGGTTTATCCATCAAAGTAAACTGCTGGCGTGGTTTACCTGGTGGATTTGTCCTGGATGTGGTCTAGTTGGTTGATTTTGTATATTCACAATCTGGAATTACACAAATGAGATTGAGTGAAAAAGTCATAAATCAATAGAAAGTGATAGTAACAGGTACAAAAGCATTCAAGCTAGGAATTCAGACTACTGAGACCCGCCATCTAGGAAACATACAACTACCAGTAACACACAAATTTTCTGTTGGTTTCCTCTTTTGTAAAACCCTATTCATGAGTTAACTTTATATTTTTCATGATTTTAGATTTCTATTTTTCTACTGGATAAATTAAATAATAAAGATTTGCTTTTGATATCAATTGGTATCCCAAGAAAAATGTGTTATATGTTCAAATAAGTTTGAACACTCCACAATATATTGTTATCCATATTGTTAACTCTGAGCAAATTAACATCTGGGAAAACATTTTAAATTTGTGAAGTTTCTTAAATGGAAGAATGTTTGTTTACACAGAGAAGAATTATGTTATAAGCAGTACATTTTAAATTTAAAGAACCATATTTTTCTATGCTAAACTCCTCATTGCACATAACACTGTGGGACAGTCTAAATACAACATGAACTTGGAATATTTTAAGAATTCGTCACCATCAGTATAGCCCTTTTAATATATAGATTATCCAAAATAATATTGTATTTGTTCTTGAAGTAAATCCACATGGGACAGAAAACTGGTCTCTGGATAGTGATGAAAGCCATAGAAGAAAATTGCTGCTTTTCTTAAAAATGAAAAAAAAAATCTCATTTAAGAGGTCAGTTTTTTTGGCATGAACAAAAACTCTATTTTAAAATCATCTGAAAATGACTGCCTATGTATGGTTAGTGAGAGACTGAAGCTATTTCAGAGAAAATGAATGAGTCACAGTAATGAGTTCTTCCTTTATTGTAGAGTTTAAAATAGACTGCTCAGGCTCTTTCTTGGTTGAAGCTACAGTATCACACAAGCATCTTTAAATCTGAATCTGCTAAATAATAGCTCTCATCCAACATTTCTGATACATTTCATCTGAATTAATCATTAGTGATAGAGTTGCATACTTGGTACTTATTATAAGTAAAGATTTTGATAAGTAAACTTTTGAGACCCAACATGAAATTTCCAGTTTGAATGAATTTTTCACAAAACTGAATAATGACGCATTCTAGATGACCCCAGAATGGGTAACTGATTATGAGATTGGACAAAAAAAGAAGGTAAACATATGAGAATACTTTCAGTCTCAGAACATCTTTTCTTCTCTTTTCTCCCCCATGCCTCTCACTTCTTTGCTCCTACTTTCTCTAGTCTTACCTTTTTCATCATTTCTTCACATCTCTCTTGCTTTTTCTCTTACTTCCCTGAAACATTGTTTGATCTTTCTTATACTCTCTCCTCCACTTTCTAACTCCTTTCTTCTGGTCACTTTTGTCTCATTTCCAATTCTTAATCTTCATTTTGATTATACTTTGAAAAGGGAGGAAAGGCTAAGCTTAATGATCATTATTATAATTGAGGCATGTATTTTTGAATGGTAAATTTAGGTCATATACATTAATGTCATCATTTGGTTCAAATGTTATAAAAACTCATTCAATTAAAGTAAAATCGCTCTGAGATCTTTTTTAACACGAGGCTTATCTTTTGAAGTAATTGTTTCTCAGCCTGGGCAAAGAATAAGATTGAGTTTATGATGAGAGCAATGTGCCAAAGATCAAGCTGACCTACTTCTCAATGTTGCCCTGCCTGAGCAATTTGGCAGCTCAACAATGCGTTGGTTGATGATGCAAACAAAAATACATGCATGGGAGGCCAGTCTGCCTGTTGCTATGTGTGGCCAGCCAGATGCTGAGGCCAGTTGCAGAGCTGTTCCTGGCAGACAGAGGCTTCCCTGGAGCAGGACGTTTGGAAAGACTTTTCCATGCATATGGAAGGGCATGTAGCTAGCTATCACTATGAGAAATAAAAAAGACAGTGTTTTTAATGAACTTCACATTCAGAAGCATCATGGTCTGGAGGGAGAAAAGCATTCAGATTCATGTCAGGATTTAGGGCTTATCCCACTGAGCCCCATTTTACTAAAGAAATAGATTTAAACTGCTTATTAAGAGAAGCCTGATAAAGGATAGAGAATTTCAAAGATATAAGCTGAAAGAGGTGTAGAGTATATACATAGGACATGTAAGAGTCCTACAGTATCTGTACTTATATTAGTGTGTTTTAGTCTGTTTATAGTCTTTTTTTATGTATACAGTAAAGATACATTTTCCCCTATGTACCCATGAGCATTAGTAGCTAACCTACCCCAAGTTAAAGATAGTCACTCAATTTTCTACAGCCTAGGTGTAGGTTTGTTTCTCGTCTCCATCCCTTTTCTTTTCTCTTCCCTTCCCTGAAGGATTCAAAGCAACTTAATGGTATTAAGCATACTGGGAAAGGATGAAACAATTCACCAAAAATACAAAATAGGGGATGGCCATGAGGGCTAAGGACCATGTAATGTAGGTGGTATTTGTGGTGATAAAGAAAATATATGTTTTTAATGAAATCACAATGTCATTATCACAGCTAACAAAATTAAAAGTAAATCTTTAACATTATCTAATACACAATCCATAATAGAATTTCCCTTCTTTTCCACAAATAACTTTTTTTTTACTTATTTGTATCAGGTTCCAAGCTAAGTTCCACACATTCCATTTGGCTGTTATATCACATAGGTCTGATAATTTAAATATATCTCTTAAGGGTGGCACTTCAAATAGAACCTCAATATTGGTTTAATATTATCTTTGGTTTAAGATTTATGAATTATGTGCATTTTTAAAAAATAAATTCAAAGTTATCAAGAGAAGAACCAATATAACATTGTCTATAATTTAGAAGATAATTGCTCAGAAAAAGATTTGAGAGAAAATGTAGAAATTATGCCAAAATATTTTGTCTTCAAAGTTAAAAAAAATCCTTTAAAGAGAAATGTGTATATATATTTAAAGATATGTTTAAATTTATAAATATATTTATATGGGTTTAATGCACTTAAAATACATAACATGCTAGCTCTTATTTTTACTACCTCATTCTACTATCAAAGGGAACATGTCTAATAGTCATTATTAAGAATTGGATAATCTAATATTAAATTTAGATGTTTCAGACATACTTAGAGCAAAATAAAATAATTTTCTAAAGTACTGTTTATATGCGTTAAGAATTTGTTTTAGTCCTGATTAATAATTTGCACCTTGGTTCAGAACACTCAACTTATAGTCATGGCAAATACTTAACAATTCATCATTAATATTTGAGATTATAAACATATAAATGTGTAATTAATTTAGTTTGTAGACATAAATATACAGATAGAATTTTCAGCCTCATATATTGTCTTCACTTCATAAGCAGAAATGGAATTCTTATTGCATATTTGAAATTTATTTTCTATGAAAAGAATTTTGAAAGATTTATTTTCTTGCCTTTTTAATTTTTTTTACTAGTTGAAGAGTACTGTGAGCTAATAAATGTTTTAATAGAAAGAAAAAAGAGCCCCAGCTCCTTCTTTTTCTTAAAGCAAATAACATTTTCATTCTAATTCTTCCTCACCCTGTAGTTTCACATGAGTTTAAAAATTCCCCTGCCCACATTTCACAGAATCTGACAGACTCATACCCCACCCTCCACTTTAATCTAGTGACTTCCATATTGATAAGGTATGAGTATTTTTTGTGCTATTTGACATGTGCAATGTTTAAATTTTTTGGTAAAATACAATCACACAATTTTTCATTTGCTCGATTCCAAATACTGATATTAACAAAAGAAATATAACTGACGATGAGATAAAATATCAAACAAACGAAGAGAAGTCCCAAGCAATCCCAAGTGACACTCACATTTTGATAAGAACAAACTATTTCTACGTGGGCTTGTAGGCAGAACATCTGGTGAAAATGAAGAATCATCAGTTTAGTGAAGATGTTTATAATTTTCCCTTTTGATCTTAATGAAAATTTGAGATTTTGTGGTATTTCTGAACAGATAGTGCTGTGACCAATGTTTCTCAATTCGCACAGGTGATTTTTGTCAACTTTTCATATATAATCTTTTGATGTTATATTTTCTCCCTTTATGGTAATCTGAGGGGAAAGGTATATCATTTTGCAGGTGTACCTGAGTGCCATTATTGAGATAAGGTTTCAAAAGGTTTATTTCTAGCTTGTTGCATCCAATTTTTTGTTTTGCTGTTAGGTTGATTAATTGGTTGATGACAACTTTAGGTCAGTGCTATTTGCTTCTCACAAGCTCTTATATAATAGATGGCTATATTTGACAATTTCCCTTGCTGCTGCTTAAAGAAGCACATGTTTTCCCCTGAACAGAAGCCTGACTTAGGAATTGGTAAGCATGGCAACAATGAAAGAATTATGGGGTGTATCCTAGCCTCCCCTCTCACCAAGTGTAGCCACATAGCAGATGTTTTCTCCATCAGAAAAGAAAGGAGTGAGCACTGGCTGGTGAGAGGAAGGTCAAGAACAGAGAGGAGCAAACTTGGCAGAGGCTGGGGTCTGAGCCAGCAGGAGCATTCCCTGTCTCTTCCGTGTCCATATTCCAACCCTGTGACCTTTACAGTCTATCAGTAATATGATCACAAGCGGAAAGTGGCTTTCCATAGGGTTCATTTTCTTCATATAACAGATGAAGAATCATGA
Organism: Lagenorhynchus albirostris; assembly: GCF_949774975.1. Classification (NCBI taxonomy): domain Eukaryota; kingdom Metazoa; phylum Chordata; class Mammalia; order Artiodactyla; family Delphinidae; genus Lagenorhynchus; species Lagenorhynchus albirostris. The sequence goes on from NC_083112.1 coordinate 30,376,979, forward strand.
CAGAGTGAGACCCACCAAAACTCGGTGAGGGTATGTCCCACCAAAAAGGCTGTAATTAGTAGAGTGACAGCCATCAAACTCATAATTATCAGTGACACCTGTTTCTCTCTTTAAATAAAAGTCAATTTATAAACATCTTTAGATAGAGTCACAGGTGTAGAAAACAAATTTATGGTTACATGAGGTGAAAGGGGCGGGGGGTAAATGGGGAGACTGGGATTGCCAGATACACACTACTATATATAAAATAGATAACTAATAAGGACCTACTGTATAGCACAGGGAACTCTTCTCAATACTCTGCAGTGACCTATATGGGAAAAGAATCTAAAAAAGAGTGGATATATGTATATGTATAACTGATTCACTTTGCTGTACAGCGGAAACTAACAAAACATTGTCAATCAATTATACTCCAATAAAAAATAAATAAATAAAAAATAAAAAGCATTTTTACACAGCAGAGTTTGTGCTAAGGAAAGATTGGTTAATATTGAAATATTAGTTAAAAATAAATTCTTTAGCTTCCTAAATAACCCACCCTTATAAAACTCAGACTGTAACCTCCTTTTAAATATGCTCTTGAAGACATTCTTTAATTAAGAAGGAAAAAAAAAAACCACAGAGAGAACATTAGGACAATCAACATTTCTCTTTCTGTTTTAATTCCACGTAGTGAAAGAAGCAATTCCTGGAAATACTCATGATGTGCTTGGAGAGTAAGGACAATCTCCTTCTACTATTTGGAACATTTAATTTGCAGCTTGAGTTGTGGGGGGTGTTCAGATATTTTATGAACAGCCTTAACATACAATATACAATATTTTTTTGTTTGTCTCATAACACCAATAAGGAGCTAACAGAGCTCACAAGCTCCTTTATAATGGGATGAATGACTGTTGTATTATAATTTCAAACAAAGCTGCAGATGCAACGCAAAATTCTTTTTATGTTTGCAAATATATTTCTCATTGTTCCTTGTTTTAGAAGCAACCTTAATTTGCACTGAAAATTCTGTCAGCATCTTATTTTCATAAGACTATGTATCTTTTAACATGGATCTATTTTTTTTCCAGTTGGTGAATACTTTTTTCAGGAAAAGTTTTACTAAATTCATGAGACTAACACTATTCCTACTGCTATAATTAAGATGCAGTACTTATACCTTAGCCATAAAACTATTCACTCCAGAAACTCATCTTATGAGCAAAGTTTTAGCTTATAGTTTTCTAAAAAGGCTTTTGGGCATATTTTATTTATATATCCATGTGTACAGAAGTGTGCTCAACATATTTTTAAAAACTTCTTCCTGGGAGACATAAGGAAATTTTTCAGACAAGTATTTATACAAACCATATCAGAAACCTTACAAATGCATATTACTGATGGATTATTTTAAATAATGTATATTATTTTTTTCCTTCTAAAATGTCCCTATATTTGTATGGATAGTCTTTCTGAATAAAATTATAAATCATCATTAAAGAGAATGGGGGGGGGCTTTAGATATCTTATTTCCTTGCTATGTATACTAAGACATTTTTCTACATTTCCTAAATGCACCAGAGATATGTATGTCATTGAATTGAACAAAACAATATTAGTTATAATCCTCAAATCTGTTGATCATGTACTATATCCCAGGCATTATTCTTGTCAATTTAGCTGTGTTAATAAGTATAATTATTATAATAACACTATAATGTTAGCACAGTTATTATTTCCATTTTACAGATGAGAAAAGTGAGGCACAGAGATTTACTTACTTGCTCAAAACCATTCAGCTAATGAATTGTAGAACTAGTATTGGATCCTAGACACTTTGAATGAAGAACCTATGTTTCTATCAAGAAACTTTGTCACATTACTAATTCTGGTTAGTCTAGTGGATTGATTTGTTATTTTCCACCATAAATTGCTTATTACTGGAAAAGAAGATATGCTTTTCAGCTCTAGAAATTTTCCTATATCCTTCCAATTGACTGCACATGGTCAAGTTGTATGTTCCAAATATATTTATCACTCTTGATTGTAACATTGCTAAAATTAGCTTACGTAATTAAATCAAGCCCTTTACTGTTTTTACTTTAAATACTGGCACAATATAAGGAAATAATTATGAACCCATCATTTGTTGGACTCATATCTGTATAATCATCATTGTCATTTTCCTCTGGGAAGAGGATACTGGAATCTGCTAGGAGACATAAAAAATTACAAATTATTTTTACAAGACTTATTTCCAAAAAAAAAAATCAAGTTTAGCACATTAAAGACTTTGTTCACAATTACCTTTGGTGTTTAGTGATGGAGAAAATAGATAAAAATGACAATCAGCTAAGAAATAGCAAAAATTCCAAGGAATAATGACCTAGGAATCCCCATTGTGTTTGCAGCTTGAGATTTTTCAGTTTATTTCTGTTGTATGGGATTCCTTCAAGAATGCTAAATCAGGTACTTGCCTAAGTCAGAGGCCATCTGTTGGATGGATGCTGCTCACCTGTGTGACCATAACTGTAGAATCTTTTAGGACAGTGTTCAAATCCAGTGCCTTACTTTTTTTCCTGCAGCTTGCATCCCTGATTCCTGCTGCAAGGACTTGTAAAGGGAGCAGGAGAGAGCAATATTCTAGTCTTCTTGGAAATTTGCATGTAGCAAAGCATGTAAATCCATATTCACAATGTGCATGGTTCATGGGGTGATGAAGACAACATGAGCCTCAGAGGGAATGATTGTTTCACAACAAGGAACTCATGCATTTCAAATTGCTCGACACCTGGGCTTGAAATAAGTCCATACTCCTGTTGGTTAATGCTGCTGCTGTACTGGCAAGAAGACTGACAGTTTGAAGGGGCATTCACAAAGTCATACAGCATGTTAATTCTGGGAATGTATCTCTTTTTATTTTCCCCTGACTGGCATGATTACAAGAAAAAAAATTTGGCCATGTTTTCCTGGGCCTGAATGTAGTTGCATAGCACAAAGAAAACATAGACTCTGCGTTGAGTTTATGGAATTCAATTCTCATTATTTCTGCTTGTACAAATGCATTTTGCTGAGAATGTATAAAAAACTGAAGATTATCTGGCATAAACTTTCGTTCATGTCCTTTATCAAAGTACTATAATATTATTCATATCCTTTTAGTTTTCTGTTTTAGTTTCTGATTTTTTTTTTCCATACTGTCTGGGCTTTGCCTCATATAGATTCTTGCATAGAAAAGATAAATATCTGATTACTCTTTGGTCTGTGCAAAAACATGGTTTTCAATAGATTTCTTGGTTATATTGAGTACAAACTACTTTAAAATATATTAAGCATCTCTTTATTTTCTTTCTCTGCATGGTCACTGATGTGTATATATATATCAGTAATATATATATATATATATATATATACATACACACACACACACATATATGTATATATATATATATATATATATATAATCAGTTCACACGGATCCACTTGAAATACATAGGTCCAAGGCTCTCAGCTCCCCATTTTCATCCCAATTATCCTCTTAACTAATGTCCTGTGCACTATGTATTTAAGGTTTATTTTTGACCTTTTCAATTGCAGCTACACACATTATCTTTGCAGTTACTGGGGAAAATTGAATTAAATCAGCTAATCACAGGTCTGGGAAAAAAAAAAAAGAAAGAGATTGTTCCACTGAAACCTTAGAAAAATTCTGACAGCACACTCTGTAGCTATTCATATCACTTTTTCGAAAACAAGCCGTGTCTTTAATCTGTTATTTGGTTTCAAGCCTGCTTTGATCCATTATTCACTTTGAAATCCAACCTCTGTTTAGACATTCACCTTAGCCCTATATTCTAAAATTGCACCCACAGTTCAGAAAGATGGAGCCTTGCAACAGCAGCATTTTCTTAATTTCCCAGATCATAGAAATCCACAGAAGCTACTGAACAGCTGAACACCTCTGAGCTGGCTCCAGCCCCAAGAAGCACAATAATTGGGATTCAAGCAATTAGACAGTAATTTGCTTTTGTATTGTTAGCTAAGTACAGTAATAATGTAAACTAATAACCAAATATAGAGAAGTGTCCCAGCCTTTCTTTCAAAGAGCTCTAAAATTCTGGAAGATTGGCATCTTATCTCTATGTGTTGGTTGGTCCTAGTCAGTGCCCAATAAGTAGCATTTTTCTTTACTGACTGAAAACTGCTTAATTTGAGAAATAATATAAAACAATAAAAAAGCCTCCCTTTCCTCAGTGGAAGCCCCAGAGATCTAGCAGCTGAGGTCATCCCTTTGCACCGAAACATTGTTCTTCTCAAGTTTTCCAATTAGTAAATAGTTTACATCCTTAGAGATAATATGAGTAAAGGGACAAAAAAGAGGCCAAAATTACCACTAGGGAAAATTCTCCTCATGGAAACCAGGAATGGGGAAAAGGTATTCACTTCTCATAGAAGAAAATGTTACTTCATGATTTGAAAACACAGTGCTTCACTGTTGAGGCCTCTCCCATTGCGGAGCACAGGCTCCGGACGCGCAGGCTCAGCGGCCATGGCTCACGGGCCCAGCAGCTCCGCGGCATGTGGCATACTCCCGGACCAGGGCACGAACCCGTGTCCCCTGCATTGGCAGGCGGACTCTCAACCACTGCGCCACCAGGGAAGCCCCACAGTACTTTCTTAAATGAATTTAATACCCCTAGTAATCTTGTTTAAATAACTAATTTGATTAGTGATTTTGCATTTCATGAAACATTAAAAAGTTCAACATTATTTTTAAAGTTATAAGAATTCTTTAAAATTCTGAATGAGATTTCCAAATTATATGGTATTGATTTACAAAGTAACAGGCATAGATGCCTTCTTGTTCTCAAAAAGCCCTCAGTATTACTTCTACGTGTTCCTTTAACCAAGGAGAAAATTTCACTACAAAGGGCTTTCGGAATATGAATTTCAGTTTCTCATTGGCAAATTGTGGTTAATCCAGGGTGGCCTAAATTATATCAAAAAATATATCAATATATTTTATTGATAATTTGGTCAGCCTCACACAGAAACCATGATACTTTATATAATTTTATCTTAAAACAAACTGTACTATATTTATTGTTCACAGTCAATCATTTTTTGATCAGCCTCAAAGAATTTAAACCATTTATAACGAAAATTTCAAATTAAATACTAATATCAGATTTAAATTATATATGTATCTCTGAGAGTATTCATGAAGTTTTAGCCAAATACCTGAATATCATAATTTTTACATTGTATATTCTTTTATATTGAAATTGATGTACAATATTATATGTTACAGGTGTAAAATATAGTGATTCACAATTTTTAAAGTTTATACTCCATTTACACTTATGATAAAACACCAGCTATATTCTATGTTGTACAATATATCCTTGCCATTTATTTTATACAGAATAGTTTGTAAGTCTAAACTGCTATCCCTGTGTTGCCCCTCCCCACATCCCCACTGATAACCATTAATTTGTTCTCTATATCTGTTTCTTTTTTGTTATATTCATTAGTTTGTCATATTTTTTAGATTCCACATAAAAGTGATATCATGTAGTATTTGTCTTTTTCTGTCTGACTTATTCAAATTAGCTTAATATCCTTCAAGTCCATCCGTGTTGTTGCAAGTGGCAAAATTTCATTCTTTTTTATGACTGAATAGTATTCCATTTTATATACATGGAGTATGGTAGTTCTATTTTTGTTTTTAAAGAAACCTCCATACTGTTTTCCACAGTGGCTGCCCCTATTTACATCCCCACCAACAGTGAACAAGGGGCTCCCTTTTTTTCACATCCTTGTCAACATTTGTTATTTGTGCTCTTTTTGAGGATAGCCATTCTGACAGGTGTGAGGTGATATCTCATTGTGATTTTGATTTGCATTTCTCTGATGATTAGTGATGATGAGCATCTTTTCATGTGCCTGTTGGCCATCTGCATGTCCTCCTTGGAAAAAAAAAATGTCTGTTCAGGTCTTCTGTCCATTTTTAATCAGGTTGTTCATTTTTTTTTGCTGTTGAGTTGTATGAGCTGTTTATATATGTTGGATATTAATCCCTTATCAGTTATATCACTTGCAAATATTTTTTCCCATTCCATAGGTTGTCTTTTCATTTTGTTGATGGCTTCCTTTGCTGTGCAAAAGATTTTAAGTTTAATCAGGAGAAAAGACAGTCTCGTTCCTGGTTTCCATGAGTATGCTCACTACTAGTTATCCATGAATTTTCTACTAGCACCTAAAATTAATATAAAAAATAAATTCTGAATAAATTCTCTGTCTTACCCCCAACTTCCTTTCTTGCCTTATTTTGATGAAAGGCCCTATAATCCAGGCAGAATTTCAAAATGAATCTTGTGAATTATCTATAATTTCTCTCCAGATAAATACAGTGTTGAGTTAATACTGTCTTTTAACATCTCTCAGTTGTACTCTTCCTTTTTATCCCCTATGCTAATTGTCTCAGTTCAGGTTTTTCAGTTCTCCTGTTTTAATCTCTATAGCACTCATCCCCTTACTGATCTCCCTAATTCCATTTTGCCTTCTTCTGATCTGTTTTTATCACATTTCTGGAATAATCTTTCTGAAATTGAAATCTGATCATGAATCTCTCTTACCAGTCATTTTTAATAATTTGGCAATTTCCTACAGAATAAATTCCAAATTTCTTTCCATACAATGTAAATCCCATAAGCTTTGGCTCATCCTTTCAACTCTATTGCATGTTCTATCACTTCTTTCTCTTTTCCACCATATACACAACCTATGGTAAAAACATGTTTTTCATTTTCTCCAAAAAGCACCTGCTTATATATTTCCCTAAAAACATCTGTCTCCCCAGCATTTCTTCTTTTTTTTCCTTGGCCGCACCTTGCGGCTTGCAGGATCTTAGTTCCCTGACCAGGGGTTGAACTCAGGCAGTGAAAGGGCAGTGAAAAGGGCAGAGTCCTAACAACTGGGCCGTCAGGGAATTCCTTCCCTAGCATTTCTTATTTAATTTTTTAAAAACACAGATCAAAATTTTGCACTTCTCGGAGGACTTTTTTGTCACATGCAAACTTAGTTGTTACTTCTCTCTGCTTCTCCAAATACTGTTCATATTTCCATAATTTCACTAATCATTCCATTAAATGCATAAGCTTTTCCAGATAAGTTTAAATTCATGAGAAGTGAGGCCATTTGTCATTTCATTATATTTTCAGAACTTATATATTACCTGATATTTTCTAGGTAATCAATAGTTGTTTTGAATATATGAGCGGTTGTAATGCTTTGGGATCTTTTTCTTCCTCTTATCATGAATGCTATCTCTACCCAATGCTCACTTTCTGCAATATAAATATCCTCCATCATTTATGGTTCAGCCCACTGTCTTTCATTCACGACACATTTGCTGACCAGTCCAGCTCTCCACTTTCCACATAACTGAACTCTATCAATTGTGATGACACTTATTTATCAGTCTTGTGTTAAGATATAAACAGACTAAATTAATTTTCTCTCTACCCAATTCATGCGTGTGTCCCTGGAAACAGAATCTAAGGTAACAGAAACAGAATCTGGAAACAGAATCTAAGGATTCTGGAAACAGAATCTAAGGTAAGGAGGGGAAGCTGTACAAACAGACCCATTACTGTTCTCATGCACTAAACTCTCCCTTTATGATTTCCTACTTAATTATCTTCATCATCATCATACGCAATTCTCAGTGTGCAAACAACATGGATCACAGAATTTAATGCATTTCAAAGGTGATGATTTCTTTTTTTTTTCATTCTGTATTGTTCACAGCAGAAGTGGGATCAATATCCTTTTCAGTCTCAGGCTTTTTTACCTCAACATTTAATCTCAAATTATACTTTTCTACCTTTTAAATAATGTTTTCTATTAATTTATCTTACGTCATTAAGGTATCAGGAGATATGTCTTTCTTTCCTCAGTCACATTACTGTTACTGCATAGATTAACAGCTGGCACTTGAGTGGCAAAAAGGAATAAAGCAAGAGATGTGGTATAATGAAAAATGAGCTCTCCAAGTGTATCATAACTACACTCCCTGAGTATACCTATGGAGACAAGTGGCTTGAATGAATTACCTGAATAAGCATAACTTTTTGTAGAGAACTAATACAGATGTCATAAATAAAGAAGAAACAATTTCAGTAAGTTAAAAATAATTTCTTGAACCTTTATTGTTTGTCCATGTGGAAAGTAATCTATTGTAATGATCACATTTGTGCACATTAGAGTCAGACAAACTGGATCCAAGTCTCAGCTTCCCTCTTCCTGTAAGAGTAACCTTGGTCATTTGATTAGTCTCTAAATCTCAGTGGGAAGAATTATAATAATAGAACAACTTATAGGGATATAGTGCACACTGAATGTTGAGCATATAGAGTACATAACTAGTAGCATAGGCGATATCAGCGAAACACATAGGGCATGTTAAATATAGATATGTAATAAGTAGCATGTATGTGTGAGACAGAATGGATTTCATAAGGTACATTATATATATTACATATATATAGCTATTAATCTACAAAATATACTACAGATAGAATACATAGAAATGTGAGTGCTGCTTATAGACAGAAAGACCAACTGGAAAGACCAGTTGGAAAGACCAACTCATGATCATACCTCTGCTTGACAGCTCTGTTACTCTTATATTTGGCATCCACTTGATGACACTCAGCATCATCCTCTTCTGGCCCTCAGGTATGCTCTACCCACAAAATATGCAAATATAATGCAAGGCAGTTTAGCAGGTGAGTTTATAAGCCACAGCTATGGCCATAACTTATCACTATGCTCTCTTAGAGCACATGTGCGCAAGACTCAGGCAACTTCTGCCTGATCATGCTCCCTTGTTCCTTGCTTAACTTCAGTTTTCTTAACTACATTATCAGCAGGGAAAGCTGATGTGGCAAAAAGAGAGGCAGGACATATGGCTATTATGTATTCTAGGACCCAATTGGTATACACTTTTCACCATTCCTCACTTGCTATCTATCCATGTCAGTTGATTCCTTTGCTTTCCCTTTGCTTCTTGAGTTTTAAACTGATTTAGTAAACTGTGCAACCCAAACATTTAAATTTGGTCAGTTCCATAGCTTTTTTGGTCATGACTTAGGGACTATTATAACATCATGGGGTTTCTCATACAACACACTTTAAAGAAAAAAAAAAAAAAGAGGGAAAAGGATACCAGCAAGTGCATCATAAAAAATAAATACAAATAAGTAAATACATGAAAATAATATTCCTACTAGTGACAAATTAAAGAAAAACTAATTAAAACTAATAGTCATTTTTACTTCTCATGCATGCAAATTTGAAAAAGAATAATAATGGCTAACATTGACAAGGGTGTATATGTGGTTAGGACATAATAAAAACTTTCTTGGGTGCAATTTGACAATATACACGAAATTACATAAATATGGTGTAGTGTTTGACCTGACAATTATACTGGTAGTATATCAGAGGCTATATCCATTAAAAATGTTGATGTTGAGTTCTGCTAATTAGTGTGCTAAGCATTCACTGTGTACTTAATTCAGAGTACATATTATAGAATTTCTTTTTGAAATTCATGTGCATTTGTATGGTTATATACACATCCAATACCTGAAAGGAAATATAACAATTTTTACTGGTACTTCAGAATGGAAAAATATCATTCTTTGCCTTTTTGAATGCTTTATTATGTTTCTATAACAAACATGGATTACTTATATAAAACATATGTTAAAATGCACTTTCTTTTCTAACCTTTTCATTGTGAAATATAACACATATACATAAAATGTAAATGTTCAGCTTAACAAATAAATATAAAGCAAATACCTATGTAACTATGTCAAAAGATAGAATAGTGCCTGCTCCAGAAGCACTCACCATACCTGCTCTTGGCTCCCCTCAGTGGTCCTGCTCCATTGAATAACTATCTTTCTTTTATGGAAATTATTTCTTAACTTTTCTTTGCCAACTAGATAGTCATCCTCAACAGTAGAATTTCATCCTGCTTATTAATAACCTTTCAATAAATGTAATCATACTGTATGGAGTCTTCTGTATATGATGTATGCTGTGGGTTAATTTTTACAGATACCCTTTAAAAGATGAAGGAAATTATCTCTTATTCCTAATTGTCTAAGAGCTCTTTTGTTTAATGACTATTCAACATTTCTTTCAATTTATTAAACAACCATATGATTTTTAAAGTCTCTGTCAATCTGTTGATATAATAAATTAAAATTGCTTTCTAATCTTAGATACATCTTGCATGCTTTCAATGAATCCAAATTGTCATGTTGGAATTATTTTGCTAATATTTTTCTTAGGATATTTGCATGATTTTGTGACTGAGATATTCTCTTAATTTTCAGCTCTCATAGTCCTCTGTTGAATTTTGGTATCAAGTTTAGGCTATATCATGAAAAAAGTTGAAAAGTTGACCCCTTTTTCCTAAGATTGTATGAAAACATTGCAAAGATTTCTTTGGTAGGTAGAACACTGGACTCCCAAAGATGCCCATTTCCAAATCCCTTGAACCTGTGAATACATTTTTTACAAGGCAAAAAAGAATTTTGCAGATGCAGTTGAGAATGAGGACCTTGAGATTAGAACTTAATCTAATCACATGAATCCAAATGGGGAAAATCTTTCCTTACCGTGGTCAGAGACATGTGAAGACAGAATCAGAGTAGGAGAGATGCTACATTGCTGACATTGAAGATGAAAAAAGGAGGTCAGAATCAAGGAATTGAAAGCAGCCTCTAGAAACCAGGAAAGAAAGAAAATAGATTCTCACCTAGGAATATGGTCCTGCTGAAATTTTGATGTTAGTCTAGTGAGATCCATGTTGGATTTTTGACCTACAGTATTGTAAAATAATAAATATGTGTTGCTTTAAACCACTATTTTTTTTAAACATCTTTATTGGAGTATAATTGCTTTACAATGGTATGTTAGTTTCAGCTTCACAACAAAATGAATCAGTTATATATATACATATGTTCCCATATCTCTTCCCGCTTGTGTCTCCCTCCCTCCCACCCTCCCTATCCCACCCCTCCAGGCGGTCACAAAGCACCGAGCTGATCTCCCTGTGCTATGCGGCTGCTTCCCACCAGCTATCTACCTTACGTTTGGTAGTGTATATATGTCCATGCCTCTCTCTCGCTTTGTCACCGTTTACCCTTCCCCCTCCCCATAGCCTCAAGTCCATTCTCTAGTAAGTCTGTGTCTTTATTCCTGTTTCACCCCTAGGTTTTATCAATTTGTTACAGTACAATATGAAACTAATACAATTAATTTCATGAATTTTATTGGGATTGGAGTTGAAGTTATATGGCCTTGAGTAACATTTAGGGAAGATATGTAAATTTGGATAATGTTTATGGGTTAATTTATGTTTTAATTTTGTATCATCTAAAGGACATTTAATAATTAGCTTTTGAGGAATTCACTTATTTTTTTCTAATTTTTAAAATTTACTGCATATATTGTATATAGAATTTTTTATTATCTTTTTAAAATTATGGTTAAAACACAAGACCTACCATCTTAACAAACTTTTAAGAGTATAATTCAGTATTGTAAATTACAAACACACTGCTGTGCAGCAGATGTCTAGAACTTTGTATTCTTGCATGACTGAAACTCTGTACCTATTGAACAGCAATCTTCATATTCCCCATTCCCCTTGTTCCTGGCAACCACCATTCTGTTTTCTGTTTCTATTAGTTTGACTGTGTTGGATACTTCATGGAATCAAGCTGTATTTGTTCTTCTGTGACTACCTTATTTCACTTAGCATAGTGTCCTCCAGGTTCATCCATGTTGTAGCATGTGATACTGCATAAACACAAAACTTGGTACTGACTGAGTCTCTATTTAGAATAAATAAGAAGGAAACTGGCAGAATTTAATGAACTAAAATACAACCCTACACATAGAATAATTAATGCCAGAAGTAGGTTCTTTGGAATTATTAATAAATTTGCTAAACCTGTAGTGAAATCAATCATGAAAAAGAAATGAGAAAAAGCAAAAAAAAAAAAAAAAAACCAAAAAAACTATAAAGTGAACTAAAAGGGAAGTGGGAGACCCATATACCTAGGATTTATAAGCTAATAGGAACTGCATCATCTAGATGGTGGAATAGGAAACCCCAGAACAAGTCCCCTTGCAGAAAGAAACATTTACCAATGATATATAATCCAAAACACCTTTACAAGATTTCCAGAATCTAGTTAAGAAATTTCAATACTTCAGGCAAGCACAAAGCTGAGAAAAATCTCATTGAAATGAAAAAGAAATTTTACTTTATCTATATCAGCCCCTTCCCCAAGCCAGAAGATAGCAATGGGTTTGTGACTTCTCCCAGAGAGGGGAGATATTTACTCTATAACACATATTTGTACACTATATGTAATTATATATAATATATGTATATATAATAAATCTATATACATAATTGTATATGTGGTGTTTCTATTATATTTTTATCAATGCTCTAGATAATTTCTTCTTATCAATTATTCAGTTAACTAATTTTTTTAGGTTTGTTAATAATCTTTCAGTTATCAAATATTTCATTCCCATAACATTTACATTTCTTTTCCGAATTTGCACTGATCCTCTGTGTAGTTCGATTTTCCTTGTAGGTATCTTCAAGTTTATTGCTGATTTAAATTTCTTTAAGTATAGTTAATTTATAGTCTGTGTTTGTTATTCTAATAGCTGAAATTTTGATGATTTATTTCTGTTTTTTTTTTAAATTTTCCCTGCAGCTCTCTCTCACAGTGTCATATTTTTTTTCCCATTTGTGTGTGATTATCACTGATTATGTGATGGATATTAATCTTGAAATATTATCTATAAGCAAACATGTGAAGTTGTGTTAAAGTTTCTTTTCCTTCAGAAGAGACACTTGTTTCAGCCAAGAACCTGCAAAGAATACAGATTTAGAACCAGTTTAAATCAATTTCAAGGCGTAAGATTTCCTAGATTGTCCAAGAAAATTCTGTGAGAGAGTAGTTCTCCATTTCTCAGTCTCATCCAGAGTGTGCTGCTTGCTGAGATAACAGCAAGTTGTGAGGAAGGTAATTATTTTGGACTCACTCACTGCTTTCAGTTGTCCTGTGCTTTGAGTTCAGCCGCACTCAGTGGAAAGTTCAAATTTCCTGGAATTTATATATGTACTCAGGACAAAAGTAGATTTAGAATGCATTTATTTCTCTGAATTTCATTTCCTTGTGATATTTCTTCACTCCCTTGTTCGTTCTTGTTACTGTTACAAAAATTTTAATAATATATTTTATCCCTATGTAATTCTTACCCTCAGAGGGACATGTGGTCCATATATTCTGGCCTGCTATAACCAGAAACAGAAAATCAGAAATGAAAATTTAGTGTGTACTACAGACAATACAAAATTAACTAATTTTAAAAGATTCTTAGGTTCACAAGGATTATTATTTTTTAAAAATTTATTGACTTATGATTGACAATTAAAATTTGTATATATTTAGATTTTTAAATTGTATTTAATCCCAATTTCAATGTCCATTAAGTTTCTTTTTTTTTTAGGTTTCTTTAAAAAAATTCATTTTATTTTATTTTTTAAAACAATTTATTAGAGTATAATTGCTTTACAATGTTGTGCTAGTTTCTGCTATATAACAAAGTGAATCAGCTATATGTATACATATATCCCCATATACCCTCTCTCTTGCATCTCCCTCCCACACTCCCTATCCCACCTTTCTAGTAGGTCACAAAGCAGAGAGCTGATCTCCCTGTGCTATGCAGCTGTTTCCCACTAGCTATCTATTTGGGAGTGAATATAAGTCAAATATACTCTCTCACTTCATCCCAGCTTACACTTCCCCCTCCCCGTGTCCAAAAGTCCATTCTCTATGTCTGCGTCTTTATTCCTGTCCTGCTCCTAGGTTAATCGGAACCTTATTTTGTTTGTTTGTTTTAGATTCCATACACATGTTTGAGCATATGATATTTGCTTTTTTTTCTGACTTACTTCACTCTGTATAACAGATGTTAAGTCCATCCACCTCACTACAAAAAACTCAATTTCATTTATTTTTATGGCTGAGTAATATTCCATTGTATACATATGTCACAACTTCTTTATCAGTTCATCTGTCAATGGACACTAAGGTTGCTTCCATGTCCTGGGTATTGTAAATAGTGCTGCAATTAACATTGTGGTACATGACTCTTTTTGAATTATGGATTCTTCAGGGTATATGCCCAAGGGTGGGATTGCTGGGTCATACCATAGTTCTATTTTTAGAGTTTTAAGGAACCTCCATACTGTTCTCCATAGAGGCTGTATCAATTTACATTCCCCCAATAGTGCAAGAGGGTTCCCTTTTTTCCACAACCTCTCCAGCATTTATTGTTTGTAGATTTTTTGATGATGGCCATTCTGACTGGTGTGCTGTGATACCTCATTGTAGTTTTGATTTGAATTTCTCTAATGATTAGTGATATTGAGCATCCTTTCTTGTGTTTGTTGGCAATCTGTATATGTTCTTTGGAGAAATGTCTGTTTAGTTCAGCTGCTCATTTTTTGATTGGGGTGTTGTATTTTTGAAATTGAGCTGCATGAGCTGCTGGTATATTTTGGAGATTAATCCTTTGTCAGTTGCTTCTTTGCAAATATTTTCCCCATTCTGAGGGTTGTCCTTTCATGTTGTTCATGTTTTCCTTTGCTGTGAAAAAAATTTTAAGTTTCATTAGGTCCCATTTGTTTATTTTTGATTTTATTTCAATTTCTCTAGGAGGTGAGTGAAAAAGTATCTTGCTGTGATTTATGTCATAGAGTGTTCTTCCTATGTTTTATTTTAAGAGTTTTATAGTACTTAGCCTTACATTTAGGTCTTTAATCCATTTTCAGTTTGTGTATGGTGTTAAGGATTGTTCTAATTTCATTCTTTTACATATAGCTGTCCAGTTTTCCCAGCACCACTTATTGAAGAGGCTGTCTTTTCTCCATTGTACATTCTTGCCTTTTTATAAAAGATAAGGTGCCCATATGTGCATGAGTTTATCTATGGGCTTTCTATACTGTTCCTCTGATCTATAATTCTGTTTTAATGCCAGTACCATATTGTCTTCATTACTGAAGCTTTGTTGTATAGTCTGTAGTCAGAGAGCCTGATTCCTCCAGCTCCATTTTTGTTTCTCAAGATTGCTGTAGCTATTCGGGGTGTTTTGAGTTTCCATACAAATTGTGAAATTTTTTGTTCTAGTTTTGTGAAAAATGCCATTGGTAGTTTGATAGGGATTGCACTGAATCTGTAGATTGCTTTGGGTAGTACAGTCATTTTCACAATGTTGATTCTTCCAATTCAAGATCATGGCATATCTTTCCAACTGTTTGTATCATCTTTAATTTCTTTCATCAGTGTCTTATAAGTTTCTGGATACAGGTGTTTCATTTCCTTAGGTAGGTTTATTCTTAGGTATTTTATTCTTTTTGTTGTAATGATAAATGGTAGTGTTTCCCTAATTTCTCTTTCAGGTTTTTCATCATTAGTATATAGGAGTGCAAGAGAATTCTGAGCATTAATTTTGTATCCTGCTACTTTACCAAATTCATTCATCAGCTCAAGTAGTTTTCTGGTAGCATCTTTAGGATTCTCTACGTATAGTGTCATGTCACCTGCAAACAGTGACAGTTTTAATTCTTTTCTGGTTTGGATTCCTTTCATTTATTTTTCTTCTCTGATTGCTGTGGCTAAAACTTCCAAAACTCTGCTGAATAACAGCAGTGAAAGTGGGCAACCTTGTCTTGTTCCTGATCTTAGAGGAAATGGTTTCAGTTTTTCACCATTGAGAACGATTTTGACTGTGGTTTTGTCATATATGGCCTTTATTATGTTGAGGTAAATTCCTTCTATGCCTACTTTCTGGAGGGTTTTTTATCATAAATGGATGTTGAATTTTGTCAAAGCCTTTTTCTTCATGTATTGAGATGATCATATGTTTTATTTTCTCCTTCAATTTGTTACTATGGTGTATCACATTGATTTATTTGTGTATATTGAAGAATCCTTGCATACCTGGGATAAACCCCACTTGATCCTGGTGTATGATCCCTTTAATGTGCTGTTGGATTCTGTTTGCTAGTATTTTGTTGAGGATTTTTGCATCTTTGTTCATCACTGATATTGGCCTGTAGATTTCTTTTTTTGTGACATCATTGTCTAGATTTAGTTTCAGGGTGATGGTGGCCTCATAGAATGAGTTTGGGAGCATTCTCCCTCTGCTAGATTTTGGAAGAAGGGTAGATGTCAGCTCTTCTCTAAATGTTTGATAGAATTGCCTGTGAAGCCATCTGGTCCTGGGCTTTTGTTTCTTGGAAGATTTTTAATCACAGTTTAAATTTCAGTGCTTGTGATTGATCTGTTTATACTTTCTATTTCTTCCTGATTCAGTCTCAGAAGGTAGTGCTTCGCTAGGAATTTGTCCATTTCTTCCAGGTTGCCCATTTTATTGGCGTATAGTTGTTTGTAGTAATCTCTCATGATCCTTTGTATTTCTGCTGTTTCAGTTGTTACTTTTCCTTTTTCATTTCTATTTCTGTTGATTTGAGTCTTCTCTCTTTTTTTCCTGATGAGTCTGGCTAATGGTTTATCAATTTTGTTTATCTTCTCAAAGAACCAGCTTTAGTTTTATTGATCTTTGGTATTGTTTCCTTCTTTTATTTTTCATTTATTTCGGATCTAATCTTTATGATTTCTTTCCTTCTGGTAAATTTGGGCTTTTTTTGTTCTTCTCTCTCTAATTGCTTTAGGTGTCGGGTTAAGTTGTGTATTTGAGATTTTTCTTGTTTCTTGAGGTAGGATTGTATTGTTATAAACTTCCTTTTTAAAGCTGCTTTTGCTGCATCCATAGGTTTTGGGCCCTCATGTTTTCATTGTCATTTATTTCTAGGTATTTTTTGATTTCCTTTAGATTTCTTCGGTGATCTCTTTGTTATTTAGTAAAGTATTGTTTAGCCTCCATTTATTTGTATTTTTTACAGTTTTCTTCCGGTAATTTATATCTAGTCTCATAACATTGTTGTCAGAAAAGATACTTGATAAAATTTCAATTTTCTTAAATTTACCAAGGCTTGATTTGTGACCCAAGATGATTTATCCTGGAGAATGCTCAATGCACACTTGAGACGAAAATGTATTATGTTGTTTTTGGATATAATGTCCTATAAATATCAATTAAGTCCATCTTTTTTAATGTGTCATTTAAAGCTTGTCTTTCCTTATTTATTTTCATTTTGGATGATTTGTCCATTGGTGAAAGTGGGGTGTTAAAGTCCCTTGCTATGACTGTATTACTGTCAATTTCCCCTTTTATTACTGTTAGCATTTTCCTTATGTATTGAGGTGCTCCTATGTTGAGTGCATAAATATCTACAGTTGTTATATATTCTTCTTAGATTGATCCCTTGATCATTATGTATTGTTCCTCTTTGTCTTTTGTAATAGTCTTTATTTTAAGATCTAATTTTTCTGATATGAGAATTGCTACTCCAGCTTTCTTTTGAATTCCATTTGCATGGAATATCTTTTGCCATCCCCTCACTTTCAGTCTGTTTGTGTCCCTAGGCCTGAAGTGGGTCTCTTGTAGACAGCATATATACAGGTCCTTTTTTTTTATCCATTCATCCAGTCTATGTCTTTTGGTTAGGCCTTTAATCCATTTACATTTAAGATAATTATCGATGTGTATGTTCCTATTACCATATTCTTAATTCTTTTGGGTTTGTTTTTGTAGGTCCTTTTCTTCTCTTGTGTTTCCCACTTTGAGAAGTTCCTATAGCATTTGTTGTAAAGCTGGTTTGGTGGTGCTGAATTCTTTTAACTTTTGCTTTTCTGTAAAGGTTTTAGTTTCTCCATTGAATCTGAATGAGATCCTTGCTGGTTAGAATCATCTTTGTTGTAGTTTTTTCCCTTTCATCATTTTAAATATGTATTGCCACTCCCTTCTGGCTTGCAGAATTTCTGCTGGAAGATCAGCTGTTAACCTTATGGGGATTCCCTAGTATGTTATCTGTTGTTTTTCCCTTGTTGCTTTTAACATTTTTTCTTTGTAGTTAATTTTTGATAGTTTGATTAATATGTGTTTTGGCATTTTTCTCCTTGGAGTTATCCTGTATGGGACTCTCTGCACTTCCTGGTCTTGACTGACTATTTCCTTTCCCATGTTAGGGAAGTTTTCAACTATAATCTCTTCAAATATTTTTTCAGACTCTTTCTTTTTCTCTTTTTTTTCTGGGACTCTTATGATTTGAATGTTGGTGCCTTTAACATTGTCCCAGAGGTCTCTGAGACTATTCTCAATTCTTTTCAATCTTTTTTTCTTTATTCTGCTCGCAGTAGTTATTTCCACTATTTTATCTTCCAGGTCACCTATGCATTCTTCTACCTCAGTTATTCGGCTATTGATTCCTTCTAGTGAATTTATAATTTCATTTATTGTGTTGTTCATCATTGTTTGTTTGCTCTTTAGTTCTTCTAGGTCCTTGTTAGACGTTTCTTGTATTTTCTCCAATCTATTTCCAAGATTTTGGATCATCTTTACTATCATTACTCTGAATTCTTTTTCAGGTAGACTGCCTATTTCCTCTTCATTTGTTTGGTCTGGTGGGATTTTACCTTGCTCCTTCATCTGCTGCATATTTCTCTGTCTTCTCATTTTGTTTAATTTACTGTGTTTGGGGTCTCCTTTTTTGCACACTGCAGGTTTGGAGTTCCCATTGTTTTTGGTGTCTGCCCCCAGTGGTAAGTTTGGTTCGGTGGCTTCTGTAGGCTTCCTGGTGGAGGGACTGGTGCCTGTGTTCAGGTGGGTGGGGCTGGATCTTGTCTTTCTGGTGGCAGTGCCACATCTGGTGGTGTGTTTTGTGGTGTCTGTGAACTTAGTATGATTTTGGGTCACCTCTCTGCTAATGGGTGGTATTGTGTTTCTGTCTTGCTACTTGTTTGGCATGGGGCATCCAACACTATTGTTTGCTGGCAGTTGAGTGGAGCTGGGTCTTAGGGTTGAGACGGAGATATCTCAGATAGCTCTCACTGATTGATATTATATGGGGCAGAGAGGTCTCTGGTAGTCCAATGTCCTGAACTTGGCTCTCGCACCTCAGAAGCTTAGGTCTGATACCAGGCCGGAGCACCAATACCCTGTCAGCCACATGGTGTCCTGTAAGTCAGAACTCTGAAATGGATTTCACTGGGCTGAAATCATGATGTTGGCAGGATCATCATCGTTCTGGAGGTTCTGCCAAATCAACTAGCCCTAAAAATGGATGGCGCTGGAGCATGGGGCCCAGACCTGCCATCACTGGCAGTCAGAGAGCATAGGTATATTTAGATATTAAAGTGTGGTTTTAAAAAGATGTACAATGATATAATGATGATACAAGTATACATTGTGAAATGCTTACTATAATCAAATTAATTAACACATCCATCACGTCACTAGCTACAATATTTTGGTGATGAGAACCCTTAAGATTTACACTCAACAAATTTCAAATAAATACAGTATTATTTACTACAGACTCTATGCTGTACATTAGACCTCCGGAACTTATTAATCTTGTAACTGAGCATTTGTATTCCTTTGACCAACATCTCCCCATTTCCTGCAACCTTCAGCCCCTGGCAACCACCATTCTAATCTCTTCTATGAGTTTGACTTGTTTAGATTATAAACATCAGTGAGCTCATACAGTGTTTACTGTTTTGTGTCTAACTTATTTCATATAGAGTAATGTATTTTACTTCATTTTATTTTATTTTATTTTATTTATTTATTTTTCTTTGTGGCACGCGGGCCTCTCACTGTTGTGGCCTCTCCCATTGCCGAGCACAAGCTCCAGACGCACAGGCTCAATGGCCATGGCTCATGGGCCCAGCTGCTCCGTGGCACTTGGGATCCTCCCAGACTGGGGCACGAACCCATGTCCCCTACATCAGCAGGCAGACTATAAGCTATATTCTTAAGCTATATTCTTAAGCTATATTATTCTTAAGCTATATTCTTAAGCTATATTCTTAAGCTATATTATAGAAATATTCTGAAATACTTGTTGTCTTTTACATAATTACAAAAAATTCAATTGGTAACTATGTTAGAAAACACAACCTTTTCCCCCATTTCATTAATGCCTTAAATTATTAACTTTGAAACTGACAAGTATACTGGTATGTATACCATCTAGGAAAAAAGACTTTTAAATTAAAAAAAAACATTTTTTATTCTGAAAAGAGTCACAGAAATGGAAGAGTGTTTACTTAGTAAGCTCTTCCACTGATATAATCTAAACAGCTGCCTGGATTCTTGACACATTAGAGAATCTTAAGGAAGAGAGACAAAATCTCTTAGTTCTACTTTTTAAAGAAAACATGATAGCTCTTTTGTTCTTTTAAAATCAAGGTTAAAATATACTTGTAAATTAAAAATCTTCTACACTCTACTTTTACTCAAAGAATTGATAGTTAGGTATTATGAGTTCCAGAGCATGCATATAAGTTCCATAATCAAGAAAGCCTTGCTCTCAATTGTGACAAGTTTTCAAGGAGAAGCAGTGTACTACACACTTGTCACATGGCCAATCATGGTTGAAAAACCTTGCTTTGTTGACTTCTATAAGCATTCTATAAGATATTCTGCTCTTTTATTCATTTTGATAGACCAGTACAGGCAGACATTCAAAAGATCAGTATAGGATCACCTGCCAGTTGAATACAACCCTATATTTAATAACCAATTTTTTGTCCTGGTGATTCGTGTTTTCTAAATACATTTTTTCCTTTTTCCCTTTCTTTTCAATAACAATGAAATAATGTTTTTAGTCTCCAAATATGTATTGTATATGCTTCTCATTTAAGACAGTTTTATTCCTTTGGGCAGCCTGAATTTGATCAACATATATCCTTTGCGACTAAGGGCAACTTATGTTTAATTAAGTTTCTAGAAGGAAAAAAATATAAAATAGAGAGTACTAGACATATATGTTTTTTTTTCTTTTTTAAATTTCAGTTTATTGAGGTATAATTGACATGTAATATTTGTATGTCATGGTGATTTGATGTACATATAAATTGTGAAAACATTTCCCATTCCATCTAGCTAATTAACACATCCATTACCTAATATATTTGTCCCTTTGTTTTTATTTTCTTTGGTGAGAGCCTTTAAGTTCTACTCTCTTAGCAAATTTCAATCATACAGTACAGTGTTATAAACTACTGTCCCCATATTTGTTTCACATTAGCTCCTTAGACCTTATTCATCTTATACTTGAAAGTTTGTATCCTTTACCAATACTTACCCAATTCTTAAGTCTTGGAGAGACAGGTATTATAAAACAATTGGGTGATTTATTTTATTTATACTTTTCATCTTAGGGCCATACATTTTATTCACAATTTTTCATTAGTGCTTTTCACTGTCACTAAATATTAATAGGGTATCATTTGGCCAGTTTGGTAGGTAGAATTTTAAGATTTCCACAATGTGTTTTACCACCTTGAATAATACCTCCCTTTGAGTGTTACAAAACCTGTGAATATAATGGGATATATCTCCTATGACTGTTTTTATGGCAAAAGGGCTTTTGCAAATATCATTAAGCCTTCTAATCAGTTCACTTGGTGATAATCAAAAGGGAGATTATCCTGGGTTGGCTTGATCCTGACAGTTGAGGACATTAAAAGAGTCAAGAAGCAACAGTACAGATTCTCCTACTGGTTTTAAAGGAGAAAACTAAAAGTGGTGCAAAGGACCATGTGGCAGGAAGTGATGGGTGGCTGCTAACATCTGAGAATAGCCCTTGGTTGACATGTAAGAAAGCAGGAATCTTAGTCCTATGACCACAGAGGGCTGGAATTCTACTAACAACCAGTAAGCTTAGAATAGGTCCTTGAACTGCAGGTGAGACCACAGACTGATACCTTTCTTTTAGCCAAGTGACACCATGAACAGAGGGCTCAGCGAAAAAGGGTCAGATTCCTTTCCCACAGAAATGGTGAGATCATAAATGTGTATTGCTTTAAGTCACTAAAATTTTGGTAATTTGTTGCACAGCAGTCAAAAACTAATATAGCAAGTCAAAAGAACATTTGAAGATACAATTTAATGATTTCTATTGCTCATTATTAATCTGTGGCAAATATATTACAATGAATAAATTGGTCTTGGGAAAAAATCAATATCAACTTAACTTGCCAATGTTAACTTGAAATTATAAAAATATAAATTAAATTTCAGTTAAAAAATTGGGGTCACTTTTCTCATGATTATTTATCAAGTTATAACAGCACCATCTATCTAAGGTGATTTTCAGATAAGAGACAAGATCTTCCTCCTGATACTCTTCCAAGATTATGATTCAGTGTCATAATCTTAATTGTATGGATTATAACAAGTTACTTAAGTTTTCCATGTTTCAGTTTCATTAACTATAAAATTTAGTTAGATTATATTCCTCTAAGTCTCTTTTAAAACAAAAGTTCTCTAGTACTCTGATACTTTAGTGAAAATGTATTTCATTTTAGTGAAAATGTAACTATGTATTTTGAGGAAAAAGTCAGAGTTTTTAATCTCTATTAACAAAGCAAGTAAATAAAACTCAGTAGTGAAACACTTTCACTACTGGGAAAATCAAATTTTCTAATGGGAATCAAGAACTAGATCTTGTAATTCCTTTTTTAAGGATAAAAAAGAAAACCTCTATGTATACTCATAGGAATTTTGAAAAACATTTGTGTGAACATTGAGGAAAGTTGAAAGAATACTTAGATCTTTTCCTTTAATACTAGATTTC
Source organism: Lagenorhynchus albirostris (assembly GCF_949774975.1). NCBI lineage: Eukaryota > Metazoa > Chordata > Mammalia > Artiodactyla > Delphinidae > Lagenorhynchus > Lagenorhynchus albirostris. The sequence continues at coordinate 30,399,855 of NC_083112.1, forward strand.
TTTTTTTATCTGTTACTGGGCCTATAAAGGCTCAATAAACAAAGTTGAGATAAGGATGAATTCCATTCTAATTTAATTCTGTAAATATTCTATAATAAATAGATTAATGTGAGAATGAAAGTCAAATGAAGTCAATACCATTAACTCATGCAAAGTATGATTATAATCAGGTTGAGTCTCACACAGGGGTCTCATTCATTTTACCATATAAAAGAAATGTAAGACAATTAATAGTTTTCAAATTAGCTTGATGGGAGAAAACCTACAATTGAGCAATCCATTAATTACTAATGAAGTTACATTCCATAAAGGAGTTCCTCCAAGGAACTTCCTTCTGAAATAATATTTATGTACAGTTTAGCAGAGGTGAGCACTGATTGCTTATCTCAATTGCAAATTTAACAAGTTCCCCAGAGGAAAAAGCACACAGATTGTTTGACTGAATTGTTGTGGGTGGTTTAAAATTATGATGAAAGGCAATGTAAAAATAGAAACCATGTGGGTTTCTCTATTTTGCTTGAAGGGAATGTTACTAATCTATTTTTCCTATAAAAACTCAATGAAATTAGAATTTACATTTAGCTTCCAAATTGGCAAAAACAAAGGGGGGGATTAAATTAACCAGTTTGTTATATTTATTATAACAAACTTTGTTTGTTAAAATTTTATGTCATTCATTTTAGCCCAGTCACTGAACATGAGTGCTTACTCAATGTCAGAAAGTACTAAAGAGAAATAAATATTAAAAAATTGATATAAAATGGTGTGTTATTAACTACACGTATGAATGTAAATTTAAAACATTCAGTAAAAATTTAGTTCCAGTGTACACACAGAGAGAAGACTTGAAGACATACAAAGAAGCATGTAATATTATCTCTGACTTTACACACTTACAATGAAATTGATTAAAGATTATAAACATGCTTTTTTCAAACCTATAATAGTCTATAATTCATTCATCTACATAATAAATGAATTCTAGTAGATACCTGGCATTGAGAAAAAGCCATAATTCCTCCTATCATGGAATTTCCTGTAAAATGAGAAAGACAGAAAATAAACATAGAAGCAATAAATAACTTTAAAGTGACAAAAGTTTTCTCTGAAGATGTTGAAAATAATTTAGTGATAGAGAAAAATAGATGATGGGGCAGCTAATTAGATGGGGGAAAACAATATACATCTTTTTGAGTATGCACAATTTAAGATGAGACATGATGTTTCTAAAAGAAACAACTATACCATGAAATGAGAGCATGGCATAGACTTATATATACTATCAAATGTAAAATAGTTAGCTATCCATTCATTACTCAGCCATAAAAAGAAACAAAATTGAGCTATTTGTAATGAGGTGGATAGACCTAGAGTCTGTCATACAGAGTGAAGTAAGTCAGAAAGAGAAAGACAAATACCGTATGCTAACACATATATATGGAATTTAAGAAAAAAAAATGTCATGAAGAACCTAGAGGTAAGACAGGAATAAAGACACAGGCTTACTAGAGAATGGACTTGAGTATATGGGGAGCGGGAAGGGTAAGCTGTGACAAAGTGAGAGAGAGGCATGAACATATATACACTACCAAACATAAGGTAGATAGCTAGTGGGAAGCAGCTGCATAGCACAGGGAGATCAGCTCAGTGCTTTGTGACCACCTAGAGCGGTGGGATACAGAGGGTGGGAGGGAGGGAGACGCAAGAGGGTAGAGATATGGGGACATATGTATATGTATAGCTGATTCACTTTGTTATAAAGCAGAAAGTAGCACACCATTGTAAAGCAATTATATTCCAATAAAGATGTTTAAAATAAAAAAGAAACAACTATGTAATGAACCCACATAATGCAAATGCTTTGTGCTGGATTAGAAAGGACTTAGCTAATTAAAGGATGTATAGAGACCACTGTGGTTGGATTACAGAGAACCAGAATCAGAGTTGTTTAAAATGTGTTGAAAAGGTAGCTAAGGGTCAGGGTTTCTAGGCCATACACAGGATTTTAGATTGCATTCAAAGTTCCACCAAAAGTCAATGTAACAATTTTACAAGGTATGATATGTTCTGATTTATGGTTTTTAAAAAAGATGACCCAGGCTACTTTAGTTTTAAAGATCATTGGTAGTTAATCTTTCATTGTTAGTGTAGAGGAATGCAAGAGATTTCTGTGCATTAATTTTGTATCCTGCAACTTTACCAAATTCTTTGATTAGCTCTAGTAGATTTCTGGTGGCATCTTTAGGATTTTCTTTGTAGAGTATCATGTCATCTGCAAACAGTGACAGTTTTACTTCTTTTCCAATTTGGATTCTTCTTATTTCTTTTTCTTCTCTGATTCCCATGCATAGGACTTTCAAAACTATGTTGAATAATAGTGGGAAAGTGGACATCCTTGACTTGTTCCTGCTCTTAGGAGAAATACTTTCAGTTTTTCACCATTGAGAATGATGTTTGCTGTGGGGTTATTGTATATGGTCTTTATTATGTTGAGGTAGGTTCTCTCTATGCACAATTTCTGGAGAGCTTTTATCATAAATGGGTGTTGAATTCTGTCAAAAGTTTTTCTGCATCTATTGAGATGATCATATGAATTTTATCCTTCAATTTGTTAATATGGTTTATCAAATGGATTGATTTGTGTTTATTGAAGAATCCTTGAATCACTGGGATAAATCCCAATTGATCATAGTGTAGGATCCTTTTAATGTGTTGTTGGATTCCGTTTGCTAGAATTTTGTTGAGGATTTTTGCACCTATGCTCATCAGTGATATTGGTCTGTAATTTTCTTTTTTTGTGATATCTTTGTCTGGCTTTGGTATCAGGGTGATGGCCTCGTAGAAATATACTCAGAAAACTATAAGACACTGATTAAAGAAATCAAAGATTACACAAACAGATGGAAAGATATACCATGTTCTTGAATTGGTATATCAATATTCTGATAATGACTATACTACCCAAAGCAATCTACAGATTAGATGCAATCTCTATCAAAATATCAATGGAATTTTTTACAAAATTAGAACAACATTTTTTACAATTTGTTTGGAAAAGCAAAAGACCTTGTATAGCCAAAGCAATCTTGAGAAAGAAAACTTGAGCTGGAGGAATAAGGCTCCCTGACTTCAGACAATACTACAAGGCTACAGTAATCAAGGCAGTATGGTACTGGCACAAAAACAGAAATATAGATCAATGGAACAGGATAGAAAACCCAGAGATAAACCCACACACTTATGGTCACCTAATCTATCACAAAGGAGGCAATAATATACAATGGAGAAAACACAGTCTCTTCATTAAGTGGTGCTGGGAAAACTGGACAGCTACATGTAAAAGAATGAAATTAGAAAATTCCCTGACACCATACACAAAAATAAAGTCAAAGTGGATTAAAGATACTGTAAATCTCTTAGAGGAAAATATAGGAAGAACACTCTTTGACATAAATCACAGCGTGATCTTTTTTGACCCACCTCTTGGAGTAATGGAAATAAAAACAAACAAGTGGGACCTAATGAAACTTAAAAACCTTTACACAGCAAAAAAAACCATAAACAAAATGAAAAGACAGCCCTCAGAATGGGAGAAAATATTTGCAAATGAAGCAACTGACAAGGGATTAATCTCAAAAATATACAAACAGCTCATGTAGCTCAATATCAAAATAAAATAAAATAAAATAAAACTCAACCAAAAAATGGGTAGAAGACCTAAATAAACATTTCTCCAAAGAAGACATACAGATGGCCAACAAACACATGAAAAGATGCTCAACATCACTAATTATTAGAGAAATGCAAGTCAAAACTACAATGAGGTATCACCTCATACCAGTCAGAATGGCCATCATCATAAAATCTAGAAACGATAAATTCTGGAGAGGGTGTGGAGTAAAGGGAAAACTCTTGCACTGTTGGTGGGAATGTAAATTGATACAGCCACTATGGAGAACAGTATGGCAGTTCCTTAAAAAACTAAAAATAGAACTACCATATGACCCAGCAATCCCACTCTTGGGCGTATAACCATAATTATGGTTATAATAATTGAGAAATTATTATAACCATATATATATATATGGTTATATAAATATAAATATATATATTTATATATATTTATTTATATATATTATATATAAATAATTGAGAAAACCATAATTCAAAAAGACACATGCACCCCAATGTTCATTGCAGCACTATTTACAATAGCCAGGTAATGGAAGCAACCTAAATGTCCATCGACAGATGAATGGATAAAGAAGATGTGGTACATATATACAATGGAATATTACACAGCCATAAAAGCAACAAAATTGGGTCATTTGTAGAGATCTGGATGGACCTAGAGTCTGTCATACAGAGTGAATTAAGTCAGAAAGAGAAAGACAAATATTGCATATTAATGCATATATGTGGAATCTAGAAAATTGGTACAGATGAACCAATTTGCAGGACAGGAAGGAGACACAGATGTAGAGAATGGACATGTGGACATGGGGGCAGGATAGAAGGTGAGATGAATTGGGAGATTGGGATTGATATATATATATATATATATATATATATATATACTACCATGTGTAAAACAAATAGCTAGTGGGAACCTGCTATATATCACATGGAGCTCAACTCGGTGTTCTGTGGTGACCTAGATGGGTGGGATAGGGTGGGGTGGTGATAGGGAAGTCCAAGAGGGAGAAGATAGATGTATACATATAGCTGATTCACTTTGTTGTATGGCAGAAACTAATGCAACATTGTAATGCAAGTATACCCCAATTAAACAAAAAAAGAGAGAGATTATTGGCAGTTGAGAGTGTAGAGGCCAGGAGTAGAACTCAGGAGACCAGTGAGAGACTATGGCCACAGTGCAGCCAAGATATGGCTTGAATGTTAATAGTAGCACTGGATAGGAAGGCAAAGAGGTGAATAGTAGATTTATTTTGTTGGTGGTATTAACGAAAATTGCCAGTATTTAGGACAGAGGGGGTTAGAGGAGAAGGATGAATAAAGACAGCCCCAGAATTTTTTGCTTGAGAAGGTGTATGAATGATTGTATCATTTATTGAGATAAGAAACACATGCAGGTTTCATAAGAAGAAATAATCACATGCACTGTGGACATGTTATTTTTGAGATTTGTAAATAAAACAAAAAAGTTGGCCTTAAATATGGTCAGTAAAGATATCCAACAAGAAATCTGAGTCATTAGCAACCATAGGAACAGAATGTAGACAGAAAGAGCAAAGGATGGAGGAATAAGCCCTGGAGACTCCAACATGAAGCTGTCAGAAAGGTTATTGGAAAGGTTATTAGAAAAACCAAGATAAGATCGATATCCTTGAAGCTGAGAGAAGAGAAGGTTTTCAGAAGACAGGAACACTCAGCAGTGATAAAGACTGCAGAGAAGTAAGATTAGGACAAAATATGATCACGGAACTTGGCAAAAGTAAAGTTTCTAGAGATCTTGACAAAAGACATTTCAGTGTAATAATGGGGAAAGAAAATAAATTGTAGAACACTGAGAAGTGAATGGAAAGTGAGAAAGTGCAGTCTGTGTGTAGTTAGTTCTTTCTAAAATTTTATCTATATAGGTAAGCATAGAAATGGAGTAGAAGCTGGAAAGAACTGTGGGGAAAATAAATTTATTTTTAAGAAAATTAAGTAGTATGGCAAGTTTGTATGCTGATATGAATATTGTACTAGAGAGAGACAATGATGATTTAGGGGACTAGAGGAATGAGTGACCAAAGTAGGAAATTTCTTAATTTCTTAAGATTGTTAAAGGAGACCAGATCCAGAGTAAGTGGAATGGAATGAGAAAGAGGAGTAAACTGTGAATATAACATGAGAGAAGATGAACAAAAAAAAGGCACATGCAAGTAGGTTAGAAAGTAAGCATGAGTCAGGGAATTCTAAACAGATAATTTCTATATTATAAATGCTTTGGAAGCAAGGTCATGATCTGAAAGTGATTAGGCAGATGGGATAATTGAGGAGTACCAAAGTGTTTTAGGATAAAAGATAATATATGAAATTGTTGTTTTAGAATAGAAATATAAGCTTACCAGAGAAATTTTTTTTTGGATTGCCAGAGATGTTGAGGGAAGACTTGACATCTGGTATCATAAATTTAATCTAACACTTTACTTGAGTCAGCCTAACCTGTTGTGCAGCATTGATTTTTCTTTTTTTTTTAATTTTTGAATTTTATTTTCTTTTTATACAGCAGGTCCTTATTAGTCATCAATTTTATACACATCAGTGTATACATGTCAATCCCAAGCGCCCAATTCATCACCCCACCACCCCATCACCACCCCCCCACCCCGCTGCTTTCCCCCTTTGATGTCCTTATATTTGTTCTCTACATCTGTGTTGCAATTTCTGCCCTGCAAACTTGTTCATCTGTACCATTTTTCTAGGTTCCACATATATGTGTTAATATACAATATTTGGTTTTCTCTTTCTGACTTACTTCATTCTGTATGACAGTCTCTAGATCCATCCAAATCTTTACAAATTACCCATTTCGTTCCTTTTTATGGCTGAGTAATATTCCATTGTATATATGTAAAACATCTTCTTTAGCCATTCATCCGATGATGGGCATTTAGGTTGCTTCCATGTCCTGGCTATTGTAAAGAGTGCTGCAATGAATAATGAGGTGCATGTGTCTTTTTGAATTATGGTTTTCTCTGGGTATACGCCCAGTAGTGGGATTGCTAGATCATATGGTAATTCTATTTTCAGTTTTTTAAGGACCTTCCATACTGTTCTCCACAGTGGCTGTATCAATTTACATTCCCACCAACAGTGCAAGAGGGTTCCCTTTTCTCCACATCCTCTCCAGCATTTGTTATTTGTAGATTTTCTGATGATGCCCATTCTAACTGGTGTGAGGTGATACCTCATTGTAGTTTGGATTTGCATTTCTCTAATAATTAGTGATGTTGAGAAGCTTTTCATGTGATTCTTGGTGATCTGTATGTCTTCTTTGGATAAATGTCTATTTAGGTTTCCTTCCCATTTTTGGATTGGGTTGTTTGTTTTTTTTAATAGTGAGCTGCATGAGCTGTTTATATATTTTGGAGATTAATACTTTGTCCATTGATTCGTTTGCAAATATTTTCTACCATTCTGAGCGTTGTCTTTTCTTTTTGGTTATGGTTTCTTTTGTTGTGCAAAAGCTTTTAAGTTTCATTAGGTCCCATTTGTTTATTTTGTTTTTATTTCCATTACTCTAAGAGGTGGTTCAAAAAAGATCTTGCTGTGATTTATGTCAAAGAGTGTTCTTCCTATATTTTCCTCTAAGGGTTTTATAGTGTCTGGTCTTACATTTAGGTCTCTAATCCATTTTGAGTTTATTTATGTGTATGGTATTAGGGAGTGTTCTACTTTCATTCCTTTACATGTAGCTGTCCAGTTTTCCCAGCACCACTTATTGAAGAGACTGTCTTTTCTCCATTGTATATCTTTTCCTCCTTTGTCATATATTAGTTGACCATAGGTGCGTGGATTTATCTATGGACTTTCTATCTTGTTCCATTGATCTATGTTTCTGTTTTTGTGCCAGTACCATATTGTCTTGATTACTGTAGCTTTGTAGTATAGTCTGAAGTCAGGGAGTCTGATTCCTCCAGCTCCTTTTTTTCCCCCCTTAAGACTGCTTTGGCTATTCAGGGTCTTTTCTGTCTCCATACAAATTTTAAGATTTTTTGTTCTAGTTCTGTAAAAAATGCCATGGGGGCTTCCCTGGTGGCGCAGTGGTTGAGAGTCTGCCTGCCGATGCAGGGGACACGAGTTCGTGCCCCAGTCCAGGAGGATCCCACATGCCGCGGAGCGGCTGGGCCCGTGAGCCATGGCCGCTGAGCCTGTGCGTCCGGAGCCTGTGCTCCGCAATGGGAGAGGCCACAACAGTGAGAGGCCCGCGTACTGAAAAAAAAAAAAATGCCATGGTTAATTTGGTAGCAATTGCATTGAATCTGTAGATTGCTTTTGGTAGTATAGTTATTTTCACAATATTGATTCTTCCAATCCAAGAACATGGTATATCTCTCCGTCTGTTGGTATCATCTTTAATTTCTTTCATCAGTGTCTTATAGTTTTCTGCATACAGGTCTATCGTCTCCGTAGGTAGGTTTATTCCTAGGTATTTTATTCTTTTTGTTGCCCTGGTAAATGGGAGTGTTTCCTTAATTTATCTTTCAGATTTTTCATCAGTAATGTATAGGAATGCTAGAGATTTCTATGCATTAATCTTGTATCCTGAAAATTTATCAAATTCATTGATTAGCTCTAATAGATTTCTGATGGCATCTTTAGGATTCTCTATATATAGTATCATGTAATCTGCAAACATTGGCAGTTTTACTTCTTTTCCAATTTGTATTCCTTTTATTTCTTTTTCTTCTCAGATTGCTGTGGCTAGGACTTCCAAAATTATGTTGAATAGTAGTGCTGACAGTGGACATCCTTGTCTTATTCCTGATCTTAGAGGAAATGGTTTCAGGTTTTCACCATTGAGAATGATGTTTGCTCTGGGTTTCTCGTATATGACCTTTATTATGTTGAGGTAGATTCCCTCTGTGCCCACTTTCTGGAGAGTTGTTTTTTTTTTTTTTTTTATCATAAATGGGTGTTGACATTGTCAAAAGTGTTTTCTGCATCTATTGAGGTGATCATATGGTTTTTATTTTTGAATATGTTAAAAAGATTTATCACATTGAATGATTTATGTATATTGAAGAATCCTTGTATCCCTGTAATAAATCCCACTTGCTCATGGTGTATGATTTCTTTAATGTGTTGCTGGATTCTATTTGCTAGTATTCTGTAGAGGATTTTTCCATGTATATTCATCAGTGATATTGGTCTGTAATTTTCTTTTATTGTAGTATGTTTGTCTGGTTTTGCTATCAGGGTGATTGTGGCCTCATAGAATGAGTTTGGGAGTGTTCCTTCCTCCACAAATTTTTGGAAGAGTTTGAGAAGGATGGGTGTTAGCTCTTCTTTAAATGTTTGATAGAATTCACCTGTGAATCCATCTTATCCTGCACTTTTGTTTGTAGGAAGATTTTTAATCACACTTTCAATTTCATTATTTGTGATTTCTCTGTTCATATGTTCTATTTCTTCTTGGTTCAGTCTTGGAAGGTTATACCTTTCTAAGAATTTGTCTATTTCTTTCAGGTTGTCCATTTTATTGACATAGAGTTGCTTGTAGTAGTCTCTTAGGATGCTTTTTTCCTGTGGTGTCTGTTGTATCTTCTCCTTTTTCATTTCTAATTTTGTTGATTTGAGTCCTCTCCCTCTTTTTATTGATGAGTCTGGCTAATGGTTTATCAAATTTGTTTATCTTCTCAAAGACCTAGCTTTTGGTTATATTGATCTTTGCTTTTGTTTTCTTTGTTTCTATTTCTTTTATTTCTGCTCTGATCTTTATGATTTCTTTCCTTCTACTAACTTTGGGTTTTGTTTGTTCTTCTTCCTCTGGTTCCTTTAGGTGTAAGTTTAGGTTGTTTATTTAAAATGTTTGTTGTTTTTTGGGGTAGGATTGTATTGCTATAAACTTCTCTCTTAGAACTGCTTTTGCTGCATCCCATAGGTTTTGGATTGTGGTGTTTTCATTGTCATTTTTCTCCAGGTACTTTTTGATGTCCTCTTTGATTCTTCATTGATCTCTTGGTTATTTAATAATGTATTGTTTAGCCTCCACATGTTTGTGTTTTTTACATTTTTTTCCCTGTAGTTGGTTTCTAATCTCATAGCATTGTGGTCAGAAACAATGCTTGATATGATTTCAATTTTCTTAAATTTACTGAAGTTTGATTTGTGACCCAAGATGTGATTTATCCTGGAGAATGTTCCATGTGCACTTGAGAAGAAAGTGTAATCTGCAGTTTTGGAATGGAATGTCCTATAAATATCAGTTAAATCTATCTGGTCTATTGTGTCATTTAAAGCTTCTGTTTCCTTATTTATTTTCATTTTAGATGATCTGTCCATTTGTGTAAATGAGATGTTAAAGTTCTGCACTATTATTGTGTTACTGTCGATTTCCTCTTTTATAGCTGTTAGCAGTTGCCTTATATATTGAGGTGCTCCTATGTTGGGTACATATATATTTATAATATTATATCTTCTTCTTGGATTGATCCCTTGATCATTATGTAGTGTCCTTCCTTGTCTCTTGTAACATTTTTTATTTTAATGTCTATTTTATCTGATATGAGTATTGCTACTCCAGCTTTCTTTTGATTTCCATTTGCATGGAATATCTTTTTCCATCCCCTCACTTTCAGTCTGTATGTGTCCCTAATCTGAAGTGGTCTCTTGTAGACAGCATATATATATGGGTCTTGTTTTTGTATCCTTGTTTTTGTATCAGCAAGCCTGTGTCTTTTGATTGGAGCATTTAATCCATTTATGTTTAAGGTAATTATCGATATATGTTCCTAGGGCCATGTTCTTAATTGTTTTGGGTTGTTTTTGTAGGTCCTTTTCTTCTCTTGTATTTCCCACTTAGAGAAGTTCCTTTAGCATTTGTTGTAGAGCTGGTTTGAAGGCGTTGGATTCTCTTAGCTTTTGTTTGTCTGTAAAGCTTTTGATTTCTCCATCGAATATGAATGAAATCTTTGTTGGGTGGAGTAATCTTGGTTGTAGTTTCTTCTTTTTCATCTCTTTAAGTATATCATGTCATTCCCTTCTGGCTTGTAAAGTTTATGCTGAGAAATCAGCTGTTAACCTTCTGGGACTTCCCTTGTATGTTGTCATTTTTCCCTTTCTACTTTCAATAATTTTTGTTTGTGTTTAATTTTTGCCAATTTGATTACTATGTGTCTTTGTGTGTTTCTCCTTGGGTTTATCCTGTATGGGACTCTCTGTGTTTCCTGGACTTGGGTGGCTATTTCCTTTCCCATTTTAGGGAAGTTTTTGACTATAATCTCCTCAAATATTTTCTCTGGTCTTTCCTCTCTCTCTTCTCCTTCTGGGACCCCTATAATGTGAATGTTGTGGCATTTAATGTTGTCTCAGATGTCTCTTAGGCTGTTTTCATTTCTTTTCATTCTTTTTTCTTTATTCTGTTCTGCAGCAGTGAATTCCACCATTCTGTCTTCCAGGTCACTTATCTGTTTTTCTGCCTCAGTTATTCTGCTTTTGATTCCTTCTAGTGTAGTTTTCATTTCATTTATTGTATTGTCATCTCTGTTTATTTGTTCTTTAATTCTTCTAGGTCTTTGTTAAACATTTCTTGCATCTTCTCAATCTTTTCCTCCATTCTTTTTCCAAGGTCCTTGATCATCTTCACTATCATTATTCTGAATTCTTTTTCTGGGAGTTTGCCTATCTGCACTTCATTTCGTTGTTTTTCTGGGGTTTTATCTTGTTCCTTCATCTGGTACGTAGCCCTCTGGCTTTTCATCTTGTCTATCTTTCTGTGAATGTGGTTTATGTTCCACAGGCTGTGGGATTGTAGTTCTTCTTGCTTCTGCTGTCTGTCCTCTCTGATTTTTCATCTATCCACATTGCTTAGTGGTACACCCTGTTGAGTCCTTGTAATGTTGAGGTTCTTGCAGCTGAGCAGGGATGGAGGTGATTGAAATGGAAGTTAAGTATTTTTCCAAAGTATCATTTATTTTTCCGGATTAGAAGACAGTAGAGTTTTGATAGATAGTTAGGAGAATGGTGGTTTTAATATATCGGAGAGAATGATGAGAAGCTACCAGAAAAGATGAGCTGGAAGTGGAGAAGTGAGTGGGATTTAATATCTTGGTATTAGGTATTTTGGAATTGGTAAACTTGGGAGGGTATGGCTGAGAAGGAGAGGAAATGAAGGTCAGTGCTGATATGGGCAAAAAAAAAAAACAAACAGATAAGACAATATATTCGGGGAATAAGTATAGGAAATGTAGTGGAGCTACGGAGTCTAAATCTCCAGTTTTTGGCATGGGAAAAGGATTAGAATGTTGATAAATGATAATAGCATTGAGCATCCTTAATTTTAGATCTCAGCTAGATAATCAAATATTTCTAATAATATACTTGAATTGCTACTTATTTTATTGATTTTAGAAATGGGTATTTGCCTCTCTGCTATGATGAAAGGGGATATTTTCTCAGTTACAGTATATATGGCTTACATCTTCTTCCCTCTGATCTTCAAAAACAGTTATATCTAGGGTTTTTGTTCACTTGGTACACACCAGTATCACCTTACAAGTTGCTTAATATTGAAATAGGCCTGAAAGTTAGTACAATAGCTGCATCCTAGGTCTCTTGAGTGCTTCCTGCTGCCTCTCCCCATGTCTCCCAAGAGGGATTTTTCAAGAGCCCTGCTCCAGCACTTAACCTGGTGGGTGGGTACATTCTGAATGATCTAATTAGATGTAAAAGTTGACATACTATGTAAATGTCACCCCTGGTTATACGCCTATCTAAGTTCCTTGAGGGGGCCACTGTATCAATATCAAATGCATATTTAAGTCTTTTTAACTGTTTTGTTTGTTTGTTTGTTTTTGCCTTGCCACTTGGCATGTGGGATCTTAGTTCCCCCAAACAGGGATCAAGCCCCTGCACCCTGCATTGGAAGCACAGAGTCTTAACCACTGAACTGCCAGGGAAGTCCCCTAAGCCTTTTTAAAAGATATATACCATCCACTATAAAACTAGGTCCTGATTGTTCACTCTTAAAATTAGGAGTTAGTGACCTACTCTTCTGTTTACCTGTTTTTTTTTCCCCTTATGTCCTATCACATGAAGGTATTACTTTATTAAAATTGATCATATATGCCTTACATTATATATACAATTAAATGATAGTAATAATTAGTATTTAGTAATTTCTACTTACCACACTATCTCATATCATGGGAATGGTTGAAAAATTACCTATTATTATTATTTTTTTCACTTCTTTTGGCTAACAATAAAAAAAGAATTGGTCTGACTGACTAGTTCTCTATAACATGTTGCTTTCTAGCTGACATTTGCAAATAACTTGATGAGTTATTTATGACCAAGGTAATCATTCACATTTTGGAAATGTGCACAGATAGTAATTGAATGAGTAAGCAAAATTTAACAACTTGTAGGAAAAAATCCCAATTTCTTGAAATACTTCACTTCCTTTTCTTGCTGGTAGTTGTATTCTGTACTCGGATAATGACTTTCTGGTGCAGCTTCACTAGTCACTCTGTTTTTTCAACATTTTGTCACATTTTTTCTACACTTCCAATAATACCATATGGCCTCTGGGGTCTACTTTTTTCCCAAAGGACAACCTTCTGGAAGAATTATTTAAAATTGTATGAATGATGATATAGAGAAGAACAAGTTTCCCCAAGTCAGCTTAAGAAATAAAGGGTACTTATAGAGCTGAATATTTCTAGATCTCTTTTGCTTGCTCTCAACCATCCTATTCCCCTCTGACACCAGTCTCAGCTAATTACCATCCTGAATGTATGGTTTATAATTTCCTTAAATTTCTTAAATAAATATATCACTAACCATACATATACCACTAAAAACCATATAGCATGTTTTTATGTACTATAACTTTATTTAAATGTTGTAATACCATGCATACCATTCACTAGTTTTGCTTTTTCATTTATATTATATTTTAAGACTACCCATGTTAATACATCTAGTTTTAGATCATTCATTTCCACAGCTGTGTAGTAGTACTTTACTCCATGAACTTAACACAAATTATTTGTCTTCTGAAGTTGATGAATGTTTAAGATTTTCTTTATCTTATAAACAATTTTCCAACAGACACTTTTATGCATGTATATTTGTGAGTCACAGGAAGGGATTCTCTAAGGTATTATATATATAAGAGAATAATTGTTGCATCATAGGCATATGCACATATCTTCAATTTTACTAGATATTGCCAAATTGCTTTCAACAATCTATGCTGTCACTGATAACACTGCTCTAAATTCTTACCAAAAGTTGAAGCAGTCAGACATATAAAATCTTTTGAAATGACAGTTTTAATTATTTCATTGTTGCTTAATAATTTGCATTTGTTGATTCTAAAAATGTCATCTTTATATATCTGGTTAATTTTCTAGTGAGTGGAGTCACTTTTTTCTTATTGATTTGTTAAAATATATGCACAAGGAATATATATTTATTCAATATTTACATATTTTCAGTGTATGACTTTTATTTTCACTTATTTAAAACAGAATTTTGATCCACCGAGTTTTTAATTTTTTTAATATAGTTTTAACATTTAATGCCATTTTCCTTAAGGGTTTTTGTTCTTGTTTGTTTCTCATTTAATAAATATTCCTCTATTTTGAAGATTTAAAGTTATTTTTCTCTATTTTCTTCCAAAAGTTATACAGCACTTCATTTGATATTGAATCTACCTGAGTAGACTTTTGTGTAGGAGTAAAGACACTATTTGCTTTGGTTTCAGGAGAATAATGACTTAATTCTGCCAACATCATCCATTGATGGCTTCCTCAGAGAACTTCACGGTTGCCTCTCTCCTTTTGGTCTAAACTGGACATGTGGCTCCCTTCATCTGCTGCACAGCTGTCATTGTGAACATTATTCTCTGAGTTTATCCATATTTTGCGAGATAGACACTAGTAATTTCCTAAGAATGCAAATGTGAGAAGTAACACATTATATTCTTTATATCTGAAACATATCATCAAAGCAGATCTAGAAACCTGTACCTCAGACAGTAGAGTATGATAAAGAATTGAGATTCTCCAGACAGATTGCTGGGATTTGTGTCCTAGCTCTTCTACTTACTACTTATGTGATGATCATGCCAATCTTCAGACTGGGTATGTGTAGCCCTTGGGGGTACATGAAGTGCTTAGAGTGGGTGAAAGGGCATAAATAGTTCAAAGGATTCAATTTTCATATCTCCTAACTATGTATACACATATTTATCTGACTGTGAAAGTACCTGGTTTGAGTGAGGTTTGAGTCTTCTTTCTTACCTACTTTTTCACAATCACCTCTCTACCATTTTATCAAAGAAGGACATAACTCCTACCATACTGAAGCTTAGTATAATCTACTTTTTGTGGATAAGGTCATAGGGTAACTAACAGATGGACAATTCAAAATGCTGTTTGTGAGTGATTCTAAAAACCGAGGATGCAACTAGAGATTATCATACTAAGTGAAGTAAGTCAGAAAGAGAAAGACAAATACCATATGATATCACTTATATGTGGAATCTAAAATATGATGCAAAGGAACCTATCTATGAAACAGAAACAGAATCACAGAGATAAAGACTGATGATTGTCAAGGGTGAGGAGGTTGGAGGAGGGATAAATTGGGAGTTTGGGGTCAGCACATGTAAGCTTTTATATATAGACTGGATAAACAACAAAGTCTTACTGTATAACACACAGAATAATAGTCAATATCCTATAATAAACCATAATAAAAAAAACAGGTGCTAAACATTTTGTGTATGTCAACTGATAAGTTTGCTTTCAACATAACTGAAAGAGGACTTGATCCAGTTGTTAGCTGAAATATCACTAAACATAACATTTGATTATAGATCAGTCTGTGATATTTAGCATGTAACTTACTGAGAATTCCAGTTTCTGGTTAAAAGACTGTCTGATTTCTCAGATGGGATCACAGGCAATTATAAAAGTTTTGCCTGGGAGGTCTCATGGAGAAAGCTTTCCTCCCCACACCCAACTTGGTGCACAGCCCATGGATTACATGCATTGGGAACTCGGAAGGGATTGTAGTCAAGGACTCAGGGTCCCCTGACTGGTCAGACTTTTTGCATATTACATTCCTAGACCTTGGCACCTTTATCCCTAAATCTCTTTATCTGAGCCTTTGGGCAATAGTCTCCTTCAGGCTTCTCTGCTGAGGTCTCCTGTGGGGTGAGAAAGGGGAAAACTTAGAGACTCATTTCCCCACTCTGACTCTGTACAGATAATTTTCCCCTCATAGCCCCCCCCCTTTGCTTTCCCTTCCATCCTCCCTTCCCTCCCTCCTCTTCCACAAACTGCCAGAGTCTCTTCTTTGGAGCTTCCTCAACGATGTGACAAGTCCAAATATGTGCTGATCCACTCAGCCTTATACCTGGGCGCTGGTCCATGAGAGGAAGACAGGAGATGCTTTCTCCTCCATTCTTTCTCTCCTAGATCAACTAACCCCTTGACACCTAGGAGCCCAATAAATGAAGTGACAGTAATATAACAAAACTCTTATTCTCATTAGCTACTTATGTGAACAAATTTCTTCAGTATTTACATCTAAAAAAATGGGGGGGGGATATAGAATTGAGGTTAAATTATTTCTCCTTCTAGCAACTAGTAGTATCAAAAATAATTGGAACAAAGAAATTACATTCATTTCTTTAAGAAATATGTGCATAATTAAATATTTTTACTTTTATGCTTAATGATTATATGTTAAAATTTTAATATATTTTTTGTTGATTTACAATTAATTTGGAACTCAAACCAGGGGAATTTTTTTAACACATAGTTTAGGTTATGGGAAAAATGTTCAATGTTAATTTATATATTTTTTTCTTCAGTGAAGAATGAAAACGGATCAATAAAATACTTTCAAGAATAAAAATATACTATATTAAGATGTAATTCTGTGTGGGAAGTAAAATGGAAATATGAGTACAAGGAGAAGAGAAAAATGATATAAAATTCTCATTTATTGTTGAAGAGCTTTTTCATCAATATATAAATTGGATTATTTTGATATCAAATTCTTATGGTATTCTGATACCATTGGACATATAAGATTGAATGATGTGAGAGCAATACTTTAAAATACCTAAATGTACAATTCATAGAAATAATATACCTCGCAGCTATATTTAAACTTTGGATAAAATATTTGAGATGTCAAGTTAAAAGTATGTGCTGAGGTACATTGTTTTTGAAAATTATGTTAAGCGTGCATGATCAAAAATATTTGATGACCAGTTACCTAAGAGATCATGTTGTTCTCTGACACATGAAAAAGAATGTGGAACACCTTCATCCTGGTGAAGTACAGCCTCCATGAGAAAATAAAGCTTATCGAAAGGATACAAAATCATTGTCTCTTACACAGATACCCAGGAGGAGTTGCAAAGTCATGGAGGATCTAGAGAAAAAATTAGACATAAAACTTCTCAGGTACCTTTTAAAACCCTCTAAGGGCAAAAATTCAATTCTCACACCTTACATTAATCCCCTCAGGGTTCACTCCTAAATATACCAATTCCTTAGAAGAGTCAACTGTATAAATAATGGCTATAGCATAGATAGGATATACTCTGTGTCAATCAAGGTCCTGGCAGGAAACAGATGATTTATTCAAATGGGCGACTGAAGGGAATTGAAGGTAGGGACTCTGTACAGAGCTGTAGCCAAGGTTAACTGAAGAAAGAATGCTGAAGCACTAACATGGATGGGAAGCCTTTATTACCTGTGGTCTTTACCAGATCCCATTGAGAGAACTGCAGGTAGAAAACACGGGTTGCTTTTCAGCTTATGGTCTTACACAGAGAAACATAGCCAAGGTCAAATTGGGGTTGGCGGTGAGAGAAACAGGAAAATAACTGCTCAGGGTCTCTTTTCTTCCTCCTCCTTGGCCTCCTATTGGACAAACCAGGTTGGAAGGCAGGGGTTATGGGATCCTGGTGATTCAGTCAGGTAGAGATCAGACTCCCATGGTGATGGAAGGGTGAAGAAACGAACAGTAGAGGGGAAAATAGAGACAGTCTAATATTTTCAAAAATATTAGTGACTTCACTTTTGAGTAAATTAGAAGTTTATCAAAATGTTGTAAATCCCTCTATATTAACCCTAAATTACAGAAGGCAACAGAGTAATTAGTCATTCAGAGTTTACAATGAAGTATGGGAGTTGGAGGAGATGTGAGTAAATTATAATTTTAAAATATATGTAACTGTAACTCCATTTTAATGTGTGAGGCATTCTCTGTTTTACACATAAATGTATTTGCTCAATCTAAAAGTAATTGGAGTGCTAAGGGTCACATACACATTTTTAAAATGTATTGAATTAAGAATGGTGTTTAGTTGTCTCAGGTTTCAAGACAGGTTGTCTGTGTGGGAAGATGTTCTCCTAACAAGTGTTGATCAAACAAATATAATGAGAGACACATAGGTAATTTAAATTTTCTAGTGGCTACATTTAAGAAAGGATAAATTAACTTTAGTACAGATTTATTTAGCACAATACATCAAAACTATTATCAATTCAAAATAGTTAAGTTAAAAATTATTAATGAGATATTATTACATTCCATTTAGCTTCATAGTGTCTTCCAAGCCAGTGTGGATTTTGCATACATGACACATTTCAGTTGCTCAAGAGCCACACATGGTAAGTAGTGAACTTCTTGGTCAGCGTTGTTCTAAAAAACTATCAAAATATACTTGATAGAAGCAAATGAGGATCTACTGGTAACAGTATAATGAAGAGATTGTGTTTGAATATTTTTATTGAATGTGCTTTTATATTTCTAGCCAGAAAGGCAGAAAGATTATGCAAATGAATTTTATGGAGCTAAAAATTATTTGAGTTAAATCCATTTAAATTCAATAATTCTGGGTTTCCCCGGTGGCGCAGTGATTAAGAGTCCGCCTGCTGATGCAGGGGACACGGGTTCATGCCCCAGTCCCGGCAGATCCCACATGCCACGGAGCGGCTAGGCCTGTGAGCCATGGCCGCTGAGCCTGCGCATCCGGAGCCTGTGCTCCGCAACGCGAGAGGTCACAACAGTGAGAGGTCCGTGTACCACAAAAAAAAAAAAAAAAATCAATAATTCTACCTATCTCTTTCACTCTCTCTTGTTCTTGCCCTTTCTAGTATAATTTTGAGGTAAATTAGGAAATTTACCTTGGACTAATAAGAACAATATACAGTTGAAGTAGTAAAATTAAAAAAAATTCAGGAATGAGACTACAGATATTTAAAGAGGGGAGAAAAAGAAAAAAATGCAAACATTTTCCAATTTTATTTTATTGAGATATAATTCACATACTATAAAATTCAGCATTTTAAAGTATACAACTATGGTTTTAGGAATATTCAGAAAGTTGTGCAACAATCACCACTAACAAATTCCACAACATTTTCGTTACTCCCAAATAAATGCTGCATCAGTTACCAGTCACTCCCCATTCCCTCTTCAACTCATCCACTGGCAACCACTAATCTATTTTGTGCCTCTACGGATTGACCTATCATCGAGATTTCATACTAGGGAATCACATAGTGTGTCACCTTTTGTGTTTGACTTTTTACTTTACCATAATATTCTCAAAATTCATACATGCATGTATCAGTACTTCAAAATTCATACATGCATGTATCAGTACTTCACAAAATTCATACATGCATGTATCAGTACTTCAAAATTCATACATGCATGTATCAGTACTTCACAAAATTCATACATGCATGTATCAGTACTTCACTCATCTTTATGACTGGATAATATTCCATTATATGGATATATCACATTTTGTTTGTCCTTTCTTCAGTTGATGAACATTTGTGTTATTTTCACTTTTTGGCTCTTGTGAATTATACTGCTATGAACATTCATGTACAAGTTTTTGTGTGAACCTATGTCTCCTATTCTCTTGGGTATATATGAGAATTGGAATTGCTAAGTCATGTGGTAACTGCATGTTTAACTTTTGACTCATTGTTAAACTCTTTTCCAGACCAGTTGTACCATTTTATATTCTTACCAGCAACAGTATATTGAGGTTTTTTTTCCATAACATCCTCACAAACACTTGTTATTGTCTAATTCTTTAAATAACCCTTTTAGTAGGTGTGAAGTAGATTTCTCATCATGGCTTTGATATACGTTTCACTGAAGATTACCAATGTTAAGCATCTTTGCTTGTACTTATTGGCCATTTTAATATCTTATATGGAGAAATGTTTATTCAAATACTGAATTTGCACATTTTTAAAGTCGGTTATTTTATTTATATTGTTGAGTTGTGGGAGTTTTTTATTTGTTTTGCAAGTATTTATCCGTATTCTGTACACTGTCTTTTACTTTCTCGATGGTGTCTTTTAAATTGCAAAAGTTTGATGTTGTCCAACTTATTACTTTCTATTTTTTTGCTTGGTTTTTGTTGTCATATGTAAGAAACTATTGTCTACTCCATTTCACAAAGACTTACATATATGTTTTCTTCTGATAGTTTTTCACTTTCTCTCTTAAATTGAGGTCTTCGGTAAATTTTGTGTAAATTTTTGTATATGACATGGTGTGGGAGTTGAAGTTCAGTTGTCACAGCATCATTTTTTTTTTTTCGGTACGCAGGCCTCTCACTGTTGTGGCCTCTCCCGTTGTGGAGCACAGGCTCCGGACGCGCAGGCTCAGCGGCCATGGCTCACAGGCCCAGCCGCTCCGCTGCATGTGGGATCTTCCCGGACCGGGGCACGAACCCGCGTCCCCTGCATCAACAGGCGGACTCTCAACAACTGTGCCACCAGGGAAGCCCTACAGCATCATTTTTTGAAGACTATTCTTTCTCCTTTGTCTAGGCATGCTTGTTTAAAATCAGTTGACTATAAACTTAACATTTTATATATGTACTGTGAATTTACAGATTTTGGTCTATGAATTGTTTTAGTTCTAATTGTTTTACAGTGTTCTTCAAGTTTTAATTTACTCATTGATCTCTGTCTAAATGTTCTATCTATTATTAAAATAGAGTATTGAAGTCTCCAACTGTTACTGTTGAATTTTCTGTTTCTAGTTCATTTCTTTCTTCAGTTCTGTCGGTTTTGGTTAATGTATATTGGGGCTCTGTTTTCACAAACATATATGTGTTAATTATTATAAGATTTAGATCTTCCTGATGGATTAACCTTTTTATGATTTTAATATTTTCTCTCTTTTTCTTTGCCAAAATTTCCATCTTAAACTCTATACTTTGTGATATTACTACAGTCACTTCAGGTCTCTTTTTGTTACTGTTTACCTGGCATATTTCTTTTCATCCTTTTACCTTCAATCTATGTGTGCCTTTGAATCTAAAATTTATCTCTTGTAGACTGTTCATAGTTGGATCATGTTTTTTTTTTTTCATAATCCATTATGTCAATCCTGTTTTTAGGTTGAAATCTTTAGTCCATTTGTATTCAGTGTAGTTACTGATAATATAGGATTTATGTCTATCATTTTATTATTTGCTTTCTACGTGTCTTATGTTCACTTCATTCCTCTAATCACCCATTGCTGCCTTTTTTTATGTTAAATACATATTGTCGAGTGTGCCATTTTAATATCCTTGTTGTAGCATTAAAAAATTTATTTTCCTATTGGTTTCCCCTGGAATTACAATTAACAATTATAAGTCAAGTTTGAATTAATACCTACTTAATTTCAACTTATACAAAACTTTGCTCCTTTATAGCACCACTACCTCCTTCCTTTGTGATACTATTGTCATACAAATTGCATATTCTGTACATTATATACACCTTAAAACAAATTTGTATGTATTACTTTGCACAGTTGTATTTTAAATCATACAGAAGAAAAAAAGATTATAAACAAAATAGTCCTTTATACAGGTATAACTCATTTTATTGTGTCTCATTTTATTGCACTTCACAGATACTGTGTTTTTTATAAATTAGAGGCTTTTGGAACACCTGGGTTGAGTAACTCTATTGGTGCTTTTTTTTTCAACAGCTTTTTCTCACTTTGTGTCTCTGTGTCACATTTTGGTATTTCTTGCAATATTTCAAACTTTTTGTTATTATTATATTTGATATGGTGACCTGTGGTCAGTGATCTTTGATGTTACTATTACAAAAAAGTTATAACAGGCTGAAGGGTAAGATGATGCTTAGCATTTTTTAGTAATAAAGGATTTTTAAATTAAGGTATATGCATTGTTTCTTTAGACATAATGCTATTGCCCACTTAATAGACTACAGTATAGTATAAACATAACTTTTATATGCACTGGAAAATCAAAATAATCATGTGACTTTTTCTGTTGAGATATTTGCTTTATTGCCATGGTCTGGAACTAAACTTGCAATATCTTCAAGGTAAGCCTGTACTGTCTTTTATATTTACACATGTAGTTACTTTTACCAGATTTCTTCATTCATGTGGATTTGAATTAGTGTCTGATGTTCTTTCATTCAGCCTGAAGGATTCTGTTTAGCATTTCTTATAGGACAGTTTTGATAGTGACAAATTCTCTTTTTCTTTACATATAATGTCTCAATTCTCCTTCACTTTGGGAGAATCATTTTCCTGGATATAGAATCTCCACTGTTCATCTTTTCTCATTGGAAGTTTGAATATGCAATTCCACTACCTTGTAGCTTCTATGGGTCCTGATAAGGAACTTACTGTTAATCTTATTAAAGATACTTTGCATGTGATGAGTCACTTTTCTCTTGCTGTGCTCAAGATTCTCTCTTTGTCATTTTAGTTTGACTATAAGGTGACTAGATATGGATCTCTGAGCTTATCTTAGTTTAGCTTCTTGAGCTTCCTGGCTGTATAGATTGTTTTACATCAAATTTGGCAACTATTCAGCCATTGTTATTATTATTTTTTGAATTTCATTTAATTTATTTCTTTATACAGCAGGTTCTTATTAGTTATCCATTTTATACATATTAGTGTATATATGTCAATCCCAATCTCCCAATTAATCAGCCATTATTTTTTCAAATATTTTTCTGACATTTTTTTTCTTCTCTACTCCTGAGACTCCTATTACAAATATGTTGGTACACTTGATGGTGTGCCACACTCTCTGTGACTCTTCATTTTTTTTTCTTTTATTCCTGGTACAAAATCAATAATTCCAATTAACCTATTTTCAAGTTTGCTGATTCTGCCAAGCATATTTGCTCTCAAGGCCCTCCAGTGAATATATTTTTTTTTCAGTTTTAGTATTTTCCTACTCCAGAATTTGCATTTGGTAATTTTTTATAATTTCTGTCTCTTTACTGATATTTTTAATTTTGTAAGGCATCTTCATTATTTAGACTTGGTTTTGGTTACTTCTTTGAAAATGTTTAAAATAGCTGATTGAAAAGCTATGTTTAGTAAGTCCAATAATCTTGAATTTCTCAGGGACAGTTTCTATTCATTCTTTTCCTTACCTCTGCATATGGGCTATACTTTCTTGTTTCCTTGCATGTCATGTAGATTTTTGTTGAATTTTTATTATTTTAAACAATATAATGTGACAAATTTAATAATCAGTTTCTCCCACTCCCCAGAGTGTGTTGTTGTTGGTGGTTTTTGTGGTGTCTTTCCTAAAATAACTTTGTGAAGGCAGCAGTCTTTGTCATGTTTGGCCAATGTCTCTGCTTGATTAGCTCAGTTGTCAACTAATGATTAGACAGGGATTCCCTTAAAAATCTTGAACTAATAAGTCCCCAGCATTTGCCAAGAGGATCCTTGTGCATGTTGGGTCATACACTCAATCCTATGGTTGGCAGTCTACAACTATACCTTAGCTTCAACTTCTCTCTTGCACAGAGCTTCATTATTTCCTGGAAGAGAGATTTCAGGGCCTTTTCAGGTCTTTCCTGGGTATGTGCCCAGTTGTACATATGTGGGTCACTTTTTATATGCTCATGAATTTCTGAAAACTTTTAAAAGTCCCCAAGAGTATTTCATTTTCCAGCTTTTTAAAAGTGTTTTGATCAGATTCTTATTTGCCCAGACTATTATTGCCTCAGATAGCTACAATGTAAGCAATGGATGTTAACTGATTTTTTACAAATGCCCAGAAATAAAGACTATTTACACAGAACAATATCAGAGTCAGGTTAAAAGATACAACCTTTAGGAGTGGGGGTTTCCAGGGAACAGCCAAAGAGGTCAAACAATGAGAATTTTCTGGCAATGGGGATTTTGTGGAGTTTCAAATCCATCTGTTCTTTACAGGGTATCACTGTAATTGTGGAGCTCTTGGTTTTTGAGGCTTCTGTGGAGCTGGGGAGAGAGGAATGGGAATAGGGCAAGTCAAAATGCCACAAATCTCAATGTTTTTAATCAAGATTCAGTAGTTTTTATTGAATAAGCACTGCAGATTTGGGCAAGGCTTTGGTAAATTTCAAAAACTCTGAAAAAGTTAATTTTTATTTTTTTCCCAGTGTTCTCATAGTTTTTATTGAGAAACAGAATTTTGGAAGTTCTTACTCTATCACTGCTACTGATATCACTTCAATAGAAGCATATTTAAATCTTATCCAACAACAACAATGACAAAACAACAAAATATTGTTCTGGAAATCTGGAGATTAAACATGTCACTGCATTTTTTTCATAAAAAAAAAACAACTTATAGGGCTTCCCTGGTGGCACAGTGGTTGGGAGTCCGCCTGCCAATGCAGGGGACACGGGTTCGAGCCCTGGTCCAGGAAGATCCCACATGCCACGGAGCAACTAAGTCTGTGTGCCACAAGTACTGAGCCTGCACTCTAGAGCCTGTGAGCCACAACTACTGAAGCCCACACACGTAGAGCCCATGCTCCACAACAAGAGAAGCCACTGCAATGAGAAGCCCACACACACTGCAACAAAGAGTGGCCCCCACTCGCTGCAACTAGAGAAAGCCTGTGCATAGCAGCAGAGACTCAACATAGCCAAAAATAATAAAAAAATAAAATTAAAAAAAACAAAAAAAAACCAAACAGAAAAAAAAAACTTATAAATCTCATTGCTTATCCAAATATTTGTTCAGAATTTAGGGATTGGTATTATTTTCTTTTAGATTTCAAAATGTAATTTAAATGCACGATTTAAATAAATTAGAAAATTTAAGTTTTTATTTAATTAATAGCTTACCAGTAATTTTGACTTTTTTTTATGGCATTGATGATATTTGTACAGAATAAAGAAGTGGTGATTGAGAGACATAGAATATTTTTATACATTTTAAGAACTTGGATCTCTACACTAAGACATAATAACTAATGTTTTATGTGATATAAATTATTATAAAGTGAAGTATGTTAATCAAAACATATCATGGAGTTGAAGTGTATTGTAATTGTTAAAATATTGGTCTTTTTAAATGTATCCATAATAAAATCCAAATAATTTGAAAAATTATATTAGAGGTGTAACATGTGCCACTCTATCCCAGATATTATTAGTCTAATCCTATTTTAAAAAAATAGTCTTGTAATTTTTTCTATCATTCCTACTTGCTTTGGGGAATCTGGATATCAACATGGTAGGAATACAGCATTTATCCATGGACATCTGAGAAATTGGATTTCTACTCTAAAGCTGTCCATAATTAAAGATACATTATACTGTTGACCTGTGAGTTAAACTGGTTTTCAAACAAAACTTCGGGAGGTTTTATTTACAAGTATTATTCTTTGCCAGTTATGTGAATTTCTATGATGCTAGTTACCTTCTTGATCTTATTTGGAGAATGAGTAGTCTATAATTGGCATTGGCTCATGATAATGCCAACTGGGAGAAGCAGTAGTGTTTATACACTGCAAATCCAAGTTAATTAAGCTTAAAGTGTTAGGTTAAAATAAGAGCCCGGAACTCAAAGGATACATTTTAAAGTTTTAATATTAGAGCAAGATTTAGAAAAATTAAATTGTAATTGTATATGTGATAATGTGTGGGTTTCAATATAATTAAAAATTTATAATATTAAGAGGCAGAAATGGTCTGTTTAGCCAGCACTTCTGAGTATGATTCTTTTACCTATAATTATACAATGGATTATAAAAATGTACCATTTGTTGGCAAAATAAAAATTTCACATAAATTTGGAGAATGGATAACCCATTTTTCATCATGTAAAACAAAACTCATATAGGATTATTTATTTTTCTGTTGCTGCATTTCTTTGCTTTTAAAAAACAGAACTGTTAAACATTACAGTGTCAGTGTGTTCAAATTGAAGGTAAATTCAAAAAGTGAGCTAACATAACCATTACTTAAGCATTTATATAGCAAGTCACAGTGAGGAATTATTATTAATTCTAATTTATATAATTTTCTTGCATATTTATAGGGAGATGCAAAAAATAAAATGGCTACCAAGAAAAATCTTGAACTTCATTTAGTGACTTTCTTTTGTTGTTTTAATATTTTACTGTTGTTTTAGTAACATTTTATCATATTTTCACTTAAGTCAAATAAGTAATTATGCTTTTTTTGTTAGTGGTATAATATTTCATTAAAGAGAGGAAAAGAGCTATAGTCATTGACTCAAAAGATTAAACTAGAAACTCTATTACTATATAATTAAAATTTAATTGGATAGCATAGACACATTATTTTTTAGATCTGTACATGGGAAGGATTCAGGGGTAATGTTACTATAGATGGCTGAACATAAAGACAATCTAAATGAGTGATCAGATTGTGATTACTAGTGTTATTTTTCCACTAACCTTTCAAGGAAGAATGGTTAATTCTATGTCTGCAGCACAGAGGTTCAAATTAAGGCTGGAAGATCTTATTATTCCATACACAAGGATGCTTTTGAAGATTAATGGAATTTTGTCAAAAAGACACAGAAGCCAATCTAAAAGGACTCCTACAGCCAAAGTTTGTTAATTTGAGCATGGAAAAGAAGATAATGACTGTAGATCACAATACATTAAATCGTTGATACCCCAAAATAAAAATTTAATATAATGTAAATATAATGTATTTTACAAGGAAACACATGACATCAAATAAAGTAATTTTGAGCCATGCTATTAAATGATGTTGGTATTTTTGATACATTTGCTTTAATGGTGAAAAATACAGAAACTAGTAAGTATTTTATACTTTGATTAAAATACATTTTTTTGATTAAGGGTATGGCAAAACCAAGTCAGATATCTAGAATTCAATTAGCTACTTTTTTCTGAGGTATAGTTGATGTGCAATATTATATAAGTTTCAAGTGTACAACATAATGATTCACAATTTGTAAAGGTTATTTTCCATTTATAGTTAAAATATTGGCTATATTGTCTGTGTTGTATGAGATATCATTGTAGTTTATTTATTTTATACATAACATTTTGTACCTTTTAACCCTCTAATCCTATTTTTCCCCTCCCCCTTCCCTCTCCCCACAGGTAGCCACCTGTTTGTTCTCTGTATCTGTGAGTCTATTTCTTTTTTGTTATACTGACTAGTTAGTTTTATTTTCTAGATTCCACATATAAGTGATATCATACAGTATTTGTAATGTTATAATTTAAAATATCAACTAAAATAGCATGATAGGAAGGATATCAAAAATGCAAGTGCTTATTAAGTGCAAATGATCTAGAGTTATAACGAACAATGTATACAAACATCTTAAGAATTCAAACTCCAATCAAGAGTTCAGTCTCCAGGAGAGCGATAGATTTCTATGTAAAGATGGAAGAATTGAGTACTGGCTATAGCTTGAAACTGGAAAAGTAGGTAAATAATTACTCATATTTTTGAGTCACAGAATCATTAACATAGCTACAAAAGAATATAAGCACACACCAGGGAATATCAACAAGAATCTGGTCAGCATACCTGTCAGAAATCTAACCCAGTAATAGTCTCAATGAAATGGTGGCAAATATCTCTAAAACCTTGGACAATTAAATATAAGAAGGTTAAAAAAGTGTAGTATTAACATTTCATGTTAAGGGATCTCTACACACTTGGTATTTTATTTACTTGTAATTTGAGTGAAAATTAATCCTGTTGGAATTACTGTGTTATAACAATGGCTAGAATAAATAATTGAAAAATTGATTTATCTTTATAATTTATATCTCACAAGCATACAGTTAGTATTGAAATGTCTCACATAAATATTTACTTACCATGCACTTTTAAAATTTTGCTGGAATGTGAAGAATTATATAGTACTAAGGAATGCTTATGGTATTTCTAGACAATTGCATGTATGAAAGAAAAATTTTATTTGTACATGATTTTTAAAATCTTTTGAAGTAACATTGAGTACTTTTTACACTGGTTGAAACTTTATTTAAAAACATCTTGAAAGTGACCTTGTATATGGCAGAATTAAAAATAGAATATTAATGTTTCCGAGCTACACTTAAAAAATGCAGATTGCAGAAACTAGATTTTTATGGCTTGATGATAGCTTTAACCTAGAAGGGAAATGGTTATCCTACAGCATCCAGAGTGGACTGTGGAAAAACTTTGAAGAACTCTATGGTGACCCAGAATAAATAACTTTAGGAATTATAGCATGGAAAGGAAAACCATTATTCTAATTTCTACAGCTGCAACATCATTCCATCTAAGTTTTCAATATATTCCTCTTGCTTACATGTCTCCTCAGTGATAACTAACAATTTCAGTCTCTGAAATGGATAGCATACAGAACACTTAGATATACATATATGGATTACATAATAAAAAAGGAAGCAAGGTGATGAAAAATTATCCCCTCTTATAATAAGACAGCATTACTGTAAATGGAAAGAAAAAATTAAAACATGAACAAAATGATAGAATCTTAACATTGTACTGTACAAACCACATGACCCCTCTCAACTGTGTTATCAGCATCCCTTTCAAGTAACTTCTTTGAAATTTGCTCTTTTGACCATGTTATTGCTGAGTAACATTAGGTTTTCTTTTCTAAGTGTCAAAAGCCTTATCCTCTGATGACCATAAAACAATTTTTGGAGGAGATCTAGTTTTATTACTGTTTAAAATAAAACTTGTATTTTTGTGTGGTCAGGATCTTTCCTTCCTGCGATGAGAAAGTCCTATTTTAAATCTGGGTCTTATTTTCTGCAACACTACATTTTAAGGATAGTGGACAGGATCTAGTTCTATCTGGAGAAAATCCTCAATGCCAAAATGAGGAGGGCTTAACTAAATTGCCAGTACCAAAACTAACTGACCTAATTAAACCCAATTTATTCAATCTCTTTAAAGAAGAAATATCTACTTGTTTTCCCCTCCTAGACAAGAACTGGCTCCAAGCAATTCTGATAGCCAATGCTGTGAAGAAAAGTGGAGAATTTTTACCTTTTGTGCGTGTAGACTAAGGAATTCCAATTTTCATCTTTACTGCCACTGCTGTCCTCAGCCTCATCTGCTGCTGTCAAATCCAAACTTTCCAGTACTCCACTTGTCTGACCAGCCCCTTCCTGGTAACAGAGGGCTCACTTTCTAGGCTTAGTGCCATTTCATCCATCAACACTTCATACAGTTTCTGTTTTTGAGAAATTTGTCACAATTTCTTGACCAGTGGTTACCTTCCTCTGTTTGCTTAATTGTTTCGGTTTCATTCCCTCCTTTGTTTATGTATTATTGTTTTAAGAATCTTGGGCAAAATATAGTAGGCTCTGTCAACCATGTGGTTATTAATCTTCATTTAAAAAAACACCTTTTCCCAGGCACTGTGCTAAGCACTTTTCTTACATTTCTTCATTTTTATCTCAGACCAATCTTTCAAGATGAGTATTATTTTCTTTTTACATGTGAGAAGTTCAAGAATTAGAGAGATAAAACTTCCTTTTTGAGGTCCTCCTGTAGTAAGTATTAGAATTAGGTTTTCAGTCCAAGTTTTCTTAATTATAAATCTATTATTCTTTTAGACTAGATGAACTTCTTTTTATTATCAATGGAGAAAACAAATTCCTTTAATTTTGAAATTTTGATGCAAAGTTGATGCAAGTTTTTTTTTTTTCCCTACACCTTCACCACTATTGAAAACTAGGGAAAAGGTACATTCATTACTGAATATCTCTAATGTACAACCCTGATGATATTATTTAATACCTATTCTATATAGGTAATATACCTCTTCCATATAGTCAATCCTTCTCCCTCAAGTTGGAGAGAAAAGGTAGCAGTATGGGTGGTCCAAGGTTTTACCAAAATAATACTAAATTGCTAAAAAAAATTGAGTTGTCAACATTAGAGAAAAAAGTCACTAATATAGTTTGCAATGGTGATGTCAGAATTCAAGAAGTAAACTGTAACTGTATTTTACTTTAATCAAAATACAGGACTAGTAATCATAGTAGTAGTAGCAGTAGTGATAATAATCTCTGCTATTGACTTCTTCAACTTTATTCGGTTAAGGAAGCTTTACTATGTCGCTTAATGAAAATTTGTCCCATGACTTGTTCTCATATTTTTAGGCAACAAATATTCTTATGGTTACTTTATTTCAAAAAGTCTCAAATTAGTATTCAAAATTCTAAACAAAAGAATTAATCTGCAAGGATCTTACAATCCTAAAATTAATATGAAAAGGAAATTTAACTCAGTGTTTCTAAACATTAGTCATTGATAGTCTCTCTTTCAAAATGTGGTAAAACAACCAAAAACCTAAAAGATACTTAATTTTAACATATTCCTGAAGAATGTATTTGCTAAAACCTCTAGTGAGAGAATAACTTCCAAAAACACTTGATCCCTGGACCACTAAATTATCTCATATATTTTATAAGAAAACTAAATAGTCCCATTCACAGAAGTTCCCAGAAATTAGAGTTTTTAAAGATTTTATTATACTTCACAAGTATAGATTACAGAATAGACATACTTCATAAGATGACCAGTTTGTTTTTTTATCTGTATGTACACTGAAAGTGATTGAATCCAATTCAGTTGTTGTGAGATAGATATATAGATAGACAGATTATAGATAGATAATAGAGATTTTTGTGTATGTATTCATAAAATAAAATTAACAGAGAATGTAACTCAGTCAATTCTTAAACTTATAAGTAGAATTAGTGCTTGTGTATGTGCTGTAAATTTAAGACCACTACTAAGGTCCTTCATTACTTTCTTGTTGATATCTGAAATTCTAACATTAATGATTTATTCATTTCATTAGAATTCTATTACAGCTAAAATCAGCAATGAAATACAATATGTTAAACCATTTTAGTATAGTGCTAAAATATTTTATTGTAGATTTTGCTTGTGATAGACAGCAATAATGAGAAAAGTTCCATCTGGTGGAATGGAAGAAGACTCTGACTATAGGACAAGGAGAATAGCATGCAAAATATGACAATGTGATGTGAATCATAATAGATGACAGATTTTTATTTATGAAACAATTTTCTCCAGAATCAATTCTTGTTCCAGCAATGAGTAAAATTGTGACACTTTGAAATCCATGAATTGACAAGTACTGTCAAGTGTATTATTACTGTGAGTGTATTATCTGAGGATATTCATCTCCAGGAGTCAACTAATCTTTGCTGAATATACCAGAGTCAATTCTGCCAGTATGCAAAATGGTGAAGAAACATAGGAAATGGTCTCAGTAAATTAAACTGAATTGTCATCTACACTTAGCCTCTGCCATGGCATCATGATTCATATTGTTATGGCAACTCATTTGAAAGAGAGTAAAGATCAGAACAAATATTCTTCTTTGGTCTGATTAAATGAGAGACATTCTGGAAGAAGAAAATATAGATTTTGATATATCTTTTATAATGATTTTCAATTCTTAAAATTTATTTTCTAAGAGAATTGCATTTTAATGAGTAAATATTACTTGTATCTACCTACAAACAACATAAAAATATTTGCTATATGCTAACCTTTTGCCCAGAATATATTCTGGACTTTGCAGACACAAAGATAATTCAGAAAATGTTCCTGACATCAAGAAACTTACTATCAACTCTGGACAACAGTTATACTTACTGTTCAGGTAATGCAATGCATATGCTATAGTCTTAGACAAAATATCTAAGAAAGTGAAGTCGGGAGAATCACATCCTGCTGGACAAACGAGAAAAACTCTCAAAGAAGAGAAAACATTTAAACTGGTATTTTAAGAATAAACAGTTACATTTTTTCCACCTGAGGAAATAGTTTCCACATGAGTATGGTGTGATCAGGAACTCTGTTAGTGTCAGTTACAGAAATGGGCAATATAAGTATCTGTGGAAGGAAAGAAACTGTACATAATACCATTTCTACAACACATTATAGTGAATAGGTACTGGTTTAGGAACAACGGCAAATTAGGTGGAAATAATACAACACAAACTCTTTGTAGACTCATTAATCAGTCAGTTCAACATTTAACAAAATATGATTTATAAATATCATGTAGAAAACAATTATCAGACAACCGACTCCCTCCTGCGAGAGCACCAGAATCACAACTAACTGCTGAACAATCATTGACAGGAAAACACTGGAACTCACCAAAACAGATACCCCACATCCAAAGACAAAGGGGAAACCACAATGAAACTGTAAGAGAGGTGCATAACTGTTGTGTGGGTGACTCACAAACTGGAGAACACTTATACTACAGAAGTTCTCCCACTGGAGTGAAGGTCCTGAGCCCCATGTCAGGCTTCCCAACCTGGGGTTCTGGCAACGGGAGGAGGAATTCCTAGAAAATCAGAATTTGAAGGTCAGTGGGATTAGATTGCAGGACATTGATAGGACTGGGGGAACCAGAGTCTCCACTCTTGGAGGGTACACACAAAGTAGTGTGCACATCGGGACCCAGGAGATGGAGCAGTGACCACATAAGAGATTGAACCAGACCTACCTGCTAGTGTTAGAGGGTTTCCTGCAGAGGTGGAGGGTTGTCTGTGTCTCACCATGAGGACAAGGACACTGTCAGCAGAAGATCTGGGAAGTACTCTTTGGTGTGAGTCCTCCCAGAGTCCAAAATTAGCCCCACCAAAGAGCCAAGGTAGGCTCCAGTGTTGGGTCACCTCAGGCCAAACAACCAATGGGGAGGGGACCCAACCTCACCAATCAGCAGACAAGCAGATTAATTTTTTACTGAGCTATGCCCACAAGAGCAATACTCAACTTTACCTACACATCACCAGTCCCTCCCACCAGAAACTTGCAAAAGCCTATTAGCCTCATCCACCAGATGGCAGACAGCAGAAGCAAGAAGAACTACAATCCTGCAGTCTTTGGAACAAAAACCACATTCACAGAAAGATAGACAAGATGAAAAACCAGAGGACTATGTACCAGAAGAAGGAACAAGATAAAACCCCAGGAAAACAACTAAATGAAGTGCAGATAGGCAAACTCCCAGAAAAAGAATTCAGAATAATGATAGTGAAGATGATCCAGGACCTCAGAAAAAGAATGGAGTCAAAGATAGAGAAGATGTAAGAAATGTTTAACAAACACCTAGAAGAATTAAAGAACAAACAAACAGAGATGAACAATACAATAACTGAAATGAAAAATACACTAGAAGGAATCAATAGCAGAAAAACTGAGGCAGAAAAACGGATAAGTGACCTGGAAGACAGAATGGTGGAATTCACTGCTGCAAAATAGAATAAAGAAAAAATAATTAAAAGAAATTAAGACAGCCGAAGAGACCTCTGGGACAGCATTAAACACAACAAGATTCACGTTATAGGGGTCCCGAAGGAGAAGAGAGACAGAAAGGACCCAAGAAAATATGTGAAGAGATTATTGTTGAAAACTTCCCTAACATGGGAAAGGAAATAGCCACACAAGTCCAGGAAGTGCAGAGAGTCCCATACAGGATAAACTCAAGGAGAAACATGCCGAGACACATAGTAATCAAATTGGCAAAAATTAAAGGTAAACTAAAATTATTGAAAGCAGCAAGGGAAAAACAACAAATAACATACAAGGGAAGTCCCAGAAGGTTAACAGCTGATTTCTCAGCAGGAACTCTACAAACCAGAAGGGAGTGGCATGACATATTTAAAGTGATAAAAGGGAAGAACCTACAACCAAGATTACTCTACCCGGCAAGAATCTCATTCAGATTCGATGGAGAAATCAAAAGCTTTACAGACAAGCAAAAGCTAAAAGAATTCAGCACCACCAAACCAGCTCTATGACAAATGCTAAAGGATCTTCTCTAAGTGGGAAACACAAGAGAAGAAAAGAAACTACAAAAACAAACCCCCCAAAATTAAGAAAATGGTCATAGGAACACACATATCAATAACTACCTTAAATGTAAAGGGAGCAAAAGCTCCAACCAAAGGACACAGGCTCACTGAAAAGATACAAAAAGAAGACCCATCTATATGCTGTCGACAAGAGACCCACTTCAGACTGAGGGACAAATACAGACTGAAAGTGAGGGGATGGAAAAAGATATTACATGCAAATGGAAATCAAAAGAAAGCTGGAGTAACAATACTCATATCAGATAAAATAGACTTCAAAATAAAGAAAATACAAGAGACAAGGAAGGACACTACATAATGATCAACGGATCAACCCAACAAGAAGATATAACAATTATAAATATAAATGCACCTAACATAGGAGCACCTCAATACATAAGGAAACTGCTAACAGCTATAAAAGAGGAAATCAACAGTAACACAATAATAGTGAGAGACTTTAACCCCTCACTTACACCAATGGACAGATCATCCAAAGAGAAAATTAATAAGAAAACACAAGCTTTAAATGACACAATATACCAGGTAGATTTAATCTATATTTATAAAAGATTCCATCCAAAAAGAGCAGATTACACTTTCCTCTAAAGTGCGTATAGAACATTCTCCAGGATAGATCACATCTTGTTGATAGGTCACAAATCAACCCTCAGTAAATTTAAGAAAATTGAAATCATATCAAGCATCTTTTATGACCAAAACGCTATGAGGTTAGAAATCAATTACAGGGAAAAAAATGTAAAAACCACAAATACATGGTGGCTAAACAATACGTTACTAAATAACCAAGAGATCACTGAAGAAATCAAAGAGGAAATCAAAAAATACCCGGAGACAAATGACAATGAAAACACGATGATCTGAAACCTATGGGATGCAGCAAAAGAAGTTCTAAGAGGGAAGTTTATAGCAATACAATCCTACCTCAAAAAACAACAAACATCTGAAATAAACAACTTAAACTCATACCTAAAGGAACCAGAGGAAGAAGAACAAACAAAACCCAAAGTTAGTAGAAGGAAAGATATCATAAAGATTCCAACAGAAATAAATGAAATAGAAACAAAGAAGACAATAGCTAAGATAACTACAACTAAAAGCTTGTTCTTTAAGAAGATAAACAAAATTCACAAACCACTAACCAGACTCATCAAGAAACAGAGGGAGAGGACTAAAATCAATAAAATTAGAAATGAAAAAGGAGAAGTTACAACAGACACCACAGAAATACAAAGCATCCTAAGAGACTACTACAAGCAACTCTGTGTCAATAAAATGGAAGACCTGGAAGAAATAGACAAATTGTTAGAAAGGTATAACCTTCCAAAACTGAACCAGGAAGAAATAGAAAATATGAACAGAGAAATCACAAACAATGAAATTGAAACTGTGATTAAAAATCTTCCAACAAACAAAAGTCCAGGACCAGACGGCTTCACAGGTGAATTCTATCAAACATTTAGAGAAGAACTAACACCCATCCTTCTCAAACTCTTGCAAAAATTTGTGGAGGAAGGACCACACCCAAACTCATTCTATGAGGCCACCATCACCCTGATACAAAAACCAGACAAAGATACTACAATGAAAGAAAATTGCAGACCAATATCACTGATGAATATACATGGAAAAATCTTCTACAGACTTTGGACTATACTGCAAAGCTACAGTAATCAAGATAGTATGGTACTGGCACAGAAACAGAAATATAGATCAATGAAACAGGAGAGAAAGCCCAGAAATACACCCATGCACCTATGATCAACTAATCTATTACAAAGGAGGCAGGGGTGTACAATGGGGAAAAGACTGTCTCTTCAATAAGTGGTGCTGGGAAAACTGGAGAGTTACATGTAAAAGAACAAAATTAGAACACTCCCTAACACCATACACAAATATAAACTCAAAATGGATTATAAACCTAAATGTAAGACTGGACACTATCAAACTCTTATAGGAAAACATAGGCAGAACACTCTATGACATAAATCACAGCAAGATCCTTTTTGACCCTCCTCCTAGAGTAATGAAAATAAAAGCAAAAATAAACAAATGGAACCTAATGAAACTGCAAAGCTTTTGCACAGCAAAGGAAATCATAAACAAAACAAAAAGACAACCCTTAGAATGGGAGAAAATATTTGCAAACAAAGCAACTGACAAGGGATTAATCTCTAAAATATATAAATAGCACATGCAGCTCTATATCAAAGAAACAAATAATCCAATCTAAAAATGGGCAGAAGATCTAAATAGACATTTCTCCAAAGAAGACATACACATGGTCAAGAAGCACATGAAAATCTGGTCAGCATCACTAATTATTAGAGAAATGCTAATCAAAACTACAATGAGGTATCACCTCACACCAGTTAGAATGGGGATCATCAAAAATCTACAAACAACAACTGCTGGAGGGAATGTGGAGGAAAGGAAACCCTCTTGCACTGTTTTTGGAAATGTAAATTGATACAGCCACTATGGAGAATAGTACAGAGGTTCCTTAAAAAACTAAAAATAGAAGTATCATATGTCCCAACAATCCCACTATTGGGTATATACCCAGAGAAAACCATAATTCAAAAAGACACATGCACCCCAATATCCATTGCAGCACTATTTACAATAGCCAGGTCATGGAAGCAACATAAATGCCCATCAAAAGACAAATAGAGAAGGTGCTGTGCATATACACAATGGAATATTACTCAGCCATAAAAAGGAATGAATTTGAGTCATTTGTAGAGATGTGGATGGATCTAGAGACTGTCATACAGAGTGAACTAAGTCCGAAAGAGAAAAGCACATATCGTATATTAACGCATATATGTGGAACCTAGAAAAATGGTATAGATGAACCAGTTTGCAGGGCAGAAACTGAGACACAGATATACAGAACAAATATATGGACACCAAGGGGGGGAAAGTGGCTGGTGGGTGGTGGTGGTGGTGTGATGAATTGGGAGATTGGGATTGACATATATACATTAATATGTATAAAATCGATAAGTAATAAGAACCTGCTGTATAAAAAATTAAATAAAATAAAATTTAAAAAAGTAAATAAATAAAGTTCTAGAGAACCTATAAAAAAAAGAAAACAATTCTCATTATTGGATACCATTAGGACATAGATATAGGGGGGCAACCATGTCTGAAAACACAAATTCATAATAAAAATTTTATTGATATTTTACTGCAAAACATGATAATTTTATCTGTGTTTTCAGACTTCATGGTCATGCTGTAAAATAGTGAAAAGAGATCACTTAAAGAAGGAACATAGGGCTTCCCTGGTGGCACAGTGGTTGAGAGTCCGCCTGCCGATGCAGGGGACACGGGTTCGTGCCCCCGTCCGGGAGGATCCCGCATGCCGCGGAGCGGCTGGGCCCGCTGAGCCTGCGCGTCCGGAGCCTGTGCTGCGCAACGGGAGAGGCCACAACACTGAGAGGCCCGCGTACCGCAAAAAAAAAAAAAAAAAAGAAGCAGTACTGGGGCTTCCCTGGTGGTGCAGTGGTTGAGAGTCCGCCTGCCGACGCAAGGGACATGGGTTTGTGCCCCAGTCTGGGAGGATCCCGCGTGCTGCGGAGCGGCTGGGCCCGTGAGCCATGGTCGCTGAGCCTGCGCGTCCGGAGCCTGTGCTCCACAA
Source organism: Lagenorhynchus albirostris (assembly GCF_949774975.1). Taxonomy (NCBI): domain Eukaryota; kingdom Metazoa; phylum Chordata; class Mammalia; order Artiodactyla; family Delphinidae; genus Lagenorhynchus; species Lagenorhynchus albirostris. The sequence goes on from NC_083112.1 coordinate 30,437,430, forward strand.
CGAGAGAGGCCACAACAGTGAGAGGCCCGCATACCACAAAAAAAAAAAAAAAAGAAGAAGGAACATAGTAGCCTGATTCTCCTTTCTCTTCAAGATATTAAAGATAGGCAGGATATAAATTTAACGAATTTAATTAAGATTGTCAAAACTATTGTTTGATCAAGATGTGTATAATACTTCAGCAGCAATTGTTTAAGGCCCAGATTCCTCCAATACATATTGAATAGCCACTAGGCAGAGAAATGAGGCAAGAAGGTATAATCACAAATGTGCCTTTAAGAATACTGTATAACAAAAATACTGAATGACATGTAAATTCTTTAGTGGCAGAGCACAATTAAAAATCTGAAGGCATGCAGCATCATACAAAATAGCTCACATTTGTATAAGCTTTGAAAATTAATTTTACACCTGTTTTTACATTTGCTTCTCTCAACAGGCTTGTGTTGTAGAATGGGCAGGAAACTTTATGTTTATTTTGTAAATAAGAAGATGAGTTATTAAGAGGCTAGGTGTATGCCTCATTAATGAGAAGTCGCAGATATGCAGAGTCTTTACACAACGTCAGGTACATCAGCATAAGTAAACTAAATAAAGATGTCTGTATCATCAAGTTTTCAAATTTAAAAAGTAGTCAATTGAGTATCTGTTTCCATTATAACCAGACTTCAGAGTTAACTACCTTGAATTAAAAGGAGGGATCCAATTCATGCCATCATGTTTTCAATTTTTTCCTATCTTGTAGAAATTAGAAATATCTGAGCTCTTTAAAAAAAATAACTATTCAATGTGATGTGCAAAACCCTGTGTTTTACTAAGATAATAAATTCCAGAAATTAACCTTATACTCTTGGAGTAAGGATATACACAAATAAGCGTTTGAGCCAGTCAATGATAAAGTCCAATAAATGGGGCTTCCCTGGTGGCGCAGTGGTTGAGAGTCTGCTTGCCAATGGGGGGACACGGGTTCGTGCCCCGGTCCAGGAGGATCCCACATGACGCGGAGCAGCTGGGCCCGTGAGCTGTGGCCACTGGGCCTGCACGTCCGGAGCCTGTGCTCCGCAACGGGAGAGGCCACAACAGTGAGAGGCCTGCGTACCGCAAAAAAAAAAAAAAAAATCCAATAAATGATTCAGACCATCATTATAAGAGTGCGTTTAAGTAGCTGTAGTCAACCAAGCGTTCATAAATGATAGAGAATTTAAGTTGTGCCTGTACTACGGAATAAGTGAGATGAATACGGAATAAAGAGTAGGCATAAACAAATTTATGATCAGATCAAGAAGTAAATGATTTTTGACTAGTGTGGAATATTTATGAGGCTAGAAAGATAGGTTCTCCTGAGATTACAGGCAGATTTGAGGCAGCAACTTTACTTGATGGATTTTGCAGATGAGGGATCATAATCTATTTTCTATGGGCAGAATAGGTTAGAAACAAGATAATTCTTGCAAGAAGCCACAAAAAAAGAGCTCACATAATGCGCTGACAAACGACTTGGAATGAAGGCCAGATTTTGGAGACTTTGGTAAGCAAGGAATAAGATGTAGTCAAAGGCAGTTTCTGGGATCTCAAGTCTATGTTAGCAAGAGAAGTGATTTAAAGAACTCTTCCTAAGAGCACATACCCTCTGACGGTATTTTCTAAAGGTCCTTTTTTGGAATTATTATAGAAAGAATTCTGGGAAGCAAAGAGAGATGATTGCAAATCAGGTGTTTCACCGCAGGTTTCTTCATAATCAGTTGCTCATTGATTATGCAAACCCCATATGCAAACCTTTACAATTAGAAAAAAGGCAGCTAAGACTCCAGCATATCATGCAGTAGGTTTGTAAAAACTGATGAGTGCTTTCACTCCAGCATTTCAAAAGCATTATTTTTTCCTTTCAGTTATTCTTCTCAAAGTCTTCCAGAATTTTTTTTTAGCTCTTCTTTTATAATTTTTTTTTTTCCTGGCAGGATAAACAGTCTTTTAGTTAGGAAGCATTATATGCTTCCTCTGCCTAAAGCATATGTCTTACTTCTCTTTTCCACTGGGATTTCAGGAATTGGCTTCCTTACTAAGTACAATACAATGTCATATCCCTTCTTCCTTAAATTGAAAGTCATGCAGTGATTATTCATTTTAAAATTTCCTTCAACACATATACCTTCCCAACCCCCCACACCCACACAAATCACATCTTCATCTTAGCTTTTAAGTTCTTTGCCAGTTACTTGATGAGTTCTGATGATACGCAGAAGCTCTTTTTTTGGCATATTGTTTCTTTCTGATGCACATAAGCAAAGTTTATTTGGATGCTCAGAGTACATAGAATTTGTTGTTAAGACTGGTAAATTTCAGAAGTCAGTGTAGTGAGATGGTTGTACTTGATTTATTTCTAAAAGATACATGAAGAGAAGCTTTCTAAGTTTTATTGTGCTAAACCACCTCTTTCCATGCCACCAGTTTTACAGTGTATGCCACTCTTGCTAAATTTCACAGACACCACAAAAAACTGTAGAGAATTTCTGTAAATATAACACTCCCATAATTACTTCAAGAACAGTACACACGTCATCATATTCATTTGCCATTTTCACGGTGGCTTGTCCTTTCTACATTTTATTATTCATTTATGATAGCTATTATAGGCCTTTCAGAGTCTCTCTTGCTCTCCTGAGGAATATTTATGGCTATTATAGGGCTCTTATGAGAAGACCCAAAGATAGTTATTGCAGAAACCCTGTGAAATGCTGTATTAGTACAGGGATTGGCTGGCAGTAAAAGATCTCAAGTTGTTTCAGAGTCCCCCTTGATGAAGATAAAGAGACAGGTTATTCCTGGTGAGGTTTCCTTTTCACCCAAGAGAACCAAGTTATTTTTGACAAGAAGGTTAGAATGCATAAATTAACACAGCTCTGCAAATAAAAGCTGTTTTGGAAAGGTCACCAGGAGCAAAGCAAAAAAGGATTTAGGATATATTTGCAAACAGATTTGTGAATGCAGTTTATAACTCTATTTGTCATTAATGGGAAGGTGTGAGGTTCATGAAAAAGAAATGGCAATGTCTTAGCTAGCACAAAGTACAGGTTTCAACTCTCATCTGAAGAGTACTGTCATAGGATGTAGTATGTAAGCTCCTCCAGAGAAGGGCACTAGAATGTTCTATTCACTATGTCTCCTAAGCAGCTAGAATGGTGCCTGGCACATAATAGGCTCTCAGTCAATATTTGATGAATGAATACATAAACTTCTACCATATCTGTTAAAGGAGCTCATTAATTAATAATTAATTATTATTTCTTTATGCAGAGTATTTTTTATTTTCATTTGTTTTGCTTTTGTTTAAGTTGATTTGTCATAATAGAATGGCATAAATTTGAGTCCACAGTAAAAAGCTGATCAGTCAAAATACCTTCTGGTCTCTTAATTTGTCACATTTATTTTTATTTCAAAAAGATTTTCAGTTGTTTCTTTGAAAATGATATATTATTTTCATTGCTTTAAACCCCTGTAACTGATGATAAGTCCTAAACATTAAGAAATTCATTTAATTTTAGATTTGTTGTAAAGTTATTGATGTTAAACATAATGTTCCACATTCTACCAAACAACTCTAATCTTGATCTAAAACAAAAACAAAAACAAACAAACAAACAAACAAAACAACTCAGAAGGGACAAGAGGAAATCATTGAGATATATCTCAATATATCTCAATTTTCATTTAAGTGAAGAAAAGTTTTGCCTGAGGTTTTCTCATTTACCGTTTTCTTCTGAGCAATTATAAAGGTGAGATAGGATTGGATCTGGAGATTTGTTTAATTCTTCAAATATATATATTTTGATGTCAAGTTGTAGTAAATGTCACATTATTGCCCAGAATACATCAACCATAGTCACTAGTCTAACTTTATTAGAATCAACTCTTAAATTATTTGCAGGGTACTATTAAAAAAAAAAAAAGACTATTGCAGGTTTTGACAAAAAAAAGAAAGAAAAAGGGCTTTTGCTTGAATTCCAGTCCAGCTATTACTAGACATATAACCTTATACTCTTAATTTTTTAGTTTAATATTCCTCATGTGATAAAAGTAAAATTTTAACAAGTCCTGTAATTCACAGGATAATTGGAGAATTAAGTGAAATCAATATTATGGACACAGGAGGATGAAAGCATTTAGATTTAGTTCTAAAGCAGTTAGAAATATTCTGGATTCATAGATACTTATCACTTTTGGCAGAAACCATTGGCAGATATCTAGAGCAAAAACTGTGAGTTTTGTGTGAAATAGGAAAGGCATAGTCACGAAGCTTGGTGACTTGTCCCAGTCCTCTGTTTTTGGTCATGTCCTCCTGGACATGTCACTTCTTTTGTTTAAACACCAATCTTTTAATTTACAAAATATTGATACTTATCTGCCTCATTGAATTCTTGTGAGGATACCATTAAATAGTATATTTTAAAAACATTTTAACATTGGATAATTTCTATACATGTATAAAGCCTTGTTGCAGCCAGTCAACCATTATGTCTGTGATCCTTCTTTATACTGAACAATTCTTTGCAACATTAAAAACATGAAGTTTTGTCTTATATTATTCCTTGTATACTCATATATGCCTGGCCATTTCTTGCTTTCCAAGTATCCTTAGCTATCTGGTTGCAGGTACATTACAATTGTCCTCAAGGCCTGTGAGGAAACAGAATTGGTCCCTCAAGAATCACGTAACTGAATTTTAAAAGAGCAAAAGCAAAATCCAAAACAGACACAGAAATGAATTTTCTGTGTGATGATACTGGTACCTACCCAATGCATCCCTTTCTTCTCTCTCAAGTTTCTATGAGTGCCTACTCTCATATTTAACTATAGTTAGAGTACTGACCAAGAAGAAGGTCATCTAGGCCCAAGGATATAGAGACCTCTTAATGTGCTTGGAGTAGTTGAGTTTTGTTTTCTTCTATCTGTACTTTGTGAATAATACAAGACACAGTCAATGCTTTGGATTTCATTATAACTCAGCACAAAGCTCTTTAATGGACCATGCTTGTTCTTGTGATGTGTTCATTGCCCAGGTATCCAACAGCTTGTGTCAGTCATCTTAGTTGTATTAGCTACCTATAAATGCAGCTCCCTGTAAGATGAAATGACCTGGGACCAATTAATTGAAAATGGGGAAAAATGTAGTAAATGCTGTTGGGAATGATTTAACAAAACTAGCTATGCATCAATTGCAGGTGGCCAGAGACACTGCTTGCCAAATGGAGTTGGCTACATACGAAGGAGAACATACTGTTCAAGCAGCAGAACTTGTGAAGGATGTAGAAATTGCAGCAAAATGGGCATTAACAGACGCAACATTACCTAGGTGCAACAAATGTGAGTGTTCTCTCATTGCTTAGTTGTTGTTGTTGTTGGTTCAAATAAGATATATTTTATGGGGACAGGTATGTTAAACTTCAAGTGATTCCCTGAGGTCATTAAGCCTAGAGCCCCATAGATCTCTTGGCTACAAACAACTCTAGAAAGTTACTTATTTGGGACTTACAGTTAAATTTTCTGTGCATGTTTTAATTGAATAAGACTTTTCCTAATTATAGTCACGTGGCTAAAAATTTCATCCTCCAGGTCATTCTCATCATAAATGATCATTCTCCGTCAATGCTAAGCTTTTTTGTTTACTCAAAGACAAACCATCATGTCCATGCATGAGAAAGCTGTTCTCCAATGTTTAAACACATCTCTAATTTGAAGCATCTGAACCAATTTCTGGCCTTCATATAAAAGTTATGGATTTAAGAAGTATAGAAATTCCCTTGATGGAAGTACATTTTTATGCTTCTACTAGACATGCAGTAGGCCAAGATAATGACCTTTCACCTGGATCTATAAACATATCTTTATTGAAACTTTTTGACAATTCCTTTTTGCTTTTGGATATCCTGATATAAGAAATTTCTGAACAATGTTCTAGTGACACATTGAATCTGTACATGAACATTCAACTTAGTGATAGTGATAACCTCTAGGAAGTGAAGCAAACTAGCCTCCAGGTAAATTTTGAATAGAAAACAAAAACATTATAACTGAGTTATTTGTAGTGAGGTGGATGGACCTAGAGACTGTCACACAGAGTGAAGTAAGTCAGAAAGAGAAAAACAAATACTGTATGCTAACACATATATCAGAAGAGCCTAGGGGCAAGACGGGAATAAAGATGCAGACCTACTAGAGAATGGACTTGAGGCTACGGGGAGGGGGAAGGGTAAGCTGTGACAAAGTGAGAGAGTGGCATGGACATATATACACTACCAGATGTAAAATAGATGGCTAGTGGGAAGCAGCCGCATAGCACAGGGAGATCAGCTCAGTGCTTTGTGACCACGTAGAGGGGTGGGATAGGGAGGGTGGGAGGGAGGGAGATGCAAGAGGGAAGAGATATGGGGACATATGTATATGTATAACTGATTCGCTTTGTTATAAAGCAGAAACTGAAATACCACTGTGAAGCAATTATACTCTAATAAAGATGTTAAAAAAAAAAGAAAAACACTACCCTTTATTCGTTTTTGCCATTTAGAACCTGATTAAAATCACCCAAAGTAATTTACTAATTAGATCTCAGCCACAGGTTCTACTATTCATCCCAGTTGCCAAATAGCTTCCATTACTCAGCAATCATATCATTTTGTGCCCGTGTCTCAATATGATCAACTGTAATATTTTCCAAATAATTGTTAATAAGCTAGCCAGTATTCCTACAGTGACTTTAAGATTGTAAAATGGCATGAGAATATAATTTATCAGTATGGCTCGGTTATACTTTCTGACACTCACATGAATGATATCAAAAATAAGTTTATACCATAACAAAATGATTTCTGGGATAATTTAAAGTGCTGGTACTTAAACTTTTCAAGCAGATGTGTGGGACATTTACTACGTACCAATTGTTTGAGGTTGGGATTCAGAAAGACCTTACTTGGCACATTGAAAATAGCTATTCATTACTCACTTGTCACTATGTTGCCACAAGTGTCTCTTTAAAATATAATTTAATGGACATATGCCACATACATAGTAGACTATCAACACAGAGGAATTCGATTTACTGTTTTTTTTTTGATGGTAAGAATCTCTTATTTATTTATTTATTTATTTATTTATTTATTTATTGGATTAAATAACAGACATTTATTTCTCACAGTTCTAGAGACTGGGAAGTCCAAGATCAAGGTGTCAGCAATTCGATTCTTGGTGGCAACATTCTTCCTGGTTTGTAAATATCTTCCTTCTGCATATATATATATATATATATATATATATATTAAATTGTTAAATTAAATTAATTTTTTTACACAGCAGGTTCTTATTAGTTATCAATTTTATACATATTAGGGTATGTATATCAACCCCAAGCTCCCAATTCATCACAACAGCACCCCTAACCCCACCACATTCTCCCCCTTGGTATCCATATGTTCGTTCTGTACATCTGTGTCTCAATTTCTGCCCTGCAAACCAGCTCATCTGTACCATTTTTCTAGGTTCCGCATATATGCAATAGTATACGATATTTGTTTTCCTCTTCCTGACTTACTTCACTCTGTATGGCAGTCTCTAGATCCATCCATGTCTCTACAAATTAACCAATTTTGTTCCTTTTTATGGCTGAGTAATATTCCTTTGTATATATGTACCACATCTTCTTTATCCAGTCGTCTGTCAATGGGCATTTAAGTTGATTCCAAGACCTGGTTATTGTAAATATTGCTGCAATGAATAGTGAGGTGCATGCGTCTTTTTGAATTATGGTTTTCTCTGGGTGTATGGCCAGTAGTAGGATTGCTGGATCATATGGTAATTCTATTTTTAGTTTTTTAAGGAACCTTCATACTGTTCTTCATAGTGGCAGTATCAATTTACATTCCCAACAGTGCAAGAGGGTTTCCTTTTCTCCACACCACCTCCAGCATTTGTTATTTGTAGATTTTTCTGGTGATGCCCATTATAACTGCTGTGACGTGATATCTCATTATAGTTTTGATTTGCATTTCTCTAATAATTAGTGATGTTGAGCAGCTTTTCATGTGTTTGTTGGCCATCTGTATGTCTTCTTTAGAGAAATGTCTATTTAGGTCTTCTGCCCATTTTTGGATTGGGTTCTTTGCTTTTTTAATATTGAGCTGCATGAGCTGTTTATATATTTTGGAGATTGATCCTTTGTCTATTGATTTGTTTGTAAATATTTTCTCCCATTCTGAGGGTTGTCTTTTCATCTTGTTTGTAGTTTCCTTTGCTTTGCAAAAGCTTTTAAGTTTAATTAGGTCTTGTTTGTTTATTTTTGTTTGTATTTCCATTACTCTAGGAGGTGGAACAAAAAAGTTCTTGCTGTGATTTATGTCAAAGAGTGTTCTTCCTATATTTTCCTCTAAAAAGTTTATAGTGTCCGGTCTTAAATTTAGGTCTCTAATCCATTTTGAGTTTATATTTGTGTATGGTGTTAGGAAGTGTTCTAATTTCATTTTTTTACATGTAACTCTCCTGTTTTCCCAGCACCACTTATTGAAGAGACTGTCTTTTCCTATTGTATACCCTTGCCTCCTTTGTCATAGATTAGTTGACCATAGGTGTGTGCATTTATTTCTGGGCTTTCTATCCTTTTCCATTGATCTCTATTTTTGTTTTTGTGCCATTACCATACTGTGATTACTGTAGCTTTGTAGTATAGTCTGAAGACAGAGTGAGATTCCTCCCTCTCTGCTTTTTTCCCTCAAGACTGCTTTGGTTATTTGGGGTCTTTTTGTCTCCATACAAACTTAAGATTTTTTGTTCTAGTTATGTAAAAAATGACATTGGTAATTTGATAGGGATTGCTTTGAATCTGTAGATTGCTTTGGTTAGTATAGTCATTTTCATATTGATTCCTCCAATTCAAGAACATGGTATATCTATCCATCTGTTTGCATCATCTTTAATTTCATCAGTGTCTTATAGTTTTCTGCATACAGGTTTTTGTCTCCCTAGATAGGTTTATTCCTAGGTATTTTATTCTTTTTGTTGCAATGGTAAATGGAAGTGTTTCCTTAATGTCTCTTTCACATTATTTATCATTAGTGTATAGGAATGCAAGAGATTTCTGTGCATTAATTTTGTATCCTGCAATTTTACCAAATTCATTGATTAGGTGTAGTAGTTTTCTGGTGTCAACTTTAGGATTCTGTATGTATAGTAACATGTCATCTGCAAACAGTGACAGTTTTACTTTTTCTTTTCCAATTTGTAATCCTTTTATTTATTTTTCTTCTCTGATTGCCATGGCTAGGACTTCCAAAATTATGTGAGAGTGGACATCCTTGTCTTGATCCTGATCTTAGAGGAAATGCTTTCACCATTGAGAATGATGTTTGCTGTGGGTTTGTCGTATATGGCCTTTGTTGAGGTAGGTTCCCTCTATGCCTACTTTCTGGAGATTTTTTATCATAAATGGGTGTTGAATTTTGTCAAAATCTTTTTATGAATCTAATGAGATGATCATATGGTTTTTATTCTTCAATTTGTTAATATGGTGTATCACATGGATTGATTTGCGTATATTGAAGAATCCTTGCATCCCTGGGTTAAATCCCACTTGCTCATGGTGTATGATCCTTTTAATGTGTTGTTGGATTCTGTTTGCTAGTATTTTGTTGAGGATATTTGCATTTACATTCATCAGTGATATTGGTCTGTGATTTTCTTTTTTTGTAGTATGTTTGTCTGGTTTTGGTATCAGCATGATGGTGGCCTCATAGAATGAGTTTGGGAGTGGTCCTTCCTCTGCAATTTTTTGGAAGGGTTTGAGAAGGATGAGTGTTAGCTCTTCTCTAAATGTTTTATAGAATTCACCTGTGAAACCATCCGGTGCTGGACTTCTGTTTGTTGGAAGATTTTAAATAACAGTTTCAATTCCATTACTTGTGATTGGTCTGTTCATATTTTCTGGCTCTCCCTGGTTCAGTCTTGGAAGGTAGTACCTTTCTAAGAATTCGTCTATTTCTTCCAGGTTGTCCATTTTATTGGCATAGAGTTGCTTGTAGTAGTCTCTTAGTATGCTTTGTATTTGTGTGGTCTGTTGTAACTTCTCCTTTTTCATTTCTAATTTTATTGATTTGAGTCCTCTCCCTCTTTTTCTTGATGAATCTTGCTAATGGTTTATCAATTTTGATTATCTTCTTAAAGAACCAGCTTTTAGTTTTATTGATCTTAGCCAGTGTTTTCTTTGTCTCTATTTCATTTATTTCTCCTCGGATCTTTATGATTTCTTCCCTTCTACTAACTTTGGGTTTTGTTTGTTCTTCTTTCTCTAGTTACTTTAGGTGTAAGGTTAGATTCTGTATTTGAGATGTTTGTTGTTCCTAGAAGTAGACCTGTATTGCTATAAACCTCCCTCTTAGAACTGCTTTTACTGCATCCCATAGGTTTTGGATCATCGAGTTTCGTTGTCATTTGTCTCCAAGTATTTTTTTGTTTTGTCTTTTATTTCTTCAGTGATCTCTTGGTTATTTAGTAACATATTGTTTAGCCTCCATGTGTCTGTCTTTTTTACGTTCTTTTCCCTGTACTTGATTCCTAATGTCACAGTGCTGTGGTCAGAAAAGATGCTTGATAAGATTTCAATTATATTAAATTTACTGAGGCTTGATTTGTTACCCAAGATGTGATCTATCCTGGAGAGTGATCCATGCACACTTGAGAAGAAAGTGTAATCTATTGTTTTTGGATGGAATGTCCTATAAATATCATTTAAATCTATTTGGTCTACAGTGTCATTTAAATTTTGTGTTTCCTTATTAATTTTCTGTTTGGATGATCGTTCCATTTGTGTAAATGAGCTGTTAAAGTCCCCCACTATTATTGTGTTACTGTTGATTTCCTCTTTTATACCTGTTAGCAATTTCCTTATGTATTGTGGTGCTCCTATGTTGGTTGCATATATATTTATAATTGTTATATTGTCTTCTTGGTTTGATCCATTGATCATTACATAGTGCCCTTCCTTGTCTCTTGTAACATTCTTTATTTTAAAGTCTATTTTATCTGATATGAATATTGCTACTCCAGCTTTTGATTTCCATTTCATGGAATATCTTTTTCCATCCCCTAACTTTCAGTCTGTATGTGTCCCTAGGTCTGAAGTAGGTCTCTTGTAAACAGCATATATATGTGTCTTGTTTTTGTATCCATTCAGTGAGCCTGTGTCTTTTGGTTAGAGAATTTAATCCATTCACATTTAGGCTAATTATCAATATGCATGTTCCTATTATCATTTTCTTACTTGTTATGGGTTTGTTTTTGTAGGTCCTTTTCTTCTCTTGTGTTTCCCACTTAGAGAAGTTCCTTTAGCATTTGTTGTAGAGCTGGTTTGGTGGTGCTGAGTTCTCTTAGCTTTTGGTTGTCTGTAAAGCTTTTGATTTCTCTGTCGAATCTGAGTGAGACCTTTGTAGGGTAGAATAATCTTGGTTTTAGGTTCTTCCCTTTCATCACTTTAAATATGTCATGCCACTCCCTTCTAGCTTGTAGAGTTTCTGCTGAGAAATCAGCTGTTAACTTTATGGGAGTTCCCTTGTATGTTATTTGTCATTTTTCCCTTGTTGCTTTCAATAATTTTTCTTTGTCTGTATTTTTTGTTAATTTGATTACTATGTGTCTTGGCATGTTTCTCCTTGGGTTTATCCTATATGGGACTCTCTGCACTTCCTGGACTTGGGTAGCTTTTTCATTTCCCATGTTAGGGAAGTTTTTGACTATAATCTCTTCAAATATTTTCTCAGGTCCTTTCTCTCTCTCTTCTCCTTCTGGGACCCCTATGATGAAAATGCTGTGTTTTTTTTTTTTGCAGTACACGGGCCTCTCACTGTTGTGGCCTCTCCCATTGCAGAGCACAGGCTCCGGATGCACAGGCTCAGCAGCCATGGCTCACGGGCCCAACCGCTCCACGGCATGTGGGATCTTCCCGGACCAGGGCACAAACCCGTGTCCCCTGCATCGGCAGACGGACTCTCAACCACTGCGCCACCAGGGAAGCCTGCTGTTGTGTTTAATGTTGTCCTAGAGGTGTCTTAGGCTCTCTTCATTTCTTTTCCTTCTTTTTTCCTTATTCTGTTCTGCAGCAGTGAATTCAACCATTCTGTCTTCTGGGTCACTTATCTGTTCTTCTGCCTCAGTTATTCTGCTTTTGATTCCTTCTAGTGTATTTTTCATTTCAGTTATTGTACTGTTCATCTCTGGTTGTTTGTTCTTTAGTTCTTCTAGGTGTTTGTTCTCTAATTCTTCTAGATCTTTGTTAAACATTTCTTTCATCTTCTCGATTTTTGCCTCCATTCTTTTTCTGAGAGCCTGGATCATCTTCACTATCATTATTCTGAATTCTTTTTCTGGAAGGTTGCCTATCTGCACTTCATTTAGTTGTTTTTTCTTGGGTTTTATCTTGTTCCTTCGTCTGGTACATAGCCCTCTGCCTTTTCATCTTGTCTCTCTTTCCGTGAATGTTGTTTTTGTTCCACTGGCTGCAGGACTGTAGTTCTTCTTGCTTCTACTGTCTGCCCTTGGTGGATGAGGCTATCTAAAAGGGTTTTTCAAATTTCCTGATGGGAGGGACTGGTGGTAGGTAGAGTTGCATGTTTCTCTGGTGGGTAGAGCTCAGTAAAATTTTGATCTGCTTGTCTGCTGATGGATGGGGCTGGGTTCCCTCCCTGTTGTTTATTTGACTGGAGGCGACCCAACACTGGAGCCTACCTGGGCTCTTTTTTGGGATTAATGGCAGACTCTGGGAGGGCTCACGCTGAGGAGTACTTCCCAGTATTTCTGTTGCCAGTGTCCTTGTCTTCACGTTAAGCCACACCCATGCCATGTCTCTGCAGGAGACCCTTCAATACTAGCAGGTAAGTCTGGTTCAGTCTTCTATGGGGTCATGCTCCTTCCCCTGGATCCTGATGTGTACACTACTCTGTGTGTGCCCTCCAAGATTTGGATTCTCTGTTTTCCCAAGTCCTGTCAAAGTCCTGTAATCAAATCCCGCTAGCTTTCAAAGTCTGATTCTCTAGGAATACCTCTTCCATTTGCCGGACCTCCAGGTTGGGAATCCTCACATGGGGCTCAGAACATTTATTCCAGTGGGTGGACTTCTGTGGTATAAGTGTTCTCCAGTTTGTGAGTCACCCACCCAACAGATATGGGATTTTATTTTATTGTGATTGTTCCCCTCTTACCATCTCATTGTGGCTTCTCCTTTGTTTTGGATGTGGGGTATCTTTTTTGGTGAGTTCCAGTGTCTTCCTGTCAGTGACTATTCAGCAGTTAGTTGTGATCCTGGTGCTCTCACAAGAGATAGTGAGAACACATCCTTCTACTCCGCCACCTTGAACCAATCTCTTGATTTATTCTCTTAAGTACCAAAACAAAAAGCAAGTGAATATGATTCTCTCAAGACCCAGAAAAAATCCTTCCAAACTCCTTGAAAGAAATCTGCCTTTAGTGGGTCCACATGAAAGAGGAGATGCATCCTAATTTTGTGCTAATTCAAAGAACATCATAACACATGCATGTAAAAAATTAAACTTTGTCACCTGTAACTAGGTTTAATTACTCTTCTAAGTGCCCATCCCACTGAGTTGATGTGAAAATTCATATCACAGTGTTTCAGGGTTTTCCACCCTGTTGAGCCATGTTTAAAGAGCACTAAATTATTTCAAAGGACTCGGGGGAAAAAAAACTTCCAGCCTTCAGTCACCTGCCCATATATCTTTGACCCTCTTAATTCTACTATTTGCTGTCCAGCAGCTCTTTGTGTTTCACTGTTACCCTTGGGATACCAGAATCTTTGTGAGAGTGAGAAGGTGTACTTTATAGCCATGCTCTCAAGGGTTCCTTTGCTTTGTTTATCTGACAAATTTCTATGTGGTTTATTGCATCTTTGCTCATTAACAAAATAGAGATGGACCTCTCTCTTTCGATCTTTTCTTTTCTGCCAAGACTGGGAATTTGTCTTCTAATCTCCTTTGGGAGATTAAGAGTTAGGTAGATGCACAATTTTTCCTAATGCTTCTGGGTAAGATTTTTTCCAATACATGCAAACTCAACTCTAGCTCTGGAATAGAATATTTTTAGGTTGTCTCTAATTTCTACCTTAATGACCATGGAGTAAGAATAAGACCCTGGATCTCACAGAAAAAACAGCAGAGTACCTGTGTATTCAAAAACAACAGGTTAATCATAACATTGATGTTAATGTGCAGGTCATACTTGGATATCTTGCCCACCTTTAAAACAATTTCTTTTCAGGTCCAAGTCAGAGAACATAATATGAAACATCCCTTAAACACCTATGCATCAATTTCAATTTGAAGCTTTTGCAAATTCTCAGAGGCCACCTTGAAGACAAATGAGATCTGTAATCACCACAAATTTTTAGGTGTGTTCATAAAGTGTTCTATATTTTGGACACTATGTGTTGAAGCTATAAAGATATCTCAGGATGTCAGAATCCATCCAGCAAGAGTATTTTTAGAAACATATGCAGAGCTACCTGGTAGCTCCTATGGGATTTCAAACAGCCTCTGAAGGACAAAAAGAGATGATACTTTACAAAAGCATTTCTGAAACAGAAGGAAACATGAGTTTGGGTCATAAAAAACTGAAAATAATCTTTTTGTCTCACTATTATAAAATTACTCTGTGCTTGACTGTGAAAAAAGTCCACATCAATTAGTGAAAGGAGTGGATGAAGTGGAAATGAGATTATTTTCATGGGGAACTGAAGAGAATAAAAAAAATATACACATGTATCTACCAAAAAAAAAAAAAATTCTACCACAGTTGCCAATGTTAGAAATACCTGTACAGATATTCTAGCCTTGCACCAATGAATTAAGGCACATGAGTAGTTTTCAATTGAATTTTATAAATAAACTGATATAATTTAAGAATAGAACATACTGTTTTTTAGTTAGTGATGAAATTTGCAGTAACTCTATTATGTATGTCCCTTTTAAATAAAATATGCTGAAACCATGAATTTGGAAAATCAGGAAAATTTTTGTGAATGTTTTTGGTGTGTATTTTATGATAGACAAAATAACACATGTCATGTAACAAGCATATCATGTTCTCAGTATGTTGCCAGACAGTAGAAATACAGACATGAATAAATCATGGACTTTCAAGAAGTTTGCAATAGAGTGAGGAAACAGTGAAATAAATAGAAGAGTACAATACAATATTCATGCTACAATGTGGATGAGAACTTAGAGAAGAGAGGAACTAGCTCTTCACTGGAAAATAGAATTAAAATATCACCATGTAAATGGCATTTGAGATGTATTGTGAAGCATGAATACCAACTCTTTAGGTGAAGCAGTAATGGAATGGAATTCTAGGTTGAGGGAAAAGAATATGGAGAGGCAATGGGTCAAAACAAAAGGCATGATGAAGTCTGTGGATACTTCTTTTGATCTTATTATTGTCCGTGCAGATTATGAAGGAGCCAGGTATTAGTTGAAACATGAAAATAGAAATCAAATTTTTCCACTGAACCAAATGATTTTAACTCTAAGATATAGCTGCAGTGCACTTATCAGTATGGTGATAGTATAGTAATAATAGCAATAATGATCATCTCTGTCATGCCTTCATTAAACAGTTACTAAACACTAGCTATTTGAATTCTCATAACCATCCTTCATTTATAGCTGAGAAAACTTTGGCTCAAAGATGTTAAATAATGTGTTCAATAGCTAGTAGTAAGTTGTAGAGAAAACATTTAAACCTTGTTCCTATTTGCAGCTCCATCACTGAACTGAGCGTAAGGAATAAATTATTTGTACTCACTGATTTTCTCCACCTATAAATTGCCCACTATAATAGAAACTAAATCCCAAGGTTATTGTGATTAAATAAGAATGTAAAAGAAAGAATTTTGTAAATAGCAATGTATGGAATCACTATTACTGATACAAGTAAAGGATATTCTAGTGATTCAGACTATTTTAAATATTAAAGATGATGAGATTAGGTATATTCAGCAGACTAGCTTTGTATTCCTAGAATAGTTCATTCATGGCAGACAATGTTTTTCAGAATACATTTTAAAAAATACAATTTATGCACATTATAAATAGTTTTAATTGTAGGAAAAGTGTTACACATTTAGAAAATACTGAGCTAAACATATTTAAACTATTTTTTTTTAATTTTAGGACTTCTCAGAGGCTTAACTATATGTTCAATGAGTTTCCAAGGACTAGTAGAATCTGAAGGATTCAAACAAATTCTCAAATTTATTTGAGCTCAGAAAATTATTTTCTTGGAAGTTATGGGACTAGGATTTTGTGGAATACATTTTGGAAATCCTGATAATAGACATGATTTTAACCTTGGTGTTTATGTATTAATATTCATGTAGATATACATTTTTAAAAATTATTATTATAATGCTTGGGTACTACATGAATTACCTCACAGTCACCTAGAGCTATTAGTGAAAGAATCTAATGAATTAGTGAATGAAACATAAGTCTCAGTAAAATGGAACTTTTAGTATGCCACATTTAACACTGTGTCAGACTTGATTATCAGGTGTTGCAAGTGTAGATAATTGAACTTTTTGTATATGCTCTTCCATGCCTACCTCCCAGTAGTTTTCCTTTCGGATATATTTTTTCCTGAACTTCCTTTGCAGCAGGAATTTAGTCCAATTCTGGCTAATTAGATATTATATGATGTTGGCTTAGAAATGTTTTGTTGACAAATTTTGTCCCCATCAGAAAGAGAGAGGCACGTGAGATGAATGATCTCATCTCATAACTTTGCTCTTATTTCCGGACTTTGAACATAATATTCCTGGACGTGATGATCTAGCCAATGTAGTCAGTTTGCCGTCATGAAGATGAAACAGGACACACTGGAAATTCAGACTAGAAAATCAGGAAATTCTGGGTCCTTGATGACATTGTTAAGCTATCAAAAAAACTGAAAACAGCTTACCTTTGACTTCTTGTTACTGACATTACTTACTGTGCGATTTATATTACAGTTAGTTTCAGTTTCCTCTTATTTATATTCCAATGCCTCCTACTTGGTAGAAGGACATTTTACTAATGGACTCCTTCCTATATGTGTGCTCCAGAGAGTATGGGATAATTAAGTATTGCTTAATTGCTTATCCCAACAAAAGACATTTCTGTCTTATATGGTCATTTTTTCTTTCTTATCTGTATTCTAACTTTATATCACAAATGATATGTAAAATATTATTTTAGAACAATAAGATTTAAAAACAGTTATTTTCTTCACCCACCATCATCACAATAATATATATATATATATATATATTTTTTTTTTCCGGTATGTGGGCCTCTCACTGTTGTGGCCTCTCCCGTTGTGGAGCACAGGCTCTGGACACGCAGGCTCAGCGGCCATGGCTCATGGGCCCAGCCGCTCCATGGCATGTGGGATCTTCCCGGACCAGGGCACGAACCCATGCCCTCTGCATTGGCAGGCAGACTCTCAACCACTGTGCTACCAGGGAAGCCCAAAAGTATATATATTTTTTAAATCAGTATATTTTTTCTGCTACTGGCAAGATGGAGTAGACATATCTTTCCCTATTCCACCTGCTAAGTAGAATTAACAATCCTGAACATTATTTATAGTACAAACAAAAGAAATTTCTGAAAGTTAGAGAGAGGAAAGCACACTGCTGAGTTTCTTGGGACACAAGTTATAGCATGTTAGTGAGTTTCTTTGGTTTTCTTTTTGCTTGATCCCAAGCTTGGAGGTGAAGAAGTTGGCAATGTGTAGTAAAAAACAAGACCAAACTTTGTGTTGCCAACAAGAAACTCACTTCAAATACAACAGTATAGGCAGGTTGAAAGTAGAAGTACATAAAAAGCTATATCATGAGAACATGAGTTAAATCAATGTAAGAGTGGCTATACTAACATCATATAAGATAGATTTTGGAGCAGGTAAAATTTTCAGAGATAAAGAGAAAATGTATTATTTGGGTAACATAAAGGGAAAATTTATGAAGAAAACAGTAATTTTATATGCACAAAACTTACATAGTGGGGAATTACATGAAGCAAAAAGTGCTAAAATTGAAGGAACAAATTTAAAAATCCACAAGCTAGAGATTTCAACACGCTTCCCTCAACAACTGATAGCCAACTATATAGAAAATCAGCAAGGATACTGCAAGATCACCATGAAACAGAATGTAGTCAAAATTTATAAAACACTACACTCAACAACAGCAGAATACATACTCTATTCAAGTGCCAAGGAACATATAGCAAGACAGATGATATTCTGGTCCATGAAAGAAACCTTAGCAAACTAAAAATCATATATAGTGTGCTCTCTGACCATAATGGAATTTAACTAGAAATAAATTTTTAAAAAACAGCAAAATACTTAAACACTTAAACATTTGGACAATAAGTAAAACACTTGTAAATAATCAATAGGTCAGAGAGGAAGTCTTAAGGAAAAGGAAAAGATGTTCAACATCACTAGCCACAGGGAAATGCAAAATAAAACCACCATGAAATATTACTGCACACCTATCAGAATGGTTTAAAAAAAATATTGTGAAGATTCCAAGAAACTGGATCACTGATACATTGCTGTTATGAACATAAAATGGTACAGCCATTTCAAAAAGAATTTAGGAGTTTCTTATGAAACTAAAAATGCAACTAATATATGACTCAATAATTGTACTATTGAGCTATTATCTCAGAGAAGTAAAGAAAACTTATGTCCACACAAAAGCCTCTACACAAATTTTGATAACATTTTTATTTCTAATAACCCCAAACTGGAAATAATCCATACATTCTTTAATGACTGAATAAGTAAACAATTTGTAGTACACCCATACATTAGAATACTACTTAGCAATACAAAAGAATAAACTCTTGATGGATTTATATGAATCTCCAGGAAATTATGCTGAGTGAAACAGATAATTTCAAAAGTTTACATATTGTATGACTCTGTGATTCTCTTTAGGTAATATTTTTGACCTGAAAACATTATAGAAATGAAGAAGAGATTTTGGTTGCCAGGATATAAGGAGTGAATGAGGGCAGGAGGAAGGTGTATGTCTCTACAAAATGGCAACATGAGGAATGCTGTGATGATGAAAATGTTCTGTATCTTGACTGCAACAATATCGAAATCATGGTTGTGGTCTTATTCTATAGCTTTGCAATATAGTATTCTTGTGGGATATGGGGTAAAAGTTACATGGGATTTCTCTGTACTATTTCATATGCTAATCTACAATTACCTCAAAGTTAAAAGTTTATTTAGAAAATATCACTATGACTTCCCTCTTAGAACTGCTTTTACTGCATCCCACAAACTTTCACATTTTACATTTCTCATTATAGTTTTTATCTCTATTTTGATTTCTTCTTTGACCCATTAGTTGTTCAGTAGCATGTTGTTTAATCTCCACATATTTGTGAATTTCCTAGTTTTCTTCACATAATTAAATTCTAGTTTCATACTATTGTGGTCAGAAAAGATGCTTCATATGATTTCAATCCTCTTACATTTGTTAAGACCTGTTTTGTGGTCTAATATATTATCTATCTTGGAAAATGTCTCATGTACCCTTAAGAAATATAAAATGCATTGTGAACAGATACCTTAACCTGATTAGTTAAGAAAAAATAAAGATGGAACTGTTTGCTTCAACTGTAATCTCTTGTCCCAAGTGGCTGTAGGCTTTTTATTTGCCTTACAGTGTTTTCAAAGATTTCCCACCATGAGTAAGTTTCAAGTTTGTTGAACCAAAGGCAAGAACCTTGCCATGTAGGATCTGGTGATGGGATAAAGGATAAAACAAAGAGATCTTAGCAACCAAATATATATTTCACCACTAAGAGAAGGCAGTAATTGAGTCTCTCACATATTTACAGGCTGACAGTGGAGAATCATAATATTAGTTGTGGTGCTGGTGGAAAAGGAGCTCATGGTTCAATGTTTCTTTGCTCTTTAGTCCTTAACTAAGCATTTACATTAAATAAAATATAAAACATCAGTGTTTCAGAAATATTTAGACTACACCCTACAGAAATTAAAGTATATGCATCTAGTAGTCATAAAATACCTCCTGCTCCAATATATCTTATATGGTAAATATTGACTTCCCTTTCCAAAAATACTATAATTTAAATATTAATTTCTACTTAAGAATAGTTGAAAACATTCCTCTTTCCATAAGGCATGGGGGGAATAACTATTGTTAGATGTAAAATATCTTGCTGTATTATTGTGCACCGATATTTATTGAGATATTTTTTCTGGATAATTTCAATACTGTTCCTTATTAACTTTCAGAAATATTAAATTTCTGACTCTGGCAGACATTATCAAACGTTTAATTGGCCACAATTAAATAACCACTCTTAGCAAGCATATTGGTCAGTTGTCTGTGGTTAAATATTGTGGTTAACTCATCATGACACCTTGACACCAGGAAGCCTTTCAAAATCAGACATTTTGTGGGAGCTTGAAGCCTCTTTTATGATACTATAATAAAATTTCAGTAAATTTAAATTTTTCTTTTCCTATTTGACATTTAGATTCAAAACATTCTTCTCTAGAGCTTATTGATAGAAAATTGATGGTAAGATCCATGCTGCTTTTATAAAGTGTCACAAAACTTTAAAAAAAATTCTGATTTACAACAATGTTCTAAAAGACTATATAAAAGAGAAAACGTGGGAATAGCTAGAATTTTATCAATATCTAAATCAGTGCCTGATATTTCATAATTTATGACAGTCAGATAAATGTAAGTTGAAGAGAGTGCTCAGACTCTATGTAGCAGGTCATCTAATTATTACTTAAGTCAAACGCTAGAACAGCACACTCAGAAAGAAGAGGGAAATGGTTAGACACACATAGGGCCTTTAATTCTGTCACTATTATGGCCATATGACTTGAAAAACAAGAATAAGATGACCCTTCTGACCCAATGGTCTGTGACTTGCTTATCAAGGGAGAGAAAAGATTCCTGAATTTCTCCCTTTCAGATGTAGTAGTACTTCCCATTAACATACTTTAGCACTATAAATATATTTTTCTTTAACATTTTAAAATAGAAATTCCACCTTATTTTGGGAAGACTTTGGAAGCTGCAGAAATGACCTATAGAAAAGAGAAGTTAAAAATCCCTCAGTATTTTTTTTTTCTTTTTGGTTGGTTGAAGTTTATTTTTTGTTGTTGCTTTTTATTTGTTTCGTGTCATTTTATTAAGACTTTTTTAGAGCAGTTTTAGGTTCACAACAAAATTGAGGGGAAGATGCAGAGATTTCCTGTATACTCCCTGCATCCACACATAAAGTCTCCCTCATTGTCAACACACCCACCAGAGTGGTACATCTGTTTCAACTGAGGAACCTACATTGACACATCATAATCAGCTAAGGTCCAGAGTTTACACTGCAGTTCATTCTTGGTGTTTATATTCTAAATGTTTGTTACAGATATATATGATATAATATTATATATATTATTTATATATTATATTATAAATTATTTATTTATACTATATTATTTTTATGTAATTTAATATTTATATAATATATGTATATAATGATGTGTACCCATCATTATGATGTGTACAAAGTATTTTTACTGCCCTAAAAATCCATAGGGCTCCACCAATTCATTTCTCTGTCTCCCAATCTTTGGCAACTACTGATCTTTTCACCGTCTGCATACTTTTGCCTTTTCAGAATATTGTATAGCTAGAATCTTACACTGTGTAAAGTCTTTTTCTTAAATTAATTTTTATTGGAATATAGTTGATTTACAATGTTGTGTTAATTCTGCTGTACAGCAAACTGAATCAAAGATATACATATATCCACTCTCTTTTAGATTTTTTTCCCATACAGATTATTACAGAGTATTGACTAGAGTTCTCTGTGCTATACAGTAGAATCTTATTAATCACTTTTTTTTTTTTCAGTACGCAGGCCTCTCACTGTTGTGGCCTCTCCCATTGCGGAGCACAGGCTCTGGACACGCAGGCTCAGCGGCCATGGCTCATGGGCCGAGCCGCTCCACGGCATGTGGGATCTTCCCAGATTGGGGCACGAACCCATGTACCCTGCATCGGCAGGCAGACTCTCAACCAGTGCACCACCAGGGAAGCCCAATCACTTATTTTATATTTAGTAATGTGTATATGTCAATCCCAATCTCACAGCTTATCCCTCACACCCTTCCCCCTTGGTAACTGTAAGTTTATTTCCACCACTGTGACTTTATTTCTGTTTTGAAAATAAGTTTATTTGCACCATTTTTTAAGATTCCTCATATAAGCGATATCATATGATATTTGTCTTCCTCTGTCTGAATTGCTTCACTCAATATGACAATCTCTAGGTCCATCTATGTTGCTGCAAATGACATTATTTCATTATTTTTTTTATGGATGAGAAATGTCCCATTGTATATATGTACCACATCTTCTTTACCAATTCATCAATTGATGGACATTTAAGTTGCTTCCATATCCTGACTATTGTAAATAGTGCTGCGATGAATATTGGGGTACATGTATCTTTTTGAATTATTGTTTCCTCCAGGTATATGCCCAGGAGTGGAACTGCTGGATCACATGGTGCTCTAGTTTTAGTTTTTTAAGGAACCTCCATACTATTCTCCATAGTGGCTGTACCAATTTACATTCCACCAACAGTGTAGGAAAGTTCCCTTTTCTCCACACCCTCTCCAACATTTACTGTTTGCAGATTTTTTCATGATGGCCATTCTGACTGGTGTGAGGTGATACCACATGGTAGTTTTGATTTGCATTTCTCTAATAATTACTGATATTGAGCATTTTTGCATGTGCTTTTTGGCCATCTGTATGCCATTTTTGGAGAAACGTCTATTTAGATCTTTTTCTCAATTTTTCATTAGGTTGTTTGTTTTTTTGAAATTGAGCTACATGAGATGTTTGTATATTTTGGAGATTAATCTCTTGTTGGTCTCTTTTCTTGCAAATATTTTCTCCCATTCTGTGGATTGTCTTTTCCTTTTGTTTATGGTTTCCTTTGCTGTACAAAATGTTTTAAGTTAAATTAGGTCTCATTTTTTAATTTTTGTTTTTATTTTCATTACTCTAGGAGTTGGTTCAAGAAAGATCTGACTGTGATTTATGTTAGAGAGTGTTTGCCCTGCTCTCCTCTAAGAGTTCTATAGTATTCGGTCTTACACTTATGTCCTTAATCCATTTTGAGTTATTTTTGTGTATGGTGTTAGAGAATGTTCTAATTTCATTCTTTTACATGTAGCTGTATAGTTTTCCCAGCCCCACTTATTGAAGAAACTCTCTTTTCTCCATTATATATTCTTGCCACCTTTGTTGTAGAATAGGTGACCATAGGTGTGTGGGTTTATCTCTAGAATTTCTATCCTGTTATATTGACCTATATTTTTGTTTTTGTGACAGTACCATAATGTTTTGATTACTGTAGCACTGTAGTATTGCCTGATCACAGGGAGGCTGATTCCTCCAGCTCCATTTTTCTTTCTCAAGATTTCTTTTGCTATTTGGGTTCTTTTATGTTTCCATACAAATTGTAAAATATTTTGTTCCAATTTTGTGAAAAATGGTATTGGTAATTTGACAAAGATTGCATTGAATGTGTAGATTATTTTGTGTAGTATAGTCATTTTGACAATATTGATTCTTCCAGTCCAAGAACATGGTATTCTCTCCATCTGTTTCTGTCATCTTTGATTCCTTTCATTAGTGTCTTATAGTTTTCTGAATATAGGTCTTTTGCCTCCTTAGGTAGGTTTATTCCTAGGTAATTTATTATTTATGACACAGTGGTAAATGGGATTGATTCTTTGATTTCTTGTTCTGATTTTTTGCTGCTAGTGTAGAGGAATACAACAGATTTCTGTGTATTAATTTTGTATCCTGAAACCTTACCAAATTCATTGATTAGCTCTAGTAGTTTTCTGGTGTCATCTTTAGGAGTCTCTATGTATAATGTCATGTCATCTGTAAACACTGACAGTTTTACTTCTTCTTTTCCAATTTGTATTCCTTTCATTTCTTTTTCTTCTCTGATTGCCATGGCTAGGACTTCCAAAACTATGTTGAATAAAATTGGTGAGAGTGAACATCCTTATCTTGTTCCTGATCTTAGAAGAAATGTTTTAAATTTTTAACCATTGAGAATGATGTTTGCTGTATGTTTGTAGAATATGACCTTTATTATGTTGAGGTAAGTTCCCACTATGACCACTTTCTGGACAGTTAATATCATAAATGTGTGTTGAATTTTGTCAAAAGCTTTTTCTGCATCTATTGAGATGATCACATAAATTTTAGTCTTCAGTTTGTTAATGTGGTGTATCACACTGATTGATTTACATACATTGAAGAATCCTTGCAGGCCTGGGATAAATCACACTTGCTCATGGTGTATGATCCTTTTAATATGTTTTTGGATTAAGTTTGCTAATATTTGGTTGAGGATATTTGTGTCTATATTCATCAGTGATATTGGTATGTAATTTCCTTTTTTTGTGATATCTTTGTCTGGTTTTGGTATCAGCGTGATTGTGGCCTTGTAGAATGGTCTTGGGAGTGTTCCTTCCTCTGCAATTTTTTTGGAAGAGTTTGAGAAGGATAGGGTTTAACTCTTCTCTAAATGTTTGATGGAATTCACGTGTGAAGCCATCTGGTCTTAGACTTTTGTTTGTTGGAAGTTTTTTCAACATACTTACAATTTCATTTCTTGTGATTGGTCTGTTCATACTTTTTATTTCTTCTTGGCTCAAATGGAAGGTTGTACCTTTCTAAGAATTTGTCAATTTCTTCTAGTTTGTCCATTTTATTGGCATAGAGTTGCTTGTAGCAGTCTCTCATGATCCTTTGTGTTTCTCTGGTGTCAATCATAACTTCTCCTTTTTCATTTCTAATTTTATTGATTTGAGTCCTCTCCCTCTGTTTCTTGATGAGTCTGGCTAAAGTTTTATCAATTGTGTTTATCTTTCCAAAGAACCATCTCTTGGTTTCATTGATCTTTACTATTGTTTTCTTCATCTCTATTTCTTTTATTTCTGCTCTGATCTATATGATTTCTTGCCTTCTACTAAGTTTACGTTTTTTTTTGTTGTTCTTCTTTCTCTAGTTGCTTTAGGTGTAAGGTTAGGTTGTTTATTTGAGGTTTTTCTTGTTTCTTGAGGTAAGACTACATTGCTATAAACTTCCCTCTTAGAACTGCTTTTGCTGCATCTCATAGGTTTTGGATCATCATGTTTTTGTTGTCATTTGTCTGTAGGTATTTTTTGATTTCCTCTTTGATTTCTTCAGTGATCCATTGAATGTTTAGTAACATACTGTTTAGCCTCCATTTGTTTGTGTTTTTACAGTTCTTTTCCTATTATTTACTTCTAATCTCATAGTGTTGTGGTCAGAAAAGATGCTGGATGTTATTTCAATTTTCTAAAATTTACCAAGGCCTGATTTGTGACCTAAGGTGTGATCTATCCTGGCAAATGTTCCATGTGCACTTAAGAAGAAAGTGTATTCTTATGCTTTTGGATGGAATATCCTATCAATATCAATTAAGTCTATCTGGTCTAGTGTATCTTTTAAGGCTTGTGTTTTGTTATTAATTATCTGTCTGGATTATCTCCATTGGTGTAATTGAGGTTTAAAGTCCCACACTATTATTTTGTTCCTGCTGATTCCCCCTTTTATGGCTTTTAACATTTTCCCTATTTATTGAGGTGCTCCTAAGTTGGGTGCATATATATTTACAGTTGTTATATTTTCTTCTTGTATTGATCTCTTGATCTTTATGTGGTGTTCTTCCTTGTCTCATGTAACAGTCTTTATTTTAAAGTCTGTTCTGTCTGATATGAGTATTGTTACTCCAGCTTTCTTTTGATTTCCACTTGCATGGAAATCCCCTCACTTTCAGTCTGTATGTGTCCCTAGGTCTGAAGTGGGTCTCTTGTAGAGAGCATATATATGGGTCTTGTTTTTGTATCCATTCAGCCAGTCTATGTCTTTTGGCTGGAGCCTTTAATCCATTTATATTTAAGGTAATTATCAATATGTGTGTTCCATTGCCATTTTCTTAATTGTTTTGGGTTTGTTTTTGTAGGTTTCTTTCTTCCCTTCTTGTTTTGTTCTCTTCTCTTGTGGCTTGTTGTAAAGCTGGTTTGTTGGTGCTGAATTCTCTTAACTTTTGCTTGTCTGTAAAGCTTTTGATTTCTCCATCGAATCTGAATGATAGCCTTGCTGGATGGAATAGTCTTGGTTGTAGGTTTTTCCATTTAATCACTTGAAATATATCATCCTACTCCCTTCTGGACTGCAGAATTTCTGCTGAAAACCAGCTTATATTCTTATAGGGATTCCCTTGTATGTCATTTGTTGATTTTACCTTGTTGCTTTTAATATTTTTCCTTTGTCTTTAATTTTTTCAGTTTGATTAATATGTGTCTCAGTGTAGTCTTCCTTGGTTCATCCTGTATGTGTATCTCTGAGCTTCTTGAACTTGAGTGAGTGTTTCCTTTCTCGTGTTAGGGAAATTTCAGCTATGATACCTTCAAATATTTTCTCAGGTGCTTTCTCTTTCTCTTCTCCTTCTGGGACCCCTATAATGTAAATGTGCATTTAATGTTACCCCAGAGGTCTCTGAGACTGTCCTCATTTCTTTTCATTCTTTTTTCTTTATTTTGCTCTGTGGCAGTGATTTCCACCACTCTGTTCTCCAGCTCACTTATTCATTCTTTTGCTTCAGTTATTCTGCTATTGATACATTCTACTGTATTTTTCATTTCAATTGTTGTATTATTCATCTGTTTGTTCTTTAAATCTTCTAGCTCCTTTTTAATTATTTCTTGTATTTTCTCAATCTGTGCCTCCATTCTTTTTCTGAAATTTTAGATCATCTTTATTGTTATTTGCTCTGAATTCTTTTTTGGGTAGATTACCCATCTCTTCTTCGTTTAGTTCTTCTTGTCAGTTTTTATCTTGTTCCTTCATTTGCAACGTATTTCTCTGTCATCTGATTTTGTCTAAATTTCTGTGTTTGTGGTCTCTTTTCTGCAGGCTGCAGGATCATAGTTCCTCTTGCTTCTTGTGTCTGCTCCCTGGGTGCATGAGGTTGGTCCAGGGGCTTGTGCAGGCTTCCTGCTCAGAGGGACTGGTGCCTGCTCTCTGGTGGGTGGAGCTGGGTTTTGTCTCTCTGATGGATAGGGCTGTGTTAAGGTGTGTTGTTTTGAAATGGCTGTGAGCTCCGTACGACTTTAGGCAGCCTGTCTTCTAATGGATGGTGCTGTGATCCTATCTTTGTTATTTGGCTTTAGGCTTTCCAGCACTGGAGCCTGGATGTTGTTTGTTGGGCCCAGCTGTTGGTGCTGCAATGTGGACTTCCAGGAGACCTCACTACAATCAGTATTCCCTGGGGCTTCCACTACCAGTGTCCTTGCCTTCACAGTGAGCTATAATTTAGCCTCCCCAGGAGATATTCCAAGACCTCTAGGTAGGTGTAGCCCAGGTT
The DNA here is from genome assembly GCF_949774975.1 of Lagenorhynchus albirostris. NCBI lineage: Eukaryota > Metazoa > Chordata > Mammalia > Artiodactyla > Delphinidae > Lagenorhynchus > Lagenorhynchus albirostris. The sequence goes on from NC_083112.1 coordinate 30,465,017, forward strand.
CCTATGGAAATACTGCTTTGTGCTGGGTTCCAGTGCATGTGAGACCTTGTTTGTGTGCTCCAACAGTGGAGTCTCTGTTTCTCCCAGCCCTGTGGAGCTCCTGCACACAAGCCCCACTGGCCTTTGAGGCTAAATGCTCTGGGGGTTCTTCCTCCCAATGCCAGATACTCAGACTGTCTTGGGGGTCTATTTTTATGTGGGAACATCCTGGTGCAGCCTGTGTGGATTTAATATGTTTTGGTGTGAGGGCTGTTTTTAGTACAGATTTCTGCCACATCTTTTCTCAGTGTATTCTAGCCGTTATCCTCTTGATAGGAGGTGTGACTAATGTGGTGACCAGAGCCTGAAATGGATATTGAGCAAGGTCTCCCCTTTGCTCTGTGGTTGTCACTGTCTTATCAGAGGTGGCGTCTGCTCCCTAGTTGTTGGAGTAGAGGCCCCCAGATCTGTTTCTGAGCTGTGTTTCTGAACAGTGGTGCAAGATAGGTGGGATTGGAGCACACCCACTGGGAGGGAAGCCACTGAGTATTTCTCCTCTGGAGCTGTTCACCTGTGGGTGTGCTCTCTTTTGTCACCTACCACCCCTTATACAAGCTCTCAGATTACACTGCTGTTGACACTGCTTTCAGCACCACCTTAACTGTGGGTATGCCAACAATTGGCCCTGTTGTCTCTCAGACAATTTTACCAGGCCACCAGTGTAGATCCACTGAAGTCAGGTCCCAGAATTGCAGTAATCATGGATCTGGACTCCCTGTGGACACTGTTGGAGCAGCTCACCTGGCCTAACCCTGCATGTATGTGCCCACAGTCTACAGCTACTAAAACCATACCTGTCTTTGCTGCAGGATCACTCATTGTCCGTTCATTTAGATGTTCTGTAGGCTCTGGTTTATAAAGCCAGTTATGGAGATGTCGATTCAGTTTATGTAGCTGTGAGGAAAGATTTCAGCTTTTCTTCCTCAGTTGCATGCCCCCTGGGGCTCAGTTGTGGTTTCAACCCCATCTCTGCCTGTGGACCACTCACAGGGGTCTGCTCCCAAGGCTGCCCTGGTCCACACGAGTTTGCCCAGTGAGGAGGGGACACAGAGGCAGTGGCAGCCAGAGTTGCGAGAAAGCTGGCCCCTGTGGTGATGAGTCACATGGGTTAGTCGTTGGCCATGGGCACAAGACAGCCAGCCCCAGTGAGAGCCCTTCCTAGTGCCCTGGCAGACAGGGACAAGCACGTGGGGAGAGAGGGTGCAATGGCAGCCTCGCCCCTTACACATCAATTAACAATGGTGCTTTATTTCTATGTCGGTCTAGGTTTCCTCCACGTGCATTCCCAGTTGCAGATTTCTTCATTCTCATCCCCACAGTCTGTCTCCTCACAGCCAACAACAGTCCTCCCCCTGGGTTTGCTCTCCAAACCCCACATTCCTGCTCCCAGCCCCATCTGCAGCATTGGTCACATGTCTCAGGCTGGGTCACACAGGGCTGTGGCATTGAACCATCTGTGTAAGTCTCACTCTGTCCTGCCTGCCAGAGACTGGTTGCTGTGATCTCCTCTGAGAGGCCCTGAAGATCTCCTTCTGTCCCAACTGATCTCCCTGCAGGTGAAGGGGCTTCCCCAGATGTGGCAACCTTCCCTCTCCTTCAGCTTCTCCCTCCCCCAAAGGGGCACAGGTTTCATTCTGCTTTCTCTCCTCTTCCTTTTCCTTTCTTCTCTCTCTTATCCTATCCTGTTACATGGGGATCTTTCTTGTCCTTTTAGGTGTCCGAGTTCCTCTGCTAGTGTTCAGCTGGTACTCTGTGAGAATTCTTCCATTTGTAGATGTATTCCTGATGCATTTGTGGGGAAAGATGAACTCTATGTTCTCTTACTCCTCTGCCATCATGAATCCTTGTGTGTAGTCTTTTTAGGTTGCCTTTCTTCACTTAGTATTATGAATTTAAATTTTCCCCACATCTTTCCATAGTTTGATAGTTTATTTCTTTTTAGTGGAAAGAATATTCCATTGTCTGAATGTGCCATATTTGTTTGTCCATTCAACTATTGAAGGACTTCATGGTTACTCAGGTTTTGGCAATAGTGAATAAACCTGCTATAAACACCTGTGTGCAAGATTTTGTGTAGAAGTAAGTTTTCAACTTCTTTGGATATGTACCAAGAAGTGCTACTGCTGGATTGTGTGGTAAGAGTATGCTTCGTTTTGTGTGAAACCCTCTAACAGTCCTCTGGAGTGTCTGTATTATTTGGGATTTCCACTAGCAGTGACTGAAGTTCCTGTTGCTCCACATCCTCACCAGCATTTGATGTAGTCAGTGTTGCAGATTTTAGTCATCTTAATAGGTGTGTAGTTGTTTCTTATTGTTGTTTTCATTTTTATTTCCCTGATGACATATAATGTGGAGCATCTTTTCATGTGTGTCTTCTTTGGTGAGGTGTTTATTAAGGTATTTGTCCCATTTTTTAATTGAGTTCTTTCTTTTCTTCTTGTTGACTTTTAAGTGTTCTTTGTATATTTTGGATAGCAATTCTTTATCAGGTGCGTCGTTTGCAAATATATTCTCCAAGTCTGTTATTAGTCTTCTTATACTCTGAAATCTTTCACAGAGAAGATGTTTTTAATTTTAATGAAATCCACCTTATTAATTAGTCCTTTCATGGATTGTGCCCTTGATATCTCTAAAACGTTACTGCTACACCAAAGGTCATTCAGGTTTTCTTATTTTTCTATGAGTTTTATAGTTTTGCATTTTATATTTAGGTCTGTGACCCACTTCAATGAATTTTGGTGAAGAGTATAATATCTGTCTAGATTCATTTTTTTTTGCAGGTGAATTTCCAGTTGTTTCAGCACCATTTGTTGAAAAGACTCTCTTTGCTCAATTCTCTTACCTTTGGTCCTTTGTCAAAGACCAGTTGACTATATTTATATGGACCTATTCTTGGGATTGCTATTCTATTCCATTGATCTATCTGCCTGTTCTTTTTGCCAATTCCACACTATCTTGATTATGGTAGCTTTTTTTTAATAATAAGTTTTGAAATCAGATGGCATCAGTCCTTCACCTTTGTTCTCTTTCAATATTGACTACTCTGTGTCTTTTGTTTCTCCATATAAACTGTAGAGTCAATTTGTCACTATCCACAAAATAACCTGCTGAGATTTTGATTCTGATTACATTGCGTTTATGGATCAAGTTGGAAGGAACTGACACTTTAACAATATTGAGACTTCCTATCTATGAACATGGAATACCTCTTCATTTATTTATTTCTTATTTGATTTCATTCATCAGTTTTGTGTTTTTTCTCATATATGTCTTGTAAATATTTTGTTAGATTTATATCTAAGTAATTTTAGAGGGAGCTAATGTAAATGGTATTGTATTTTTAATTTCAAATTCCTGTATCCTGCAACTTTTTATAATAGCTTATTAGTTCCAGGGTTTTTTTGTCTATTCTTTTGGATTTTCTATATAAATAATCATGTCTTGTATTAGCAAAGATGGTTTTATGTTTTCCTGTCCAATCTGTGTAACTTTTATTTTATGTTTTTTTTGGTTTACTGCATTAGCAAGAACTTCTAGTAGGACTTTGAAAAGCAGTGGTGAGTGGGGGCATTTTTGCTTTGTACATGATATTAGTGGGAAAAAGTCCAGTGTCTCAGCTTTAAGTATGATGTTAGCTATAGGGTTTTTGTAGATAGTTTTTTATCAGGTTGAGGAAGTTCCCATTTATTCTTACTTTATTCCTATTTCAGGGACCCATTGAACTTGCTCACTGCACTTTGTATGTGTGCTGAGGCTATTTGTTTTCAGTGTTGTAAATAAAGTCTTATTGGGCAAAAACATAGAACAATTTGTTGTCATTTTATTTGGCTTATGAATAAATGCATTCTTAAAAGATTTTTTGCATTTGAATTATTATTTGGCTTCTTTAGTTCTAAGTGAACTAATTTAATGGAATGTGCCTTTTCTCTTGAGTTTAGTCTTACTTCTACATAACATCTCTTCCCTTTCTTCCCATTGTTTCACCTAAATAAATAGTACTGTTTAGCACAAACATGTTTCTCTACTTTGTTATCACTGATGCACAGTATTGATAGAAGGGTATTAAATATAAGGTTGTGTGGGAATGCGATCTGGTGGTGGATTATCAGTAGACTTGTACCTGGGAACCTGACTAGATATGAATCACAGGAGTCATTTTGGATTAGCTACCACAAAAATAATTATTTTGAAATAGTAGTGAAACAAAGAGAAATTTTTGCCCATGTTCCCACTAATACCCACACCCCCCACTCCCATGTAACATTTACTCCTGGTCAAAATTTTTGTTAGTGGTGGTGTGAAAGCAACCTCTCTTCATATAATAGTTCTTATGGTGTTAAGGAAGCCAGTATCAATGAAACGTGCACTATTTTTTTTTTTTTGCGGTACGCGAGCCTTTCACTGTTGTGGCCTCTCCCGTTGCAGAGCACAGGCTCCAGACACGCAGGCTCAGTGGCCATGGCTCACGTGCCTAGCCGCTCTGCGGCATGTGGGATTTTCCCGGACCGGGGCACAAACTTGTGTCCCCTGCATTGGCAGGCGGACTCTCAACCACTGCGTCACCAGGGAAACCCCGTGCACTATTTTTAAATGGGATTTCAACAACAGTTTGTGGAGGCTCCCGGACTTCAGACTACACTACAAAGCTACAGTAATGAAGACATTATGGTACTGGTACTAGCACAAAAACAAAAATATAGATCAATGGAAAAAGATAGAAAGCCCAAAGATAAACCCACACACATATGGTCCCCTTATTTTTGATAAAGGAGGCAAGAATATACAATGGAAAAAAGACAGCCTCTTCAATAGGTGGTGCTGGGAAAACTGGACAGCTACATGTAAAGAATGAAATTAGAACATTCCCTAACACCAAGCACAAAAATAAACTCACAATGGATTAAAGACCGAAATGTAAGGTCAGACACTATAAAACACTTAGTGGAAAACATAGAACACTCTATGACATAAATTACAGCAAAATCCTTTTGATCCACCTCCTAGAGAAATGGAAATAAAAACAAAAATAAATAAATTGGACCCAATGAAATTTAAAAGTTTTTGCACAACAAAGGAAACCATAAACAAGATGAAAAGACAACCCTCAGAATGGGAGAAAATATTTTCCAATGAAGAAACTGACAAAGGATTAATCTCCAAAATTTACAAGTTGCTCATGCAGCTCAATATCAAAAAAGCTAACAACCCAATCCAAAAATAAGCAGAAGACCTAAATAGACATTTCTCCAAAGAAAATATACAGATTGCCAACAAACACATGAAAGGATGCTCAATAACACTAACAATTAGAGAAATGCAAATCAAAACTACAATAAGGTAGTTTTGATTTGCACACACCAGCTTCCTCACACCAGTCAGAATGGCCATCATAAAAAATCTACAAACAATAAATTCTGGAGAGGGTGTGGAGAAAAGGGAATCCTCTTGTACTGTTGGTGGGAATGTAAATTGATACAGCCACTATGGAGAACAGTACGGAGGTTCCTTAAAGAACTAAAAATAGAACTACCATACAACCCAGCAATCCCACTACTGGCATATACCCTGAGAAAACCACCATAATTCAAAAAGAGTCATGTACCACAATGTTCATTATAGCTCTATGTACAATAGCCAGGACATGGAAGCAAGCTAAGTGTCCATCGACAGATGAATGGATAAAGAAGATGTAGCACACATATACAATGGAATATTACTTACCATGAAAGGAAATTAAATTGATTTATTTGTAGTGAGGTGGATGGACCTAGAGTCTGTCATACAGAATGAAGTAAGTCAGAAAGAGGAAAACAAATACCATATGCTAACACATATATATGGAATCTATAAAAAAAATGGTTCTGAAGAACCTAGGGGCAGGAGAGGAATAAAGACACAGATGTACAGAATGGACTTGAAGACATGGGGAGGGAGAAGGGTAAGATGGGGCAAAGTGAGAGATTGGCATGGACATATATACACTACCAAATGTAAAATAGATAGCTAGTGGGAAGCAGCCACATAGCACAGGGAGATCAGCTCGGTGCTTTGTGACTACCTAGAGGAGTGAGATAGGCAGTGTGGGAGGGAGACGCAAGAAGGAAGAGATATGGGGATATATATATATATATGTATAGCTGATTCACGTTGTTAAAAAGCAGAAACTAACAAACACACCATTATAAAGCAATTATACTCCAATAAAAATGTTAAAAAACAAATAAATAAAGACCAGAGAAACACAAGTAAACAAGACAAAGTTGGCCCATAAATACCTACTTCGAAGTCAGAAAAAGAGATATATCATATGATATCACTTATATGCGGAATCTAAAAAGAAATGATACCAGTGAACTTATTTCCAAAACAGAAACAGACCCATAGACGTAGAGAAGGAACATATGGTTACCAGGGGGGAAGGTTAGGAGGAAGAGATATAGTTAGGGAGTTTGGGATTGACATATACACAGTGCTATATTTAAAATGGTTAACCAATAAGGACCTACTGTATAGCACAGGGAACTCTGCTCAATGTTGTGTGGCAGCCTGGATGGGAGGGGAGCTTGGGGGAGAATGTATACATGTATATATATGGCTGAGTCCCTTTGCTGTGTACCTGAATCTATCACAACATTGTTAATCATCTCTACTTCAATATAAAATAAAAAGTTAAAAAAAAAACCCAAAGCAACAGTTTGTAAACATTTCAGCAAATATGAATAACTTGATATTTAAATGGTCTTTGCCCTGGTAGATACATTTTCAGAAGTTATACACACACTGTGGAGCATAAGAAAGTTCAATGGCTTGTCTCAGTGAACTTGCACCTTCACATGGAAAAACTGAATAACCCCATAAAAATTCAATTTGCTTCTGTAGGTATGATTCAATTCTTTTTCCTAAAGGCTCAATCACAGTTTTATCTCTATGTTTTATTTTCTGTTTTAGAAGAGGGATACATAAACCCTGTTTTTGTTTCCATGTCATTGAAGTATAATTGATGATTGGATTTAGTAAGAAGAATTTATCTAACTAATGGAACTCCTAATAAATATTGTCGTATTAAGTCATTTCACTGAATCCTAATGGATTCGTTAACCACTAATTTTCTGTTTTTTTCTGGTTTGCTTACTTTGGAAAAGATTTGGCCATCTTTCTAAGGTTGTGTTATGAAGGTAATGTATGATAGCAGCTCCTGAACTGTTACTGCTGTGAGAAGGTGAAGTCAGCAAGAGGGATGGACACAGAATCAGGATTTCAGCTGCAACTGTGCTCTCTGGAGAGGATTTAACTTCACATTCCAGATGTGGGTTTCAGAGACATAGGGAATGTTATGAAGTTGGAATAAATGCTGCCAAATAGCAATCCATATATTTTTGGTTATGTAACTGCCTCTATTTTGACATTTAGGGACTATTTTGGAATATATTTAGCAATATTAAAGTTGTGCTGCTTTTTCTTACTTTTTTTTCCTTGTAATTGATGGAGGGCTTTTTGAGGATGCTAAATAAACTTACTAGAGAATGGACTTGAGGACATGGGGAGAGGGAAGGGTAAGCTGGGACAAAGTGAGAGAGTGGCATGTACATGTATACACTACCAAATGTAAAACCGATAGCTAGTGGGAAGCAGCCACATAGCACAGGGAGATCAGCTCTGTGTATGTATGTATATGTATAGCTGATTTATTATTTTATAAAGCAGAAAGTAACACACCATTGTAAAGCCATTATACTCCAATAAAGATGTTAAAAAATACTAAAATCCACTGACAACATGAGTATGACTAAATTAATACACAAGTATGTAAGACTGAAAGGATTTTTTATTCTTTTTTTTTCTTTATTGGAGTATAATTGCTTTACAATGGTATGTTAGTTTCTTAATCTATTTGTTTATTGTGATCTTAAAAATAAATATTTGGAGAAGGTGTTGTGTTGCCCAATATCATTCATTGATTGTTGACAGTCCTTTTGTATCAGAAACACTCTGAATAACAGGTCATTTACTTTTGTTATTAAAGTGAGACATTCTACTTGCCTCAAAATGGAATCCATAGCTTCTTAAAGCAGTAGAAATCTGATTCCCAGAACATCAGTAATAACTGAGACTTGTAATATATATATTATTGTTAAATGTATTTGTAAATGGATGATACTGAAGAGGGTTTAAACATGGCAGCAGTTAAGTGACAAAAATGAGCAATGGAACTAGGCAAGACAAATATGAAAAGATCTAAATACCATGGGTCAGGAAATTTAGCCAAACTCTATTAGAGAAACCAAAAGATCAAAATTTTAAATATATTCTTAAAGTAGTTAGGGGAAAGGATTCTGAAGCAAATTGCTTTGGTTCAAATCCTGGGACCTCCAATATTTTAACCGTGTGACCTTAACTGGGCAAATTACTTAACCTGTCTGTAATTCATTTCTCTACTGCAACATGTTTCAGTAGAAAGTTTTTGAACATTGTATGAGTTAATATGTGTAAAGCACTTAAAAAAGGGCCTTCTTCATGTAAGTATTATGTCAGTATTGGATATTTGTATTGTCATTTTTGTTCTGCATATAGAGAATGAGAATTCGTTTGGACTATGAGATTCTTTGAGCATTGGGTCCCATGGGTGAACAATACTGCTGTTTTTCTTGTTTTTTCTCACTACCTTGTCTTCCCAACATGATCAATGAAGATCACATCTGCAGCCATCTTGAGACAATTCTAGAATAGGATTTCCATGTCCAGAAGTTATATAATGGTTTCCATGTTTTGATATATAATATGTTTAACTTTTGTAGTGCTGTTTATCTGTTTGTCTTCAGGTTATCTGCAAGCCTCAGGGTTGCTGGTATAAGGAGTGGTACAGGATCAATTAATGGATCTATATGAAAAACATATCTATTAGTACTGATGAGAAAAATAGTACAGACATTTCTATTAGAAAACATTTTTATTTATATTGGGAATTGAGATAAGAGAGTGAAGGGATTGTAACATAAGTTTAAATAAAATGGCTGAATCAAAGGCACAGGGACTTGGAATTCCATTTCTAACCACTGGGGGCTCAAGGTCTGGGTTTGTAAGATATGGATGATAGAGTTGGAGCAGATCAAGACTACAGTTTAAAAATGAGTTAACCTTTGCCAAACTAATGCTGTGTGAGATCCTGTGAATAAAAAGAGCACTTGGAAGAGACCTGTGATGGCTTTGGAAATTTTCCTTTAGTAAAGCTTAGGTAAGGATAATAAAAGACTACTTACCCTAGTTAAGCAATCCCCATAGCTTCTATAGAAAATTCCAAATCCTCCCTATCTTTGTAAATTTGCAACCATCTGGAGAAGCAATTCAAGTACCAGCTACAGGAAAATCAGAGAGAATTCCTTTTACTCCTCTCTCTCTCTCTCACATGCACACACACACACACACACACACACACACACACAATCGTACTCTCTCTCTTAAAGGTAAAAGAAAAATCAGTAAGAAATCTGATACCCAGAGGTTTGCATAACCAGAATCTCATAGATCACTGTTTAGAATGCAACTCTGCAAATTCCCAGGCATCTGTTCCAGGACATAAAACTACATGCTTTTTCACAATTCTTTTGTGTGACATTAAACTAGTATTTGTGAAGTATAAGAGTAGCAAGTATAAATGGCATTTAAAAAGATTTAAATAATTTTAAATATAATTTCTCTGTTGATAATAGTTTGGGTGACAATCATAGTGTGTCTATAAAAGAACTCACTTATTTCCATTGAACTATTTATTTTAATTTACTTTAATTTGATTTGAAGGATTTGCCCCCACAGCACATAATGAAATCTTAATTAAAATGGGAATAAACATTATTAATTTAGTTTCTGCATTCATATGCCAAAACAGTTTAAAATGTTTTTTCACTTTAACATGCAGTATTTCTCTACAATGGTTTGATTCCAACGGGCACAAATTTTTGAATGTTACCTCTTATGTGAAACCGTCATTCAATTCTGAACTAAGATGTCATTGATTCCATTAGATTTTCTGTAAAATAATGATGGTGTGATATGGCTATAGAATTGCTTTTGATGTGATTAGTTGTTTATGCATCTTACTATTTTATTTCAAGCCAAAAGTCACACTTTAAAAGAACATCTAAAGCAAACAAATTAAAATATTTTAGAATCTAGATGGTGATTATGTGGTTATTCACCGTACATTTCTATCAAATTTGCAGTATGTTCATAATGTTTATAATAAAATATTGGAAAAAAAGTCCCATATAGACAGATAATTATCATAGTATTGCACCCTCTACATCAGTACACAGACTGATGTTCATTGGCTTCTGGGATGCTTTTAACTGATACATCTTTACCTCTGTTAAAATCACAGATAACATTAGAATCATTGATCAATGAGTAATATTTTCTTTTCTCTTAATACGATGCTAATTAGCATTTAGCTTATAGTAAATAATGCATATAGTAAATTTAGATTCATGACTGTTTTAGTCTTTGGCACTGACTCTTTTTTTTAAATAAATTTATTTATTTTATTTATTTATTTTTGGCTACTTTGGGTCTTTGTTGCTGCATGTGAGCTTTCTCTAGTTGCTGTGAGCGGGGGCTACTCTTCGTTGCAATGTGTGGGTTTCTCATTGCTTCACTTGTTGTGGAACACTGGCTCTAGGTGCATGGGCTTCAGTAGTTGTGTCTTGCGGCCTCTAGAGCACTGGCTCAGTAGCTGTGGCACACTGGCTTAGTTGCTCCATGGCATGTGGGATCTTTCCGGACCAGAGATTGAACCCGTGTTCCCTGCATTGGCAAGAGGATTCTAAACCACTGTGCACTGACTGGCACTGACTCTTTGAGTTACTTTATTTGGCAGGATTTTAAACACAAAACAGGATATTTAAGTATTCAAGTAAATATTTAAATATCAGTATATTTAAAACCTTTTATGTTATGTGGTACATAGTAGACTCATCATCAGTAAATGTCTGATGAAAGAAGAAGAAAAAAGAATCAAGAAGAAGAAAAAGAAAGAAAGAAAGGAAAGAGAAAACTACTGTTCTTTGCTTTGGCCAGTGTCCAGCTATGAAACTAAAGTCCCCTTTGTTAATTACCTCTCAATATAAGGTACTATGGAAAATCAAATCTAAAGAGAAAGTGTTTTCTTAATTCCATTCAACTGTCTTGGCTTCCCTGATGCTTTTCTCATATGTTTCCCTAATTCAGAGAGAAAATGAAATATCATTAGTGAGCTAACATTTATGAAACAAGGGGGCAGAGGTGGTAGGGGGAGGAAGGTATCAGTAGGAATCCCTAGTGCCTTGTAGTGTGAATTGACTCCTTGAATAGTTATGCAAACAATAAGTTTCAGTGAAGTGAATCATTTCAGAATTAAATCTATTAATTATTTTTCATGTTGTGTAAAAGTGTTTTCAAATGGCCTTCTACCTGCCTTGCCCAATATGTAGTCCCTTAAACAAGACAGCTTGCCTTAAATTGACCACATATAAATTTAAACCAATGCAGCCATTTGTATACAACAAGTCCTATGGGCGAGGTGTAGCACTGTATGTTGTGAACAAATATAATGTGAAGAAAAATCAAGGTTCTGATTATATTATTATCATTTTAGAGATAATGGTAAATGGTTAAAGAACAAAAAAATAATTCAGCTTCAGCTGGTAGGCATCTTTTATAATAATTAGAAGGAAGGAATAGAAAGAGGTGGGCATTGTTTGCCTACCTTACTAATAGCCATTTGTGTCCTCAGGATTGACCCTCACCTCTCCACTCCACTGCCCACATCGTTTCTTGTTCTGCTTTTGTCTAGTTGTAAAACAAATTAAAATCCTCAGCTAGGAATGCTGTGGTTGGCAGAGTTAGAGCAGTGATATAGTTCAAAGAACCCCATCTGGCAAGCAAGCTCCAAAAACAAAAATAAAACCTTTTTTCCAGCTCACAGAAGTCCAGAGAGGGAGATTAATTAAAGTCAAAGGAGACAAAACACACACACACACATACACACACACACACACACACACACACACACACTCACAGAACACTTCCTAGTATTGTCAGGATGATGATTTATTTTCTACCCTCTGCATACAAAGTCTTTCTCCTTCACAGTATGCTCTTTGATAAACCAATAGCCTCTTCAAGTAAAATTCAAAACATTATAATATTTATGAATAAATCTCCTTGCTGAACCCATACTTCAGAAATTCTAAAAGAGTTGACTGTATAAATTCTGTCACATTTACATATTATATTTTTTCTCATCCAGTTTTAACTTTGGCACAGTCATTAATCTTTGGGGTTGGGTTTATTTTTACTTAAGGTTTAACATTTTTCCTGGTCTATTGACACAGTGTACCATTTGCTAACCACGTCGTCCCATTTGAGCTCCTCACATACTTATTTAAATGGCATGGATAATGCTAGGTTTCTCCCATATGATGAGGTAATTTACATAAGCATCCTCAGGGGTCTCTGAAGTTCTTGGTGAACATAACATTGTCCAAGATAATAGGATGCCTAGACAATGCTTTGTCCTTTGAATCCTGACTTTTCCTTGTGGTTTCAGGATCCCTTTAGAAGAGGCTGAACTTCCTTTTAGGTTTTTGTTTCTATGAGGAGGAAAAAAAATGCAAAATCAAAGCTCTATAGTGTGCTTTCAATTCTACATTTTAACAGATACTAAAAGCGAAAGAACTGAGCTATCTCTGAAGTATTGTTGGTTCGATGGCTAGGGAGGAGGGAAAACCTGCTGCTCTGTGGTGGAAAAAGAAATTCAGGGATCTTTTGTGCTGAGTGAAATAACAGCCTTTACTTGTTCTCCTACACAGCTGGCAAAAATGACTTTCTTCCCTTATTCCTCTTCTCTTTACTTACTGCACATTATTGGCTTGTTTGCTCAATGGGAGGAAGAGTAGGTGTAATGCAAATTGTCTGATGTACTGAGGAGGATATCCTGAGGGTAAACATCTGTATTTTGTAAGGTGATTTCCTATCACCAAATGATACAAAACTGGGCAGAATAATTCCAGTTGGAAAAATATGTTTCCATTGTTAAGTTATATGATTTCAGAATTGATATTGTACTTTAGTAGCATATGACTTAACATATTGATTTGATTTTTTGGTTTTTTGCATTTGCTTTGATTCAGATTTTAATTTTAAAATATTAAGATATTTGCAAAGTATACATTATGTTTTTACTCCTGATGTTTCTAGTTTAAGTCTGCAGTGACAACTGCAAAACTATGAGGATGTTTCAACTCACAGAAGCGTCTGGTACACCTCAAATTATTTACCAGCACCTCAGATCTTCCTGCCAGCATCACAACATAGGTTAACATCATCGATCAATTAAAGTTCAATTTACTTCCACAGTATATCATATGAATACTATCAAGATGCCTGTGGTTTTAGAAGCGAACAAGTAGCTCAGAATGTTAGGAAATTAAAAAAATCCCTTTGCTTTTTTCCTTCTAGTTTTTCAGTTTGAAATGAAAGCAGACTATTTTTGAGGAGTGAACAAAGCTTAAATATGTTTTGATAACTAATGGAATGTAATAGGATCTTTAATACCTAGTCTCTAAGGAGGTGCCAAATTGATGTAGCAGGAAGGAGCCCGGATTGAAATCTAGAATAAGGTGGGGAAAACCTTATTCTAAAGTCCTGTCACTTAATAACTGTGTGACTTTGGTCAAGTCACTTTATCTATTTAGTCATCAGTTTCAATGTATAGAATACATTGTTACAATACATTTATTTGGAGAAAAGTTAGGGAAATTAGAGTTCCATAAGGGATTCTGGAGGGAATTTCTCACCTCACCTTTAATAGAAACAAACACACACAGAAATATACACATCATACAAGTGTTCTATCAGCTTAGATATAAACTACAGTGGTCTACAAAGCTGATTAAACAGTCAATTTCTCCTGTCTATTCATTAAGCTTTATGAGAGTGAGAAAAATGTAAAGATACAGATACTGTCGCCAATAAAAAATAGGTATACATGAAAAGAAATTTAACAATACAAGACCTTTTATGAATGCATCCCAATTAATAGTTTATTTAGGACTAAGGGACACCATGTGTTTTGAATAATCTAATTTTAAAAGGAAATATTTAAGAATGGAGAGATTCTCACAGTAGTGCAGGAAAAGCTGACTTAACTAGTCTTGAAGAAGGTCACAAAATAGGCCAGCTCTGGGTGAAGTCTCATTTCTTCACTGTTTTGATTTCACACTCCTAATTTGGTCTTCTCCATCACTTATGTCTTCCTAATGTTGGCATGCAGATGGACCCATCATTCCCTCCTTCCTTCATTCATTTTGCCATTTATTGACCAATTCATTTATTTTTTATTGAGTTTTCATCACCTGTAAGACATTTTCTTGTTTACCTCTGCAAATATAAAATGAATAAGACATAATTTAGTTTATAAGGAAATAGAGGACTACAGGTGAGGTAAAACAGATGTAATAAACATATTGGAGGAAAATGTGGGTATTTAAATAAAAGTAGTGCTTGTGTATTATATGAAATGAATACAGTGACTAGAAGGATAAAGAAATCAGTCAGGGAGCAAGTGTTATTTGAGCTGGATTTAGAAGTATAAATAGCATTTCATTTCACCAAGAAAGAAAGTCATGCATTTCATGGAGAAGGATTGGCAAAATTAGCACATAAAAAGCAAGAGGATAAATCATTTAATGGGGAAGAATATGTATTCTTATTTAAGGAGAACCTAACGAAGAATAGTAGTTGTAGATAAAGTCTGCAAGGTAGGTCAAATTCAAACACGGAATGTGGAATTTAAACATTATTCCATTTACAATGACAAGCAGTGTTTTTATCAGCTATATGCTTGATTAAAATATGTTTGTAGAAAAATAAATCCATATGGATAAGGAAAGACATAATAGAGAGTATGGAAATTACAATCTGGAAAACCACCTAGGACTATCATGAAGATCTTAACCAGGAAGCTGGCATCAAAACAAAAGGTGACTATGAGAGAAATTAATGAGGTATAATTAAAACATCTGGCTGCTATGTGAATTTGAGTCATGAGGAAGAAATAAAGAGGAGAAAAAATGAATCTGAAGTACTCAACTTGAATAGCTAAGCAAATTGTTTCACTAGTAACAGATAAAAAATATAGAATAAAAATTACCATGGAAGTATGAAGGAAATTTTGGGGTGTTGTATAAGTTCATTATTCCACCCATTGAATATCAGCATATGTATACATTTGGGTAAATCATATGCTTTAAGAAATACTTCAAGTAGGAGTCAAAACGTATCAATTTAAAAAATATATCTTTTGACTGATACTTAAAGAATATAGAGGAAACACAGGAGATAAATTCTGCTTTTAAAAGTCTTGTGATATAACTGGAGGAAGAAAATAATATAGTAATAATTACTACAAAAATTCACTGGAAAACAGATGCAAACTAAGTTGTGTCATGTTAACTTAAAGATTAAAAGAATCTCAGCAAAGAGTAAGAAGAGCATCCGTTGTATGCTACCATTATAACAGGCCAGCTTCATCGAGTTAGGCAGAGGAAGAGCATTTTCAGGAGACAGTAGACTAAAAATGTAGATGTACCTGGTGGATAGGATTCCGTGGTTGGAAAGAATCTGCTTATCAAGTCATCATTAGCTCAAAAACCTGAATGTTCAGGGGAAGCTACAAAGCCCAACTGTTTGCATATTCAGTTTAATAACTTGAATGACTTGAACAAGACCACGCAGAGAGCGAAGCAAGTTCTTCATCTGCTTTACATTATCATATGTTAAGCTCACAGGGCTACAATATAAGCACTCAGAGAACAGCCAATGCATAAATATTGATGGCTGAAATAGGAACTCTTTCCTCACTTGGAGCAGTCCTAAAATGAGGAAAGTTTCAGTTAATATTCTGGAAGAAGAGATAAATTTATAATTTTCCTAGAAATTTAAGGTAGAATTACTCCATTAATTTACCTATACCAGCAATGTTAGCAATTGCTTCTGTTTTTCTGAAGTAGGGAATTGCTGATTCTTTTGTAATTACTTTATTCCTCAGGGACTATCTCAGTGCTTCCTAATCATATTAAGCTAGAGTTTAGCTAACTCCGTTTCTCACTTTCACATAATCACAAGCTTTCCTATAGGACTTGTTTTGCTGTGGTTTTCTAAGGCTGATGTTTTATTAGTCCTTCTTGTCTTGCCACTTGAATTATATAAGGTATTTATCAACTAATAGCAGACCACCAAAATTTTAAATGTATAAATAAATAAATAAATAAATAAATATATATATATAAACAAGAACAGGTTTCTTTTAAAGAACACTATTCTAAAAGTCTCAGATTATACACAGAAGTTACACATCATAAAAAAAAAATTTTTGGACATGAATCTTAAAGGATAATTAAATATAAATAGCTCCTTATTATAAGTTTTAAAATTCCTTCATTCAACAATTATAACAATTATTTACTGAATATCTGTTATAAATTGCATGTTTGTGTCCCCCCAAAATTCATACGTCAAAAATCAAATACCTTGTGGGATGGTATTTGGAGATTGGACCTTTTTTTTTTTTTTTTTTTTTGCGGTACACGGGCCTCTCACTGTTGTGGCCTCTCCCATTGCGGAGCACAGGCTCCGGATGCGCAGGCTGAGCGGCCATGGCTCACGGGCCCAGCCGCTCCGCAGCATGTGGGATCTTCCTGGACCGGGGCAAGAACCCGTGTTCCCTGCATCGGCAGGCGGACTCTCAACCACTGCGCCACCAGGGAAGCCCACAACCACAGATTTTTAAACTAACATTTTCTTATTAATCAAAATAATGTGATGTACAAAATTAAAGTGAATTCAGATGATAATCTTGATAATTCAAGCATATATGTTTAAATATTATCTTTTCCTCTTGCATTGCTTAAGATAAAACAGATCCAATCTCAAGCTTCTAGCAAATAATCTGCTTTCCCCTTTACAGGACAGTGTAGGATAGCAAGATTGGTTAGCTTCATTGGTTTTAAACAACAATTTGGTCTATAAATGAGCCAACTGCTTATTGTTGTTTTTAATGGAAAAACAATTTTATGCAATAATTAGAGGTTACATCACTAACCTGGGCCAGATTCATTAATTTGTGAGCATTTTTTTTTTATTCACAAGTGAAAGAGTGAGTGAATCAACATAACCCATTGCCACACCTGGGTACAAGAACCTCCCGCATATTCTACAGGAATATTGGAATGTTATCTCATTACAGGAGGCAGGATCCCAATTATTTGAGTTTAATTACTAAATTTTTGGCCAAAGTGCTTATTTCATTTTCTCAATATATTAATGTTGCTATGGCTGGCCTAACTCAAGGTAGCTGATTTTGTAGTAAATGTATTTCATAAAGTTGTCTTCCAGAAGTAACAATGTGTTATTGAATTTTCTCTAAATAAAAAATATTAGAATTTTGTTCATGACATTGACTAAGATTCGATGAAAGTGCACACTTTGGTCAGTTGAAGACACAAACTAGTTCAAAAGTTATTCCTACACCATTCCATCAATATTATTATAATGGTACCATAAGTGTAAATAATAAGATGATGATTATTATTATTATTATTATTTAATTCATGTTTTAGTTTATCCTGAAGTGCATGGAAAAAAATATTCCTGAGACAGAATAACTTTGTTTTTACTGCCAGGGAAACACACTTTTCTAAGCATATTTTTGAAACATCTGTTTAATGTCTCCGATTGTTTTTCACTTACAGTCAATAAAAATAATTGTTCAGAGAAAATTTCATGCTTGAATATATTTGGAAAAAAACTCAGTATATTTGGTATAAAAAGCTTTCAAATAATAGAACATTTGCACTTATACTAGAAGTACATAAAAACTGATATGAATAAACAACTGATATGGATGGAAGGTTTCACATGAAGGGCCTTATTTTTATAGTTGGAATGCTTTCTCAATGAATGCTTGTTATTACTAACTGTCCTTCTAGCAGTCCTCTCTCAGGACACCTACATTTTGACAAAGCCTTGCCACAGAATCTTACCCTTCCTCTAGTTAAAGTCTCCATCAATAAATTGGTCTTGATCATTTTCCTTCATTTCAGTTTTTGCCCAGTCTTTCACATTCCAGTTTTTAATTCACTCATTTTTTGTATTGCTAGTCTCTTTAAAAGAGTTATAATGATTGTAATACTATAAATAATATTTAAACATCAATTATGAGCCATACATCATTAACCTGGATTCTTGAATTTGCAATTAATCTTCTTAGCAATGCCGTTAATATTTTGTTATATTCATTTTACAAATAAGAAAATAGAGGCCCAGAGAGTGTGTAACTTTTCAAAGTTAAAAGTAAGGGGCAGGGCCAGATTTTAACCTTGGTCCCTCCCAGTCCAGAGATATGCTTTGCAACAAGCCACATGATTTCACTAACTTTATTGGGGAACCGATCTTGTTCTCATAGATCAAGTACAAGATATGACAGGATCAATTGTACTACTGGGTTGCCCTCTCTCTAGATCTCTCTTTCTCTTTCTTGGTGAGCTTTGTCAGTCATCCATGATAGTAAGGTTAGAAGACTACTCCAAATCTGAGAGAAATACAAAGAATGGATGAACTTATTTCTAAAAAATGTGTGAAATTTCCCAGTTTAATGAGACCAGATTGAATCTATAAACTCGAATTCCACTTCCAAACATTTTGACTTAACTGATAAAATGATTACCCAAAACATTTATGGGAATTTAGAAATCAATTTATTCAAAATCTTCATCTTATAGTAATGAATCTAAGGCTCAAAATGATGAGTTCCTTGAAGTCTAAGTCAACTGTATTTTATCATTAATGGGGTTTTAGAATTTTATTAAGTTCATATC
The DNA here is from genome assembly GCF_949774975.1 of Lagenorhynchus albirostris. NCBI lineage: Eukaryota > Metazoa > Chordata > Mammalia > Artiodactyla > Delphinidae > Lagenorhynchus > Lagenorhynchus albirostris. The sequence goes on from NC_083112.1 coordinate 30,483,964, forward strand.
CTTTGCTGTGAAGGTTTTTTTAAAAAAAATTATTTAGCTAAGAAAATACACAGAATGAACTAGTTTTATTCATAAAGAGAATTTCTGGAAAACTTTTCAACATAATTATATGTACATTGAATTGTGGTTCCTACTAACTTACATTGAAACAATGCTTAATAAAACATATTTTAGGAGACCTTAATTTTAATATTGCTTTACTCAATTTCCTTTTCTCAAGCATAACCTTAAATCAGATTTTAAACTTGTGGTAGTGTGAAACAGTGAAAGAATTTGTGTTTCAGATTCACGTAGTTCTTTCTGTTTTGATGCTATCTATTGTTCAATATATTATATTTCTCACAAATTATTTAACCTTTCTGAGCTTCATTTTTAGTTTAAACTAAAAGTTATTCTCTTCATAAGAAATATTATAAGAATTATATATGATAGCTGACATAAAACTCTAGCCCTGTGATTAGTTTGTAATTGAAGGAGATGGTGTTGTAGTTACCCAATATTTTGTGGCCTATCTTCCTGGGAGGCTTTTATAATCCTGATCCCTGAAATCAGTCTTGAATCATGATTTATGAGTAGAAGTGTTATATTACCCTGCCATGAAGATGTTTCAAGTGTCTATCATGACAACTGAAATGTCTCATACTGGCTTTCCAGCCAGCAAGAGTCTTGCAATGAAGAAGGCATGGCCACCTTTGATAAAAATGTAGAGTGAAGAAAAGGCAAGGCTTTGTTTTTTGTTGTTGGTAGCATGTCATAGCTGTTATAAAGGCAACACAGTCTAGCTTATTTTGGCTGATTCAGAAATAATTAACATGTAACAGTACTCCTAGTAGACATTTGTGATTTACTCTCTAATATTTATTCCTAGTTTCCCAATAGAACTTGATTTCTTTTATGTCTCCCAGCAAAAGTTCATTCTGCCCACTATAGAGGATGGGGTATTTAAGTCTGAGACCTTTAATGTATTCCCTCATTTTCTTTTCTAAGACATGTCCTTTCAGCTGGTTACTGAAACACAAAATTGGCTAGCATTCTCTTTTCCAGGATTAGAGAGCCAATTTAAGTGGATATAGTAAATTCTAGGAAGGTAGGAAAGTGGTAAACTGATTAAAAAACTTTAAGGCCAGGAACACCTCACTCTATCACACTCCCACCCTCATCACCACCTCCCACACACACAGCACACAGCTGTTGACTTTATCTACCCCCAAAAAAGAGAAAAATTAAATATAATTATGCAGAGAAATTTGTAAAGCAACCTGTATTTTAGAAGTATATTATTATGCCTTGCTATCCAACTTATTGTTTCAGATTTCTCCTAAACAGAGGATTATGCTGAGTCAACAGAGTGCTATGAGAATGCAGAATACTAAGGTGAGTTAGAGATTTCAAGACACTCTCTTGGACTCAACTTAAGTATTTAAGGACTCTGGATTTGAGGACCAGTCCATGGAATTTATGGGTAGCACACAGATCAAAACTCTTCTAAGATTTTAGGGAGTTATTTTGCTAGAGAATGACAAAAATAACAAAAACATGACTGTAGGTCCTTTGATGATCTCTAGGTCTTTAGCGCTCCATGAATAGGAAGAAGGATGCTAAAGCCAGAGTAGCTCATGAAAGCTTCCTAATGTTCATCTCAAGTGTGTCAGTGGAAGACAGTGTAGAGTGGAGACTCTCTTAGTAAACTCAACCAAGGTAATCCTTGGAGACCTGGATTCTGATAACAAAGAAATGTTTTATTTTCTTCCTTTGGGGAGGATATAAATACATTTCATATAAGCATGACCATTTTTAATAGTTCATGTTGTGTGTATAGACATTGGTTAATTAAGATAATTGACTCTTTGAGACCTTTGTCATGTCCTACCATGAATTTATTTTCTCTTTTCTACCTTCACTATTATTCTTTTGGGGATTCACATGTTTCAAGAAAAGCTAAATTCTAGAACCAAGAACATGGCCTAGTTTGCTTCATCTGGACACAATGATTGATTAAAAATTGGACAAAGGAAATAAGCTGTATTATATATACATATATATATATATATATATATATATGTCATTTCTTGGGAAATCTGGATAAACAAAAAGTCTGTCTCTTGTTCCAGATGGTATTTTGTGCATATGTGATGATTTGAAATACTGCTGCCATTTTGCTATCAGAAGAGAATATCATAGATGTGGGAACCAAAAAGAAGCAAACAAAATCTGATCCAATATGTCTGAATTCTCTTCTAGTTCTGAAATTTTTACAAGAAACCATGACCTGCCTTATCCAAAAACTTCTACTTTTGTTGATGTTACTTAAAAAAAAATACATTTTGCCAAGTAAAAGTTCTTTTTAAAGAACTTTATTTTAGAGCATATTCATGTTTACAGAAAATTGAGAGGAAGGTACAGAGATATTCCATATACTGCACACACACACACACACACACACACACACACACACACACACACACACATGCATAGCCTCCCTCATTTGCCACCAGGACAGCACATTAGTTACAGTTGATGAACCTACGTTGACACATCATTATCACCCAAGGTTCATAGTTTACATTAGTGTCCACTTTTGGTGGATTTAGACAAAGATATAATGGCATGTATTCAGCATTATAGCATCATAGAGAGTATTTTCACAGCCCTGTGCTTCACCTATTCAAAAAGAAACTCCCCCCACCCCCTTATAATCTTTTTACTCTTTCCTTAGCTTTGCCTTTTCCAGAATGTCTTATAGCTGGAATCATGCAGTGTGTAGTCTTTTCAGATTGGCTTCTTTCACTTAGCAAATGGCATTTGATGTTCCTCCACATCTTTACATGGCTTGATAGTTTATTTCTTTTTAATCCTGAATAATATTCCATTTTCCAGATGTACCACAGTTTGTCTATTCACCTACTAAAGGACAGCTTAGTTGTTTCCACGTTTGGGTAATTTTGAAAAAAGCTGCTATAAACATCTCTGTGCAGATTTTTGGTGTGCGCAAGTTTTTTTTTTTTTTCTTCCAATATTCTGGTTGCTTTACTTCATCCTTTCCAAGGCTCTGAGATAATCTATATTAGTATTTTGCTAGCACCTTCTATGTTTTCTTCCATGCCAATATGAAGATACACTCATATAAAACATATAGAACACACACACAAACATATACATTTGTAGTCTATTGTTGTCGTTGTGAAAAACAGTGAGATCAACTTTTAAACATATTTATGCATACTAAATTATCTCCTGGAAATCCATGTCAGTTAACTGGTTGAATTTTAAGTCATTCCTTTAAAAGCTAGGTAATATCTTTTGGTGTGGATATACTAATTCTCCATTGATGGGTATTTATTTAGGGTTTTTGTTTTTGTGTGTGCTTACATTTTTACTACTATGAGAAATATTCTGATATTAATATTCTTGTACTTACTTTTATTTGTATCATTCTTGTATTTATATAGAATAACTTTTCTAGGAGAGTAAATTACAAGGTCAAAAGATAAATTTTAAAAATTATATCAAATTTTATTATATTTTTCCATAATGCTGAAATAATTCACATTTACTTGAACAAGAACTGAGCATACTGTCTTCCCTACTATCCTACAAGGAATAGATATGTCACTAATTTTTCCAGTCCAAAATATACAAATTACTTTCTCTTTGTCACTTAAATTTACTGACTACTGAGTTTAGGCATCTTATTTTCAGTGTTTGGACAACTGGATTTACTCTTCTGTGAGTGGCCTAAGCACATCTATTTTTGCTCACTTAGGCCTGGTGTCTATTTTTCACCAGGTTACATGTGATTTTGCAGTTTATCTCTAAGAGGTCTGGAAATTTGAATTCTTACTATAAATATCTTTTCCCCAGTTCCCAAAATTTTGTAGACTTCATTTATGGTATATTTTGAAATACAATCTTTTAAGACATTCTATATAGCAAATGTTTCTTTATTTTTACAGTTAGCTGACCTAAAGATTGCCTCTAGATTTTAATACAGCTTTTTTGATTTTCTTGCTATATTTTTATCAGTATAAAAATTGATAAAACTGTTTTTAACCTTAAGTCTGATACCATTTGGATATTTTTTCAGTATGTGTTATGTAACACAGAAATCCAGCTTACATTTATTTCCAGATGAAGATACAATTATGTCAACAACAGTTATTAACTATTGTTTTTTATTTTCCCCTCTGGAGTTGACGCACTACATTTGCAAGATAGACATTAAATATTTATAAGTACTGGGAACTATTTCAAGATTCCCAATTCAGTTCTATTAATCGGTTTGATTATTCTCAAGTCAATATTGATATGTGTTTATCCCCAAGCCAATATTAATTTTATTACAAAAACTCTAAATATATTATGATATTAGATATATTAGAACTATTATTAGGATTTTATCAGCCCTGCTCACTTCCATCTACCAACAAACAAACCAACATTCTATTGAAATATAATTGGATTTGTATTAAATTTATATATTAGTTATGGGAGAGTGGCTATTTTTATTATTTGAAGTCTTTCCCTCAAAATCATTTTTATCCCTTTTTAAGTCTAGATCTTGCTTTATGTTCTACAAAAAAATTTAAAGAATTTTTTATTCTGTCTTTTTTATTAAAATTTCCCAGAATTATTATAGTTTTGCAACATTACAAATATAATTCTTTCTTCATTTATTTTTAGATACTTACTCCTAAAATTAAAAAAATAATAATAAATAAACTATTGATTTTCATGTATTTGTCTTAAAACTAAAACATTTCTATACTTTATTATTTCCAGAAAATCTACTTTACCTGGAGATCATAATCCTAGAATCACATAATCAACAATTGCTATAGTATTATGCATTATTTTTCAATGTTTTTTATCAGTTCTTTTTATTATATTATTTCACTTTTTATTTTCCTATGTTTTATCTTATATTTCAACTCTGACAATATGGAATAATAATGATGAAAGTAGTCATCCATTGTAGTTCCTGAGCTAAATTGAAATCATCTTTCTGTTGTAGGATAATATTTACTTTTTTTTTTCCAGCTGCTCTGCAGCATGTGGGATCTTCCCGGACCGGGGCACAAACCCGTGTCCCCTGCACTGGCAGGCGGACTCTCAACAACTGCACCACCAGGGAAGTCCTACTCATATTTTTGATAAATTGTCATGATTATATTTTAAAAGTTTATAGCTAATCCTATTTATCAGCAAGCAGCTAAATTTTATGTACAATTATAACCTTACTTATTTATCAAGTTTTACTTTCTTTTTTTGTAATACAAAGCATTTTAATTGACACTGTTTGTTACCTTCAATCCACACAATGGCAAAGTTTATAAACATATTTAAATATAGTAGTATCAATTCCCAATCTTACACATTCTATATGAATTTAATATTTCAATGGTCTAGTTTTTACCTAATAACTTCAAATAGAATTATTAACTGAAAATCTATTCTTCATTCAGCTTTATCAGTGAGTGTACATAGTATAGCTTATTAACACACTCTCTTTTTCAAAACTTTAAGTAATGCTGTAGTGATTTACTTTTATATATTAAATTTAATATTTGAAAGTAATTACATATTGTCACACATTACAAGCTGCAAGTGTTCTATTAATATTGCTGATTATAATTAATTTAAATATTTTTGACTTGAAGGTTTTTGGTGGTAAGGAATTCAAGATTATGTATTAAAAGACTAAAATTCACATATAATAAATTTTAATCTGTATTTTGAAATGCCAATATTTCATAAATGCGATAAACAAAACCTAACTTACTGAATATGCAATATGGATATGACTTTATTTCACACTCAGAACGTTAGGATTTTACCCTTGTTCCTGATCAAACACATTTCTCTGATTTTTTGTTTTTTTGCAAGTTTTATTTATTTAAAAGTTGTTTTAACTTTTTAAAACATCTTTATTGATATATATTTTGTATATCACACAATTTACCCATTCAAAATGTACAATTGAATGTTTTTTTTTTAAATTGAAGCATAGTTGATTTAGAATGTTGTATTGATTTCTGCTGTACAGCAAAGTGATTCAGTTATACATATGCATAAATTCTTTTTTATGTTCTTTTCCATTATAGTTCATCACAAGATATTGAATATAGTTCCCTGTAGTATACAGTAGGACCTTGTTGTTTACCCAATTTTAAATTAGTAATGCTTAATATAAATAACATTACTGATTTTAATCTAGAAGAATCATTCAGGCTTTTTTCTTCAATGTATACATAACTTCATCAACAATGTATAACATAATTTAAATAAATAATAATATAAAATAAATTATACAAATCAAAATACTTCTTTCAGGGTCTAAAATAATATCATATTTGCAAGCCAAGGTTTTACTGCTATCATTAGGCTGCATAAATAACAAGGAGTTGTAGTGTGTGTGTGTGTGTGTGTGTGTGTGTGTGTGTGTATGTATTTTCCCTGTATGTGTATTAGATTACAAGCTTAGGTTCTCTGATATATTTAAAACAGCAGTGAACTTTCTAAAGTAACTGACATCCTCTAGGAAATCATTTATGTTAGGGTAATAGGACTAATAATTTACCATGGATTTAAAGATTCGGTACATATAGTTCTGCACTGAGTAATTCAGAGTTGATGAGGTAGGACCAGGCCCTTGACCAGAAATATGGGAGAAGCACTTAAATAATCATAACATGATCTGATAATCTTACACATAAATTAAGACCAATAAATGTTGGAAGAGTACTGTGTTTCATTATAATAAACTTAATGGACATGTGTCCCAGCTTTAATAGGAACATGTGTTAATATTTTCTTCAAATTTCTTCTTGGTTTTACCATACTTAATTATCTAAAATAATTCTTCTTCATCTGAGAATTATGGGTAAAATATTGATTATCAAATGAGAGAAAAAAATAGACTATTTCCTCTGCTCATGTTAAAGTTGCCAAAGCCTTTAGTCAACTATTTGAAAGAATTTAGCTCTAACCTACCTATTAGAGAATTATAGAGAATATTCTATAAAAGTTTGTGCTTATAGAGAATTATAGGTAATATCCTATAAAAGTCTGTGCTTTTTATTCAGAGTGTATTTTATTGTAAATTTGTCAAGTTTTCATAAAAATACTGTGCATCAAGGAACAAACTGTGTCCATCACCAGTGTGGTAATTGCTACAGACCAAGATAGCCAAATGCAGAAATACTAAGAACTATATAATTAACCAACCATGAAATAATTTGGCTGGCATCATACAAGTCTACTTTGCTGACAAATGATAAGACCAATATTCTGCTTTGAAATGGAGAATGTTGATAACATTTTCAACTCAAAGAAATTGCATTCTTTAAGTCTCCAGTGGAAAGCAGGAGTCCAGAGTTAATGAAAGAAAATTCAAGACTATCTGGAATTCCTGGGGCTTCCATATTATTATAATATATAATGAATATTTATGGCAAATTTTTGAAGTGCCAATAAAAATAATTATGTGTGTGTGCATGTGTGGTTATGTTCAAAAACTTCCTAGAGACAAGAGTACAAAAACTCAAGAAAAATACAAGTTTAGATAAATAAAATATTATTACAGTAAACTTGCCAAGTTTGACCCTAATTCCTTGAAGGAATTAAGATGATATACTATCATTTCATATTAAACAGATTTTGAACATGACATTATTGTATGATGACCACACACCATCATTTATCCTAGACTGACACAGCTTTAGATATTTTTATTATTTTCTACAAAGCTGATAATTTTGATCTCTGAGGGTTTTCTTTTAAGTATATAAAAAAATAATAACTTTTTTTGGATTTCTGTTTTCTAAATAAGTCATTAATTATGAGGAATGCTCAATATGAATAAGAGATGACGTTGAAAACCTCCCATTCAAACACACACAAGAAAACCTTTAATGAAATTTTTATTAACTCAATTACTTTCTATAAAAAAATAATTCATTTGAGAGTTATTTGAGTTATTTGAAGTGATACTTCAAATATCACTAAAAATGTCAATTTCAATAAGGTAAATTTTTCTGACCACTTTTGTCTCTGTGTTTTCCTTGCCAGCTGGAATTTGCCACCATCATATTTACCCTGATAGTTTACACTTATAATTACAATTTTGCAGAATTTTAATGTGCTTTTTGTAATGGAACTTAAAGATTATACAGTTTAGCATTCTTATTTTAATTTAGAATGTTCACATCTGAGGGGGGAGCGGAAGCACTCTATAGTTGTATGATTATTTCAGTCTTTGGTGAACCTGTGTCCCTGGACTGTGAACTTCAACAGTGCTTCTCAGTTTTTTCCCCACTTAGGTGGACAAGATGGCTGGTAGAAACTGGAGTTAGGTATTTCCCTTCTCCCATGTGATAGGATAGAGTTGTGTATTTCCCTGCTCCCTAAGTATGTTAGGCTTTGATTAAACTCCAGCAGATTAGACTCTGGTAAAATAGTTTCTTCTAAAGGCAAGCTTTGTTAAGAACAGAGTGCTGCTGTGTATTTCTTTTCTTTTTTTTTTTTTTTGCAAAGCATAAAATTTATTGAATATGTTGAATTCATTACCAAAAGTGTTTACACAAAGAAAATTTAAGCCATATGGTTTCTAAGGGTTTATTCTAATAAATATTTATGGAAGAAATAACATTAGGATTACATAAACTCTTTCAAGTAATAAAAAAAAATGGGAGACCATTTCCAAATCACTTTATGTATTTCAAAATGGTTCTTTTTTCCTTTCCCCTGCTGGAAGTTGTAGGGTATTTTTCTCTGATATTTACTATGAGGTCCTGGAGGTAGAGATCCTGGAAGTAAATATTACAAACATGCAGGGTTTCCCCTATAGCTGGTTCCTCTGGATTTTTTTTTTTACAACTTTATTGGAGTATAATTGTTTTACAATGTTGTGTTAGTTTCTGCTGTACAACAAAGTGAATCAGCTATATGTATACATATATCCTCATATTCCCTCCCTCTTGAGCCTCCCTCTCACTCCCACACTCCCTATCCCACCCCTCTAGGTGGTCACAAAGCACCGAGCTGATCTCCCTGTGCTATGCAGCAGCTTCCCACTAGTCATCCATTTTACATTTGGTCGTGTATATATATCACTGCCACTCTCTCACTTTGTCCCAGCCTCCCCTTCCCCCTCTTTGTCCTCTAGTCCATTCTCTACTTCTGCGTCTTTATTCCTGCCCTGCCAGGAGGTTCATCAGTACCATTTTTCTAGATTCCATATATATGTGTTAGCATATGGTATTTGTTTTTCTCTTTCTGACTTACTACACTCTGTATGACAGACTCTAGGTCCTGGATTTTTAAACTCTCAACATTTTTTACGCTGAGGCTCCAGCAATTCGTCAATTAGAATTTAGGTTTTCCTATCTCAACACTGGTTCTCATGGAGGTTTCTACTCATGGGTTTTTGCATAGGTAAGTTTTTCTTTTTTTTTAAGTTCTCATTTTATTACTTTATTTTTTCAACTTTATTGGACATAACCGGCCAAGTTTTGTATCTGTCTTTCTCTCCAATTTTGGAGGCAATGGTTTACCCTGTGTCTTAACTTCTCTGACAGATCTAAAAAGAGTTGTTTATTTTTCCATTTGTTTTAACTTTTTATTTGTTAGGACAGAGTGGCAACATCTAAGATCATTTCATGCTAGACTGGAAAAATCCAGAGTTGTAAGTTTTTAATGAAAGACTACATTAACACTGTAGAAGCTCTGTGGGATGGAGGAGTAAGCATGTCACAAGTGCTAAGGACAACCTTGAGCTGCTTTACAGATTTGAAACAGTCTAGTTTTGCCGTGTATAACTGTGTCACAGCTGAAGAGGTAGAAACTCAAATAGTGTTTAGGAAAATTGAGGAGAAAAGACTAAGAAGCATCCTATATATGAATTAATCATATTAAAGGGCCATCATGAGAGACTCCCAGACAGCAATATTTCTGTTCAATTCAGAAACATCTGCAGGGATTTTTACCAAATTGATTGTCTTTTTTGCAGCTTTTACATAGAGCCTTTTGGTAGGACAGTATCAGCCATGGAGCCTGCCTCATAATGGCATTTCTCCTGTGCCAGAGGGTTTATATTGCCAGAGTCCATATTGATCCCCTTTATCTGGTTTACCTTTATAGAGCATTTCACATCTTTGTTGATAACGCTAACTGAGTTGCTGCAGGACTGAAAGATTGTTCACAGTATATTGCAATGAAAGTTGTCAAGCATCTTTAGAATGCAGTGAAATTGACAAGATGGAGAGCTTATGATTCTGAATGCATTGACAATAGCGCTTTAAGATGATTATCTCAACAGAGAATTTTTAGGCTGAATTCAATCTGTAAATTTCTCAACTTGTGTCTCAATCACTGTATAGTGTGACATTTCAGGATGTATTCCCTTTAATAAAAGCATGCTATTGTGCCTTTTTAAGTTGCTATGGTTAATAAAATTTAAGATTTACCTTTGGGCAGTATTCTCCTGTTTTACTGGGTAAATCGTTTTTCCCTCACTGGGCTTCAAAATCTACATTTATCAACATTATTCATTAGTTATTATCAAATAGGTACTTCTGCTATGATTCTAACAACTCAAATTATTTTATTTATTTATCAATCTGTTAATTTTATTTATTTGGATTGCAGTCTATACTACTGACCCTAGAAATATGTCAAACTTCAGTCACACTATTTTATCATTCACATTTGGCTATGGATATATCTTAAATTAACATGTAATTACATTATTATCCAAATTATGCATATGATTTAAAGAATCAAATAAATTTACACAACTTGTATATGTCTAGAGCACAGGGACTATTAACTCTTTTAGCTACTTATTGTAGGACATCCACATTGCTAAATAACATGCTTGTAATTATTTTAATAATTTTTTTCAGTTTTAGACATAATTTCTGAACTTTTATTTTGGGAAAATAAATACTTTTTTATTTTTCTTTGCTTGCTTAAGCCACTTTACCATTGGCACAGGTTTTTCAGGTCTTCTTATCATTAAAATGTAGTTATTTATTAATTTTGATTAAAATTTAGAAACTATGACCATCTAAACATCATTTACGTGTTGCATGTCAAAAGTATGCTTTTTTTTTCTTGTTTTCTCTGAAAGTAATAGTCTGCTTGTTTGCTTGCTTAGTTTTCTGTATACTACTTAACATTAATTCAACCCCAAATTCTCTACTGCATAATTTCATCTCTTCTGTTTTTCACATATGACTGGCAATCCTTGGACTGGCTGTCCACTCATATTTAAGAGTGGTCAGTAGAAAGCTGCTTGGAAGTTACTTGTAGGTGTACAGGTTTGTCAATTGTGGCCTTATTTTTAAGGTGGCTTAGTCAGGTTCTTTTCTTGGGAAACTCCTGCATCTACAGCCTTATATCTTTTCTGGTACCCCAAGGAAACTTCTTCTAGACTCCTAACTTCTGGGTATGACGGTGGATGCCAGCACTCTAGAAATGATTGGGGAAAGAATGCTGGGGCTATGTCATCCAGTGTGAGATCATTGCCTTAGCCTCTGACATCACAATGTACTCAGCCCTCTCCTTTGCCTTGTGTTTCCCCTCATTCACCCTGCATTTTTTTCTCTTACCTTCTCTGGAGTTTAAATGTCTTTTACCTGGGAGGAGAGAAGGCAGTTAACAATGCTGCATGGAAAAACGATTCAGGGATTCTTAAAAAGTCTTTAATTCAGTGCACACTGGTATTACCCATTACTAAGCTTTTTTACTGCAGGGGGCCTTCTATGATACAATTTATGTTGTTTTGTGTTTTTTCTTACAGCAGACTAAGGATTAAGCATTCCTGGGTCTCCTAAATAAGTTACACTGCTTTATACTCTTTTGCTGTTACTGTTCCCTATTCCATTCTCAATCTCTTTTATTTTTTTAATCTCTTTTAAATATATATCTACTTTTTTAAAATGCTACTTTTAAAAAATATTTATTATAATTTTAGGGCAGTTTTGGTAGGGAAGAGAGCTAAATATGTTTGTTTAATCTAACATCTCTAACATCAAAATTTTTCTTTTATGTTTCTTTGAATATTAATTTTTTTCAGTTATTATGTTGAAAATTCCATAGATAAAAATTGATGAGTGTTTCAGAGGTATCATAACAAAAGAGGTATAGTTTAGATAATTTGATTCTTTTAAGAATATTTAAGTACTTGATGTTAATTATTTTTAAAAAGTTAAGAAAAGTAAGAAATGATGTTTATCCTTATCACCCAGAGGAACCAGAGTTAATATAGGCCCACAAACAGTGAGACAGTGTTTTGTTTTTTCCAGCATAACTCTGCAGGCTGAAACAGTACATCACTAATGCACTTCATATAACTAGCATTTTCAATTGACAATATATAGTAAAACATTTTGTGAACAAAATAATTAAATAACATTATTTTAATAACTACATGTTATTCTACCATATTTATATACCAATAAGCATAAACATTTATTATATATTTATTTTGGACATTTCAGAATATTTCTAAAGTTATACCATGAAGATCATTCTTTTTTTTTGTTTTATTTTTAAATTAATTTAAAATTTTTTATTTATTTCTTTATACAGCAGGTTCTTATTAGTTATCTATTTTATACATATTAGTGTATACATGTCAATCCCAACCTTCCAGTTCATCCCACCACCACCACCACCACTTCCCCACTTGGTGTCCATATGTTTGTTCTTTACACCTGTGTCTCTATTCTGCCCTGCAAACTACTTCATCTATACCATTTTTCTAGGTTTCACATATATTCGTTAATATACGATATTTGTTTTTCTCTTTCTGACGTACTTCACTTTGTATGACAGTCTCTAGATCCATCCACATCTCTACAAATGTCCCAATTTATGAAGATCATTCTTGAATTCAAGAAACCTTGTTGATCTCAGTTGACAATTAATACTAGAAACGAACTACTGTCAGAAAGTCTAATTTGCAAAACTAGTCAAACTGTATTTAGCAATCAGTTTCCAAGTTGTATTTCTTCAGTTCAAATAACTATGTATAACTGACAAATCAGTGCAGTTATCCATGAGTATGTTTTGCCATAAGTTCATTTCATGGGCTTGGATACCATAGTAAATGTATTCATATGTTTCAGTAGATTCAAAACTGCTCCCTAAAGAAAAAATTGGGTTTGCTTGACCATATCTCTGAGTCTTTTAAGAAATTGAATATCCAAGTTAGACCCTCCAATTTCCACTGGGAATTACTACAGATTCCTTACAACCTGATCATCTTTTGTCTTAAGCATGCAGGTCTGTCTTTGAACAACAATATATTTTATCACCTCATTGACAGTATAGTTTTACCTAGTCAAGAACTCTATTCTATCAAAAAATTTGATTACTAGAAATAATATTTATAAAATATTATAAATATTTATAAAATATTGTCTGACATATAAGCAGTCTGTTTTTGTAATATAGATTGTATTTTCTAAATATAGTTAATTCACCAATAGATTTGCCTTTTGGGGGATATGCAATTATACTCCCCATTGGCTACAAGAAAAGGCCACATGAGACCACATTTGGATTATAATATAAATGTTTAATATGCTGGTCAATGTATCATTTAGTAGTCTATATATATATAAACAATATATGAGAACTTTCTTAAGGAATCAGTTTCTATGAGTATGTACCATGTCATGAAAAGGAATCATGAATCTTATTCAGTGCCCATCTCCTGTGCTTATCATTATATATGCTTTATATATATATATATATATATATATATATATAAAACAATGAAAATCATTTTTATTTGGTCATATAATTTTTTGTTTTGACAATTGTTTCAGTCTTACTGTTAAATATGAAGATAGAATTAAGTAGAGTTTAAATGTTATTGAAAAAAAAAGAGATTGGGAAAAGGTAAGGAGAGGTAGTTAAAAAGAGACATTGCTCCACTCTTGTAATTATGACTACCTTTATGTGTTAACTCTCTTCAGTGTTTCTATAATTTAACAACATCTGATACATTTAAGAATTGGCCTCATTAAATGACCACCTATATTACTGACTGATAGTTTGTAGTGTTTTTGCTTATTATTTTGCTTTACCTTGTGTACTCACTTGAAATTCTCTAATATTTTTAGGCATGTTAAACTACCTTTTTTTAAAAATCATGTCCAAACTCTGAATTCCCTTACAAAAATTAATTCAAAGAAGGAAGAACAGTGTGAAAAATTGTCACTAATGAACATTTTACTATCAGTCACCATTTGAAAAAGGCAGAAAAACTAACTAAAGATATACTGAATAGCTGTGTTGATGCTGCTTTAGTCAGCCAGCTATTTCTGTTTAGTATTACAAAAAAGGTAGATAGTCCTCCCAAATATGTAAGTTAAACAAAATGGGAGATATTTTAGTTTATAAAGCCCCTATCAAAGTAATTTTTGCTTCTCACCATATATTTTTATTCAGAATGCATCATTGATTTGAATGGGCAATTCTGTATATGGATCGATGGGATACTGTGACGAGGTCTGAAAAGAACCTAACTACAAAATAGCTTGTGGCTAAACACCTTATCTAAAACATTAATCCATCTGTTCAAATTAAGCCAATATATGTCTCAAAAAAATAACTACAAGTAAATAAAACTGAATGCTGAAATAATGCCTATATTCTCTCTGGGACAAATGTACTCTGGATATAAAAACATCATCACTTTTTTTTTTTTTTTTTGCCTATTCTGACAGGCTTTTTTAAAAATGAGTTTTCACATTTAAAATGGTTATCTTGAAATAAACAAGTCAGTTATGTGAAAAAGTTGGTCTGAATTATTTTAATTTTACATTATTCTATAAAGCAGCCCATAAATATATACAAATACATTCTGCAGCACATTCTATATGAACCTTAGAAGCTATCATCAGTGCACATTATTTGCTACCTGTCTTCCACATAAAGAGTGAGCAGTTGGCACACAGAGCAGGTGGAAGCGAAAAGGAGTGCCCAGCCCAAGGGGGGAACATTCAGAGAGCTTGCTTTTTTTTTTTCAGCTACCCCTGGTCACTGATACAAACTGAATGAAATCCTTCTCTGACTTCTGAAGACCCGTTAATTGGCATTTAAATGCTGAAGATCATGTATAGGGTACAAATTAGAAACCTGTAAGGATTTTAAGTATTTATGTTGCACAGGTAATGTCTGATACAAGATAAACACATTTTCCCAAATATGTAAATTTACGAGGTGGAAAATTTGAAGGAGACATGATTAGAGAGAGTCAAGTTTGGAGGGTTTGACTGACACCTTGAAGGTGTTCTCACAATGGGCTCATGGAACAGAGACAAGGTATAAGTTAGCTTCTTACAAAACTTCTTTTCTTTGCATCTGGAACAGGCTCTTCTGGATCTCCTTCTCAAATCACTAATGAAGACACTCTTTATACACATAAACTTATTTTCTTCTTCCAAATCCTAAAATGTTCAGGTTCCCCATACTTCTGTCCTTTGTCATTTTATGTTCTTGTTTTCCTGTTGAAAGGGGATTTCATTTTCTCTTGCAAAATTCAATCCTATCTATACTTATATCATCTAAAGCTTCATTCGTGGTCTTCACCTTTCTCCTATCTCCAGTAAATGAGTTTAGGCGGAATATAAATAAAGCAGAACAAATTGCTACAAAAATGCCCTGCAGGTAATCACCACTTCAAATTGACCAATCCTACTCAATTTCTTTCCCCAGATCCATTCCTAGTTTTGCCTTTCCTATCTTAAGAGCATTATTTATTTATTTTATTTTATTTTATTTTATACTCTTTATTGGTGTATAATTGCTTTACAATGGTGTGTTAGTTTCTGCTTTATAACAAAGTTAATCAGCTATATATATACATATATCCCCATATCTCCTCCCTCTTGTGTCTCCCTCCCACCCTCCCTATCCCACTCCTCTAGGTGGTCACAAAGAACCAAGCTGATCTCCCTGTGCTATGAGGCATTATTTATTAATCTGTTTACTTGCTTAAGGAAAAAAAAATTCCAAGTACATGAGTTCTAAAATTATAACAGTTACATATTTTCCGTGTCTAAAGCTTCCCTCACATAAGTCTTCTATCAGCCATTCTCAACCTCTTTAACAAATTCTTATTTCTCACTAATTGTCTCAACATGATTGTCTTAGGCTCTCTATGATTTCATTAACACTTCTTTTCAATCCATCCACCATATTGCTACTAAAATTTTCACTCAAAAATACTGGATTTAATTGTCACTTTCCTACTTCAAATCTTTTATTTTTTCTTAAAAAAATTTTGAAGAAATTCAAAGTATTCTCCATAACATAGCCTAAATTATTTTCTGTTTTATTTTCTATATTTTCTCCTCCAAATATATAGCCACACTGAATTAATGGCAGTTTTCTCATGTGTGTCATGAAATATATATATTTTACATTATGAGTCCTTTGTCTTTTTTTTTGCTATGTCTTTTTAATTTTGGTAAATCTAGTGGACAAATCTGATAAACACCTCAAAGTCAAATTCCAGTTTCATGTCTCCTCTGCTGCTTTGTAAATAGCACACCATCAATATAGGTTTCCACATTTATTCTCTATTAAGTTATGACAGTCTCTCATTTTCACAGCTGATTATAACTATGTGCTTATATCGCAGCCAAACTCACCAGATGACGAGCACCTGGAGGGCGTAACCATTTTTCATTTATATTTGTAGGTCCTGTATTTAACGGGCCCATTGTAGGCACTTAATACATTTTCATCATTTAAAAAACTGAGCTTGTGACTGAGTTTGTGACCTTTCCAGTTGAAATGGAAAAAAATGAGAAACAAGCATCTTTCTAGAAAAGTATAAAAAATGTCCTTGCGGTCCTAGACAAAGTTCTACCTATCAACAATATGGGCTGTAATATCCCAAGGTCAGCTCTTGTAGAGCGCTCACCTAACAGCTTCAGAATTACCCAGACTGATAGTTAGCTCCATTACAAAGCACTTTAGGAGGTGCCTATAGCATGAAATATACACTATAAAACCATGTTCGCATCCTTTCCTTGTGAGCAACTCTGTGATAACTGGACTGTTAGGAAGAAAACATTTTGTATGGTTTCTGACTAACCCTTCTGAGTAGTTTTTTTGTGCTGTTTCAAAGTAATTTAACTCAGGGGAGGGAGCAGAAGCAACAATCATCAGTCTAGGATCAGAATTAATAGGGTCTGTATTGATCGGACAAATCTCTTTACTGGAGTTCTGGCCAGAGTCAAAAGTAACATTTCTTCACTTCTAACTTTGATTGTCTTTATGGACCAACATCAAAAGATATGTGAGGTGCAAAATATTAGTCATCTTTTTCAGACCATTAAAAAAGGCAGAACAGTGTGTCAGGTGATTGAAAACAGTGTGAACTATCATTAGATCCTGAATTTTAAAAATCTTGTAGAATAATAAAAAAAGTTAAGTAGAAAAAAAGACATAACCTACCATTTACTACCCATGTTAACAAATGTTTTCACTATTTTTCTTTTTCTTTATTTCTAAATACAGAAATATAGGTAATAAATGTTAAGCCTCCTAGTTATAAATCTGTCATACTAATAATTGTAGTTTATTTTTTAAAGTGGCTTATTATTTATTCCATGTTCTCCTCACATAACAGCAAGATTTACATATACCATTTTATAATGCTGTTTAGGTATATTTGTGGAATCAATTATACTGTATATCTTACTTCATGGCTTATTTTTTAATTAAATGTTTATTTTTATGTCTGATAATAAAAATTTAGGAGAAAACAAAGTATTACTCAGTTGATTTATATTTTCTCTCCTGTGATTTTTTTTCAAGATCTTTGAATGGGAACTCACTATTGGTTCTTATATTTAGATCAATAATGTAAAGGTAGATACAAGACATTTTATAGAATGAAGAGGAAATAATGAGCAAAAAAGGAAGACACAAAAGAATACAAACATATGCAGAATGAATGGATCAGTGTGAGATGGAAAACTAAAATTTCATTCATGCCTTACTCTATTTGATAATCGTAGTGATTTTCTTTGGTGTGAATGTTAGAATCCCATCTCTATCCTCAACCTCATCTATATTATTCCTTTGAGTTTAATAATAAATGCTTACATTTTCATTTGATTTGTTTAATATTTTAATTTATAATTTTAATGAGTTTAGTTCACACCTTGTTTGCTGGTTTAAAATATCTTTGTCATTATAGTAAATATATATGACACAAACTGATAAAAGTAAAAAAGAAAAATAAAAACACTAAATCTACCGTTTTATCCATATAATTGCAAGGAAATGACTTAACACGTTTCCCTTACTTCTATTTCAATAGCTCTCAGTGAATTCATATTTCTGAACTTGATGACTGACTTACAAGACTGACATTTTTGTATGCAATCCTTACCCCAGATTCTTACTCTAGCTTGCATATAAAATTAAATAATAACAATTTTCATGGTGTTTTATAATTGTCTCTTTGCATATCTGATATTTACTTGACTCCTAAGCATTTTTCTTTCACTTTTATATGTTTATTGTCTAGCCTATGACTAACATTAGTAAATGAGTACAATAATTGACAAATACATGCTAATATTAATATTATTATCTCTGAGGAGTTAATCCGCAAAATGCTTAGTCATGACATGACATTTTTTCGTCCACAGTCTTTCCCTCCACAATCATTTCCTCATGGTCCTCATTTTAATCTTCCTGGAAAACTATTACTATTTTCTGGAGACAGCATTAAACAAGAGATAAATCTTTTAATTGTATTTTTGTTAATAGAAACTGTTGAGAAAATACACGATATCTATGAAGGGACATGACCCTTCCTATGAAGAAAAAGACAAATTTCACAGCACTGGGTACATACTATCTCCATTTGAACCTTTCCTCTCTTATTGAACTAAATTATATTTCCCCCTCAAACACAAGGGCTATAAAGTCATACAAGGACATGTCTTGATTTGTAACTTACAAGGTTAATGTAATTATTGACATTTTGATGAAAAAGTCTACATAATTAATAAAACAAAAAACTGATAGAGCAGACTGCATTTGCTAAATAGTGTTATAAGGATCTCTATATGGTCACTTCTCAGGGAATTTAGCTTGTATTGTGAGCATACCACAATCATCTCTATTTTTATTTCATATAAGGGCAACACAATTTTTACCTGCTTTCATTTTTCAGTGTCAATTGTTTTTTCTATTCACAACACACAGTCGGTGTTTGCTGAAGATAATTCTTCAGCTAATCTCTATAGTAAATCAGTGACTGTACATTATAAAGACCTATCATCATACACATATCCACATTTACAAATATATATTCTTTCTTCCTATGTTTCTAAAAGATTTTTTTTTCTCAACACAGTTATTGTCTATTATTATCAATCCTTATTGGTCTATTCCCACTGGGCTTTATACTTACAATTATCCTTTCTTCCACCAGTTTAAATTTCCCATTTCAAAGATAACTTAGCTTCTGTTAATTCAGTAACATTGAAACACATAATCCAAAGAATGAGTGGAATGAAATGAGGCTGGAATGATACATTAGAGCCAGGATATGAAGGTAGTAGGAGTTTTACTTTTCCTAAGAACAATGGAAAAAATGATATTTTGGTAACATATTTAACTTATCATTTAAGTGGGGTTATTTAATCTGCTATGTGGAGAACAACTAGTAAGGGGACAAAACCAATAAAAGGGACAAAGGTTGATTTAGCAATTTGAGTCAAAGCTGGTTTGACATGATCTAATGATATGGCAGTAGTCACTGAGTGTAGGCATAGATTTATGAGACTTATGTGGGAGAAAGGGAGATAGAGAAATAATGCTCACCACCAGAGAAAGCTCTGATTTGGTGGTTGGACCTGAATGTGTACTGCAGAGAAGAGGGTGAGAAGTTATGTGAGGGAAGAGGGCATTTGTCACACAATGGATTGAAGAAGAAAGAAGTAATAAGTTGAAACTCATGAGAATGCCTTTTTTCCAGAAACCAATAAAAGAGGGAAATTTCAAGAAAGATAAAGCTGAAATATTGAATCTTTAGAATTCAGGGGGAATACAGACTAAAAAGAATATAGTAGATTTACAAATGTTATTTCTGACGTTGTATGAAAATGTGCAGAGTAATAGTAGAGGTAGAATTCATAAGTTACATAGTGTTTTTTTCTAATTTTGTCCTTTCAGTTATGGTATACTTATTGTAATTTTTATCAGGATCACATCTACTTTTAGACACATGAGAGGATTGTATTTCCTTATAACCTTGCATTTATGTGACTTGCTTTAGTCAGCTAAATGTCAATAAAGATGATACATGTAGAAGACTGGAATGACCACGGATCTTCCCCCTGACACTACTGCCAATTTCTTTGTAGATAAGTTTGTGTTCTGTAATACACACTCTATTGGCTATTGCTATAACACAAACCCTAGCATTGCAGATTTCATATTCCTCTTTGGCTCAGTGGTAAATACACATCTAAATTCTATGCTGGCTTTCTACTTCACAGCTCATTTTAAACTATAGACCTTCCTCTTCAAATCAAGGTGTGTAACTGGGCTCATTCAATGTGTCCCCACCAACATTCCACATTCTGAAGACTGTGAATGGTGCTTCTTTGTTACTATTCTTTTTTTCTTGGTGCATTTTCACTTTTTCATAAATTCTAAAATTGTCTAACATTTGTGTTACACTATTCCCCATTTTCTAGTGCGATTACTTCTTATTATTATTGTCATTGTAATGTAGATTTTAATGTGTGGTAAATCTTCAATGTTTTTTTCCATTACCTTAATCTGAATCTGGTATTTACTTTGTTTCACTGAAACTCCTTTGTTTATTTATTTATTTGTTTAGTATAGCCAGTAACTTTATTATGTTCAATCTAATGGCCTTTTAAATATCTTTTTTATTCTCTTTGACTTTTCAAATTCAAATTTCTTCAAATTCTTTACTCTTTTTCTTTAAGTAATGATACTTCCATTTTTTAAACACCATTTTTTTGCTTCAATACCTTGCTTCTTTGTACTTATTAACCTTGTGTATGTGGATAACCTTTAAACTTAAGGCTTTATTCTCAAATTTACCTTTGTCTTCTTCAACATCCAGTGTTTGGAGAAATCTAATTGATACTCATGTATTACATTGTAATTTTTAGACTTTCTTTCAGGTAACCATCTTTGCCAATGATCTTTCCTCTGATTCATATTTTTATTTTACTGGTCTACAAGCAGAATATTTCTATTTTGCATTTTAATGACCAAAATTCAGCAAATATAAAGCATAATTAATTTATAGTCCCTGTCTTTTCTCTTCATGGTGGTGAATGGCATTACAGTACCCTCACTCCTTCATTCAGTTAACTAAAATGATTTGTTCACTTTAACTGTATATAAGCATATTTAGTGGTTGGGGCAAAATTTAAAGATAAATAAGCAGGTTTCTGATGTCAAAGAGTTCATGATACATTAGGGGATATAAGTCAGCATAAAAATACCATGATGGTAGCAGAATGTAATAGCACAATGAAGAGAATTTTGTATGAAATATAACAAGCATTCAGATCTCTGAAGACTTCTCCTTGGATTTCTTGCAAGTAAATTACTAAATACAACTGACTCTTCTTTTGAGAATTCTCTTAGATTCTTGCTTTGTTTTCATTCTCACAACCACCACTCTACTCTAGGATATTCAGTTTGCCACACAGAGTTAGGTTATTTTCTTCAATGAAAAATGATAATATGATTGGTTTTGTAAATTGATTATAAAATATTATATTGATTAGGGCCTATCTATATGCACAGCAACTATCATGTGTTCCAAAAGGGGAGAGAACACATTTTGTTAATGAAAATGAGAATAAAAGACAATATCTTGTTTTACTATTCTCTGAAGACACAGAAAAAAAATCATTTAACATTTAAATAGTTTTTTCCCTCACAACGAAGGGAAAATATACAAAGTTTTTACATATTTCTAATCTGGGGACATATCAGGGAAGCCAGTCAGTATTAGTCTTCTATTTCAAAGATGGCTCTACCTGCTGATAAATTTCAATACATCATTACGATGTATCTTTAAGAGCTACAGAAAAAAAATGTTATACAGACATTTTTCTCACTTGTAAATAAATTTGAAGATAATCATCTGGAATTCAAGATCTATCCTAGAGCATCACCTCTTCTCTGAGTTCCCTGTTCACTTGAATATATTATCTACTTCACTCAAGCCAGATTAATTTTACCTCAAAGATGTTTCTTGTTGTATTCTCCTTAGTTCTGTATGTACTTGATATTAAAATTAGAAAAAAACGTGATAGTTTACATTGACTATGATGTCTATCTAAAGTATGCCAACATATAAGTGCCTATTATAATTAATATAACTTGCTTAGAGATATAGATTATTAGAATCTAGAATTCTATCTAGAATCTTAGAATTCTCCTCTAGAAATGTCATGATTTCTTAATTTTTTTACTTATGCCGCTATATTGTAAACTCCGAACTAACTGTCATATCTAATGATTTTGTGTCCTTCAAAGAATTTCACAAAGGACTGGGCTTTCAAAGGTGTTCAATCAAATTTTGTTAATGTAAGTTCACAAAAACAGTTATCAGATTAAGACAGTCATTCACAAGTAATAATTTCTCTCATATATTTTATTTTCAATAAAAATACAAAGATGTAAAATGCACAACAATGCTGTATTTTAAAATATTCAGATAACAGATGAAAAGGAAATTTAGAGGTTAATGTTTCCAGATAATTGCACTCAGTCTTTATTTAACATTATAAAGATAATAATTCATATTCAAGTATATTCTCTTAGTGTTTCTTTTTTTTTTTACATCTTTATTGGAGTATAATTGCTGTACAATGGTGTGTTAGTTTCTGTTTATAACAAAGTGAATCAGTTATACATATACATATGTTCCCATATCCTTTCCCTCTTGCATCTCCCTCCCTCCCACCCTCTCTATCCCACCCCTCTACCTGGTCACAAAGCATAGAGCTGATCTCCCTGTGCTATGCAGCTGCTTCCCACTAGCTATCTATTTTACGTTTGGTAGTCTATATATGTCCATGCCACTCTCTCACTTTGTCATAGCTTGCCCTTACCCCTCCCCATATCCTCAAGTCCGTTCTCTAGTAGGTCTGTGTCTTTATTCCTGTCTTACCCCTAGGTTATTCATGACATTTTTTTTTCTTAAATTCCATATATATGTGTTAGCATACAGTATTTGTCTTTCTGACTTACTTCACTCTGTATGACAGACTCTAGGTCCATCCACCTCATTACAAATAGCTCAATTTCGTTTCTTTTTACGGCTGAGTAATATTCCATTGTATATATGGACCACACCTTCTTGATCCATTCATCAGATGATGGACACTCAGGGTGTTTCCATCTCCTGGCTATTGTAAATAGAGCTGCAATGAACATTTTGGTACATGACCTTTTTTGAATTGTGGTTTTCTCAGGGTATATGCCTAGTAGTGGGATTGTTGGGTCACATGGTAGTTCTATTTGTAGTTTTTTAAGGAACCTCCATACCGTTCTCCATAGTGGCTGTATCAATTTACATTCCCACCAACAGTGCAAGAGGGTTCCCTTTTCTCCACACCCTCTCTAGCATTTATTGCTTGTAGAATTTTTGATGATGGCCATTCTGACTGCTGTGAGATGAAATTGTATTATAGTTTTGATTTGCATTTCCCTACTGATTAATGATGTTGAGCATTCTTTCATGTGTTTGTTCGTAACCTCTATATCTTTAGAAAAATGTCTATTTAGGTCTTCTGCCCATTTTTGGAATGGGATTTTGTTTTTTGGATATTGAGCTGCATGAGTTACTTGTATGTTTTGGAGATTAATCCTTTGTCAGTTGCTTCATTTGTAAATATTTTCTCCCATTCTGAGAGTTGTCTTTTTGTCTTGCTTATCATTTCCTTTGCTGTGCAAAAGCTTTTAAGTTTCATTAGGCACCATTTGTTTATTTTTGTCTTTATTTCCATTTCTCTAGGAGGTGGGTCAAAAAGGAACTTGCTGTGATTTATTTCATAGAGAGTTCTGCCTATGTTTTCCTCTAAGAGTTTGATGGTGTCCTTACATTTAGGTCTTTAATCCATTTTGTGTTTATTTTTGTGTATGGTGTTAGGGAGTGTTGTAACATCATTCTTTTACATGTATCTGTCCAGTTTTCCCAGCACCACTTATTGAAGAGGCTGTCTTTTCTCCATTGTATATTCTTGCCTCCTTTATCAAAGATAACATGACCATATGTGCGTGGGTTTATCTCTGGGCTTTCTATCCTGTTCCATTGACCTATATTTCTGTTTTTGTGCCAGTACCATACTGTCTTGATTACTGTAGCTTTGTAGTATGGTCTGAAGCCAGGGAGCCTGATGCCTCCAGCTCCATTTTTCTTTCTCAAGATTGCTTTGATTATTCGGGGTCTTTTGTGTTTCCATACAAACTGTGAAATTTTTTGTTCTAGTTCGGTGAAAAATGTCATTGGTTATTTGATAGGGATTGCATTGAATCTGTAGATTGCTTTGGGTAGTAAAATCATTTTCACAATATTGATTCTTCCAATCCAAGAACATGGTATATCTCTCCATCTATTTGTGTCACCTCTAATTTTTTTCATCAGTGTCTTATAATTTTCTGCATACAGGTCTTTTGTCTCCTTAGGTAGGTTTATTCCTAGATATTTTATTCTTTTTGTTGTAATGGGAAATGGAAATGTTTTCTTAATTTCACTTTCAGATTTTTCTTCATTAGTGTATAGGAATTCAAAAGATTTCTGTGCATTATTTTTGAATCTTGCTGCTTTACCAAATTCACTGATTAGCTCTAGTAGTTTTCTGGTAGCATCTTTAGGATTTTCTATGTATAGTATCATGTCATCTGCAAACAGTGACAGCTTTACTTCTTCTTTTCCAATTTGGATTCCTTTTATTTCTTTTTCTTCTCTGATTGCTGTGGCTAAAACTTCCAAAACTATGTTGAATAATAGTAGTGAGAGTGGGCAACCTTGCCTTGTTACTGACCTTAGAGGAAATGTTTGCTGTTTTTCACCATTGAGTATGATGTTGGCTGTGGGTTTGTCATATGTGGCCTTTATTATGTTGAGGAAAATTCCCTCTAGCCTACTTTCTGGAGGATTTTTATCATAAATGGGTGTTAAATATTGTCAAAAGCTTTGTCTGCATCCATTGAGATGATCATATGGTTTTTCTCCTTCAATTTGTTAATATGGTTTATCACTTTGATTTATTTGCATATATTGAAGAATCCTTGCATTCCTGGGATAAACCCCACTTGATCTTAATGTATGATCCATTAAATGTGCTGTTGGGTTCTGTTTGCTAGTATTTTGTTGAGGATTTTTGAACCTATGTTCATCAGTGATATTGGCTTGTAGTTTTCCTTCTTTGTGACATCTTTGTCTGGTTTTGGTATCAGAGTGATGGTGACCTCCATTAGAATGATTTTGGGAGTGCTATATTTTGGAAGAGTTTGAGAAGGATAGGTGTTAGCTCTTCTCTAAATGTTTCATAGAATTCGCCTGTGAACCCATCTGGTCCAAGGCTTTTGTTTGTTGGAAGATTTCTACTCACAGTCTCAATTTCAGTGCTTGTAATTGGTCTGTTCATATTTTCTATGTCTTCCTGGTTCAGTCTCAGAAGTTTGTGCATTTCTAAGAATTTGTCCATTTCTTCCAGGTTGTCCATTATATTGTCATAGAGTTACTTGTAGTAATCTTTCATGATCCTTTGTATTTCTGCAGTGTCAGTTGTTACTTCTCCTTTTTCATTTCTAATTCTGTTGATTTGAGTCTTCTCCCTTTTTTTCTTGAAAAGTCTGGCTAATGGTTTATCAATTTTGTTTATCTTCGCAAAGAACCAGATTTTAGTTTTATTGATCTTTATTATTGTTTCCTTCATTTCTTTTCCATTTATTTGTGATCTGATCTTTATGATTTCTATCCTTCTGCTAACTTCGGGATTTTTTGTTCTTCTTTCTCTAATTGCTTTAGGTGTAAGATTAGATTGCTTGTTTGAGATGTTTCTTGTTTCTTAAAGTAGACTTGTATAGCTATAAACTTCCCTCTTAGAACTGCCTTTGCTGCATCCCATAGGTTTTGGGTCGTTGTGTTTTCACTGTCATTTGTTTCTAGGTGTATTTTGATTTCTTCTTTTATTTCTTCAGTGATCTCTTTGTTATTAAGTAGTGTGTTGTTTAGCCTCCATGTGTTTGTATTTCTTACAATATTTTTCCTGTAATTGATATCTAGTGTTGTGGTCAGAAAAGATACTTGATATGATTTAAATTTCCTTAAATTTACCAAGGCTTGATTTGTGACCCAAGAAATGATCTATCCTGAAGAATGTTCCATGAGCACTTGAGAAAAATGTGTATTCTGTTGTTTTTGGATGGAATGTCACATAAATATCAGTTAAGTCCATCTTGTTTAATTTATCATTTAAAGCCTGCGTTTCCTTATTTTTTTTCATTTTGGATGATCTGTCCATTGGTGAATGTGGGGTTTTAAAGTCCCCTACTATGATGGTGTTACTCTGGATTTCCCCCTTTTATGGCTGTTAGTATTTGCCTTATGTGTTGAGGCACTCCTATGTTGGGTACATAAATATTTACAATTGTTATATCTTCTTGGATTGATCCCTTGATCATTATGTAGTGTCCTTCTTAGTCTCTTGTAATAGTCTTTGTTTTAAAGTCTATTTTGTCTGATATGAGAATTGCTACTCCAGCTTTCTTTTGATTTCCATTTGCATGGAATATCTTTTTCCATGCCCTCACATTCAGTCTTTATGTGTCCCTAGGTCTGAAGTGGGTCTCTTGTAGACAGCATATATACGGGTCTTGTTTTTGCATCCATTCAGCCAGCCTATGTCTTGTTGTTGGAGCATTTAATTCATTTACATTTAAGGTAATTAACGATATGTATGTTCTTATTACCATTTTCTTCATTGTTTTGGGCTTATTTTTGTAGGTCTTTTCCTTCTCTTGTGTTTCCTGCCTAGAGACGTTCCTTTAGCATTTGTTGTAAAGCTGGTTTGCTGGTGCTGAATTCTCTTAGCTTTTGCTTGTCTGTAAAGCTTTTAATTTCTCCATCAAGTCTGAATGAGATCCTTGCTGGGTAGAGTAATCTTGATTGTAGGTTTTTCTCTTTCATCATTTTAAATATGTCCTGCCAGTTCCTCTGGCTTGCAGAGTTTCTGCTGAAAGATCAGCTGTTAACCTTATGGGAATTCCCTTGTATGTTATTTGTTGTTTCTTCTTTGCTGCTTTTAATATTTGTTCTTTGTATTTAATTTTTGATAGTTTGATTAATATGTGTCTTGATGTGTTTCTCCTTGGATTTACCCTGTATGGGACTCTCTGTGCTTCCTGGACTTGATTAACTATTTCCTTTCCCATATTAGGGAAATTTTCAACTATAATCTCTTCAAATATTTTCTCAGTCCCTTTTTTTTTTCTCTTCCTCTTCTGGAATCCCTATAGTTCGAACATTGGTGTGTTTATTGTTGTCCCAGAGGTCTCTGAGACTGTCATCTATTCTTTTCATTCTTTTTTTCTTTATTCTGCTCTGCAGTAGTTATTTCCACTATTTTAACTTCCAGGTCACTTATCCGTTTTCTGCCTCAGTTATTCTTCTATTGATCCCTTCTAGAAATTTTTAATTTCACTTATTGTTTGTCACTGTTTGTTTGCTCTTTATTTCTTCTAGGTCCTTTTTAAACTTTTCTTATATTTTCTCCATTCTACTTCCAAGATTTTGGATCATCTTTACTATCATTATTCTGAATTCTTTTTCAGACAGACTGCCTATTTCCTCTTCATTTGTTAGTTCTGGTGGTTTTTTTGCCTTGTTCCTTCATTTGCTGTGTGTTTCTCTGTCTTCTCATAAAATGTTGTTTATTTTCAATTAGACATAATTGGAATATGAATTCACTCTTAGTCCTATTTAAAAACAAAAATCATAATATAAGAACATTATCCCTTATCTATTGCTGTACAATCCCATGATGATTTCACCTTGGAGAAATTAGAGAAAGAATATTAGCAATAAAACAACTTAAATTTTAGTTTTGCAAAATGTAAGATGCAAGGATTTTTAAAAGCTTTTCTTAATATATTTACATTATTTCTTTTGCAAATTGCAGTGCTTTTCATATGTCATTGATTGACTTTTTCCCAATCAAATTATCAAGAAATGAGGTAATTACCTAAAAATAAACCGACCTAAAGAGACAAAAGACCTGTATGCAGGAAATTATAAGACACTGATGAAAGAAATTAAAGATGATACAAATAGAGGGAGAGATATACCATGTTCTTGAATTGGAACAATCAACATTGTGAAAATGACTATACTACTTAGAGCAATCTACAGATTCAATGCAATCCTTATTAAACTACCAATGTCATTTTTCACAGAACTAGAACAAAAAAATTCACAATTTATATGGAAACACAAAAGATCCCGAATAGCCAAAGCAATCTTAAGAAAGAAAAATGGAGCTGGAGGAATCAGGCTCCCAGGCTTCAGACTATACTACAAAGCTACAGTAATCAAGACAGTATGGTACTGGCACAAGAACAGAAATATAGGTCAATGGAACAGGATAGAAAGCCGAGAGATAAACCCACACACATATGGTCACCTTATCTTCTTTAAAGGAGATAAGAATATACAATGGAGAAAAGACAGCCTCTTCAGTAAGTGGTGCTGGGACACCTGGACAGCTACATGTAAAATAATGAAATTAGAACACTCCCTAACACCGTACACAAAAATAGACTAAAAATGGATTAAAGACATAAATGTAAGGCCAGACACCTTCAAACTCTTAGAGCAAAACATAGGCAGAACACTTTTGACCCACCTCCTAGAGAAATGGAAATAAAGACAAAAATAAACTAATGGAACCTAATGAAACTTAAAAGCTTTTGCACAGCAAAGGAAACCATAAACAAGATGAAAAAACAACCCTCAGAATGGGAGAAGATATTTGCAAGTGAAACAACTGACAAAGGATTAATCTCCAAAATTTACAAGCAGCTTATGTAGCTCAATATCAAAAAATGGGTGGAAGACTTAAATAGACATTTCTCCAAAGAAGATATACAGATTGCCAACAAACACATGAAAGAATGCTCAACATCATTAATCAGTAGGGAAATGCAAATCAAAACTATAATGCAGTTTCATCTCACACCAGTCAAAATGGCTGTTATCAAAAAATCTAGAAACAATAAATGCTGGAGAGGGTGTGGAGAAAAGGGAACCTCATACACTGTTGGTGGGAATGTAAATTGATACAACCACTATGGAGAACAGTATGGAGGTTCCTTAAAATCTAAAAATAGAACTACCATATTACCCAGCAGTCCCACCACTGGGCATATACCCTGAGAAAACCATAACTCAAAAAGAGTCATGTACCATAATGTTCATTGCAGCTCTATTTACAATAGCCAGGACATGAAAGCAACCTCAGTGTGCTTTGACAGATGAACAGATAAAGAAGATGTGGCCCGTATATACAAAGGAATATTACCTAGCCATAGAAAGTAAACAAAATTGAGTTATTTGTAGTGAGGTGGCTGAGTCTGTCATACAGAGTGAAGTAAGTCAGAAAGAGAAAAACAAATATCGTATGGTGCCACATGTATATGGAATCAAAAAAAAAAAGTGGTCATGAAGAACCTAGGAGCAAGATGGGAATAAAGACACAGCCCTACTAGAGGATGGACTTGAGGACACGGGGCGGGGGAAGTGTTGGTTGGGACAAAGTGAGAGAGTGGTAGTGTGTATATGGACTTATATACACTACCAAATATGAAGTAGATAGCTAGTGGGAAGCAGTCTCATAGCACAGGGAGATTAGCTCAGTGCTTTGTCACCAGCTAGAACGGTGGGATAGAGAGGGTGGGAGGGATGGAGATGCAAGAGGGAAGAGATACGGGGATATTTGTATATGTATAACTGATTCACTTTTTTATAAAGCAGAAACTAACACACCATTGTAAAGCAATTATACTCCAATAAAAATGTTAAAAAAAAAAGAGAGAGAGTCAGTGGGGAAATCAGGTAAAGATAACTCAGATGAAGTTATTGTAAGAAAAGTATGTAATGTAAATAAAATAAGCTATTTTATTTTAAAAAGAAATGATATATTTCAGAAACCTCTGGGTTTAACAATTATCCTATGGTGACATTTTCTAATGAGGTTAACTCAATGTAATTATAGGAAATACTTTTTAGGAAATATTTGTTCAATGCTCACTATGTGCAACGTGCCTTTTTTAATGCCTATAATATTGCATGGTACACAGCAGGTACTTAATAAGAATGTGTGGAATATATAATGAATGAATATGCTAAAATTGTTGATACAGAGAAAACTTAAGTCAAATAGCTAAGGAAAGTATCTCTGCATCAATACACTGATTGATAAAAGTCATTCAAGAAGTGTTTATTGAGCTCTACCATTTGTCTTATAAGTGCAGAGAGTGTGTGGTGAACAAGATGGATTCCTTGCTCTCATAAAGTTTAAGTGTTTAGTAGGAGGAAACAGACAAAGAACTAATATAACTTTTTAAATGATAAGTGCCATTACTATAAACAACTTTAAGTTAATATTAGGAGATTGGGTTAGATAGTGAATGGTGCTATGACCTGCATATTTGTATCTCCCCAAAATTCATATCTTGAAATCCTAATGCCCTGAAAAGTTGGTATTAAGAGTTGGGGATTTGGGGAGGTGATTAAGTCCTGAGGGTAGAGTCCTTATGAATGAGATAACTGGTTTTTAAAAGAGACTCCAGAGAGTTCCTGAGCCCCTTCTGCCCTGTGAGGACAAAATAAGAACTCTGTGACCTGGTAGAGGGCCTTCACCCCATTATATTGGCACCCTGACTTTCAGCCTCCAAAACTGTGAGCGCTAAATTTCTGTCATTTTATAAAATACCCAATCTGTGGTATTTTGTTAGAATACCCTGAATGAACTAAGACAATTTGGTAGGGATATTAAATAGGCAGTGTCAGAGAAGGCCTAACTGAAAAGATGACATTCGGTGAATAGAAAATTCAAGAAAAAAAAAAAAGGAATAAAATAGAATTTGCCTTTTGGTAGCTGAGAGGGTAGTTTTGGTTAAAGTATCTCAGATGATTCTAGATATTCGAAGAAATAATAAACCTATGGGAGATTAAAGGGAAAGTTTGGGAGTGATAGATATCCATAAAAGTATATTAGGAGCAAATACGAGAAATAATCACTTTTTTTGAAATGCAACTTTTTGACTCTTACCTTATGTGGTCTAGAGAAATAAGATTTAAATGTGAGCATTCAGAATTTTATGTCTTCGGACTTCCGGGAAGATGGCGGAAGAGTAAGACGCGGAGATCACCTTCCTCTCCACAGATACACCAGAAATACATCTACGCGTGGAACAACTCCTCCGGAGCACCTACTGAACGCTGGCAGAAGACCTCAGACCTCCCAAACGTACCTGGTTAGGGCAAAAGAAAAAACTAAACAGAGACAAAAGGATAGGGACGGGTCCTGCACCAGCGGGAGAGAGCTGTGAAGGAGGAAAAGTGTCCACACACTAGGAAGCCCCTTCGCGGGTGGAGACTTCAGGAGGCGGAGTGGGGGAGCTTGGGAGCCGCGGAGGAGAGCACAGCAACAGGGGTGCGGAGGGCAAAGCGGACAGATTCCAGCGCAGAGGATCGGGGCCGACCGGCACTCACCAGCCGAGAGGCTTGTCTGCTCGCCCGCCGGGGCGGGTGGGGCTGGGAGCTGAGGCTCCGGCTTTTGTCGGAGTGCCGGGACAGGACTGAAGTTGGCGGCGTGAACACAGCCTGCAGGGCGTTGGTGCGCCGCGGCTGGCCTGGAGAGAGTCCGGGGAGGGGTCTGGACCTGCCGAAGAGGCAAGAGACTTTTACGTCCCTCTTTGTTTCCTGGTGCACTAGGAGAGGGGATTAAGAACGCTGCTTGAGAGAGCTCCAGGGACGGGCGCGAGCCGCGGCTAAGAGTGCGGAGCCCAGAGACGGACATGGGACGCTAAGGCCGCTGCTGCCGCAGCCAGGAGGCCTGTGTGCGAACACAGGTCACTAGCCACACGCCCTTCCGGGGAGCCTGTGCAGCCCGCCACTGCCAGGGTCCCGGGATCCGGGGACGGCTCCCCCGGGAGAGCGCTCGGCTCGCCTCAGGCTGCAGCGTCACGCCGGCCTCTGCCGCTGCAGGCCCGCCCCGCACTCCGTGACCCTCCCTACCCCCCGGCCTGGGTGAGCCAGAGCCTCCGAATCAGCGGCTCCTTTAACCCCGTCCTGTCTGAGCAAAGAACAGACGCCCTCTGGCGACCCACACGCACAGGCGGGGCCAAATCTAAAGCTGAGCCCCTGGGAACTGTGAGAACAAAGAAGAGAAAGGGAAATCTCTCCCAGCAGCCTCAGAAGCAGCGGATTAAAGCTCCACAATCAACTTGATATACCCTGCATCTGTGGAATACTTGAATAGACAACGAATCATCCCAAATTAAGGAGCCCTGTGGCTGAAAGGCTCTTGGTGCTGCAGCCAGGAGTCAGTGCTGTGCCTCTGAGGTGGGAGAGCCAACTTCAGGACACTGGTCCACAAGAGGCCTCCCAGCTGCACATAATATCAAAAGCAAAAATCTCGGAGAGATCTCCATCTCAACACCAGCACCCAGCTTCACTCAACGACCAGCAAGCTACAGTGCTGGACATCCTATGCCAAACAACTAGCAAGACAGGAACACAACCCCACCCATTAGCAGAGAGGCTGCCCAAAATCATAATAAGTCTACAGACACCCCAAAACACACCACCAGACGTGGACCTGCCCACCAGAAAGACAAGATCCAGCTTCATCCACCAGAACACAGGCACTAGTACCCTCCACCAGGAAGCCTACACAACCCACTGAACCAACCTTAGCCACTGGGGACAGACACAAAAAACAACAGGAACTACGAACCTTCAGCCTGCAAAAAAGGAGACCCCAAACACAGTAAGATAAGCAAAATGAAAAGACAGAAAAACACACAGCAGATGAAGGAGCAAGATAAAAACCCACCAGACCTAACAAATGAAGAGGAAATAGGCAGTCTACCTGAAAAAGAATTCAGAATAATGATAGTAAGGTTGATCCAAAATCTTGGAGATAGAATGGACAATAGAATGGACAAATTGCAAGAATCAGTTAACAAGGACCTAGAAGAACTAAAGATGAAACAAGCAACGATGAACAACACAATAAATGAAATTAAAAGTACTCTAGATGGGATCAATAGCAGAATAACTGAGGCAGAAGAACGGATAAGTGACCTGGAAGATAAAATAGTGGAAATAACTACTGCAGAGCAGAATAAAGAAAAAAGAATGAAAAGAACTGAGGACAGTCTCAGAGACCTCTGGGACAACATTAAACGCACCAACATTCGAATTATAGGGGTTCCAGAAGAAGAAGAGAAAAAGAAAGGGACTGAGAAAATATTTGAAGAGATTATAGTTGAAAACTTCCCTAATATGGGAAAGGAAATAGTTAATCAAGTCCAGGAAGCACAGAGAGTCCCATACAGGAAAAATCCAAGGAGAAATACGCCAAGACACATATTAATCAAACTGTCAAAAATTAAATACAAAGAAAACATATTAAAAGCAGCAAGGGAAAAACAACAAATAACACACAAGAGAATCCCCATAAGGTTAACAGCTGATCTTTCAGCAGAAACTCTGCAAGCCAGAAGGGAGTGGCAGGACATATTGAAAGTGATGAAGGAGAAAAACCTGCAACCAAGATTACTCTACCCAGCAAGGATCTCATTCAGATTTGATGGAGAAATTAAAACCTTTACAGACAAGCAAAAGCTGAGAGAGTTCAGCACCACCAAACCAGCTCTACAACAACTGCTAAAGGAACTTCTCTAGGCAAGAAACACAAAAGAAGGAAAGGACCTACAATAACGAACCCAAAACAATTAAGAAAATGGGAATAGGAACACACATATCGATAATTACCTTAAACGTAAATGGACTAAATGCTCCCACCAAAAGACACAGATTGGCTGAATGGATACAAAAACAAGACCCATATATTTGCTGTCTACAAGAGACCCACTTCAGACCTAGAGACACATACAGACTGAAAGTAAGGGGATGGAAAAAGGTATTTCATGCAAATGGAAACCAAAAGAAAGCTGGAGTAGCAATTCTCATATCAGACAAAATAGACTTTAAAACAAAGATGATTAGAAGAGACAAAGAAGGACACTACATAATGATCAAGGGATTGATCCAAGAGGAAGATATAACAATTGTAAATATTTATGCACCCAACATAGGTGCACCTCAATACATAAGGCAAATACTGACAACCATAAAAGGGGAAATCGACAGTAACACATTCATAGTAGGGGACTTTAACACCCCACTTTCACCAATGGACAGATCATCCAAAATGAAAATAAATAAGGAAACACAAGCTTTAAATGATACATTAAACGAGATGGAGTTAATTGATATTTATAGGACATTCCATCCAAAAACAACAGAATACACATTTTTCTCAAGTGCTCATGGAACATTCTCCAGGATAGATCATATCTTGGGCCACAAATCAAGCCTTGGTAAATTTAAGAAAATTGAAATTGTATCAAGTATCTTTTCTGACCACAACGCCATGAGACTAGATATCAATTACAGGAAAAGATCTGTAAAAAATACAAACACATGGAGGCTAAACAATACACTACTTAATAATGAAGTGATCACTGAAGAAATCAAAGAGGAAATCAAAAAATACCTAGAAACAAATGACAATGGAGACACAACGACCCAAAACCTGTGGGATGCAGCAAAAGCAGTTCTAAGGGGGAAGTTTATAGCAATACAAGCCCACCTTAAGAAGCAGGAAACATCTCGAATAAACAACCTAACCTTGCACCTCAAGCAATTGGAGAAAGAAGAACAAAAAAACCTCAAAGCTAGCAGAAGGAAAGAAATCATAAAAATCAGATCAGAAATAAATGAAAAAGAAATGAAGGAAACAATAGCAAAGATCAATAAAACTAAAAGCTGGTTCTTTGAGAAGATAAACAAAATAGATAAACCACTAGCCAGACTCATCAAGAAAAAAAGGGAGAAGACTCAAATCAATAGAATTAGAAATGAAAAAGGAGAGGTAACAACTGACACTGCAGAAATAAAAGAGATCATGAGAGATTACTACAAGCAACTCTATGCCAATAAAATGGACAATCTGGAAGAAATGGACAAATTCTTAGAAATGCACAACCTGCCAAGACTGAACCAGGAAGAAATAGAAAATATGAACAGACCAATCACAAGCACTGAAATTGAAACTGTGATTAAAAATCTTCCAACAAAGAAAAGCCCAGGACCAGATGGCTTCACAGGCGAATTCTATCAAACATTTAGAGAAGAGCTAACACCTATCCTTCTGAAACTCTTCCAAAATATAGCAGAGGGAGGAAAACTCCCAAACTCCTTCTACGAGGCCACCATCACCTTGATACCAAAACCAGACAAGGATGTCACAAAGAAAGAAAACTACAGGCCAATATCACTGATGAACATAGATGCAAAAATCCTCAACAAAATACTAGCAAACAGAATCCAACAGCACATTAAAAGGATCATACACCATGATCAAGTGGGGTTTATTCCAGGAATGCAAGGATTCTTCAATATACGCAAATCTATCAATGTGATAAACCATATTAACAAACTGAAGGAGAAAAACCATATGATCATCTCAATAGATGCAGAGAAAGCTTTTGACAAAATTCAACACCCATTTATGATAAAAACCCTGCAGAAAGTAGGCATAGAGGGAACTTTCCTCAACATAATAAAGGCCATATATGACAAGCCCACAGCAAACATCATCCTCAATGGTGAAAAACTGAAAGCATTTCCACTAAGATCAGGAACAAGACAAGGTTGCCCACTCTCACCACTCTTATTCAACATAGTTTTGGAAGTTTTGGCCACAGCAATCAGAGAAGAAAAGGAAATAAAAGGAATCCAAATCGGAAAAGAAGAAGTAAAGCTGTCACTGTTTGCAGATGACATGATCCTATACATAGAGAACCCTAAAGATGCTACCAGAAAACTACTAGAGCTAATCAATGAATTTGGTAAAGTGGCAGGATACAAAATTAATGCACAGAAATCTCTGGCATTCCTATATACTAATGATGAAAAATCTGAAAGTGAAATCAAGAAAACACTCCCATTTACCATTGCAACAAAAAGAATAAAATATCTAGGAATAAACCTACCTAAGGAGACAAAAGATCTGTATAGAGAAAATTATAAGACACTGATGAAAGAAATTAAAGATGATACAAATAGATGGAGAGATATACCATGTTCTTGGATTGGAAGAATCAACATTGTGAAAATGACTCTACTACCCAAAGCAATCTATAGATTCAATGCAATCCCTATCAAACTACCACTGGCATTTTTCACAGAACTAGAACAAAAAATTTCACAATTTGTATGGAAACACAAAAGACCCCGAATAGCCAAAGCAATCTTGAGAACGAAAGAAGGAACTGGAGGAATCAGGCTCCCAGACTTCAGACTATACTACAAAGCTACAGTTATCAAGACGGTATGGTACTGGCACAAAAACAGAAAGATAGATCAATGGAACAGGATAGAAAGCCCAGAGATAAACCCACGCACATATGGTCACCTTATCTTTGACAAAGGAGGCAGAAATGTACAGTGGAGAAAGGATAGCCTATTCAATAAGTGGTGCTGGGAAAACTGGACAGCTACATGTAAAAGTATGAGATTAGATCACTCCCTAACACCATACACAAAAATAAGCTCAAAATGGATTAAAGACCTAAATGTAAGGCCAGAAACTATCAAACTCTTAGAGGAAAACATAGGCAGAACACTCTATGACATAAATCACAGCAAGGTCCTTTTTGACCCACCTCCTAGAGAAATGGAAATAAAAACAAAAGTAAACAAATGGGACCTAATGAAACTTAAAAGCTTTTGCACAGCAAAGGAAACCATAAAGAAGACCAAAAGACAACCCTCAGAATGGGAGAAAATATTTGCAAATGAAGCAATGGACAAAGGATTAATCTCCAGAATTTATAAGCAGCTCATGCAGCTTAATAACAAAAAAAAAAAAAACAACCCAATCCAAAAATGGGCAGAAGACCTAAATAGACATTTCTCCAAAGAAGATATACAGAGTGCCAACAAACACATGAAAGAATGCTCAACATCACTAATCATTAGAGAAATGCAAATCAAAACTACAATGAGATATCATCTCACACCAGTCAGAATGGTCATCATCAAAAAGTCTAGAAACAATAAATGCTGGAGAGGGTGTGGAGAAAAGGGAACCCTCTTACACTGTTGGTGGGAATGTAAATTGATACAGCCACTGTGGAGAACAGTATGGAGGTTCCTTAAAAAGCTACAAATAGAACTACCATATGACCCAGCAATCCCACTACTGGGCATATACCCTGAGAAAACCATAATTCAAAAAGAGTCATGTACCAAAATGTTCATTGCAGCTCTATTTACAATAGCCCAGAGATGGAAACAACCTAAGTGTCCATCATTGGATGAATGGATAAAGAAGATGTGGCACATATATACAATGGAATATTACTCAGCCATAAAAAGAGACGAAATTGAGCTATTTGTAATGAGGTGGATAGACCTAGAGTCTGTCATACAGAGTGAAGTAAGTCAGAAAGAGAGAGACAAATACCGTATGCTAACACATATATATGGAATTTAAAAAAAAATGTCATGAAAAACCTAGGGGTGAAACAGGAATAAAGACACAGACTTACTAGAGAATGGACTTGAGGCTATGGGGAGGGGGAAGGGTAAACGGTGACAAAGCGATAAAGAGGCATGGACATATATACACTACCAAAAGTAAGGTAGCTAGCTAGTGGGAAGCAGCCGCATAGCACAGGGAGATCAGCTCGGTGCTTTGTGACCGCCTGGAGGGGTGGGATAGGGAGGGTGGGAGGGAGGGAGACGCAAGCGGGAAGAGATATGGGAATATATGTATATATATAACTGATTCATTTTGTTGTGAAGCTGAAACTAACATACCATTGTAAAGCAATTATACTCCAATAAAGATGTTAAAAAAAAAAGAATTTTATGTCAATTTATATTATATTTAACAAATAGCTTGGCAATTGTTAAATTAATATTAAATATGAATTATTGTTATTAAATATTGTCCTCACCTGCAATCTGTAATGATGAACACTTCCTGCTAAAATAATGAGGAGGGAAAATAGATATTATATTATTCTTATTTTATTTCCCAAGGGACTCTTTAGGACAAAGAGAAGAAATGAGAAGGAAAAGGCAAAGTGAAGTACAGATGAAATGATCAATCATTTGATAGGAACAGAAACTGGAGAGGAAATCTGGGGATCAACTAGGAGTTAAGTTGAGTAAGGAGTGTGAGAAGGGGCTGTTCAGGAGTTGTGGAGAGAAGTGCATTGTGAACCCTTCAATGAGGAGAACATCAGAAGAGTCACTGCAGCCAGAGGCCACTGATCAATCTGTCACTCTCAGTACTGGTGATCATTTTTGATTTGAGAGGTAAATTCGCACAGGCAGCTTTGTAGGATCTTTTTGAAACACAAGCATCAAGTCTCCTTAGTAAGATCTCTGAAATTCTTGTTCAGAGACAGTTCAGGGGCCAGTATCTGATACTAATTATCAGCACACATAAAAAGCAAATTTTACTGAGTATATGGAATGTTAAAAGTATCACTCCTCCCTCAGTGAACTACGGTGACAAGTTCCTGCCCAAGGGGAATCAGAGTTCTTACAGCCCAGGCAGAGCTGTTTGCCAAGCTGTTTGGAGGTAGCTTGTACAACAAAACATCTATCTGCCCTTTAACTGATTTAAGGCTGTGTGAGCATTCTATTTACCTAATATATGAGAAAAATGTGTAAAGGAAAACCTGTGTAAATTGAATTGGCGTTCAAACCAAGATGTAGTTGTCAGTTATAATAAGACTGTGAGTGCTATGTGACCTTAGCTTGCAGCAATGAGCAGATTTAATAGTGATTCTGGAAGGAGGCAAAAAACAAATTATTATCTTTCACAAGTAACAGCTCATAATATTAACGCAGACCAAGAGTAGCATAGGGAAAAGGTGCATTTTAACAAATATTGCAGTAAAATAATCTTTGTACGCAGAGATGTTGATTGACCACTAAGTAGCAAGCATGTTATATAGTTCATTGTCTTATTTCACCAAATATGGAAACAGAAAATGTGGCATTATATTTGTTCAAAAAAAGGAAAATAAAGGAGAAAATGCACCATTTAGAAAGAAATTGCTGGCAATCTGAAGTTTATCTTTTTTTTCTCATATTTTTTGTCTAAATGCCCCAAAAGAGATCTTGCTAATCTTTCCAGCTCTTGGATAAATTGTCATTAGTTCCAATCCAAATATCAAATGAAGGACACAAAATTCTAGTCAGCAAGCCTACTGAGAAATTTAATGTAGTGTTGACAGAGCTGAGAGTAGGTTGTCAAACTGAGCAAGAGAGAGAGAACTTCATTAGCTTCTATGGAAATGTGATTTCAGTACAAAAAAGTCCCTGATTTAAATCATGGTGACCAGACACATCAAAAAGTTCTCCTTCATGGAAAAGAAGAAGGTTGATTAAACAATTTTAAATAACAGTTTATTTTTTACTTGAAATTTGGACATTTGGCCAGTAGATTTAAAAAAAAAGAAGTACATTCCTTATTGAGTTTTAAAATTAAAATTACTAAAGGCTAAAATGTACATATTCAACAATAAAATTCAACATGAATAAGCTTCTTCTGTTTAAAAACTATGATCAATTGACTTGGTGGATGATATGAAAATTTAGGGATTGTATTGTTCAGAATGATTCACTATTTCACAGGTGATAAAACAAAAAATATGAGGTAGCATCAAATTTTATAAGTAATTTTGCTATTTTG
The DNA here is from genome assembly GCF_949774975.1 of Lagenorhynchus albirostris. Classification (NCBI taxonomy): domain Eukaryota; kingdom Metazoa; phylum Chordata; class Mammalia; order Artiodactyla; family Delphinidae; genus Lagenorhynchus; species Lagenorhynchus albirostris. The sequence continues at coordinate 30,524,082 of NC_083112.1, forward strand.
AAAGTTATTTTTTACAAAATATTTCTCCAATAATTATGGTATGCTTAGATAAAATTAGTTATATGATGTGGCCACACGTGTAGAAAATTCAAGGAAGGATTAGGATATGTTACAATACTGTAAAAATTATCACCTTTCATTAAATTTATCACATTGAAGTACACTACCTGAATTGTTTGCAAGTAGATAAATCTATTTCACATAACTCTTTCAAAGACCTTATTTTTCCTTTGGGGAATTAAGGAGTCTACATAAGAGGTAAAATTGAAAGAATTAATAAGCAACACCAGAAAGATAAAACCATACTTATGTCCTACTTAGTATCTGAGTAAGTGAACAATTCTTATTCTCTAAAAATACAATGCTATATTTTACAGTTTAGATATTAGAACTTATTTCAAATTGTAGAAATTCCAATTTTGTTATGAAACAAAAATATTAAAAGTTAATTGTATGAATGAAAGCAAATGTTTTAAAAACCAAATATATGCTTTTGGAGGAATTTTCAGCATAGTCTACACAGAATGATATTGTTTTTAATATCAGTTCAATAAAATCTATACTTCAAAAAGTGATTGATTCAAGAGTGTTAAATTTATATTTAAAATTGGAGTGCTTATCTGAGAAATTTTTCATAGAATATGTGTTTGAATGTCTTAAAAAGCTTTGATTGAGGAATACTGGGAGGGAGGGAGTTTCCCTGATAGGTGTTACACATCTGTCTCAGACATTAGGCTTTCTCTTTATTATTTCAGAGTATGTTTCTGGAAAATTCTTTGACACTGTGTTGGTAATTTCAGCTTTCTTCAGAGATTTGATGATATGCCTACTAGTTGTCTTTCCATTCACAGTCCTGACATAATTTTTCTTGTCACCATTAATTGAATGTGGTCTAGTAACAATTTATAGGTATTATTACATAGGCAATAATGTCACCATTGACTGCAACAGTAAAAAAAATGTAAATATAAGATAGGGTCACTACTTTGGGCTTCATTATTACTGAAGACTTCAAACCACTGGAAATAGCACTTCAGTACATTAGTAACAGACTTCTACTATGGAGTAATTTGAATTCAAAAAAAATATTTCCTAAAAAATAATGACATTTCTTGGAACATTATTTTTCAAATCGAATTTGTTTACTTCTCTTTTTTATTTCCATTTTACATTGTCTTAGGTGAAAACACATCTTTATTTCTCTCAAAGAAATTTTATCTTTAAAAGCTGACACCATCCCATCCTTGACCCCAGGCTTGATTATTAGGATATTCTGCTAGCAAGAACAAGACAGTTAAAACCAAACAGAATGTACTGCTTTTCCCTGACTCTATACTTTCTTGATACAGATTTTTTCCACTATCTTAAAGTAGAGTGTTTCTATGAAACCTTTTGTAAGACAAATGGCATAAAGAAGCAATTGCCATAGGACACATCTTGCTAACAGATGCACAAAGTAAATCCAGATCAAGCACAGAAGCTCACAGAAGCACAGGCGTTCAAAGAGATCTTGATGCTGAGATACTGAGTGTAGTTCGCAGGGAAGGAGCTTGGTGGTACCCCTCTCGCTGCTCATGGTGCACTGCCTCTATAACTGCTCCCTGAAAAACAAATGCTGAAAGCCATCTTCACTGTTCAACTTTTTTCATAAAAGCAAAAATCCTCTTTTGCTTCATTTCAGTTATCTAAAACAGGTACAAATATAGAACCTTGGTAAAACAGCAAAGTGGTATAAAGCAAACTTTCTAAAAGCCAGGTATACCTGTACTCTAGAGCTGCTTGGGTTTGCTGAGTGGTCATATCAAGAAACTTTATAATTTAATGGTAGATAGATAAGTATACTTCCAAACAGAATGAGAGTGCAGTTTTTATTCCCTATTCATAATAGAATTGACTCACATTATTCTAAATTTTCAATTTAGAAAATACTTTTTCTCACTTGATTCATACCAGTGTTATCAATCTACCTCACTCTAACTTCAGGTAATATGCCAAGGGAAAAATCAAATATACGGTGATGAATCCATATTAGGGATAAAGTTGTTTGTGAAAAAAACTTGAGACAAAATTATCACTTTCTTCCTGAGTTCCTTTCTTTTATTCTCTTTTAATGCATCTGGTCTTGCATTTTGATTTCTGCCTTATGGTAATTCTCTGTATTGGACAGTTACTTGGAACAAGAGTGAGCATTAAAAAACAAGATTCATGGTATTGTTTGTGAAGATGTACCTTTTGATCTGAACTAAATTGAGAAGAGTAGGGAATAAAGGAGTCTGAATTTATGTATTAGCTAACCGGAGAGATATTGGGTGTTCCCTGTAGAACTCAAGCCAGGATTCAGGGCACATTTGACTGAAGTACTCTTGTGATAATCTCTCAGGAAGGAGAGCAAATTAGTTGGCAGCTGCATGGGCAGTTGAAGGCAAGGAAAGTAAAAGTGCTGGCAAAGCCCAGAGGATATGAATTCAGCATATGAGAAATCTAATATCTTCATATTTGGCAGTACAGACCCCAAATCTGGATATTATTATCACTTTCACTTTAGAGGGGGAAAGTAGTATAGATATAATAACAGGAATTAGGGTATGAATGAATATGGGACTTAAACTCAAACTTCTTTCCTATACAATGAGTTCAAGAAGGAGGAATGAAACAGTTTTACACATACACACACACACAAACACACACACACACACAAAATGAGAAGAGAGGTATTCTATAATGTTGAAAAATATTGATATGTTTTAAAAATAAATAGATCAAATAGCAGTATGTTTTACTGTCTTATGAATATTTCAATGTAAAAATAAATTAGCTAAGGGAAGAGTGTAGTGACGGTTTTGATTTCAGTAGACATGGGTTTTGTTTTCAGTGCCTCCACAGAGATGGGCTAAATATTATAACTAATATGTATAATTTGTAAAACAATACAACCTTATTATCTCATTACAGAATATTTATCAAACCTTAGCTAATCACCATATAATGTGAATCCAAATGATAATTTTATAATAATCTTATAATAGAAGGTAATAATATTTATTATTGAAGGTAAAGTGGTTCCCCATTCTTCATTCTTTTACATCTTTCTCATATATATTAAAAATAACAAATATTTCCCCCATATGCCTTCTTATCTTCTTAACTGAATCCAAGCCATACTCGTATTTAGTTTGAAATGTTTTATATTTTACTGTAGGTTCAGGGCAATTTCAAGTGAACCAACTACGAGAATATTCAATAGAATATTCCATGGGACTTCCCAGGCGGCACAGTGGTTAAGAATCTGCCTGTCAATGCAGGGGACAGGTGTTCCAGCCCTGGTCTGGAAGATCCCACACGCTGCGGAGCAACAAAATTTGTGCACCACAGCTACTGAAGCCCACACGCCTACAGCCCCTGCTCCACAATAAGATAAGCCACCACAATGAAAAGCCCGTGCACCGCAACGAAGAGTAACCCCCGCTCGCCACAACTAGAGAAAGCCCGCACACAGCAGCGAAGACCCAACGCAGCCAAAAATAAATAAATTAATTTAAAAAAATCCTATTATCTATTGAGATTATTTTTATAGGGATTCTAAGCATTACACTCTGAAATAGAATTTCACATTTCTACATAACACCACCACTCACACAGAACCCAAATAAATACAAACCACGTTTTTAGTAAACAAAATTACTTGATGTCCAGGAGTAAACCTAATCTTTAAGAGTAGAAGCTAGTGAAAATGCCACTCTCAACTCTAACAAAAGGCCTGTACAAATTTCATAAAATGCCTGGTTTATCTATATGGTTTATACATATATAATCATTGGGATATGTAGCCCAAGTATCTTCTCTACAGAAAATGGAAGGTCCTTGGGAAATTATTATAAAGGAATTTGTCATTCAATTGTTGCTTTATTCTAATTCATTTTGTTCTTTAAGATATTATTGTCACTCCCTGTGATGAGATTTTCTAGAGATAATAAGTTTAAAAGTATTGATATCATATGCATAAATTTTCAAAATTAGAATAGTAACCTAGTTTCTAAAATGGACTAAGATTTTGAGTATAGCCATCCAGATATTAGGATTTACAGTTTATCTTTAAGTGCTCTCTCCCAAATATTTGATATAGTTACATGAATCCTGGATTTTGTGGCAGGTGGTTTTGTGTTTAAGACTTTGTTTTCCCATATACTCTCTTTGTGAACGTAAAAATATGAGGGCATCTTGTAGAATAACCAGCTCCACACCCACATTCACCAAATGGTGTTAAAATATTGCTGCCCTTGATAGCTTATAGGCTTTTTTCTTTTTCTTTTCTTTTTTTTTTTTTTTTTTGCGATACGCGGGCCTCTCACTGTTGTGGCCTCTCCCATTGCGGAGCACAGGCTCCGGATGCGCAGGCTCAGTGGCCATGGCTCACGAGCCCAGCCGCTCCGCGGCATGTGGGATCTTCCCGGACCGGGGCACGAACCCGTGTCCCCTGCGTCGGCAGGTGGACTCTCAACCACTGAGCCACCAGGGAAGCCTAGGCTTATTTTTTAAATCAAGTGAAATGACATATATGAAAGCACTTGGTAAATGATAAAGTACTAAGCAGTGCAGTATATACTTTTTGTTATAACATTCTTTAATTTAAAGTGCATAGATTTTTCATTGTAAAAAAGATGATTTTAGCATGAATATATAAAAATTAGAGGTTTTTAAAATCAAATCCAAGCAATTAAAATTTCAAAAATGATCCCTAGGAAACATAGATGATGTGCTTCTAGCATGACAATCTCCATGACAAGTAAAACAGCAAGTCATTGTGTAAAATTGCAGACTATCTGCTTTTGCAGTAATCCTCATTAAGGCTTCAAAGAAAAATGATAATGTCAAGGTCTTGGGTGGCTCTAGGACATTGACTGCCATCCAAACCATTCTTGCAAATATTAGTAAACTAAGGACAGCAGACTGCTGCAAGCTATTTTTCAGCCAGAAGGATTAGATTTGTCTCCTAGATGGGTCTGACGTGTTATAGATTTCCAGTGGGTTGAGGTTTTCCCAGTTACAGGGTGACATTCGATGAGTTACTACTTTCTGAGGGTCAAGAATGGCTCCTAATGGGGGACTGAAATTCAATATTTTGCATATGAGTGCAATAAGAATTCCTCCATAAGAAATTCTTTGTTGAAGTCCCTCCATTTAACTGCTTAATACATGGGACCACTGCTGCTTCAAGATTCCTGTAATAACAGTTGATGACATTTTGGTAGTGGTTGCTATGTGCCAAGCCCTGGTCTAAGCATGTTACTCATGTTAACGTTTCTAATTCTCATAGCAACCATATGAAGTAACTATCATTATCATGTAAATAACAAGTGAGGAGACTGAGACACAGAAACATTAATTAATTTGTCCAAGTTCTCACAGGTAGCAAGTGATGGAGCAGGGAATCAAACCCAAGCCGGTTGTCTAATTCTGGAAACTGATCCCAAGACTTCTAACCCATACTGCTGTACCAAGCCTATAAGTTTTAAACAGCAACAAAAAAGGGAATAGTACAACTTAAAAATTCCACTTTAATATGTGTTTTATTTTCCACCTTTTTTTCTGAAATGACAGGAAGAAGAATCATATTAAATACTCTCCACACATACATAGTTGTCCATTTTCAAATACATATAATCTAGAAAAACTGGACCATATCCTATTCTTCCACATAGAACAAAAGATGGGTATGTACAGGGTGAGGCTCTAGAGAATCTTTTTCTTTTATAATCATGGGGAAAGGATCTGAGCTTATTTCCTTTTCCCATCCTCTATCCTTCATACTCTATGAAAGAAAATGAGAAGAAATATTTATAATTAAGTAAAACTGGTAAGATACACTGACCAGTTCAATTCAGCTTTAACAGTAAATTTTACTTGTTTCTCTAAAGATATCAACATTATCTATTTAAATAACACAAAAGTACATCTGTTATTTAGCTTTGTGTGAGCTTTTCCCTATCACTGAGATTTAGGGAATACCACTTAAGGGAAGAAAAGCAATTTTAAGGTTATCATATAAGTGACAAAGACTTTGATCTGACAAGATATGCTCAAGAGACCAAAGACAGCTGTAGAATTCCTTTTGGATCTCTCACCCATAATTCCACGAAGCTTGGTATAATTAACACACTTCATGGGATTTAAGTAACATTTGTTGCTTCTCTATCAGAATGCAAATTTGAGAGTGATATGGATCTGCACAGGAGACAGGAACAACTGTTCTCGAGGTAATAACTTGCGCACTACTTCCCAACATAGAAAGAGGTGACAGACACAGCATCACTCAGGTTTTATTAGGGAGTTAACATATGTTTTATTGCAGCTACAAGTGCTAAAACCAGATATGTCATAAAATCAACTAAAATTAAATGGTTTATTGTCATTTTGGAATTCTTAGTTTCCATGTTTTTAAAAGCTATATTAAATAATAGGACCTGCTGTTGTCAGATGAGCAACCATGTATGGGTAAATGGGAATACAATCTACCAAACAATGAAAAAAAAGTTCACTGGGTTAGCATCCACTGTTTAGACAGGAAGAAAATTTCTCAACAATAGGAAGTAATTACTGGTTGGAGTGTGTGTGTGTGTGTGTGTGTGTGTGTGTGTGTGTGTGTGTGTACACATTAAACAGTGATACTACAATCAAGCTTTCTAATCCTGGGACTCATTCTCTTCTATAATAGGTGGAGCATTTCATAAAAGAATCATTTAGAGAAATGGTTTATTCCTCTGTCCTATATTTATGTAAAATGAAAGAAACAGGACCCAAACCCTTTACTATATAGAGTTGAGGTAGTCTGATTTATTTTTTTCTAAGTTTGAAATTTGTCTGTAAAAAATCAGTCTAATAGAATGCAGACATAGAAAATGATACAAACAATCCATTATATGGTAGATCTTTTGAAGTGACACTTTAATATGGAAACATATTTCAAGGTTATGTATGTACTACTTCACTTAACAAAAAATTGAATGCAAATGAATAAATGTATAAATGCACTTTCTTATATATGTGTAATGCATTTGTACATGTATATACTTATAATATGTAAAATGAAGAAGGGACTACTGGACATACTATCTAATGTTTCAAGTTTATGTGTGTATATGTATATACATATATATATTATGTATACACATATACATAATATATATTTCTTAGCTGCATTATCTATAATAGTTCCACTGATCAGGTTGCTGTCTCATCTAAGACAAGAATAAAGAAATATATAAATTCAGAAACATGCTATTGTACAATTCAAGCTTTCCTTAATGTGTTCAGCTTTGGCAGGACCCTCATCCAAAAGACTGCTCCTATGATTTTATACGCATAAAACTGTATTGAAGGCTCATTTATCCCATATGTCCCTTATTTTTATTTAACCACAGACAAATTATTTTAAGCTTTCAAGATCATTTTGGGGTACTAGAGCAGTACTTCTTTATATCAATAGTGGATTTCAAAAATACTGAGAAATGTAGTGGCTAAGCTAGCACAAACGGCTTACTGAATAAAATCAAAGTCTCATTATCATACCACATGAAAAGGAGCTATGAGCTCCTAAGTAGAAATGGTGCTTTTAAATTCTAAACTTTACTCTATAGACCATATATCAAAGCTTATTGAAAAGGAGAAATCTACTAGAAAGAATAAGGAATGAAGTCTATATAGAAGTTAAGTTTCTTGTAAGTTGTCAAAGGGAAGTATGCCACTACTGAAGTAAGTGGAGTGGAAAAAGGCAAAGGTAACGCATATAGTTCTACTCAGACTGCAGATGCATGGAGAGAAGTTTCAACTAGAACGTCAATCCATGCACTGCTTCCTTCTTCAAGAATATCTTGCTAAACAATATGATAGGAAAGTCCTGTGAACTTGGTGAACTAAGTGACTTAGTTGATTTATATTTTGCTACAAGCTCCTTAACAGCTCGTAGATTGGAAACAAAATCTGAGATGAGTAGACAAGCCGCAAACATACTTGGACTATCCCTCCAAAGAATTTCAAGGTTCAAATTATTAAATTATAACACAGAAATATTTCATGTGCTTATACAATGTAATTATGTAACTAAACAGAATATTAGAATTTTAGGGTACAAATAGTTTTGTGTTTATTTGATAAATCGTATTCTTTAAGTAAAACTTTTATTGGGAGGTAAATGGTTTTATTTTGGGAGGTAAATGGTCACTTCATCTAATCTTGAATTAGAATTTTTTCAAATGAACTCATTACATTGTCAAATGACAAAAATATTACAATTTAGCAATGAGTTTGGTGTCCTTTAATTTAAGGGGAAATAATCCATGGATTGGGGGAGTATGGTGCCTCACAAACAGAGGAGCAGATTTCCCTAAGGATTTTGGGCAAGAGCAAATTTTATAGAGCATTCGAAGCAGCAGTGCAGAAACAAGGCATGATTGACTAGAAGTTTGAGGATTTCCCGGTAAAGTTAGCAAGTCCTGTTTTCTAGGGAAAGGTGAGTTAGTTAGAGCTGAGTTGGAGGATTGTGATTGGTGTATGTTAGTTCTCCTAGACAGTGAGACATTTCTCCTGAATGCAGGTTGATTTAGGTTTAGATTTGTGGTGTGGGTGGGACCACTGGGGCAGGCTTCATTTTGTGGGTCCCACTATAGGAAGTTCTTTATCAACATATACAAAATATATATAGCAAAATCTGAACTCAGGAATAGTTTTTCTAAGGTAATATGAAATGTATTCCTCCTATCATCTTTTCAGCCAGAATTTGCTTTATATATGTATTCTAGCTATTAATATTAGGTCATTCCATATGAAATCACACAAAGCCAAGTACTTTAGTGATGACAATTCTGATGAATGTATTTTAATTTTTACATATTTACTAAATCACAACTAAATTTTAAGTGTTTATATTTATAACCCTCTGAAAATCATTCCTGAAACACTTACTAGATGTGTTATGATTCACACAGTTTTAAGGTTCCCGGACACTTCCCTCCAGGTCACCAATATTTTTCAGAAGGCTGTGGTTGGTTCTGTGGTACAAAGCCAAGTCTTTCTTCTACAAACTTCATTTTAAAAATCAGAGAAAGAAAAATAATTTGTAACATTTACAAAATAAATTTGTAAATTTATTTGTAACAATCCACATATTACCTTCAGATTTATCTAATAATACATAAGCTAGATCATATTTTCAGACAATATAGCTTTGAGTAGGATTTACTCCTAATTTATCCATTATTTAAATATCAAATGAAATATTTACTATTTTATCTAACATAATATCTGTTCTGCAATATTTTACAAAGAAATTATGTTGTTTATCTCTAGATTAATATGGGTTAGATCTTGGCTCAAGTCTTGAAGTTTCCAATTTACATCAAATCATAACACAAATTTCAGTTACATATGCATATTTAAGAATTTAGCCCTGGGCTTCCCTGATGGTGCAGTGGTTGAGAGTCCGCCTGCCGATGCAGGGGACGCGGGTTCGTTCCCCGGTCCGGGAAGATCCCACATGCCGTGGAGCGGCTGGGCCCGTGAGCTATGGCCGCTGAGCCTGCACGTCCGGAGCCTGTGCTCCGCAACGGGAGAGGCTACAACAGAGAGAGGACCGTGTACCGCGGAAAAAAAAAAAAAAAGAATTTAGCCCAGATGGTCTGAAAAGTTACTAATAGTGCATGCATTGGCCCTTCTAATTTCAATTTTGAGATGTCTTGTGGTTATACTATCTTTATGTCATCTGGCTGAGGAACTCTTTTAAAAAGAGTTACAGGCTGCAGATTAAATTTATGGGATTATGTTGCTATTTTTCTTGATAGATTAAATGTTTGATGTTTATGAGACCTTGTAAATAATTTTGTAAAGTAAATAAAACTCATTGTAACAGGGTCTTATGTTCATCCTAATGTATATTTTTCCCAGAGTTTAGGCATGTCTAGGCAAGTATGGGGATTAGTGGCATGTCTTCCTGCCCTACCCCCAGCCTCATTATTTTTACATATGGGAATAAAGGGGGTCTTGAGAGCTAAATCATTTAGAGAAGACTGCAGGAGCATAAGTGTAATTTAAAAAAATGTCTAACTTGGAAAGAAGTGTTAATTCTCAGGGCATCTCAGTGCCTAGCACTCAGTGTCTGACAATGTTTCAATCTCCTAAAGTCATGAATTAATCTTAAATTGAGAAATCTGGGGAATTCCCTGGCAGTCTGGTAGTTAGGACTCTGAACTTTCACTGCCAAGGGCCCAGGTTCAATCCCTGGTTGGGGATCTAAGATCCCACAAGCTGTGCAGTGCAGCCAAAAAAAAAATTGAGAAGCCTGTAATAAAAGAGCAAGAAAACAATTCTTTGTTTTTACATGCCATTGCACAATCTATGCAACTTTGAGAGAGCAAAATGGTGTTAGTATTTCTGACAATTTCTGCAGCATTGAAGGTTAGTGTTTTCAACATCAGTATCATCAGAAAACAGCACCCAGTATAACTATTAGCTTCTTTGGCAACAATGTCCAACATTGTTGACAAAGATATTAGTAGTCTTCATCAGGACTGATAACTTCGGTGGGTACCAGCTGTTGACTTGCTGCTGTTGACATTGTCATCAATGGATGACAGGAAGAGTGAAGACTGAGAATACTGAGAGTTTTCAAAATTACATAGGATAGACTGTGAGAAAGACATACTTCTGATTTCTACTGTGACTCGGCCTTACCGTTCTACAGCTCCCACTCCTTCCCCCCCATTATTAAACAGTGGTAGAAACAACATACGGAATTGAAAATGTTATTCTTTGCTGCTTTATTTTGATTCAACCTATCTTTCATTGACTCAAATCTAGTTATATGAATATTATTACTCTAAAACATAAATAATATGTATATTATAATTTTTGCTATTATCACAATAAAAATAATTATAAATATTGTGAATGTTTATACAGTACAATTATGCAAATTTTAAGGACGTCTTTCCATAACGGGACATTTCTTCAAATATTCCAAAAATATATCTGATGCATCACAGCCAAAATGGGAAGTCTCAAGATAGGAATAAAGTTAACCAAAAAAGTGCTCCCTGTGTCTCTTGAGAAGTGTACAAATACTCAATAAACATTAATAAGTGAGTACAACCTACAGTCTTACCTAAACAATAAAAATTTTTGTTTTAAAAATATTTATTTATTTTTTCTTGGCCTCGCCATGCTACGCAGCTTGTGGGATCTTAGCTCCTGAACAGAGATCAAACCTGGGCCCTCAGCAATAAAAGTGTGAAGTCCTAACCGCTTGTTTGCCAGGGAGTTCCCCCAAAATACTAATTTAATAGCAAATTCATTTAGTATTTTGTACATATATACATAGTACACATTTAATAATCTTTGTTAAACGTATCCTACTAATGCATATGATATAGATGTTCCTGTCAGAAAAGAGCATAACCCACAATTTTGGTTTTCATTTATTTGTATCAAAATTTTTTTGGACTTCTCTGTAAATTTGAATGGCAAATCTTCTGAGATAACAACATGTAGGAACAGAAACATTGTTCCATGTGGGGAGATGTGACAATTTCTGTAGTTTCCTTTCTTTGTACTCATCCCTCCCAATACGCTTATTTTTTTTTAACATCTTTATTGGAGTATAATTGGTTTACAATGGTGTGTTAGTTTCTGCTTTATAACAAAGTGAATCAGCTATACCTATGCATATATCCCCATAACTCCTACCTCTCTCAAAACTCAATAACTACTGACCAACTGCATTTTAATTACAAGAAAAAATATCTTTGAATTCTACTAAGCACACAATTTATTCAGAAATTATTAATCAGAATTTCAGGACTCAAGACATTTAAATTAATTTATTCTTTAAAGATGAAAACAGATTGCCAATCAGGAAAGGAAAACTTTAAAGGCACTTTCTACAAGAAGCTTAAATAACTCACCAGGCATTGCTGAAGCCTTGGGGTAAGGAGAAAAAAAATCTTTTTGATAAATTAAGTATATGTGACTCAAATACAGCATAATTTTATTCACATTGCATTTTATTACATAAATTTAAAAATTTGGAGATTTGCTGTACCCAGAATGATTGATGAATTATATCTGCTGATTATTCAATCTTGTAGTGATAAAAAACATATGCTCCTCTTTGCTTTGGTTTCTCAATCTTTCATCTAAGTATCTATATGATACCCATGTAGTTGTATTTAATTTTTGAACTGCATAGTCAAAAATCAAATTATATTTCCCTTTAATCTTTCTCCTTGATTCATGATTCCTTCTGAGAAATGGGTTCACCAAAAAGATAATCATAAGATATACTTGTCTAAGTACTTGATAATTTGATAGTGATTTACATTCAATTCCAAAGCACATTAATGAATAATGTCTCTCATTCTTTCTACTCATACAGAATATATTATTATTATAATCCACTACTCATTTTGAGCTCTAGTCTTAGTTATATCACCTTTCTCACTGAAAACATTTTGTTCATAATATATTTCTAGCTGTTTTAGTTTCCCAAATTCAAGTTCCTTTCAAAAATCCCCTAACTATATCTAGTTCAACTGCAGGGACCCTGTATGTTTCTTGATACAGTGTCTTGATTATGTTAAGTGCCTAACAGTGCATACTTTAGAGATATATTAATATAATCCCAAACAGATGGTCCAATGATAAAAATTATATATATTCTCAAGGTGATGTAATAAAAATGATCTCTGTTACAAATGAGTAAAATGAAGGATCACTTATAATAATAACTCTTTAAAGGATATGATCAAGGAACATTTTTTTTAATTACAAACAGAGGCTTTGAAGAACATTAAGGTTTGAATATATTTGCTTCAAGCAAGCGTGCTGTAGATATTACTTATATGTCTTTACTTCCCAGCAAAAGAGAGGAGACTACACTCTTTACCCTGAAGAACATTTTACAAGCCACAACAATCTTGAAGGCAACGCTTTTTTTAACTATTCAATAATTATTTGTTTGAACCGCTTTAAAAATATTGTTACTTATTAGAGAATTTGCATAATTTTCCACTCAAATTTGCATACAACATACATGTCTAAGCATGAAAATCTTTATCTTAAATCAAGCAAAGCTACAAACTAGGTAAAAATCAACAACATAATATATTTTTAAATGGTCAATTTAACTTTATCAAAATTAACAATTTCTGTTCTACAAAAGACACTGTTGAAAGAATGAAAGACAAGCCATAGACTTGAGAAAATATTTCCAATACATATATGTTAAATAAGTTGTATCTAGAATAAAAAATAGCTTTTGAAACTCAATAATAATAAAACATCAACCCAACTTTAAAAACAGTCAAAGATTTGAATAAACCCTTCATCAAAGAAAATACACAGAAGGCTAAGAAACACATGAAAAGATGGCATCTTTAGTAAGTAGGGAAAATGTAAATTAAAACTATGATGAGATGCTATTATATACGTATGGATTGGCTAAAATTTTAAAAAGATTTATTATGCCAAGTTCTTTCAAGATCAGAGGAACCATAACTCTCATCCATTGCTCATGGGATTACAATATGTTAAGGTCACTTTGAAAAATATTTTTGCAGTTGCTTGCAAAGTTAAACATATGCTTATTAAATGACCCAGCAATCTCTATCTAATAGCAATGAAGATTTGTGGTTTTGCAAAAAAAACTGTACACAACTGTTTGCAGCAGCTGTTTAATAATCTTCCCACTGAAGACAAATTAACTGACATTCAGTGGTGAATAGATGAACAAGCTCTGGCCCATACAATGAAATACTACTCAGCACTAAAAAAGGAGTAAACTAGTGACACGCAACAGGCAAATCTCAAATGTGTTATGCTTAGTAAAAAGCCAAATTCAAAGAGCAGAATCATGTGCTATATGATTCCTTTTATATCCACTTCTGGACAAGGTATGGTACAGGGACAGAAAAAAATCTGCAAACAGATGTTTATAGCAGCTTTATTTATAATTACCAAAACTTGGAAGCAACTACAATGTCCTTCAGTAGGTGAATGGAGAAATAAACTGTGGTACACCCAGACAATGGAATATTATTCAGCACTAAAAATAAATGAGCTATCAAGCCAATGAAGGACATGGAGGAATCTTAAATGTATTTTATGAGTGACAGAAGCCAATCTGAAAAGACTACATGGTGTAAGATTCCAACTATATAATATTCTGGAAAAAACAAAACTATGGAGACAGTAAAAAAGATCAATAGTGCCAGGGTGGCATAAGGGGGAAGATGAATAGGCAGAGTACAGAAGATTTTTAGGACAGTGAATATGCTCTGCAGTGGTGGATACATGTACGTTTGTCCAAACCCATAGAATGTACAACACCAAGAGCAAACTTAATGATTTGCCAATGTAGGTTCATCCTTGGTAACAAATATACCATTCTAGTGAGTGATGTTGATAATGGAGGAGGCTATGCATGTTTTGGGGCAGGGAGTATATGGGAAATCTCTGTAACTAAAACTGTTCTATTTTTTTTTTAAATAAAAAAAAGAGACAAATAGCAGTAGGTGGCCCTTTCTTCTCCGCGGGACATGGAGAGTGTGGCCTGGACAGACGATGGGGCCTCTGTCCTTGCCACCTCCGGAAAAGACTTTCGAGTGAGCTGCACCTCGAAGCGGGCCTTGACAGAAATGCTAGAACTGTGCGTCCGCTTAGTGCAAAAGCTGGGGACGCGCTGCCAGAGGAGACTCGGGAGCCCATGTTGCGAGATGTGCAGTTGACTTTTGAAACAGCTGTGCAAGAGAATGTCAGCATTAATGGGCAAGCACGGTAAGAAGCTTCAGACAATTACTTTATGGATTCTGATATCAAAGTCCTTGAAGACCAGTAATGTAAGCAGTATCCCAGAAAGATCCTTGAATATGTCATCAAAATCATGAAAGCAAAACAAGAAATTCTGAAGCAGTACCACCCTGTTGTACATTCATTGGACCTAAAATATGACCCTGATCCAACTAAAGACTGCCCCCAGAGAAAATGGTATCCATTGAGGCCAAAGAGAATCAGTCTTCACACATAAACTCTTTTTGTTCATCTTGGAAGTTGAGATTAGGCACTATCAACATTTAGATTATAGCTTAATGCCTGGATGGGACTTCATTTAAAACAACAGATAAGTAGTGATTCTTTTATACAAATATAGTAGTTCTATGCTGGGGTATGATATATTGTATTTCTTTCCTCGCCTTTGCATTGATAGTCAATGAAAAGCGTATTGTTTGAATATTGGCACAAAGCCCGTCAATGGTCATTAAGAGTGCAAACTTTTACTGTCATTGAATACAATCAACACTTGGCTGCCTTACAGCTTTTATGGAATTTCAGAAGTAATGTATTCCATTGGGTTTCCTGGATATACATCTTTCTCTAAAAAAAACAAAAAAAGAGCTGTGTAACTGTTGTCGTTATTTAAGGGCTGAAAGTCATGCCCTCCTCAAAGCAGTTTGATTTTTTAAATTAACGTACAGATGACAAGACTGACTCTGACTTTGTTACTCTAAATTCTGATAATTTGGATTTGTGGGATTAATTTTAGGATTTTTTGGTTTTGTATTATAAGACAAAGACAATGATTATTTGTGTAAGAATTTCTCTTAGAAATAAAAATTGGCATGTAGGCAATGTTTCTAACCCACACTTTTGTTTTCCGTTGATCTCTTAACCTTTAAACATAATTTGACTTGGAACTAATAGTTTCTTTTCAGGATTTCTCAGTATTTCTTTGTAAATGACAGTAGTTCAAAAATATATATCAGATTATTACATTAAACAAACTGTCATTGTGGAACAAATATAGGTACAATCATACGGAACTATTTTACATTTAAGAATGTTTATATATCAAGTATATAATCATTGGTAGAAGTCTGAGAAAGCTATATTGCCTATACTTCTAACATTTAACTACAGTTTCTTATCTCTTATTGTGTCTCTTACATTAATGCAATGTAGGCAGGGTCATCTAATTTGCCAGCTGTTTCCCTATTAATGACTCAATACCTTTGTTCCTTTGCAAAGGAATTTATTAATCATGAGGCTGGAAAATCTTTACTTCTCTTGTTCATTATGTCTTAATAATCATAAAGATGTAAATGTGACAGAAAATCTGTGACAGTGAAGAAAACTTACAAAGCTACTTTATCACATTCTGTATTTGAATGTTACAACTTGAGATCTGTACATTTGTACACAGTAGTGTGTTTTTTATTAAAATAATGTACAAAGAAAAAAAGAAGAGACAAACACAAGAAGTAAATAAATATAATGTAAACATTCCTGCAGCTTAGGTGTATGTACAATGCAGTGAAAGCAGAAAGTAATTCTAAATATATCTGATATCAAAGAAGTACTCTCAAGCCTATAGTAAAATTCCAAAGTACCCTCTGATGCAGACAACTCCAAAGAATGCTACAAATATTAATAGTTCCAGTTGTTATTTCTTTCTTTTTGGGGCTGGGGCGGAAGGTGAAGTAGAAAAGTATACCCTTATTGCTTTCCCAGGTAAAGGGGGCCACAGCAGGGTAATGCTCTCAAAACTGTGTGTTCCTTAATTGTTTTGTGCAGGCTCAGCGGTCATGGCTCACGGGCCCAGCCTCTCCGCGGCATGTGGGATCTTCCCGGACTGGGGCACTAACCCGTGTCCCCTGCATTGGCAGGCGGACTCTCAACCACTGGGCCACCAGGGAAGCCCTAATTGTTATTTCTTGATCAAATCTTGGTAAACTACTTACCATTTATCCCAGATTATTGGACCACTTACAGATGAGATCCTACAAGAAAGCAACTATTTTAACACTCTTTAATCCACTATTACCTATAAGTAATTGTCCATGGCGTCCTTACAGATTTTATGTCTGGTAGTAAAATAACACCAAAAACTGAATGTTAATCACTTCCATTTTAGGGACATAAATATCCTTTGCTGTTTATTTACAAAAAAATTTTGAATTATAGTTAGTGGAATGTTCTCATTTTTGACATCTCTGCTTTGAATTGCTTTTAATTACTACTTCAAAAAGTTTTAATATAATATGAAAACATTATGTTTAATCAATTCAGTTAATTGAAAAACTTACTGGGCAACTGCTATATGATAGGTCTGTGTTAAATGCTGCGAAGACACTAATATACAATTGAGGCTCATTTGAGGAGACAGCAAAGCTAGCATGAAATACAAACCCTGGTGTTACTGCTGCATCAAAGGCAGGTGCCAGATGCTATGGAATTTGTAGGAAAGAAACTGAATGAAGTCATAAATAAAGGGGCATGTCAGAGAAGAAAACTATAAAGGAAGTTTTTTAAATATTCCAAACTACTTTATTTCTTAACTATACCTTGCTGGAAGAACTTTGATTTTTTTCTGATGAATCCCACTGTTGATTATTGCTTTGCTATTAGATAAATCATTACATTGTCCTTCAGGTAGATCAAATGCATTATCCTTTATACTCTTTTCTGACCCACGTTCCTGATTTCTTCCTGTACACTGAATAGGTAGATCTTGCATTCTTCATAAAGTTTCTTTTCCACTTATCTGCTATAATTATATCCTCAAGTATAATTGGTCTTTTCAAAAAGTTTAGATAATTCAATCATCACAGATCCAATGGACAAAGTATACAATGTTTGGTACTGTAAATTTCAATGTTCTATCAAAAGTATTAAAATCAAAAGTATTAAAATTAAGTTCTACATATGTTTCTGTGTAAATTAAGTTTCCCCTGGGACAAGCCTGTCTCCAAATTGTAGATATGAGCAGTGCTATGCTTTGTGGCTAGAATATGGGTGTACTTTCAAACACCTCTTTTGGTTCAGGTCTGATAAAATATATATCTGACACATTCTTTTTATTTAGGGTTAAGGGTGAGGACAATGATTCCAAATTAAATTGATTTTACTTTGTTATTTTCTTTTCTTCCTTTTGGTTTTCTCACCTAGGTCACTTATTCTAATGAGATGTAACTTTGAACTGGAAACCTAACTCTTTGTTTGTAGACTTAGCTTAATTTATTTGACCGATTTGGCTGCCTTGTTTTCAGTTTTAGTTTCCTAAGTAGACCTGTGAAAGACACCGAGGATTGCTGTTCAACCTTAAACCCACCACCTGATTTCCTGAAATAATCATACCTACTGTTTTAGTGTCCTGGTGACAATGGGGCAGAGTTTCCCATTTCTAGACTGCTATTCATAGAATTATGGGATCATAAAAGCCTTCATAGGTCATCTGTTTTCTTAGCTTGCTAGAGAGTTTTCTTCTTCCTCAAACATTTCAGGACAAGAGAGCAACAATACTCAACCTTGAATCAATTCTGGACCACATAATCATAAAAGTCAATTGCCCTTTCTTCACCGTGATATATGGAGGGTAGAGCACAGCATCCAGGTGCTAAAAAAAAGTGTCAATATATCTACAAAAGCTGAAAAACTTTGCAAGAATTTAATGGTATAAAATCTATAAGTAGCACCATGAGAAAAATAGTTGGATAGTCAGTTGGCTAAATACATTTTCTGGAAAAGTGATATCACTAGGTCAAATAAGTTGGATTATC
Organism: Lagenorhynchus albirostris; assembly: GCF_949774975.1. Classification (NCBI taxonomy): domain Eukaryota; kingdom Metazoa; phylum Chordata; class Mammalia; order Artiodactyla; family Delphinidae; genus Lagenorhynchus; species Lagenorhynchus albirostris. The sequence continues at coordinate 30,542,681 of NC_083112.1, forward strand.
TAAAATAACTAAGAATGAGACATCTATTTGTCTAATATTTAATGAACATATAGCCTAGAGCTTTTTCAAGTCTTTCTTTTTTGTTATTGAGTAGCTCTTGTGACTAAATCATGTTTAAAGAGCAGAAAATAAATCATAGAGATCTAAAGCTGAGAGGGACATTGGGGTAGAATTATTCATGTCTGTTCTGCTAACATGATAAAACTAAGACCTAAAATTCTTAGACAGTTGTACCACATCCACTTGTAGCTGATGATCAACATCATGACTCAAACATCACAAGGTAGCATGATATAGTTCAAAGAATGAACTGATGTCAGGGAAAGTAAATAAGATGGTTCCAAGCTCATGACAAATCTGCGCCTTAATTTGTAATAAAAAAAAGTAGTAAAAGGAAATAATTCATCAGTGAGTCCTGGCTTGTTATTGACTCTGTTTGGTTAATCAGAATAACTTCTAACTGATTCACTTTCTTTATGGTTAGTCAGAAGGTGTTGTGGCTGCTAATCAAATCAGCAGGTCTGGAGAACATAGATGGATGAAAAACGAAGACAGTCAGGAGAGTATTTGGATTAGTTCTCAACAGGGACCTTAGAGTGGATCTTCATGGATATGAGTATAGAATAGCCAAATCTTGAAACTAACAAATTGCATTCAGTTATTAAATATGGAGAAATCTGTTCATTTTTATTTTTCACAATTTGGTAAATGGATTACAACATATTGATCTTGTTATGTTTCTATGGATATCATGGATTCTTATTTAGATCATCTATTCTTTAGAGGTTAGAATCAGAGGTTTTCTTGCCATCTCCTTTTGTGTGTGGCTTATGATAATGCATTCAGGAATTCAGAAATTTTGAGTTGAGAGTTTAGAGATACTTTCTATATGTACTTTATCTTAAAATAGGGGTTTTAACATTAAGAATGATAGAAATAATTTTGTTTGGTCAACCCAGTATTTAAAAGATATTTATCTTATCTTTCATTGATTAATTGGCTATCTAAATAACAAGGATATAGAATTAAGATAGGAACAAATGTTTTATATATACTATCTCTTACATTTATTTTAATCCATCTACTATTTCATTTGTTTTCCTTTTGGTCATTTACTCTAAAAACTGATAAGACCTAAAAGCATTGCTTCTCTGAAAAGGTTTTTATTTATTCATTTATTTTTCTTTGTGTAGAATTGGCCATGGCTTATAGGATGCAATAAATAACAATCAAGCAGTATTGAAAACATTTTTGAACTGGTAGAGACTTATGGATAATCTAAGACATGCACATATAGAATATGAAGAGTAATACATAGTGGCATTTAATTACCATTTTAGCTGGAAATAAAAACTAGAAAAGTCACCAGCCCTTCAGAGACTTGGAAAATGGAATTTATCAAGATAAGGAAATAGAAAACGTTTAATGTTTCATAAGCAGATTACTCAAATTTTTAGATTTGTTAACATCAAATTTTTAAAGAAAAAATTAAATATTCAACAAATATTTCTCGAGAACTTACTATGCATGAGCATCCTTTCTTTATGCTGCAAAGCATAGAGAAAAAAATACATGATCCGATTCTGAATATTGTATTACAATCTAGAAGACAGTGAGAGACCTGTATAAATAAATGTTTCTAAAAAGGCAAAACATAACTACCAGTTGAAAGAGATAAGTAAAGTGCTACCTCTTTCTTTTTTTTTAACTCTTTGGGGAAGCATTTAATAAAATTAAAATATTTCTGCTGTGTAGCACCTCTTGGCACTTGAGTACCTATTGTCTAGTGTAGAGAGAATAACAGGATAAGGTCAGGCGACAGAAGGGTGGTAGACAGAAGTATAGGAAGAGGACAAGTAAAGCAGTTCAGAAATCTAAATATTAGGAAAAGGTAGGGGTAGTGATGAATGCAGTCAGAAAGACAAAAATAGGGGTCTGAAGAATCCGAGAAACAAGGAAGGACTGAGATAGTAAATAAATAACTTGCCCATTGATTGGGAGTGATTCTTCCTAGCAACTTAACAAAGCTGGTAATATATAAGTTCTCAGAGAATAACAAAATTAATTTCAAAAGGACATTTAATGAACCTTTAATAAGGTGAACACCTGACTTTTCCATTATCCCTTTTTCCTGAGAATCAATAGACATGGAGTCACATTTATTATTCCATGGGCCAATACATTTTTCAGAGACTGAGGATTCTTTTATTGGTATCTTTTCATTTTCAGGGAAATTGTCAAAAAAATCCAAATGTTAGAGAACTCAGATGAAGCTCATAAAATGTGCATGTTGCCCTGTCAAGTTTAGAGGTAAAACACCAAACATGAAATAGTAAGCCTTCCTCAGGAGTGGGAATAGTGGGTGTACTTCTCATTAAGTAGATGAATAAGGATAAATTAAAAATAATATCAGGCATTAGTAATGGATTTTTCCTATATTTAAATATACTGTGTAGTGAAAGTGTTTATTACTCACATTTTATAAGTGAAGAGAGTGAGGTCTAGAAATTTTAAATGACTGGGAAAATTCATAGAGGTTGTAGTCATATTAAAACAAGTTCTCACACTTCCACTGCTCTGTGGCCCTGAAGACAACTATTCCCTTTACCTTGGAGTATGCAGTGTTCCTTCCACCATGCCATGTTATTGCCCCAAAACAAGATATTCTTGTCTATACTGAGACACCCAATTATTTTCAAAGTTAAAAAATTTATCAAAAATATTCTTTGTTGGTAGAAAGAATTTTTTCTTTGTTCGTTATATGGAGAAAGTAGCTAGCATATGTATTATCTTTTCTCATATAATAAATTATTAATATACATTCTCAGCTTATCACTAGCCATCTAATTACTAATTACTGATATATACTCTGAAGCTTACCAATCACCACCCCCAAATAAATAGCTATGTGAGGAAAGAAAACAAAAAGAATGAAGAAAAATAAATTCAGATTCTTTTGTTTGTACTTTGCTCATTTATTTTGACAAGCACAGTTTAAATTTAACAACTGGCTAAATCAGCCTTAATGTTCACTCACTCCAGGGAACACTGAAGAGAAAGCCAGAATCATCAACTTGAGGGCAGAAAAGGTCTTCATTGCCTTGTGATGGAAGACAGAATGTTTATTGCTTCTGTGTCTTTGATGATAGAGCTTTTCAGGCTAACAACGAAAACATTTACTAAGCAAGTTCTCTGTCTGTAGAGCTATGAGAATTGGCACTAGAAATATTTTTTTTGTGATTTTTCTTTTCCATTACACAAATAAAATGTTAGGTACTTATGAAAATGTATTATATTTTTTTCCCTTTCATTCCATGTTTGGGCAATTCCCTTATCTATTTCTGAAATTTACCTTACTCTCCTGATTATGGTAAAGGCTCCAAGTCCTTACTGATTTGAAGACATTTACTTGTTGTCTTTTTTTTTGGATGATAAAGTGTAATGCAAAATTAAGGGGACTGCCACTCGAGATAAGAGAAAAACAAGTTGACCTGCATCATTTCAAACTGCATATTGTCAACGGATATTGAAAATTAAGTTTATAGGAAATGCTATTATAAAATGCTTCTAAATGTCAAAAACTTTCTACTGAGGGTTAAGTCACGTTGCTAGGAATATACAGACAAGAAGCAGGAGGAGGCTAATGTGCAAATAAAGAAGTAAATACCCAGAGGATTTACCATACAGCATGAAGTACCATAGAGCATTGAGCAATTCTTCAAGTTAAAGGAACCAATGTGCCCTTGCCCAACACCCCCAGGCAAGGCGGTAAGAATGAATCTAGCAGTATATTCACATGATGACACATTTATGTGACAATTGTAAATTTAATCAGTCAAGTTCACTGAATTGCTCCACATCAACTTCATCATACTTTCCCTTGTGATCATGGAAAGTGACTGTGGGCATTATTGGAATCTTTCTAAGGGAAGTTGAGTTGAAATACACTTAATTTGGCTTTAAAGAGACAGTTGTGTTCTTACAGCTAAGGTATTACCAACTGACCTAATGTAGTACAGTTTTCTGGGAAAACTTCTACCATCCACTGCACCAACTTATATGGTATGTGTACCACCTCAGGACTTCTGGTACAAGCCAGAATCATAGAACCAAAAGGCCATATTTTATGTACACAGTACCACATATAGAGCTATGTGGGCAGTGAAGCTAAAATAAGATTTGACATGTGTGGAGCAAGAAGCTTGTTTGTGGAAAATTCTTCTAATAATCAGACCAACAAAATTATAAGCAGGCAGTTTTAATACCCAGTGAAAGCAGAACTTCTTTCCTGTCATGAATAAACTCAATAATGTGGCATACACAATTAAAAAAGTACCACACAATAAAATTTTAAGTTATTTCTGTGTGAATTTAATAGGAATTATTCTGACACCAGGGAGCAAATCGTAATAAAAACTTTCAAATCATAATAAAATCATTCATTCTAAGATTTGGAATAGAAATTGTGAATAGGCTCTTGAATTATTTGATAATACAATTAATAAGGACCATAGTATATAAACATATTGAAAAATATTTTTTATTTCAATTCCTCCCTAAATAATAAAATAAGTTCACAAAATAAAGAATTCATAGCATAACTCTAAATACAAATAATTACAAAGTAATTGAATAAAAATATATTTGTTATTGCACAAAAATGTTTAAAGCCTGAAAGTTTTACATAGAAACTTGATATGAATATGATACATACTATTAAATATCAGTGGTTCTGAGGTAATAAAAGAAAAACTAGAGATTTAGAATAAATAAAGTTGGTTTCTAGCTCTTATGATTAAGAATAAAATTTGGGTTAGGATTTCGTGAGTAGAATTTGTGTTAAAAAAGTTAACAAGGAAAATGTTGGCAAAATAAAATGTTAATAAAGGTCGAAGTTGGTTCTGAATGGAAGTAATATGGCTGAGGAGATGATTTGTGGATGAGGTATGTGATTTTAATTACTTTGATCTTAACTAGTTTATATTATATTGTTTAGACAGCGTAGAACTTTGGACTATTGTTGAGAAAGATAGTCACATAACTGTTGTTAACAATTTTATGATATCTTTAATACTAAAGACAATACATGTGGTTAAGTGAAAATCTGATATGAATATGAGGAAATAGATTCATATTTTTGGATGACTGAGGACAATACATTAACTTCAACATCATTTTCCTCCATTATAGTCTATGGTTGAAATTTACTTATGTAAACTACATATAAAATTGTATAAGATGTTCTAATTTTTATTATTATCATTGTTTAAAGGGAAACATGTTTATGATAATTTATTTATAAAAACAGAAATTTTATTTTGGTAGTTAAAATCCATATACCCTACAAATAGTATATGATGTGTTAACAAAAGTTATATTTTTCCAACATTTATGTGGTAAAATGGCAGTCTGTATTTATATGTTCACTGGTACATTTTTAGATTTTAAAAGAAATTATGAACTATTTTTTAAATATATTTGCTATCAGTAGTTAGTAAGAATTTGATGTGTTGTTTTTTTTTTTTTTTTTTTTTTTTTTTTGGCCAATCCTCTGCTCCTTTGATGACACTTTTCATCAGAATTTAAGGACTGAAGATTTACAAATTTGCCTTCCAAGACAATATAATTATGCTAAAAAATAAATTCAGGGATAGTAATCAAGTTCTAAATAAAGTTCAAATTCTGAGATTGACATCACAGATGTATGAACAGAATAATGACGTGCTCACCCATGTTTACGTTTATGTGTTCATGTGTGTTATGGGTGACAAATATTATATTTTTAAAAATAAGATACAATTTTTCTAACACTGCATAATATGCAACCTATTTTTTTAACATCTTTATTGTAGTATAATTGCTTTACAATGATGTGTTAGTTTCTGCTTTGTAACAAAGTGAATCAGCTATACATATACATATATTCCCATATCTCCTGCCTCTTGCATCTCCCTCCCACCCTCCCTATCCCATCCCTCTACATGGTCACAAAGCACTGAGCTGATCTCCCTGTCCTATGCGGCTCCTTCCCACTAGCTACCTATTTTACATGTGTTAGTATATATAAGTCCATGCCACTCCCTCACTTCGCCTCAGTTTACCCTTCCCCCTCCCTATGTCCTTAAGTCCATTCTCTATGTCTGCATCTTTATCCCTGTCCTTCCCCCTAGGTTCTTCAGAACCTTTTTTTTTTTTTGTAGATTCCATATATATGTGTTAGCATACAGTATTTGTTTTTCTCTTTCTGACTTACTTCACTCTGTATGACAGACTCTAGATCCATCCACCTCACTACAAATAACTCAATTTAGTTTCTTTTTATGGCTGAGTAATATTTCATTGTATATATGTGCCACATCTTCTTTATCCATTCATCTGTCGATAGACACTTATGTTGCTTCCATGTCCTGGCTATTGTAAATAGAACTGCAATGAACATTGTGGTACATGACTCTTTTTGAATTATAGTTTTCTCAGGGTATATGCCCAGTAGTGGGATTGCTGGGTCATATGGTAGTTCTATTTGTAGTTTTTTAAGGAACCTCCATACTGTTCTCCATAATGGCTCTATCAATTTATATTTCCACCAACAGTGCAAGAGAGTTCCCTATTCTCCACACCCTTTCCAGCATTTATTGTTTGTAGATTTTTTGATGATGGTCATTCCGACTGGTGTGAGGTGATACCTCATTGTAGTTTTGATTTGCATTTCTCTAATTATTAGTGATGTTAAACATCCTTTCATGTGTTTGTTGGTAATCTGTATATCTTCTTTGGAGAAATGTCTTCTGCACATTTTTGGATTGGGTTGTTTGGTTTTTTGATATTGAGCTGCATGAGCTCCTTGTAAATTTTGGAGATTAATCCTTTGTCAGTTGCTTCATTTGCAAATACAATTGTAAATATTTATGCACCCAACATAGGTGCACCTCAATACATAAGTCAAATGCTAACAGCCATAAAAGGGGAAATCGACAGTAACATTTTCAGTGTAATTCCCAAAACTATAAAGTTAACAGAAATTTCATGCAGTAGTTTTTTCAAAAGTAGTATTAACCCAAATTAGCATTCTATTCTTTATTGTATGTTTTTCTGCTCTGCTGTTCATTGATGATCTTACACCCCTCCTGAAATGACAAACATTTAGCTGGTGGGAAAATTCTCGTCTATCTAATTTGCAATAAAGAACATTGAATATAAATTCCATTTATAATTGGACTAGTGGCTCCCTCAAGAAATCCTTTTAAGGCCCTCTGAACTTCAAAAGCAATAATTCAATAAATACTTACCAAATTCCCTACTGTGAGTGAAGCATTGTGATCTCAGTAGGGAAGAAACATAGAAATAAATAATCTTTTATTTCTATCATAAAATTCAAAATGATACTAAGAACCAGTAGGCATGCAAGTTAAATGTTAAAAGGGACTTAGAGTACGGAATAGAAGAAGACTTCCTAAATCTGGTTAGTTATTTTATCATTAGGCATCAAGATCCAGATCCTTGAGAAAAGAATGCAGAAAAAATTATTCTGAACTTTGTAGTCTGCATTTGTATCTGTAAGTAGAGTAGGAATATGAGACTATGATTTAGACCTCAGCCTTAAGTCCATAGGAGTGACATGTCACATTGTACACGCTGTGTGGGCAACCTTTTAAATCTAATTTGCATGAATCTGCCATCTCTCTTCCACAAGTTCACATTTGCTAGGGCAAGATCACTTCACTGAAGGTTGATGGGCTTTCTTGGGAATGCGTTCTTTTCCAATTCCTTACCTGTGTGGTTGTGTTGTTATGACAGTTAATTCATCTGGGAAGGCTAGTCGTTCCTGTTCATGTGACTAAATGACTTCCTAAATTTATGTTTGCCCTGCTAGTCCAATCTAGTCAATTTATTTCAAGGAATTGGGTAAGCAAAGAGCCTTTGTAGACCATTAGACCTACGCTTTAAGTGACTGAACAAACCAGCATTGGAACATATCAAGTGTATCCCAGCCATTATTGAAATTAATGATGCTCCCTCTGCAAAAAATGATGGAAGGAAGGAAAGGATGGGTGATTCAAAAATAGGACTCCACACTGAACCATTTAAAGATGTACTTTCCAATTAACTGTTAAATAAAAATTGAGCAAAAATGATCCAATAATTGAGTAGTTGAATTTCTATCCCTATAATGTTCATGTGTCCAATAAAACAAAGCATCACCTTATCAGTTGTATTTAGCCTTACCCCATATAAAATTTGAACAATTGCCATCAGTCTTTTTTCTTCTAATTTCTGTAACTTTTATCACTAAAATTATCTAAAAATTCTTATATTACATATCAATTTTGCTTTCTTAATATATAAGTGTGATTGCTTACGTGCATGACTAACCCATATTCAAAATATACATTCAGAGACATCCACTATATCTGGTGAAGCAGGCTGATTTTCTCATAGCCTCCCATTATTTATGCCTACATATATTTATTTTCTTTCCTTTTTTTTCATATTTATTTAAAGCCACAGATCACATTTCTACTTACCCAGAATGGTTTTACTTACCCCTTAGTTCTTTGCCATGGATATTTGTATTCTGTAACTTTACATAATATAGAATTAATATTGTACTCTCCTAATAAGTGCCATTATTCTATAGCTCCTACTGTATAACACTAGCTTAACAAGTTTAAAAATATGAACAATTTTTGTATGATCACAAGTTTGACCCTTTCTGTGTATTTATAACAATATTATCTGGGTGAATAAACACAAAACGTCAAAATCATTGGCTGTGTGCTTATTTAACCTATGGATCATAAAAATGACAGCCACAAATAAACGCAACAAAAACCCATCTACCCAATAAAAGGGAAAAGCCTGATTTCTTCTAATGACCATGTAGCTAGTTTTAGACAACACACTAAAGGGAAGTGACCATCTCTATATAAAAATAATTCAAAAAAAATACTCAATTACTCAAATAATAATTCAAAAAATACTCAAATACTCAATTGTGAACCTATTACACAATGGAATTTCTGTAATTTAATTGTTTTTATTTCTAAGTGATAAAATATTTTATTTTATTGGTCAATATTTTCAGGCAAATATTGGTCAATATTTTGTAGCAAATTATTCCTCATTTTTTCTCTTCTTAAGAAATATTAGTAAATCCAATATTAAATAATCTTTTAAATTTCTGGCTTTACTACATGTAAAATTTAATATTAATTAAACATTTTAATCTATATACAATAAATAGCATTGATTTTCCTTTTTGGAATCTATCTCACTTAGACATCTTTCATCTCTGTTTAAATCTTCTATATTTCTTTGACCCCTCCAATTACCTGAACTCAAGAAGCTAGGTATAAAACAATTCAGTGATGTGAGAACTACCTTCTATGACACAGCTTTACAAACTCTGCCCACTGTGTACTCATCCAGATGTTTATATTATGGAAAACACATTTCATTAAATAGAAGCCCCAACTTCAAGGAACATGCAATCCTGGCCTAACATGGAAATAGGAGAGCTATTGCTTCTGAAGGCTGCAGTGCTGATGCGCAGATAAAGAAGGACACTCCAAACCTGGTTGGCCAGGTTTTCTAATCCGTATCTCATTTACTATCAACACATTTCAAGTGTTAGTGTCTTGTATTTAATATAAAACTCACATGACTCATCCATAAACTTTAGTTTTCTATCTGTGATGAAATTTGCATGTTGACTTGTCCTAAAAGGAAGACAGAGACATTCATATAAGGCAAAATACTGCAAGTGAGACATGAAATTTATGCCAAAATGCTATTTGAGTAAATTTGTTATACTTGATTCTATATATGGGATTGTTTGGGGTAAACTCACAGTAATTTAAATTATTTGGAAAATTAGGACATACATATGGAAAATATGATCTTGTAAACAATCCGTATTTACTACAGTGTGCAGTGTCTGATTGCCAGTCTGCTGGTGGGTTTTCTGTATCCTCTTTGCACTTATCAATTGTTTGTGAGTATATGGATTTTGAAACTAATCTTAAACAATTATATTTACCTCTAACAGATAACATGTTAATAAGCAAACATATAGAACAATTAATTTTTATATTAAATGTGATGTATGTAGTAAGTATTGAGTGATATCCTAAAAAATATTAGTGAAATAACCAGGACTTGGTGTGAAGACAATATTCCTAAGAGCTGCTTGGAAGAATAGCACAGTGAATCTACATTCTATTGGCTATCATTTTAAGAGACAATTGCAAAACACTAGAAAAGGAAATCTTTTTGTTTAATCACTCTTGAAGTCAAAGATAGTATACTTTCCCAGTAGGCAAAGCAAAATACTCATTTTTATTTTTGAATGATCAAATTTTCCATTCCCTAGTGGCTTTTTCACTCTACATAGTGATCTTTTAGATCTTCATAGTGAGAAAAAGACAAATTGCTTAGATGGGAAACGTTCCAGAAAATGAGCTACAATACTTGACCCAGTGTCAAGCTGGAGTCTGGCTGATTTTTTCCCAGTTTAATGAGGCTAACCTTCAGCTATGATGGGAAAATGGAATATATTTCTTAATGGCAGACTGTTCTTCAGTATCACAAAACCTAGACGTTGTGCAAGAGAATCAATGACAGCAGGGAAATGATTTTAACCCTGCTGTCTTCTGGCCAAGGAGTGAGCTGTTATGTTAGCACCAACACTTTGTAAGGTTTTAATTTCTAAAATGAGAATACAAAATACTTGGCAGAAATATTTTAAGGGCAAACTCTCTAAAATCACAAGAAATTACTAGAAGGCAAAGTAAGTTGTCTTTTTAATACATGAAATAAAATGTTTCTATTTGAAGCTAAATTATCCAAATATCAATAGTACGGTGAAGTATTAATGATTTTCTGTTAGTTAAAATTAATATTTAAAAAATCTTGCCAAACACGGCAGGAACAAGTGCAGATGGAGTTAAGATGATGCAGAAACTTCTGCCTAAGCTCTTGGACACATTAGCAAATAATCAAACATTTTAGAAAAATTGAAATATGTTCTGGTAAGAGATGTGAATGATTGCCAGTTTCTGGAGAACAACTAGGTTCTTTTCAGAGAAAAAAAAAAAACACAGTATGAAAGAATTATTATGGTATTTTCCCTGGTATATTTTATTTTAAAAATGGGTTTCCATTTACTATGATAAAACAGACTATATTAAAGTAGAAAATAGAAACATCGTGGACTAATAAAAATAGAAAATACAATATAACACTTTAATCAATAGCCCTTTCATTAAGAAGTATTCCCAATACCCTGAAATTCAAAAATATAATTTTCACATACAAAATTTCAAAGTGCACTAAAAATCATTTAAGAACTTGTTCCCACAAGATAATTTATGCTTTTGTTATTTCCAAATCTCCTTTTCTTATTAATATAAGAGTTTTCTGCTCTCTAATGAAGGTAGCATATTTTTAAGTTATGATTTCTGTGTATATTTTTATTCTGTTTTCTGGTTATTTTATTGGATGTTTTGATTCATTGTTAGCTTTCTTTTTTTTTAAGCTGGTGACATCATCAATTACTTCTTGTTTTGCTTTCCAAACAATGCTATTATTTCCCACTCCACAAAAATTATTCTTATAACACAGAAGAAAATATCTTTCATAGCTTTTTATGGCAAATTAACTTGAAAAACTGAGCATTCCTGCAAACACTAATAACAGATAAATTTTTCTCTTAATACAATATGTAATATATGAGGAAATTACTGTATATAACATTGAAGTATTTTCAAAGCATACTGAATTTTCTATAGACCAGACTAAAAGTGGTATGAATGAAATCCTTCCCTGATTAACACGTTAACATTTTATATTATAAATTGTCTTCAACAACCTAAGAATCTCCTGGCATCATTGCAAAAAATAGCAACCTTATTGATAAGCACATTCCTTGAAGAACTAAACATTCTTTTGGTTTTTAAAAGATTTGAAAAGCAGCCCTAAGAACAGCTTTGAAAACAGGAAACCAAACTAAGGGGTACTTGTTTTTTCCAAATTCTCAAAATGTTTGCAAAATGGCACTAACAACTTCCAAGTGAGGTTTTTGAATCTTGTTTTTCATTGGAAAAAGGCTTGAAGTTTGAAGAAAACCAAAGTTATCTCATGAAATCAGTAATTTTTATTATTGCTAAATTTGAAAACATGTAGTATTTGTGCCCCGAAATGCTTCTAATTCACTTTGCCTTTCATCTATTGAATATGAATTTACATAGAAAATTTTAATTCCAGAAGACCTCATTTATTCCCTGTTATCTGCTGTTTCTGAGTAATTTTCCCTGGACACACTATCAATGTTACTGTTTTACCTAATCAGCATTTTTTGACAATACCTACATTTTCAGATAGTTTCTGTAATAATCAGAGTTAGTATAATGAAAAATAATTGGTCTCGTTGTTTGTTATCTTGCTATTTATTTAATAACCGCATCTTGAAAATAGCAAAATTTCTTCAATCATAATTGACCCTATCTCTATCTTTATTTTCACCCAAGAAATAAAGAAAAATGGCCAACATTTATATTAGAAATCTAATTAAGTCATTCAAAGAAATGGTCAAAGTGAGAAAAATGCACTGAAAATTTCAGGAATTTAATATCTTTTTCATGACAAAAAATAAGCAGAAATAGTACATATGATTTGGACACTAATGGAGAATATTGGTGTGGTTAGTTTTCCAGTGAGCAGAACACAGGGACTGATATACTGTTCTTTAGAAAATAAAATAGATTTCCAAAGTTCCTTCCACATTTTCCACAAACTGCTTTTAGCTGATAAGCGATGGGGAAGCTATTCATCTTTCAGATGAGAACATGTTTAGTTTATTCTCAATAATAAATGATTGTAGATTAAAGGGGGAAAAAACATACACAAAGAGTAAATGAACTTTAAATTAGAATACTGACATAAAATTCTTATTATTGAAGTTCAAGTTTACAACTTCCCCTAAATAGAAATTTTATTCCCACGTGCAGGTCAGAAAAAATAGTGACTTTCTAAAGCAGACCCTCATTAGCCTGGGACTTCCTAGCACTAATATTTTCTAATAGTATCTGACTTCCTTAAAGGGAATTGCCTCTCTTCCACTGAGTGTAGTCTTGATAGGAGGGCATTTCTAATTCCCTAGAATCGCTGCCTACATTTTACCTTAGAAGTCTGGTGGCCACAGTCCTTCCATGCACCACTTGAGACAGCCCGTGGCTGTCATGGGACCAGCTATAACAGAGTTATTATCAGTAGGGTTCACTGCAGGGGAAGGAAGCGGTGATGACAGAAGCAGAGACAAACTAGTCAAGGTAAACTCTTAGTTCTCAGGCACATTTTTAAATTTCAAGAGTCCCCAAGTTTGGACTGTTTGATTCTGCCAACTTCCCAAATCTTTCTCCCATTTATTATCAAAAATTCCCTTTTCTAGAGTTGATTCCTGTCACTAAGAACACTAACTATGGACACCATCTATCTACCAATGATACATATACTGAGAAGTTAATTTATCTTTAGGCATTTCTTATTCTATAAGATTTTTTTTCAAAATGATTCATATCAAGCTATTTTATGAGATCTGTACTATTTAGCTGATAAATTCTACCTTTTTGCTATTTTCAAGTTGCTATTCCAAGATATTAGTGATTAAGCATAATATTAATAACATTTCATTACATTTTCAACACAATTTTTCAGTTTTAAATATACTTACACATAAATTGCTTTATCTCAACTGATTATCATAAATGCCAAGTTTTCAACAGACAAATATTACACTTTTATTTTACAGATGGACTACCATTCACTGAGGATAACAAGATTCCTAAGTATAGACAATAATGTTTTAAACTCTGTATTTTGTGTTATTTACCACACAACACACTGCCTCCCATCATTGTAGTTGGGACAATTAAAGAGCAAGAGGATGGAATATGTTACTATGTATTAGTGGTTCTGATAACCAATTCCAACGTGTATGTGTAGGGGGCGGATGGCCCACACACCACCAAGCAATGCTCAGGACCCCATTGGGGTGTCTTACAATTCAACTCAGTTCTGATTCTGATTACCTGGAGATAGTACCAGATTCCACAGGTAGAAGGCTCAGTCCCACAAGATTGCCCTCCAGTTGGAAGCCCAGGTCATTACCTGCACATCTGAGGGCTGGCTATAAATCAGAAGTTTCCATGACACCCTCTTTTGGTTTGGTTAATTTGCTAGAGCAGTTCACAGAACTCAGGAAACCCATATACTCACTAGAATACTGGTTTATTACAAAGGATATTAAAGGATACAAATCAACATTCAGATGAAGAGACAAATAGTTGAGGAACCAAACAAATGAGTGTCTGTCCTCATGGAGTTTGGGACCCAACATGGTGACAAGTGTTAAGAGTTGTGTTTTATGTCTGAACCTTCTCCTTTGGGGTTTTTGTGAAGGCTTCATTATGTAGGCAAGTGTGACTAAATCATTGGCCTTTAGTGATTGACTCGGTCTCCAGTTCCTCTCTCCTCCCCAGAAATTAAGGGGTGAGGCTGAAAGTTCCAAGTCTCTGTTCTTGGTTGGGTCCTTTGGAAACCATCCCCCACCCTAAAAGTCACCTTATTAACATAAACTCAGTTGCGGTGGAAAGGGTATTGTTGTGAATAGCAAAACACTCATTTCACCTTTATAACTTTGAAGTGATATCAGGAACTGGGGATTAGAGACCAAATATGATAAGAGATGTTCCCTTTGCTCTTATCATTTAGGGAATTCCAAGGCTTTTGGGAGCTGTGAGCCAGGAACCTTGGATGAAGACTATATATATATATTATATATAAAATATATACTTTGTTCAGCTGAATGACCAAGTATATGTTTCTTATAAATCACAATACTACATTAGAAACAAAGAAATAGGAAAATAAATAGGAAAAAGTCCATAGGCATTGTTCTTAGGTCACTGGTTTAAGATTGTGTGGAACAGTGTCAAAAATCAGTGGTAATATCATAGATTTTACTGATGTAGTAAGAAGAATCTACAACAATATCTCTCTCACACTTTAAGGGATCTTACAGAAATTTGGGGTCTGGGAATATCCTGCTGCCTAACTTTTGCCAGGACCCCTCCTCTAGATAAAGGTAGAAGGTGTTCTAAAAATTCTGGCTATCCGAGTCTTAAGCTTTTTCCTCTCCTCACTTGATCTCCAGGCTAAGCACCCTATTTGCTGTGTCAAGGGAGGAATACCTAGGTATTGATGGAGAGTGGCAAGCACAAAGAAGCATTTAACCAAATTTGTTAACTTTAATATTTGACTCATATTTGTAAGCTCTCAAATAATATTCACATAATTAGAAATGCACATAACCTATTTCTTCAAGGAGCCTCCTTTCTAAACAATTGCCAAAGTACACAAAGAGAAATGAAGGGTGTGGCAATATATATATGTGAATCAGAATTATATTTAGATTTAAGAGGTCAATTTTCAGCTGCTATTTCTATTTGAATGAGCTTACACAGTAAAATGTGGGGATACATTGAATTTATGGTGATGAGCAGAGTGGCAGAGATGGTCAGGAGGAACACAGTGATCTGTGGTGGAGAAGAGTTGATAGGTCCCAAAGGCTAATGGATCTGAAGAAGTTGATAACATTATGTATCTTGCACCATGTACACTGACTGTCCTAAGGGAACATTTGAACTTTTGGTCAAAGGACAGGCCAATGAATTCTGGAGGAAAAGAACATTACAAGTGTCATAATATTTTTGCTCTGAAGAGTATACAGTCTAGCCATATTGTATTGTGCCTAGTCATATTGTACTTCTCATAATATTTATTCTGGTGTGATTTGCTATTTGAGAGCTGTTTTTCTCTTTGAAATAAGGAAAACTTGGATCCTTCTTGACCAAATTCCTGTAAACAATGACAGACTTATTGGAACTTACATAAAGGCATTAAAATATAATAAAATTCAGCTCTTAGGAAGTTGAACACTTAGAACAGACAAAATTTACATTAATTATTTTTTTCCTGCCTAAGTCGTGCATGCCTAAGAACCTCACACCACCTGTATTCTCTCTCCAGGGCTGAACTTAACCTCCTCACCATCTGCTTGCTTGCTGCTGTTAAAAAACAAACAAGAAAATTCAACTAAGTAAATGTAAAGATCTAATTGGCTTTATTCAACAATTCACAAATCAGGTAGCATCCCATCTAGCAAATAGTAAGGAGCTCCAAAAAGTTGTAGAAAAGGAAAGACTTTTAAAGGTGGAAACTGGGCAAAAAAAGAAGTTATTAAGAAAGAGTGGATTTTTTCAGGCGAGGTTACCTTCCTCAGAGGGACAAAAGGAGTTCTAAGGGGCAGATTACCTTACTAGTGCTGACCAGGTAATTCCAGATTGACTGGGTAAAGGTTACATGTCTGGGAGAAGCTGAAACTTCAGTTAGGTTAGACATTAAATCTTGCTTTGTTGACATGGGCTTTGCATAAACGACTCCATCTAGGGGCTGTTGTCTCTTTTTTAACACGTTATTATGATGTTCACACAGCAGACCACTGGAGGAAGGCGGAAAAATGTCAAACAGTAGCCACATCACATCAACAAACAGTAGTGCAGGAGTAACATAAAGCAGTTCTACAGAGCTGTGTAATTTTTTGACCTGGATGTCTTCTTAAACATGATATGGTCTTGATCCTTTGCTTTTACCCTATGATGGACTCTACTGCCAGGAAGGGACTTACTCTGTTTCTTTCCTGTTTTTAACTTCTGTTTATCTAAGCAACACAGACAAACAACTGAAAAGCACTATATTATTATAGATAACGTTTTAAGCATTTGTTATTTATGCTTTCATAGCTACATAGTATCTATAGGAGATTAAGGAACAGTACCTTTCGAGTGTTTAATTTTATTTACTACTATAAGATCAGCTTGTATGTCCAACATTGATTAATAATTAGAATAGTAGAATATTTTCTGGCACGAGAAAACTTACTAAGAAGACAAATAAAGTTGGTTTAGGACACTTTTGCTCTTACCTTGTAGGTGTTAATATAGGCCTTATCTGTTCTACTTTAATCCAAGGATGCAAGTATCAGATTTCACCATTGCAGCATGGATATGTTAAGAGATGTCCTTTTTTTTTTAAACATCTTTATTGGAGTATAATTGCTTTACGGTGGTGTGTTAGTTTCATTTGTCACACTGTTGGAAGGTATTTTCAACAATGGACTGAGAGATCACTGAATAATTCTGTGGTCTAGCCACTCCTTGACCTAGTGAAATTATGAAGGAAATGTGCACTTGATGGACCATGGCTAAAAACAGATGTAAATTTTTGTTTATTAGCAAAGCTTATGTTCCACATCCTAGCAGAGAGGTCTCTCTTAACAAATGCAGTTTGTATCCTAACCCCCAAATCCTGAATGACAGACTTTTTCTTCATCCTTAACTGAAACCAAATATCAAGATCTTGCCACCTTGCCATCAGCTCCAGGATAAAGGAGACCATAAGAGACCATAGAGAAAATAAGTTCATATGAAAGATAATAAAAAAAACGTGAAATTATGTTTGACTATTATTACCTTTAAAGAGTACACCATGAGTAACTTAGGGAACTTTACATGTAAATGGTGAAAGAATGAAGGGCAGAGGAAAAATATCTTAAACACACAACGGCCATCCCTATAAAAGCATAGTCACATCAAGGTCAAACAATGAGATCAATCTTATTAATGATTTCTCCTCCAAGGATTCAGTCAATTAAGCAGATCTGCATTAGAGTTTTATTTATTGAGCTAGCATTGATTTTTAAATCTAATAATTCTAGCCCTAAATTCTTTTTATGTGAGCTTTTTTTAAAGTTGTTTTTTCTTGAAGGGCAACATTAATGAAGAAAAGTATACAAATTATAAGCATTCTGTCCAGTAATTTTTTACAAAGTTACTACATTCATATAACCACTAACAAGACTAAGAACACAGGATATTAAATAGACTTCAGAAGCCTCCCTCCCTTGTGCCTCTGTACTGTTAAAACCCTTCCTGCATTAGCTAACTACTATTCTGACTTCTAATGTCATAAATTGTTTGACTGTTATCAATCTTTATGTGTTGAATTGCATATACACTTTTTTTGCCTGTCTTTCACTAACCAACAGTATAGGATATTCTTGCCTGTTGTTGCATAAAATAGTTTATCAATTTTCTTTGCAGCATAGTGTTCTGCTTTGTAAACATACTACAATTGCTGCATTTTACAGCTGATGGACAGTTGGGTAAAACATAATTTGGAATGATTATAAATACCACTATTATAACACACACTTATATATGTCTTTGGAGACTCAGGTATATTCATTCCTATCATGAGAATACAGAGAAGTGGAATTCATGGATTGCAGTGACACACCCATTTAGCTTTAATATCAGTTTTTCAAAGCAGCTGTTCCAATTTGTATACCTACCGGCAGGGTATGAGAGTTCCAGTTGCTCTAGTTTAGCACTAATTCTTCTTCTTCTTCTTCTTCTTCTTTTAATGGTAGTCTTTCTGGTGAGTGTGTATTGGTAACTTGCAATTTTCATATTAAGTAATCTTTTCCTAAGCCAAAATCATAAAAAGTCCTATATTAACTTCTTGAAGATTTCTTTTTTTATCATTTGATGTTTACTTTCTTAATCCATGTATAATTGATATTTGTATAGCTAGAGAGGTAAGAGTCAAGAATATTTTTTTCCCACATTGATACCAACTTGGCCAGCACCATTTATTTCAACAACCATCCTTTTGTCACTGCATTGCAGTGTTGTATATCAAAAATTTGATAACAAATACATATAGGATTTCTTTTTCTGGGCTCTATTTTGTTATAGTTTTATATTTTTCTTCCTTGTTACCCTGTTACTTGTACAACTGACATTGTAATAAGTCCTGATATGTGATGGAACACATTCTCCAGATTCATTATTCTCTTTCAAGATACTCTTGTCTGTTCTTGGGCATTACAATTCCATATAAATTAAGAGTTATTTTGCCAATTTTGGAAAACATTTCTCAGATACTGATCGGTTGTTCACTGAAAATATATATGAATTTAAGGGGATTTAACATTTTATTATATTGTGAATACTAATAAATAGAGGTCTTGAAATCTTTTGTTACATTAACTCCTAGGTATTTGATGCATATTATTTATTAAACATTCTGTTTGTTGTTGTATGTAGATATAAAATTGATATTCATTATGTTGGTTTTGTGTGCAATAAAATTCTCAAGTTCAGCTACTTATTCTAACAGTTTAGATTATTTTGATTTTCTGCTTAAACAATCATATTGTATCAAAATAATTATTTTTTAAAAAAATTCTTCCTGTCTAATCATTATGCTGTTTATTTTGCTTTCCTTAATGCATTAGAAAGGTCCTGCTAGTATTGTGATGAATAAAACTATTGATAGTGGTCATTCTGTCTCATTTCTAAATTAAGGGGGAAAGATATCATCACCTCACCATTAAAAAGTGATGCTTTACATATTTTTGTAGATGACTTATCAGATTAAAGAAAGTCTCAACATTTTTTGCAACATTAATTTTCATAGGCTAAGCCAATGTATTTTTCAAATAATTTTAAGATATTATGATATTTTATCTTTTTAATGTATTGCTATATTTTATTTGCTAATATTTTGTTTAGATTTTTTGAATCTTTGTTCATAGTTTTTGCATCTTTGTTGCATCTTTATTTATCTTATGTTTGATGAGGCCTGAATCTTCCCTTTGTTTTAATGTCTTTATCAGGCTTGGAACCAAGTTGATGACTAACTTACTTTATGGATAACTTACTTTATGGATTATTTTCTCTTTTCATATATTCTAGAAGAATTGTATAAGATTGATATTATTTCTTATATTTTGGTGAAACTATCTGGAGTTTGCCTTGTGGGAACTTTTAAGTTATTGATTATACCTCTTTAAGTTGGTGCAAGAGAAGGAAATATTTCTTCCCAGTATGCCAAATGAGGGTCCTTGGCTTTGTACAGAAAGAATTCAAGAACTAGACAAAATAAAGTAAAAGCTAGTTTATTTAGAGAGATACACATCCCATAAGCAGAATGTGGAGTGTCTCATATGGTGAGAGCTGCCCCAGGTATTGGAATAGTAGTTTTTATGGGCTGGGTAATTTCGTAGGCTAATGAGTAGGAGGAATATACTTCTTAAGGGGCAGGGATTTCTAGAAGTTGGGACATTGCACACGTTTTGGCCTTTTATGGTCAGCCCCAGAACTGTCATAACATGAGGGGAGTGTATTTTTTAGTATTCTAGTGAAGGCATTATAAACTAAAAGGTCAATGAGCAGACCATGTAGGGTGCCTTCTTGGTGTTAGCTGGTTCCAGCTGGTTTTTGTCCTATCTGCTTTTTCTCCTCAGCTGTGCCCTCTTCTACATTCTTTTAACAGTTGTGCCCTGTCTCCTTCTTCCCTATCTCAAAGGGACATAGGATTATTCAGATTTTATATTTCTTCTTCAGTCTGTTTTGGTGAGCAATATTGTCTATGGAATTTACCCATTTCCTTTAACTTTTCAATATTATTAGGCAAAGAATTGTTAATCATATTCTATTGTGAGTTTAATATCTGTAAACTTCATAGTGGTATTCCTTTTTTTCCCTACTATAGATATTTAATTTTTCCCTTTTTTAAAAATAATTTTTGTAAAGATTTATCAAACCAACTTCTGTTTCTGTGATTTAGTGTGATATGTTTGTTTTTTATTTCATTAGCTTTCTTTCTTTAACCTTAATAGGAAAATTCATCAATGTTGAATAAACCAAAAACAATATTATATTCTGCAAGAAATGGTGGAGATAAATGCCGTCCTTAAGGATGTATGTAGGGATAGTGGACTCATTATATCTTGGTTTGATTTATTTCCTGCCCCTGCAGAACCAGATGGACCCTAGAGGATGACTGTAGACTACCTCAAGCTCATTCCATAGTAGCTCCAGTCACAACCACTGTAACAGATCCAGTATGTTTCCTAGAGCAGTTTAGTAAGACCCCAGCTACATAATGTGCAGCCATTCATTCGATGGATGCATTCTTTTCTATCCTAATCAAAAAAGTGTTAAAAGCAGGTTTCACTCACATAAAAAGGACAATAATATATACTTACAGTTTTACTCCAGGGCTATGGAAATTCTCCCACCATTGTTCATAACATAGACTAAAGACATATGGACTATCTTGACAATCTCAGAATATCACATTGACTCACTGTATCAATTATATTCATTAGGCTGAATGAGAAAGAAGTGACTAGTAGCCCGGAGAACTTGATAAGACACATGCATTCCTAAGGGTAAGAAATAAACCTGGTAAAGATTCAGGGGTGTGTCACATCCATAAATATTTAAGTGTCTGTTGATCATGGGAGTGCCACAATATCACTTTCAAATTAAAAGATAATTATTAAATCTTACAGCTCCTAAAAAAAAAAAAAAACAAAGCATAACATTAAGTATGCCTCTTCAGATTTTAGAACCAGTTTGTTCCTTCTGTAGGGATACTTATCTGCCCAATATGCTAGGTGACATAAAAATCTGCCAGCTTTGAATGGAGCCCAGAGCAGAAGAATACTTTGCATCAGGTCCAAAGTATGGTATAAGCAATACTTTACCATCTGCAAAAGAATTAATAAACCAAAACCTTAATTAAATAGAGTTGGGAGACAATAAGGGGAACTCTCACACCCTGCTGTAATAGCAGAGCCCAACAGGAAGAAGAAAGACTCCTCTTCTTTCCTAGCAAGGACTCAGCCAATAGAAAGCCATGACTCCTTGTTTATCATAGCCCTCTCAACTTCCCTTTTCTCTCTCTAAAAGCATTCTTTTACCCTTGCTGTGGGGTAACTTGGATACAGCTGGCCATGTTTTCAGACCCCAAATTGCAATTCTCTGCTGAGCCCCCCCCCAAAAAACCCTCTTGGCTGGAGAAATATCTGGCAGTTTATTTACTTCAGGCCAACACACTTGAGCCATATAATCCTCCAGACCGTACGATTTTTGAGGTATCAGTGGTGAGAAATGATGCTGTGTAGAACTTTTGATAAACTAGTGGGAGAACCACAATCCATGGGTTCTGGAGCAAGGCTACTAGTGGAAGAATTACTCTGGAGCAAGGCCATGCCATCTGTAGTGGAAAATAATACATCTTTAAAAAAAGAAAACAATGTATTTGTGCTTCTGGGCCTTGATTATCATGAGTGAGGTCCTGTCAGACCCATAAAGACATAAGATTAAGGAGGTCCACATACAATTCATTGTATGCTGGAAGTTATCTATCTAAGATTAAGTACTAGCTGGATCAGGGGCCATAAGCAAGCTGCATATGCAGCCTGGACCCACTGTTGTATCAGCACCTTTCCATCTGTTCAGGCCTATGACCAGATGAAAAGGACTTATGATCAGAAGAAAGAGGAGGATTATGCCCCATCTTGGTTTATAGTTATGTCAACTCAATATGTAGGTTTAGACTAATTACGTATGACCATTTCACTACAGTCTCACTAAGGAGTACGTTTTTAGGCAATTATGAGGGAAAAATCCTATAACTAATCAGAACATCAAGTAGTGCACTAGCATTTATTTTTTGTATAAATAAGTGGCCCCAAATTAGAATATACACAGATTCATGAGCAGTGGCAAAATGGCTTGGAAAGCTGATCATAGACCCAAAAGGGAAAAGACAGGAAGGTAAGGATAAGGAAACCTGATGTGGAGGTTTATGGGTATAGCCATGAAATCGGAAAAGAACTGTGAAGATCTTTACCCACCACAAAGAGCATCCATTGTAGAAAGGGCACTAAACAAAAATGTACAGCAAATAACCCAGCCAGTTGGTATCAGCCAGTTTTTATCTTTGTATCCATGACTGGAATGATGGGTGCAGAAATGAAGTGGCCACAAAGGCACAAATGGAGGCTAAGCACAGACCCCAAAGCATGAATTGATCTAGCTGCTATCATCACAGAATGTTAAACTTGCCGTCAATGGGGAATTATGTTAAGTTCTCAATATGGCACACTTTCTTGAAAAAAACAACAATTTACTTGTTGGTAAGCTGGCTGCTTTGGGTCTCTTGCATCTTGTAAAGACCGGAGGTTTCTTCTCACAGGATAGATACATATTCCATATATGAGTTTGCCTTTCCTGACTTCAGGCCCTGTCCTCAATTAGCAACATTATCCAGGGTCTTATTGAGTGTTTGATCCACAAGCATGAGATCCCACATAATATCATATTGGGCTAGGAGTTAGTTAAAAGGGAAGCAAGAGTAGGCCCACAACCTCAAGATTCACTGGTTAGATTATGTATCTCCTGGTTTATCATGCTGACTTGATAAAATGTTGGGATAACTTGTTGAAGGCACAACTGAAGTGCCATATGGAGGAAATACTCTCTGTGAATGTGATACTATCCTACTGGATATCATATATGTATTGTACCAAAGGACTTTTTGTGGCTCCTTGTCCCCAGTATGAAGAATACGTATGTCTGAGTCCAAGCAGTGGAAAGAGGAATGGTCACTCCCGATGACCCACTTTGGCCTCTGTAGTGTTGGTGGTCCTGGTCAAGGAGATCCAACAAGAATATCATTGAATCATATACTACAGCTGCCAACTGAATACTTTGGTTTCCTTATTGTTCGTGGACCAGCAGTCAATAAGTAAAGTTACTTTATTAACAGCAATATTAATCCTGATCACCAGGAGGATGAAGGGACCAAGGAAGAATATGTGTGTAACACAGATGATCCACTTAGTTACTCCTTGGTAACTCCTTTCTCAGTTGTGCTGTAGATGGATGGATAAAGTCAACCCATCCTGAAAAAGACATGCTGATCAGCAGGAGGTCAGGCCTCTCTAAGATGCAGGTTTGGGTCACACCACATGCTAAGCCATCAAGCAGAAACCTAGAATGGGTAGTGGAGTAAGGATAGAATGAGGACCCCAGACCAACTGAAGTAGTAGGGACTGTGGATCTTCTGACTAAACTCCCATTTCTAAACCTCCCTCCAAGATGAGAGGCCCACTGGACGAGCAGCTTCCTTGGTGTTCATGAAGAAATAGATATAAACTGTGCAAAAGTTTAACTATGGAAGAAGAGATGCATTTCCTATATACCCTTCAAGGAAGGACTTGCTTCCCAAGCATGGGGACCATTGGCAGCAAATACCTCCTAGAGATCAGCTCTGTCAGTTTCTGCTTTACCTTCAGAGAATCAGCAAACCAAAGATTACACCTGTCCTGCAGCAGCCCACAATCAATGAAAAAATAATGCAGGGGTAGAGATCCCAACTATTTTGGTTTGAGGCAGAACATGATTACCAATCATTTCTTACTCAAGAACTTCTCGCTTTGTTGTGCAACAGAAACTAACACAGTATTGTGAAGCAATTATACTCCAATAAAGATCTATTAAACAAACAAACAGAAAAGGAAAAGACAACCTATGGAAGGGGAGAAAATACTTGTGTATCATACATCTGCTAAGAGGTCAATACAGCACACCTTGAAGATATTTCAGGTTCAGTTCCAGACGACTGTAATAAAACAAATATTGCAATAACATGAGTCACAAGAAAAAAAAAAAAAAAACACCTTGCTGGGCTGAATAATGTTTTGCCCAGACTGCATTGCATTTTGATGATCTCCTCTGATATTTACTGTACCACAACTTTCCTTTCACAGGTATTGATCCTTATCAGTATCTTGCACCCCAAATTTTAGTGTCTGTCTCTGAAGAACCTAAGGTACAATGCTTTGGATCCATGAAATTACCAACATTTCTAAGCCTCTTCTCTCAAAATACTCAAAATCTGCCTCTTCTTGACATTTTTTTAAATTTAATTTATTTATTCATTGGCTGTGTTGGATCTCCATTGCAGCGCGTGGGCTTCTCATTGTGGTGGCCTCTCTTGTTGCGGAGCACGGGCTCTAGGCACGCAGGCCTCAGTAGTTGTGGTGTACGGGCTCAGCTGCTCCGCGGCATGTGGGATCTTCCCAGACCAGAGATTGAACCCGTGTCCCCTGCATTGGCAGGTGGGCTCCCAACCACTGCACCAGCGGGAAAGTCCCTTGAGTTTTCTTAATGCCACTTACAGGTTAGCAAATTTTTTTTTAATTATTTTTATTGAGGTATAGTTGACTTACAAGATTATGTTAGATTCAGGTATAAAATATAGTGATTCAATGTTTTTATACATTATCTCCATATAAATTTACTATAAAATATTGGCTATATTCCCTGTGCTATATGTTACATCCTTTTATCTTATTTATTTTATACCTAGTAGATTGTTTTTCTTAATCTCTTTTACTTATCTTGCCTATCTCCCCATCACTCTCCCCACCAGTAACCACTAGTTTGTTCTCTGCATCTATGAGTCTTTTTCTGTTTTGTAATATTCATTTGTTTTGTTTTTTAGATTCCACATAACAGTGAAAACACACAGTATTTGTCTTATTAAGTCTGACATTTTTATTAAATATAATACCCTCCAGGTTCATCCATGTTGTTGTCAATGGCAAAATTTCATTCTTTTTAAGCCTGAGTAATATACCATTTTGTATATATACCACGTCTTTATCCATTCATCTGTTGATGGACACTTAAGTTGCTTTCATATATTGGCTATTGTAAATAATGCCACTATGAACATGGGGGTGCATATATCTTTTCAAATTAGTGTTTTCATTTCTTGGATATATAGCCAGGAATGGAATTGCTGGATCATATTTTTCTATTTTTAATTTTTTAAGTTCTATTTTTAATTTTTCAAGGAACATGCATATTGTTTTCCATAGTGATTATTCTATCTTCCAGGTCACTTATGTATTCTTCTTTTTCACATAATCTGCTGTTGGGGCCTGAGGGATTGGAGCCACACTTCTGAGCTGGCTCTGGACCTCTGCTCTGACTAGATGCAGGGCTGTGGCCTGAGCTGGCTCTGCTTCTTGCCCTGTGCATGCAGGCATGTTGGCAAAGGTGGTCTCCACCTTAGCAGGAAAAGTGCAGAAACAGGAGGGGCTGGAGCAGGAGCTTGGCACAGGCTGGGGTGTGCACTGGGGCAGTCCTAACAGGCCACCCAGAGCAACAGGCAGTGTTTGGTCTGCTGCCCCTCTGCTGGGCCTGGGAGCAAGCAAGTCTGTGCATGCTCTTCTTAAGAGCAGAGTCCCTTCTTCTTACAGCTTTCCAGTAAACCCCACTGGTTTTCAAGCCAGCTAAGAGGCTTTCTTCCCAGTGTTAAGCCCCATGGCCATTGTGCCTAATATAGGGCATATATTGCTCCTTAGGGAAAATCCCCAAGCCTGTAATATCCCTCCTCCTCTTCTGGGTCACCCACTGGGCGTGACTAGATTGCTTCTCTTTACCTCCTACCAGACTCCATGTGGCTCTTTCTTTACAGTTTTGGTTATAGAAGAGCCATTCTGCTAGTCTCCAGGTCATTTTCAGTGAGAGTTTTTTCGTATGTAGTTGTAGTTTTGATGTGTTTGTGGAGGAAGTAAGCTCAGGGTCTTCCTGCTCCACCATCTTGATTCTACCCAGATTAGCAAATATTTTGAAAGTGAAAAATGGCAGACAATGTCATCTTCTCCATAATAAATCTTACTTCTCTCTAGAACATATTTCCCTGAAGTTCAGATTGCCTTGACTTTTTTTCCAATGCCTTTAGATACAAAATTTGTAGTTCATTTAGCTTTTTTATTCGTTCTTGGTGGGAAGATCATTCTAATTCAAGCTACTCTTGTTTTAATCACATCACAATTCCATAAAAAGTATTACAGACTGGATGGTTTAAACAATAAAAATTAATTTTCTCACCTCTCTCTGAAGGCTGAAGTTTGAGGTCAGGGTGCAAGCATGGTGGTTTTTGTTGAGAACACTTTTCCTGGTGTAGGGGCAGAAAGGTTTTCCCTTTCCTCCCTTCTAGTTTCTTTGGCTGCTCTGATAATTACATTGACATAAGACAGATTAACAGCAGAAAAAATAATTTTATATGTACGGGAGTGCCATAAAATACAAGACTCTTTGATAGGTAATTGAAGTTTATGTGCCATCATGATCTAAAGAGAGGAGCTAGGGGTCTGCCTCTTCAAAGGGGAGGAAGATAATACATGGGAAGATGAGAAGAGCAAATATTTGGTAAATAAATATGTGCCATGCCATATGTCTTTTGTATATAAAAAGTTATCTCTGGTTAATAGCTCTCTTCCTGGTATAGGTCCCTTATCCAAGTTATTTTAGGCAGTTAAGGGGGAATAAAAAACTCACCCTGAATCTGCTGGGTACTGATTGTCTTCAGCTCGAAATAATCCACAGACCAAACCGGTCCATTTTTTGTTGTTATATTCTACTCTCCTTCACTGGTTTGACGGCAGTTGTTTTCTTTCTATGTCCTCACATGGCAGAGAGAGAAAATACTCTGGTGTCTCATCTTATGAGAGCTAATCTCATCATGAGAGCCCCACCCTCATGATCTTAGCTAAACCTAATTTCCTCCCAAGGCCCTATATCCAACTGCTATCACATTGGGGGGTAGGACTTCCATACATACATTTTAAGGGGACACAATTCAGTTTGTAGCATGTCATAACAAAAAGCTGATTATGATTATTTTATTCATTTAACAAATATATGTAAAAATTTAAAAAAAAGTCTTTAATGTTCCCAAAGTTCTTTTACCCTAACTCATTTCTAAGAGGAAAACAGTGTTTTAGTTGTTTCATCTGTTATTTGTTTCCATACTCCTATATTAATGTCAAGTTATTAAAACTTGCTATGAGCTTTTATATATACATTCATCAATTTTGACATTGTATATTGACTCTCTATGATTGTAATTAAGAGTACTAGCTTATTTACATTTAGAATCTTTTATCCTGCAAATGTAATTATCTCTAAAATTTTATTAAATTTATATTTAATATTTAATTACTGTTTATATACATATTGTTTCCTGTTGAGCCAAGCACAATACTGTCAGTTTATTTCATTTACTATATGTTTTTAATTTTAATTTAATTTTGTATTTCCTTTCTTACATATTTTCATTATTATTTCACATCTGATATTCTTTCTACACTCCCCCAAAGCTCCAAAAATGTATCTCCATTTAAATTGACATATGATGAAAGCTATTTTGTTAATTCATCAGTTCTATCGATACTTTCCTGGACACAGCCTTCTGAGAGCTCTCTGGCTTCCTACTCTATTCTTACCTGTTAGTTCACCAGACCTTTGGCATAACACTCATCCTATGCTTGCTTTTCTATCATCCTGAGAAGTTCCTTCTCCTTTGGTTCTAGATCTCTTGTTCGTGTCTTCTCTTATATTTTCCTCATCATTTTTCTAGCCTTTGCCTGCCACCCAGTCACAAAGTCAATGCTACATATTTTACATTTCTGTTATGGTATTATCCCACTTCTGGGTACCAATTCTTGCATCAGTTAGCTTTTACATAACAAATCACCACAAAAAGTAATGGCTTTACTCATTTTCTAAGAGGATTGTAAGGGTAGGGAGGTTTTATCATCCGGGTCGCCTCAAAAATATCTGCTTGGTTACTTCATGCATTTTTCGTTAGCTGGTTGATGGACTAATGGCTAAATGTTTAAGATGGCCTTGTCTGTTGGTTGGCAAGTTGTGAACCAGGTAACTTTAGTTCTATTCTGATTGATTTCTCATACTCTAGCACAATATCTCAGGTTTCTTCACCTGGTAGTCTCAGAATTATAAGTGTAACACAAGAGCAAGTGCCAGTGAACATATATTTCTGAGACCTCTGCTTGTCTTATATTTGCTAAAATCAAATTGGTCAAGATAAGCTGAATGGTCATTGCAAAATCAAGTGGTCATAGAAAGGGAAGAATTTGGAGCCCTGTTTGCCATCTACCACTCTACCTTCCATAACAATAAATTTTCCTACCTAATCAAGACTCGGCTCAAAACTTGTGAATCATCTGTGATTCTGTCTATCTGTCTATCTATCTATCTAATTATCTATCTATCTATCTACAAATAATTCTAAATAGTTTATGATTTGTTGGGCACTGTTCTAAGTCTTCTATAATTATTTACCTTTTTATCTTAACATATCTAGGAGATGGCCCTATTAATATTCCCAAATAACAGAAAAAAACATCTGTGACCAAAGAATTTAAAGAGCATACCCAATAATGAAAGTGGAATTTGAAGCTAGGCTGGCTGGATCTGGAGTCCATGTTCTTCATTTTGGCCCCAGAGGTTATGTTTTTGGCCACCTCATCATGCTGCCTGCCATAACTATATTTACTCTCTGATATATTTTTTGAGAGTTCTTTTATCTTTGACATATATTTATCACCTCTTTATTTTCTGTACTGCCTCTCTAATTTTCCTTTAAAAATACTTATGAACTCATGATTAACTACAATAATTGTCCCCTAATAACCTAGTATACTTCTTTCCTCCAAAGCTACATGACTCTTTTCAATTTCCTCACATTGTGTGCTTAGTCAACCTTTCCTCCAGTGTCTAACAGCCTAAGACACATCACATTGTGTTTCTTATTTTTCTCCTTCCTTTCCATATTTCAAGCCTCAAAACTTTCTTTTGCATGACCTTCTCTTTTTCAGTTCCCATGTAAATCCATCTCTCTCAAAGTATTCTGAATTTATATTAATCAGTACTCGTTTTGACAAATCATTTTTAGTCTTAATAGTTACTTCCTTGTTTTAGGAGTGTATGTGTGTTTTTTCAAAATAAAATTTAAATTTAAGTCATCATCAAAATGATTTCTTTGTTGATAATTGCTTCTTTGTTGAGCGTTACAGAAAATATATTGTATTGTAAATACCAATGTAAGTGGAAAGTACAAGCCTTATCAACAAATTTTACCTTTAGTAGTTGACATGGAAAGAGTTGATTTTCAAGACTGAGTCTTGTGGAGAGTTACTAAAAATAATTCCAGGAAATTGTTAAGATTTCTAAATATATCTGAAGATAAAGAAAAATGTGTGATTTATTGAAAGAATAATATCATTCTAGGAGTAGGGGAACATGGTAAGAAAAGTTTCAATGCTGTGCTTAGGTAAATTATAAGCAAAGTGGTAAATAGAATAATAATAGTATTAGGGGCAGAAGAAGGTCATTTTGGAGATTCATAGTCAGTAGTTCCAGGTCTGAAGACAGTTCAAATGAAAAATACAGTTAAAACTATTATTATTATTATTTGCGGTACGCGGGCCTCTCACTGTTGTGGCCTCTCCCAGTGTGGAGCACAGGCTCCATACGCGCAGGCTCAGCGGCTATGGCTCACGGGCCCAGCCGCTCCGCGGCATGTGGGATCCTCCTGGACCGGGGCACGAACCCGTGCCCCCTGCATTGGCAGGCGGACTCTCAACCACTGCGCCCCCAGGGAAGTCCAACACAATTTTTTTAAATTTCTTTTCTTTCTTTTTTTTTTTTTTTTTTTTTGGCTGCATGAGGTCTTAGTTGCAGCACTCGGGGTCTTCTTTGAGGCGTGGGAGAATCTTTCCTTGTGGTGTGGGCTCTTCGTTGTGGTGCAGGGGCATCTCTCTAGTTGTGACAAGCAGGCTCCAGGGTGTGGGGGTTCTGTGGTTGTGGAGTGCAGGCTCCAGGGAGCATGGACTCAGTTGTGGTTTGCAGCCTTAGTTGCCCCAGGGCATGTGGGATATTAGTTCCTGGACCAGGGATCAAACCCGTGTCCCCTGCATTGGAAGGAGGATTCTTTACCACTCCCTAGTTGAATCCTTTTTGCTACTAGTAGGAGAAATAGAGACAGAGCTGACATATTTAGTTTTAAAAGACCAAAAAGTGAAAAAAGTGATCTAATAGAACAAACTTCATTTAAACTCCATAAGAAATGTATCGTCCTAATTTTCAGGTCTGTTTTTGTGATAGATAAATAAATAAATGCTTAATCCACTCCAGAAACTTACTTTTATTGTAATCTGTTTTAGAAAATTCTGTTTAACCTCTAATTTGCCAGTTTTATAATCTCATAGCTTTCACTCTCAGTCTAGGATTTATATAGCTAAACCATCACAGGATGTACTGCAACAGCAATAGAATCAGCCAGCCACAATTATAAAACAAAAAGACTCATTGTCCAAGCAACGGGCCATGTGATCGAATGGGATCTGATACGACAGTATAGCCTTCCTAATTAAGAGTTCCACAAATCCTAAAGGTATATTATAGCAGATTTAGACTATACCAAACTTCATAGTAAAGTAGAACAAATATTCAGAATGTAGTTATAGTTTTGTATTAAAACTACTCAAATTTATATTCTGCCTTTCATTTAGTTATGAAAGCTCAAATAAAATAAGCTTTAATTCTAAGTGTTCTTGAGTACAAAATTTGAAGATGATGATACCTGACATAGAAGGATATGGCAATTGTTAAGAGTTATAAAATACAATATAGCTAATGAATATTAAGTTTGTTGGACACCATTTTATGTGCCCAAATTCTCCTTCAGGAGCTAAAAATTTATGGTCCCAGCTAAGTTTTATCCAAATGATTTAGTTGGACACCCAGATCAACAATAATTCCTGTAAGTTCTTTTCTATTCCTGTTAACAAGCTATTTGCTTCTTTTGATCAAAGGCTTGAAAAGAAGTCTTGCTACACCAGCTTTTTCTTATTATTTTTGCATTACTGATGGCTTGTCTTTATCCCTTGCAAGCTGTAAAAAATTAATGGCATGACATCACATGTGTCTTAATAAAGGAGACACACTGAAATTATTTTTCTAGTAGCGTAAAAATGTGTATCAGAGAGGAATCATGGGGAAAATGGAGAAAATGACTCAGTAGAAATACTAAACTATAATTAAGAGGGTCAGAGGTTGATAAGTGCAAATTTACTTGGTGGTATATCAAACCAATTTTTGTTTTATATATTATAGTGAATACTAACCTATATATGATGCCTTTGGGGCAATGTCATAACTGCAGCATGACAACTTACTATTAATCTTAAATTTAGAAAAATAGCTGAGCAAAAAGAGACATTGAGACAAAATTCTATTATGAGATACATTCGGATGAACATGTTTAATTCATATATATTACCTTCCAACATAGAGTTAGTTACACAATACTTACTACAATGACAGGTATTACCAACCAATCATAATATTTTTTCTCACTGAAATCAAAAGTAATTGGATTGATTGAATAAAAGGGTTCCCTTATCCTTTCCAATAAAGAACTCGTAGGCAGCCATAACCAGTAATTTTGTGCTTGCATGTAGATTAAAAAATTGCTTGTCATGCCTCTAGCTAGTGTTTTATTTTATTTTATTTCTCAGAGTGAGCTCATATTAAATGATCTGACAAGATTGGGTATGTGCAATTAGAAAATATTTGGAGTAACCAATGTATTTGATGAATAAAATATGTGTAACTTGTGGGGAAAAAGGCAGGAGAAAAATTTGAGTTGGTCACTCCACCTTCTTTAAAGGTCCCTCTTGAATGCTATATACCTCTGATTTACTTTAATATTCAGGCACATAGATGCTTTATGAATGAAGAAAATGTAAGTTCCCTATATATTTTCTGATTATTTTTATATCTACATATCCTGCACTCACACCATCCCATCATCTTATCCAGTTTGTTTATGATTTTTTGCTATTTCAAATATTATTGCATAATCTGGGCTTCAGATTCTGCATATCAATGTAATATCTGAAGGTAGTAAAAAGTTTTTTGAGGAGAGCATGATCCTCAAGTTATAAATCTTGTCTACATATCCTTTATGTAAAAAAAGCAGTCAACAAATGTTCTCATATTGAGCCCTTTTTTGAAAAGAAAATAACCATATAAAACAAACACATGAATTTTTAAAAATAAATAAATTCTGAAACATAGAAGCCAGGGTAGAAGTATCATAAGCAGTATTCTTCCATCCATCCATCCATGGATGAGCAACTAAAAGTCATATGAAAACAAAGGCAAACATTTACAAGTATTAGGGCTTTTCACAAAAGATAAAACATGGTTGAGTGGAGGGAAACTAGAAAAAATGTATTTTCTATATTTCATACCATCCTTATTATTGAAAAAAATTGTTTTATGTAGAAAAAATATGTTTAAGACATAGCGACTTGAGTTGTTATTTTCTTTGTTTCACAGAGTTTTAGGAATTAATATACTTAGTTGTGATGAAATGTTTATATTTCAGCAAATTTTTCAATTTCATTTTTTATTGGTACTTATTTGTTTACATTTAAGAAAAATTAAATTCAGTGATTTTTGCTAAAATTAAAATAATGATAAAGTCTTTGAAAAATATTCTCTGGATCCATTTCCTTTTCTCTCCCTTCCCTTACTTATATTTTTCCTATTTAAAAATTTGTCTGTGTATTCATATAAGTAAATGATGTTTATATATTAATAAAGGTAATTTCTTAGTGGTGGGCTTCTTGGTATGGCATATTTTTTTTTCTTCTTGATAGTTTAGAAACTTATTTTTCATAAGCATAGTCTATGATATAAGCAATTTAATAGTGCTAAATCATTATTTGGGGTTATTTGGAGGAAGAATTATAAATCCAAATAAAAGTTGACAAGAAGAACCAGTCCTTAAGGGCTACAGTGTAAGAAGATGTTATGTTTTATGTGGACTTTCAGTTTTCATCTTATAAGTTTGATTAGATTTTTACATGTAAAAGATTTTGAGAGGGTATTATAATAAAAAGAAATAGAATGAGAAAAAGAATTACTTAAAGAAGAAAAACTGACTGGGGTGATATGAATACAATGAAGAAACTAGTTTAGACATAGCATGGGTTGTAGAATTGCAAGATAAAATGTAAGGAGACATTTTATTTATTGTTCATTCATTCATCCATTCATGCATTCATCTGTCATATTTTGACAGATATGTATTTAGTTTCTATTGTGATCAAGCATCATTCTAATACTCTGGTATTAATCAGTGACCAAACATAAAAACCCTTACTGTCTTGAATTTTGCATCCTAGGGATGGATGAGTCTGTGATTGTTGGATGTGAGATGCTGAGTGGGTTTTAACTATGGTAGTGATGTTAGCAGTGGGGAAATATGAAAATACAGAAAAGACAAATCAGATACATAAGCAGCATCACATATCCACATATCAATTAAGTGAATGTTTAGGAAAATTATTACTCCTAGTAAGGGTGTCTGGTAGACTCATGTTATCGTTTATATATGAATTATCATGAATTCCACCTTATTGTAATAATGCCTCTTTCCTGATCTTTATTTATTTACTACAGAGTTCAAAAAGGATTTAAGGTATCTTAAGGAAATATGTATAACAAAATAGAATAAATCTCCATAGTCTTTGTTTCCAAACTCTCTGGAGATTGAGTTTTTTCTAAAAAAAAAATCCCCTTAACAAGATCACATAACTATTCATAAAACAGAGGACGCCTCTAGAAAATTGCCTTTCTTGGATTACTCAATAATTATTTTGAGGATTACGTGCTTCTATAATTCTTACTTCATTGGGATTTAAGGATTGATGGGCTCAGAATCTGTTAAGGATTTAAGAGATTTTCAAGGAAATGATCTATATAAATACAGGGTTTTACATTACAATATTCTCCTTTTTTTTACTGCCATGTCAATATGGGGCTCACTCAGAGAGCAGCTTATGTGGCATTTACTCCATAAGCTGCTGATTATGTTCTTTAATATGGGTAAGGCTCAACTTCTCGCAGATGGTACCTGCTGTACTCACCACTTCCTCACATGGTGTGTCAGTCATCCAAGGATCTCTACATGGCCTCAATTCTTTTTAGGTTCTTGGGTGACATTTGAAGTACATCATCTTTGACAGCTGTTACTCTCATTTGATAAACAATGTTGATAACAAAGTTTTTATAATTTTTGTTTCACTGACTCCATTTACAACTTAGAGTTAATTTGTGTTTACACAAGAAACAAATTTGCAAAGTAATTGGAAAATTACAATAATTTTCTAATTAACTAAAAGAAAATTGAAAACAAAAATTACCCTCAATTACCAGCAAATTTCAGGAAATAAAACTTGTGAATTCCTTAACTTACTTGATTATAATTGTTTCACATTTTCTCCTGTTCTTTTTCCATATGGCTTTGAGTATCCACATTAAAAAAAAAAAAAAACTATTATTCACACATTTCTTTTTACCCTGTAATGTTATTGACTGAAATTACATGGAGTTTGTACCAATGCCCTATAACAGTAATAAAGAACATTACTATTTAGCAACAACATTGACACTAATATCTGTTTTATTTAGAACAATATGTCCATGCTATATGTTATATTTGTATTCTGACATCTAGAGTGCAAACTCCTAGGTAGAGAGGATATGGTGAAGAGTCTAAAGAAGAAATCAAGTGTGCTAAAATTGTGTGCTGGGAGAAGGAGAGGGGAATGTGAAGTTAAATCTGTTAATAGATAAATAGATAGGTAGTTAGATAGATAGATAGATAATTCATTTTGTGTGGGAGGTTTGCAGTTTTCTCTTTAGTACTCAATTTGTTTTAGCCTTTTCAAAATATTACCTATGTTATGGTTTAAACCATTACCTATGCTATGGCAGCCTTGCTACCTTTCAATATGTACTGGAAATCATTTATAATCTTGATGTGGTCTCTCAGCCAAGTGTGCTTCATGAGACTCCTATCTTGTGCACATGCCAGTGACCAAAAAGCCTTTAACTTCCCCTCAGCTTCACTAAAATTTAGATAGGTTTTTCCTGACTATAGGCCCCTGACTTCCCTTTTGTTAGAGCATTTACATTAGAAAACTTTTCATTGTAAATTCTTATTCTGCTCCTTTGAGCTGTAAATATTCTCCCAGGTTTTTGCCAGTTTTACAAGCCAGGAACATCTTTCTCAAGGACCTGGGAGTCATCCCTTTGAAATGTAATCATCAGGAAATATAGAGTCCCTATCTCCCAGTGGAAGGGTAGTAGCCTAACTTCAGCAAGCTCCAATTAGCAAACATAGACAGACTCATCATAGGGAGTAATTTTCTTTCTACATTTTTTAGTACTTTTCTACTAGCTAAACCTAGCCCTTAAAATCTCTCCTGCCTTTTTTTGTTTTTCAGAGAAATTAAGTTCAGTCTCTCTTCCTTATTGCAATAATCTTGATCTCCATTACAATAGTCTTAAAATCTTCCTTGTCAGAGAAATTTTTCTTTGGTTTAGAGAGAAAGGATGTGTCCTTTTGTAACTGAATCTCTAATTATGAGCTGATTTTTCAATTGGGTGTGACTATTGCAGAGATTTACTAATATGTTTTTAAAAGTGAAATAATAATAATCACATTATGAAATGGTGAAGAAAACTCATCTTTCTCTAATCAGGACACATTTTTATTAGAAGCTTGATTCTTGTTTCTGGGAGAAGAAAGAGGCTGTCAAGGTTATGGAGGGTTGGCCCATGATTTTATGTAAGATGATAGGTGTTTCCCACCTTCTTGGCTCTATGTTGGGTCACTGCACTTTGGCATGGGCTTAGCTAGAGAGATTTTTAGAAAAAGAGGTACATCTAAGGGGGCAGGAGTGCTGAGAAAGGATAGTCATTCTGATATTATCTTAAGAAGTCAATTCTTGTATCATCTTAGGAACATTTGCTCTAGATATCTCATTCCAGTAGCATATCATGGCCAAAAAAAGAAGTTTGTTCTGCTCAAAGAAATTGTTGGTTAAGAAGCAGAAAATGAATATTTTTTTTCTTTTGGCATTATCTCTTTTTTCTTTAAATTTTATTTTCTCTAAACTTGAAAAGGTAGTTTAAGGTGACTTACAAAGTTAAATGGAGGAAATTCATTTTCCGTAATATTTTTCCACATTCAGTTCAAGTGAAATGAAATGTTATTAAAAATACTCAAATCATGTTTATGTATCCTTAAAAACAAATTTTTACATCTCCATGTACATATATACATATATTCTTTAGTGTTTGCCCAAATGTTTTGACAGCAGTAATAAACACAGATATTTGTCTGCAGTACTAACATTAATATATGATGGATTTAGAGCTAGATTCCATGCTATATGATATACATGTATTTTGACCCCTGGAATATGACCTCTTTCTCAGTAGAGAGGATATAGTGAAGAAACTAAAGATTATATTTCTTTATATGTTATATAAACTTATGTGTGTATACATATACACACATATACATGTATATTTAAATGCATTATATATAAGTATACATGTCTGATAGCCAAAGTTTGTAAAATAAACACATTTTTTTGCATACTCTAATATCACACTGACCTGGAAAAAATACTATAATGCAGGTTGCAAGAAGTTTATTAGATAGAAATTTATGCATTTATTTAAATTTCTTTAAATTTAAGATAAAATTTTTTATTTTATTTTTACTTACATTTGATCAACTTCTCTAATAGTCAGGATCAAAACATCCTGATGGGGCCTCTGGTGGGCTTTGAGCCTTCAAGAGCCTTCTAGAATCAATGGGAACACTAAAGATTTCCTTTATTTGACTCTTAGTTTGTCATTGATTTTCCAGGATATCCGTTTGAGTGTAATCTAAAAAAAGATTGTAGAAATGCTTAGTCAATATGCCATTATTTTTCATGAATTCAGTTGATTACCCATTTACTTTGTTGGATATTGGGAAATAGTTCAACAGGGCAGTTCCTGACTGGTAACATTTTGCTAAAGCCAAAAATCTGGCTCATCTTAAATCTGAGCGAACATCAAACTTACTAGTGACCTTCTTCTACATGACTCCAGCTCTCTCACAGATTCTAATGCTGCAATTAAGTTTAATTAACATGAAAATACTTGGCCTTAGAAAAACTCAGCCTTCTTCCTTGAGTAAATATGATTCCAAGAAACATCAAGTGAAGTGGCAACTCAATTTAATAGTGATTAAATTTCCTTTGACTCTGTAATGAAAGGTAACTAAATTTACATTTCACTACTACAGAAATATTTAGTTTTAAATAGATCAAGAGTATAGTCTTTGAGGGTTAGTGCCTGAAGTAATGAAGGGTACCTCAAAACAAGAATAGTTTTAGGAATAATTTTGTAAAAGACAGTATTAGCCTGGTTTTCCACTTGTGGGTAAAGAAATTTGACTGCAACATTCACCCAATTAAAATGCTTCACCTTAATTTCACTTGATAAAGTTCTATTAACCTAAAAACTTAAAAATATAACAAAACTGAATAGTTATAAATATCTGAACTGACACCATGGGATGAATTGTAAATACCAGTTTGCTTATATTCAGCAACTGGAGCTAATATTCAGAGATTAATTGTATTAGTACAATTTCAAGAAAAGGAAACAGAGGCTTAGAATGGTTGAATACTTTGACAAAGTTCACAGAGCAAATACAGAATTTGAAAGCAGGTAGAGCTGACCCTGTGGGCTATGTTTTTTATCACTATGCCATACACTTAATACACCTTAGACAGAAAATTTTCAGAGAATTGTTTCAGTACTGATTCATGTCAGGGTCATTTTAAATGGAGTTTGTGTTCCTGCTCCTATGTTAATCCAAGGCAGATGGGTCATTTTCTTTCACCACACATGCTTTAATCCTGAATTTTTTTTGATTCCCATAAATGGATCCTATCGATCATTGCTAAACGCGAATGGACAGCAATGACACCCTCTCTGCTTTGTTCATCACAGTGACACCTATTTTTGTGACCTGCCCAACTGCTCCTTGTTATAAGCTTCCCAAACTCTCCTCTGGGTTTGCATTTTAGCTCCCAAAACTTGCTTCAGTTTTGTTGCCATTGGGATCCCTTTGGCATGCCATTTTTTTATTCTATGGATTTTATTTTTTTTATTAGAGTATAATTGCTTTACAATGTTGTCTTAGTTTCTGCTGTACAATGCAGTGAATCAGGTACATGTATACATATACCCCCTCCCTCTTGGACCTCCCTTTCACCCACCCCCCATCCCACCCATCTAGGTCATCACAAAGCACCGAGCTGAGCTTCCTGTAATTTATAGCAGGTTCCCACTAGCTATATATTTTACACATGAAGTGTACATATGTCATTCCTAATCTCTCAATTCATCCCACCCTACCCTTCCCCCATTTGACCATTTGGTACTTAATCTTCTGAAGTTTACCTTTCCTGACCTACAAAATTTCACTAAAAGGAAGAGATCCAACAACTTTTATTTCTGACACAATGAAGAAAAAAAAAATGACCTCTTTGGTAAGCCCCACTCAACAGCCCTTGAGTGAGAACTCAATCAAAGATGTATGTATGCAGTTAATCAATTTCAGGTCCCAGAGGCATAGAGTCTCATTAAGTGTAAGCTTGTTGTTCTAATTCTTTCCTTTACAGATTTGCTCTTTCACACACTTGTGAACAACCTGGAGTTGTGCCTCTTGTCCAGTTTTTACAATATGTCTGTCAACATTTCCTGTGGTCCTCCATAAATGCCATCTGTGGCTTCGGTGGGAGAGGACTTTAAAATCTCACTGGCTTTTGGCAGAAAATAACCTACCTCCATCTGAATGACTCCCTCCTACCTGTAACTTTAAAACCTAGAATACTCTGATTTCTTCTTATTTTCAAAGCAACGGCCCCCCACACTTACCCTTTAACACTTAAAGCTCCCCAGTCATTTGAACTAACTGGAATTAGAAAGTTATACTCATATAAAGTATTTTTCTCAATCCCTTTACTTCTAACTCTAGGTAACACACAAAACTACATAAGTAAGGTAGCATAATTATAATATAAGAAGTAAATAATAAAGAAATAAAATACAGTAAATACTTTAAGAATAGTTAAGATAATAATATAAATATATAATATAATATAATATTTAAAACTTATCAGCAAAGTTAGAAATTGTATCATTTTACGTACCTATAGAAAGAAAATACTGAATATGGAGCCATTACTATGTGCCAGCCAGAGCTATGCTAGATATTCAGATATCAAAGCTAATAAGGAAAACGTGTTTTCTCAACAAATTTGAAATGTAATATAGGGAAAGAAAGTTTAAACAAGTAATGGCAGCACTAGATGGATAAGTGCTGTATGGATGTGTAAAAGAACGTCAAAGAACAAATGGCACACTGCAAGAAAGTCTTCACAAAAGAATTTTTTTTATTTTGCTTTAAAAGTGAGAACATATTTTTCATACGGTTAAGAGGGATACTGAGGCAGTTAGAATGATATGTGCTCAAACTTGAGCCATGAAGGAATATTGTCTTTAAAAATGTCCAGTACTTGAATCATAAGATGTAGGTGAAGGCAGAGTTGAAGAGATGAGATTGGTTGAAGAAATATTA
This sequence comes from Lagenorhynchus albirostris, assembly GCF_949774975.1. Taxonomy (NCBI): domain Eukaryota; kingdom Metazoa; phylum Chordata; class Mammalia; order Artiodactyla; family Delphinidae; genus Lagenorhynchus; species Lagenorhynchus albirostris. The sequence goes on from NC_083112.1 coordinate 30,583,046, forward strand.
TTCACTTTAGGCATTTAAAGAGAAAGGATCTAATATAGGAAATTAGGAGTTTACAAATTCATTGAGATGGCTGGAGGAGTAGATGTCATGGAGTTGCCCCAGGAGGTACTGGTGTCCAGAGCAAACTATTTTACTGAAGCTGTTCTTTACTGAAGCTGCTCCAGCATGGCCTTTCATACCCATAAATCAGTTACTAGATATTGGAATGCTGAATACGACCCTTGATGTTTCCTCTTAATAAGAGTCTCCCTACAACTTCTATTGTCAGCTGAAATAGCAACAGGAGGATGGGCTTAACTTTATCTACCAAATATCACTGAAATTCATTTGATTTGTGGAGTCTAATTTACAATGTCTTTTCAGTATAGATGGACTTGACTTTATCTACCAAATATCACTGAAATTCATTTGATTTGTGGAGTCTAATTTACAATGTCTTTTCAGTATAGGAGGGCACTCTAGAGACAGAATTGGAAAAAAAAAACAGTTCGTATTCTCTAAAGACCATCTCTTTGAGTATTCAGTATCCATATTTAAACTTCCACATATAATTTTATTCCCAAAGGATAGCAGTAGTAACAACATATCTGCAACACTATAAAACCATTCATTTTTGTAAATAAAGATGCACTCATTCTGTCCATAATAAGAAAGACTCAAGTCCTATCAGTCATCATATAAACCCTATATGCTATTTATTCCTCTTCTAGTTCAGTCAAATTTCTACTTGTTATCCTATAATACAAGAAAATTATAAAGGTAATTTTCAAATTACATCTTATATTAAATAATAGGGGATAGTAAAGTAAAATAACCAAAGTTTGCATGTAAATGATTAACGACTTTTTATATAGAGAGACAGCAAATACATTCATTATTTTTACAAATGCTTATTATTATTGATAACTTTCTGTCCTTCTAAATAGAAGACACTCCAAACATTATTGTTCTATAGCCTAGATGAACTGCTTTCTCTTGTTTTAGCCCTTATGAGTCACTCAGTGAATGAGTCAGAGCAACATACCAAAATGTGATATATTGTCTTCAATATCCAGAATCTTAGGAATCATTTTATCTCTAAGTGGTAAGAAGGTCAAGAAGTGAAATTTTGTTTCTCCCTGGAGGCGTTATTTGAACCTGTTCCAGACTACAATACACCTACAAAGTTCACTGAAATGCAACTCCTTAAATATTCATTTACATCTTTTCTCTCTGATGTGCTTGTATCTTGTCAAAGCATTCAGGATACCCCATTCTTCTTACTCAAAAATAAATGGGCTTAAGGTAACCAGTTGATATAACACTAAAGTAACATAGTGAAGGTGTACGTCAGTTGCTACATGGTGGAAACGAACCATTACTGTTTTTTGTCTTATTGCAGTAGGGGAATAGTGCTCAATTATAGATAAATAGCCATACGTTGGGTACTGACATGTGACTATGCATCAAATTACCCCATAATCAAATTACCTCAGTTTAGAAACCACATCTGGGATATCATCTGTAATAGGATTCATTATTTGAATAAGTTCAACATATTCCACTGTCATTCATTTCCTATGTATTACCTGTCCTTGGCACTGACCAAATGAGTGAGTTATTTGGAATGTACTAGAAATTTCATTTGGCACTAATCTGCCATTTGCTACTTTGGATTACTATTTTGGTACACAAATGTAGCCTCAGGGGTCCCCACATTCCCCTTTGCATCATGATTACCCTAATCCATAAGCCCAAAATTAATGTATGAATATTCCAACTCTTCACTCAGAGACTGGAGCATATCTGCTGTATAGACTCTTGTCCTAGAGCAAGACAAAGCCAGACTAAAACTACTTTTTCACTTGATTCCCAGGGGTGGACCCCCATGATATTTGGTTTCCCATAAATTAGAATTTATGAGACTGTATCCAAAAAACTCTCCAAAGATAGGTTTTTCTCAATATACAGCTATCCTAGTAAATATCTGCATACCATTTTGGAAAAAGAAAACACACATTCATATCAGTGTCACAGGGCTGTTCTTCAAAAGTCCCCAGCTTTCTCTTCATTGATGAGATATGGATCTGTGATCTGGATCATATCTGGGAATTGACTGTAATTGAATGTAAAGCCGTAAGTACATAAAGTTGAACTCAGTCTCTTGCTTACCATACAGAGATTTCTCAGATGTTTGAATCAAGAAGGATACATATTTTTCAGTGCTAGAGTAGCATAATGAATTAGACATCATCAAAGTTCCACATGGATGTAATTTCTGTTTTGGCACTGCTGACTTTTAAAGCAACTATGCCAACCTTGCCTATGGATTAGGGATTGGATGCTGCTACTAAAGACCTACTATTCTGAGATTCTTTCATCAACATTAAGTTAATGCCAACACCTCTTACCTTCAACAGTGACCTATAGAGAAGAACAGTTCTTTAAAAGGATATTTATACTCCTGTTATCTATGTATTCCTCAATGCTTTTCTTGAGAAGTTGTCACTTAGCTCTTTCAAGAAACATGGTAGTATGTGAGTAATAAGTTAAATATGATAAATACACACAAACATTCTTATTTTTCTATTATTTTAGATTATTTTCTCCACATTATATCAATTCCTTCTGATACTTTAGCTTCATTCAATGTAGGCCAAAGTTGAATCCAGTTTTAGTCAACTGATTGAGGTAAAACATATTGTCTCTTTCAGCTACTTACGCTTAGATGTTAAGTCCAGAGATTGGGGCCAGCATGCATATAGTAAATGGAAAAACTGAACTACAATCCAGAATCCAGATTCTGAAAATTTCTATAACAGTTCAGACTCCTCAATAAAGAAAGGTATCTTAGAAATGTGGAATTCATATTGAATGACTCAATCCACAATATCCTCTTCCAGAGAGAAATGTAGCTTTCAGAAGTCTTTGTATTCAATACTTTAAGTTTCAACTTTAGCTTTTAAGCAACCTGGGATGGGAGGGTTTTTTTTAGGTGGAAAGAATATACCAGATTTCATTTAGGGAAGGTGTTTTTATTGGAAAGTTGGAGCTTGGTTTGGTTTGGTAATATTTAAGGGTTGGTTGGTTGGAGTCATGACTGGGGGAATAAAAGACACCAGTTAAGAAAAGAATAGTGGTGTAACGGCTGAGAGATTCTAGTGGGATTAAAGAGGTTAAATCATAGAATGTGTTATAAAAATGGAAGTTTTCCCCATTGATGTGCTTGCTTATGAAAATTAAAGCTCAGAGGAAAAAATAAGTTAAAATTTTAAAGATTTCACCATTAACTTTAATGTAAATAATGGTATAACAGCAAAAGTAAAAACCTTAAAAATAAATAAATTGATCATCAAAATTAAAAGCTATTATTCTTTAAAGAGTACTATTAAAATAATTAAAATATAGACTATAGACTCAGATAAATTATCTGCAAATCACATATTTGATAAAGGATTTTACCCAAACTAAGGTACTCTCAAAGCTCAACAATAATAAAAGAAAAACCTAATTTGAAAAAGGGCAAAATTTGAAGATTTCTCATCATAAAAACATGTCAATGGCAAATAAGTACTTAAAAATAGAAGAGGAGGGCACACTTCCCACATCATTTTTTTAGTCATTAGGAAAAATGTAAAATAACACTAAATCTAATACTATTACACCCAAATTAGAATGTTTAAAATTAATAAGACTGATCATATTAAATTGGTGAAGATGTAGCATGACTAGAATTCTCATATATTGCAGGTGGGAATGGAAGATGGTACAATCGCTTCAGAAAACATTTTAGAAATTAGTTAAAAAGTTAAACATATCTCTAGCGTATGATCCAGTTATTATTCTTGTAGTATTTACCCAAGAGAAATAAATGCATATATACAAACAAAAACTTACTCATGAATGTCCATAGCAGTTTATTTTTTTAAATAAATTTATTTATTTATTTGTTTGTTTTTATTTTTGGCTGTGTTGGGTTGTCGTTGCTGTGTGCGGGCTTTCTCTAGTTGAGGTGAGCGCAGGCTACTCTTCCCTGTGGTGCACGGCCTTTCATTGTCATGGCTTCTCTTGTTGCAGAGCACGGGCTCTAGACATGCAGGCTTCAGTAGTTGTGACTTGCGGGCTCTTGAGTGTAAGCTCAGTAGTTGTGGCGCACGGGTTTAGTTGCTCCGCAGCCTGTGGGATCTTCCCAGGCCAGGGCTCAAACCTGTGTCCCTTGCATTGGCAGGAAGATTCTTAACCACTGTGCCACTAGGGTAGCCCCTAGCAGTTTATTTTTAATAGTCAAAAGCTGGGAACAACTGAAATGCCCATCAAAATTGAATAAACAACTTGTTATAAACAAGTTGGAATATATTAATGTTCTATCTTATGATGGAATATTAACCAGCAAGAAAAACAAAGGAACTAAAACAACAATATAAATGAACTTCCAAATATCTATATTGTGTGGAAGAGGTCAGAACAAAAATGAAAAAAAACAACAACAACAAAATGAGTATATACTCTTTGATTCTATTCATATAAAACTCTAGAAAATGCAAACAAATCTATAGTGACATAAAGGGAATCAATGGTTTCCTGGAAGTGTAAGAAAGCAGGATGGGCAGTTATTATTTTTTAATAACTCCAATAGAAGCTAGCCTTTTTATCATTGTAGCTGGTAAGATATTTTTGTTGTTATTAGTAGAGAAATCATACTATTACATATATGTACTATTCTGCACACATTTTTTTAATAACACATTTTTAAATAATTTTTGTCCACTTTTTACAGTTAGAAAAGAGGAGACATACAAATGATAAGTAAAAGTAGAAGGAGATGATTAAGAATTGACCTATGGCATGAAAGTGTCTAAGCAAATATAAAATGTAACATCTGTGAAAGTAAAATCAGTTATTATTTTTGGCAACTAAGGTTATTCTTTTCGGCTCTCTAAAGGAACCAGAGATCTATCTTGTTTTATTGCTAATTCAGAAAGTGTTATGTTTAGACATTTCATATATTACAAAAAAAAAAGGTTTGTAAAACAAAAGTAATTTATTGTAATGTAGGTAGGTCTATCAGCCTATGCTGTTACAATGAGTTAAAACCTATTTGATTTATAAAACTAGACAACTACAATAATAAACACTTCAAAAATTATATATAGTGAGTTTTTTTTTTATTTAGAGCCTGACTGATTTACAAAAATGCATGTATCTAGAAAATGTACATGTGATCATCAAAGTAAGGTTGTGTCCTATGACTGAATCTTGAAAGTATTTGACAAATATCATACATGGTTAGAAGTATAAATGACAAGCAAGAATAAAGAGTATGAGTATGGATGATCTATTTAAACATACAAGAATGTTTCAACGTAATGAATAAACTTAAACATCAAACTAAGGCAGACACTTTTGGATTGCAAACTTATTTACAGAATGTTTTTTGTTTACTTATTTTTTTATTTCCCTTTATTGTTAAGCCAAAAGCACTTCAGTTGAATTTTGAAACCAAATGAAATGAATTGGAAAGGACAAAAGAAATTAAATGATCAAAAACAAAAGCAATGGGCTTCCCTGGTGGCGCAGTGGTTGAGAGTCCGCCTGCCATGCAGGGGACACGGGTTCGTGCCCCGGCCGGGAAGATCCCACATGCCGTGGAGCGGCTGGGCCCGTGAGCCATGGCCGCTGAGCCTGCGCGTCCAGAGCCTGTGCTCCGCAATGGGAGAGGCCACAGCAGTGAGAGGCCTGGGTACCAAAAAAAAAAAAAAAAGCGATTATACTAGTGCTTGCTATACTCAGTTATAAAGAAAACCTTTGAAACAAATATGATATAGAACAATGACAGAAAAAAACTTGGATTGTATTATGTTTCCCACTTACTTTAAAGATAGCGTAGATTTCCAGAGTTTTGTATCGCTAATATAATTGAGCTCTGATATCGCAGGCTGCTATTAAGAATTGTGCATTTATTACCTCATTTAATTTTCAGAAAAGCCCATTCTATTCCATCAATTTTAAGTCAATTAATTATGTTTTTCTTTCTTTTTTATTTTAGCTTCTCTGAAGTCAAGATTTATGTTACAATTAATGGAATGCCCTTGTGTTAATTGTTGAGGTTTTTTTCTTTGCTAATGATACATAGAATAATGATACATCTCAAACTGTATGGCATCTTAGAGTCCCTTATATATGGCAATGCCCATTTTCTATATGAAAAAAAATGATGATAAGAGAGGCTAATAAGACTGATTAAAGTGAAATAATTAAGTTTTAGAACCAGGATTCCAACTCAAGACTCTGATAACTGTGCATATATACTTCACAAATACTCTATAATACTTTTCCCCATATTATTCATACATAATATTTCCAACATTAAGATTTACTTAATGATTACAAGGATGATTTTGCCATTATTTCAGCTACAGTTAAGTAATTAATTCTAATAATAGTTACTATTGAAATGAAAATAAGTTAACATTTTTATTGTCTCATGTGAGTTGGTGATATGCATTATGTTAGTTCTATTCTTTGAACTGGAAAGAGTACCAGCAATGACTTTTGACAAAATGTTACAAAACAAAATTATTCTTATTACTATAATATTCACTGACATACTGACAGCCTTTGGATGCTTGTGTGGGAAAACTTTCTTTTTCATAAGATAACAAAATATCCTATGCAATTGCCAGAATTTATTTGTAAACAATGGATCTGTTCAGTCATGCCTTAACTCTATAACATATTGTCCTGAAACTGTCCACAGAGTGAAAATATTCAATTTATCTTATATAAACATGTTTTATACCTATTTTTGCTTCTCTTTATGAAGACTGAGGTAAAGATGAGGTCATTGTAAAAATACCACATTTAATAATTTAACACATATTCATTAAATGCACCTATTAAATTCTGTACACAGTTCTTGATATAGAGGATATATTATTAAAGAAAAAATATCTCTATCCTCAAGGATAATAAAACTAGAGGAGATTTATATTAAATACTTGTACAAATGCACATATTAATACAAATTCTGATGTGCTTATTAGAGAAAGGGACATAATTGTCTAAGCTATTATAGCAGTTAGACTTCCCCATAGAGAAAGAGGGGAGAGCCATGGAAGACTCCTGTAAGAAAGTAACATTTAAGATGAATCCCAAAGTATGAGGTGAAATTGGTAAGAGTGAAGGGAAGTGTATTTCATGAAAATTGAACAACTAAGTGAAGTCCCCATGTCAAAAGGTGGTCTTTTATGTGCCATTTCAACTTCTCTTGGCCTCACCTGTGTCTTGTTCCACCTGCCCCTGTGTGGATCAGGTCTGCTTGGGTTTTGATTGACCTCATACAGACATAACCTGAGTGTACCCCATCTCATTCTCTTGCCATGTGCTTTGCTTCCAACCCATGATTTCTCTTTTAGTGCCACTGGATCCTACTCAAGGCTCACAAATGCATAACGTATAAGAGCAGGGAATTTAACACTTACTGGGCCAGAACTTTCACCATTGGAAATAGCAGCTTATTAATAAATTTCTCCCCACTTTTCCCCTATTAAGGATCTTCCTAGAACACAGTTTTAATTATTTCTTGGAGATTGTACCATGGGATCAGGAAATCAGTCCTACTTGCTGTAGACTAGCTTAGTAACCAACACTCATACTCTCTCCTTCCTTACCTTCTTCCTCACTACATCCTGCTCCTGAGGCCTGTGTTCCCTAGTAAAGCAATACTACAGAGTCCACTGACTTAGTTTCTGGAGCAGCCAGGTTAAGACGGGGCTGTTCCAGGAACTGCTACTGTATTCATGACTTGTCAGATTAAAAAAAAAAAAAAAAGAAAGAAAAAAAAATCCATTCTAACTAGTTTTAGCAGAAGGGGATCTATTACATTTAATTAAATGGCTTACATCAGGTTTCATATGGATCACAGGTCTTCACACATCATGCAACACTCAAGCCTTTCTTCTCCAACCCAAGCAAGCCTGTCTCAGGGACTCTGACCAGCTCCACCCCCCAGGCCCAAACCATTGCCCAATGAATGAGAGCAATCAATATTAAGGCATCCATAACCCATGTGTAACACACCAGCACATAACACACACAGAGCACACTAACACATTTTTTTAACGATGCATGTGTTTACTTTTTTAAATAGATGATGACTGTCAAATTTATATGTATTTCAATTACACTGAATATGTTTAAAAGAGTGATATAACAGTTTTATTTAAAAATATCAATATTTACTACACTAGAAAGTATATATTTTGGCAACTCTACCTTCTCCTTGAAAAATTTTAGCTGCCAACTTAAAAGTGTGGGGGATACATTATTAGTTTTTATTTTACATTATTTTAAAAAATACTTTCAGGGAGTACCTGAGCAGAACACTGTGGGGACCACTGCTTTTCCAATCATTTGGGAAGCTCTAGCTAACAGATTCATTAGGAAGTTTGAAGAAATGCTAACATGAGCACTAAAGAGGACTCCCAGAGTCATACACGGAATAGACCACCAAGGGGGCTGCTGTTTATACCATGATTTGAAACAGTCTCAAAAAGAAGCCACTATAGCTGCTGGTTCTAGAATAATGCCAATGTTGAAAGTTAAGGAAACCACCATTGCTCAGTCAGGAAATTGTTGCTACCGCTATCAGCTGCAGAACTAAGAGACTAAAAATAAATATGACTTTCAAACTTACTCTTTCCTAGGATCAAGTTAAAATATATATATATATATAACTATTAACTTTAAATACATATACATAAATGTGTATATATATATATATATATATATATATGTATAATTAAATGGTGCTAGAAGATTGCAAAAAGTCCTGAGCTGTTTATATATCTGACATAGTCCACCCCCTTGGCTACTCAAAGTTTATATAAAAGATTCTTTCCAAAGAAAGTTAAAAGCCAGTTTCTCTAATCACTTACCCAATGAATGACACAGCATCCTTTGGGGATGATTAGGAGTTAGGAGGAAGACCATGGTTCTTGTGGTGTGACCGCATGGCCCTTCCTCAAAAGTTTATGGCCTCTCCTTCCTTCAAGGGACTCTAATTTTGTGATCTGACTCAACCTTGGGATTCAGTGAAAGGCTGTGACTTAATTCCATTTAGCATAAACTATTTCCTTCTTCCTTCCTCCCTTCCTTCCTTCCTCCCTTCCTTCCTCCCTTCCTTCCTTCCTTCCTTCCTTCCTCCCTCCTTTCCTTCCTTCTTTCCTTCCTTCCTTCCATCTACAGATCTGAGAGAGCTTTATTAAGTTTACCAATGGATATAATATAAGACCATGCAGATTATTCCTCCTTATTAAAACTTATTAAACCATCTGATGACTTGCTGTCCAGAGAAATGTCCACGCCTAACATGCCTGGCATTAGGAAGTGAATCATCTTCATTGAAAACACAGAGATCTTTCAAATAGCAACATCTCCTTTATTACAGAGAACAACTACATTTCTTCTCAGAGATAAGTAAACTTTCTCATCAACGTATTTTGCAATGTCTTGGTAGATGCATTTTACTGTAAATCTTTTGGTGCACACAGTTATGATGTTGACAGAATATATATTTTATATTCCAATCTATGAACATTTTTGAATTAATTATTTTGCATTTATAAGAAATGTAATGTCTTAAAATCATTTAACAAAGTGATAATCTAGTCCTGGCTTCAGTTAACTAACTTAGAAAACAATTGAATCCACTGAAGATTGAATCTTTGTTAAGTGTACCAGTATCTGTGGATCAGTCTAAAGTAGATTTTTCCTTCTTTGGCTTAGCATTCTCAGAATCTATTCTCTTATATACTTACTATATTTATACTAATATAAAACAGAATCTTGAAGAATTTTGCACTATCTAAGGTATGTAGTTCTTCTGAGACAGCTTTTACATATACACCTCCCTCCTTCCCAATATGTATGTGTATATGTTTGCAAGTAAATGTGTGTGTGTATGTGTGTGTGTGTGTGTGTGTGTGTGTGTGTGTGTTAGATGGAGACAACAAAGGTAGTAAGAAGGTCTTGCAGAGAACTATCATCCCCTTCTAAGGCCACTTCTCAACGTGAGGTAATTATAAGCTGTTAAGTTAACCCTCTATCAGGAAGAGAAGAACGGGAGAAACGGCTGCTTCTGTTGTTGGCTGAGGTTTTGTGGACTGACTCTTCTCAATATGTGTCATGCTTTCCTGCCTCAGAAAGACTTTTCTGAGTACTCAGCCCAAGTCCTGTGAATCATGAGTTTCCTTCAGTCTGACTAGTGGGAAGAGGAATAATTCCAGGTACAAAGTACTGCTCCTTCTAATGATTTTGGATGGTTCTTTCCTTAGCTTCAGTAGTTTCCTCATCTGCATTTACTGATCAGAATGCTAGCGTTCCTTAGCTATGTAGCTCTCTCCTCCCCAGTCTCTGTCCTCTGAAATCTAACTACATTGCTCTTCCCAGCTCTCAATTTTGTCTCCTTGGTTAAAGAAGTCCTCTGGGCTCCAACTCAGTTCTCCCTGTCTGCATGAGTCTTGAATAATTTCTTAAGACATTGAGCTGGGGCAATCATAGGGCTTACTTTGTTTCTCATCTCTCAAGAATCACTGTCCTTTATTGACAAATTTCCAGTGTCTTGAAAACCATTTTTTCTTATATTTTGTGTGTGCATGCTTTTTTCTTTTTTGAGGGGTGGGGTGGGAAGTGGAGTGTTTTTCAAGCAGAAGGGTAAATTTGTTTCATTTTACTCCATTTTAGATGAAGCGGAAGTCCTCATGATTTCTTAACTTCTAAAAATCAACCTTCATGTTTCATAAAGAATGGACTGATATACTATAAGAGTGAAGGCAGAAAGATCTGTTTGAGCCTATTCTAGAAGAAAAGGGAATAGCAAATGCTGAGTTGGACTAGAAAGGTGGCTAAGTAAGTAGAAGCAGATATGATATTTATTTTAAAGGCAGGTAATCATGATAATTGAGCAAAGTAATTTTAATCTATTACATTTTCTCATCCTACTAAATAGTAGGATGAACACTCTATTAAAAAAGCACAGGCCAAACTTTTTATGCCATAACTAGTAATAAGAATGTTTTAGATATTAATAGAATAACTTGTTTTTTCATTACCTAGTAAGATTCAGTATTATTAAACTTGAGCATTTATTATAATGGAAGATTTTCCCTGTTTTCAAAAACATGAAAAGGAAAAGTTAGAAATAATGGATTTAAACAAAATTCTCTTAGGATCTGTTAAACTGATTTACTAAATTCAGAGACATACATAAATGGGTTATAGTTCGCATCATTATTCTCAGCTAATAATGTATATATTTGTAATTTGTTGGCTTCCCAGTAAGTTCAGTAGATTTAATTTTTATGATTTTTATTCACCTTGCCAAAGAACTTAAAGTCAGACCATAATGACAATGACAGTAATTTATTTGATTGCACAGTCCTGCAAGCAATATCATCAAGCAATAGATAGGAATATCTGAAAAAAAATTATAATTCAATATTATATAAGTTATATAAAATATTTTAATCCAAAACAGTTGCATTTTACATAACTGGGAGAATCCTTTATTTTTAAGAAACTTGATCAGTGGGTAGATAGATGGATTTATATATATATAGTATGTGCTTTCTAATAAATATAATATGCAGTTGCCTTTGATATTATTGGTTTATAACTTAGTCACTGAATTTTTGTTAAACCACATTTGAATAGCTTTTCTTTTTAAAGCAATCACAATTTTTTTTTCTCTTGGAACTTCTCTTACGTTGAGCAATGAAAATTCTATGATTCCTTATAGTTTTTGCTACAAGTTGCTTATCTAGAGTTTTTTGTTGTTGTTGTTTTGCCTTATTTAGACATTTTATTCAACAATTATTGTTTCTGCCTTATAGTTATTTCAACTCCCATATTTGATATAGTACAAAGATAATACACTCACGCTACTTTAAAAATTGCTTTAAGTCCTTGCTTCACCTTCAAGAAAAAACATGTAACAATAGGGGATTTTTTATTTTTCTTCCTGTAATTATTGCACCCATTAAAAGTTGGTGAAAATAAGTACTTCCATATATTTTTAATTGAAATATAACATTTAAAAATTATTTATTATTCCTTCTTTTAACCCCCTATTTTTATTATCTTATCAACTAATTGTCTAAACTTATTTGAAAAGTGAATATTCATTCACTGAGAAGGAGATGAGACACAAAATAAAAATGTAAGACACATATGATCCAGAATATGAATACTAAGCATTACTTCTAATATGTTGCACTCAATTATAAATTGCATATACAAGGCACACAGAATGCACAGACTCTTTTCACTTCCACTTCCACTAATGTCTTAAGATATTAAGGAGCCAATTACTTAAATAATGCTTGACTATTCAAAATGATAAATTGAAAGTTAAATATATATTTCAAAATGTACATGTTCTTGTTACTAATAACCTATGATTATTTCTGAATTTTAAATAATGACATTAACTATTCTGCCTTTAAATGAAATTAATATGAACTGGATTTAGATTCTGTGGGGGGAAAAAATGTCTCTATAAGAATCAACATACATAAAATTTAAATGACCTTAACATTGTACAATCTATCAAGTCTTTCATTGGATCTCAGCTGTTAACTTGGCTCGTCTTAGTTTGTTCTGCATGAATATGTACATTTCTATCTATGCAATATAGAGAGCTACTAAATGTATTACAATGTACATGACAGGCCAGTTCAACCAAAATTGTTTTCTCGCTCCACAACTTCTATGTGTCCTGTTAAGCATGTGTGAGAATGAGAATTTCTGTATTTGGAATAACCTGAATTTAGAATCTGAATTCACTTGCTGTTCAAATATCAATAAGTTTTTACAATTTTACTGCTTACTGCCATTTACCAGAAGACAACTACTGTATTCATTGAGGAAACACTGTTTAATTTGTAACTTTGCCAAAACTCTTTGCCAAGATATCTCCTAATCATGAGTTCAACCTGAAATTTGTTCCTGTTGTATCTTTCCCCATTTCATTAGTTCAACTACATTCTTGCAATAAATTAGGCCCCAGGATTTTTAAACATCTGATTCTTCTTTTTCACAAGACATGACCAGTCTACATATTTAAAAGAATATTCCCCCTCAGGAAACAAGAAGAATCTCAAATAAACAACCTAACCTTACATAAAGGAACTAGGAAAGAAGAACAAGCAAAACTCAAATTTAGTAGAAGGAAAAAAAATCATAAAGGTCAGAGCAGAAATAAATGAGATAGAGACTGAAAAAAGTTTTAATGGTCAATGATATGAAGAGCTGGTTCCTTAAAAAGATAAACAAAATTGATAAGCCTTTAGCCAGACTCATCAAGAAAAAAAGAGAGAGGACCCAAATCAATAGAATCATAAATGAAAAAGGAGAAGTTACATCCGACACCACAGAAATACAAAGGATCAGAAGAGATTAGTATGAATGACTATATGCCAATAAAATGGAAAATCTAGAAGAAATAGAAAAATTACCAGAAATGTACAATATCTAAAGACTGAACCAGGAAGAAATAGTAAATATGAACAGACCAATTACCAGGAGTGGAATAAAATCAGTGATAAAAACAAACAAACAAACAAAAACTCCCAACAAACAAAAGTCCAGGATGAGAAGGCTTCACAGGTGAGTTCTACCAAACATTTAGAGAAGAGTTAGCACCTATCCTTTTCACAATATTCCAAAAAATTGCAGAGCTATTCTCTCCCTCTGGTTCACTTGACCTCTGCTTCACATGGTATTTCCACCTGTGTGTCTTTGCTTTTTTGTTTTTTGGCTGCACCCCACAGCTTGTGGGATCTTAGTTCCCCAACCAAGGATTGAACCTGGGTGCTCGGCAGTGAAAGCGCAGAGTCCTAACCGCTGGACTGCCAGGGAACTCCCTGCATTCATGCATTCATTTCTTACTCTGACCAGAGCACACTTCTTCCATAGTTTACACTCTCACTTCTTTTAGGTGTCTGATCAAATGTCACTTTTAAAACAGGACTCCCTGAATCATTTCTTAAACAAACAAACAAACAAACAAACAAAAACTATCTCCTCCTTCCTGGTATAACTTTTCCTCCTTACTCTATTTTGGTTTTCTACATAACACTTATCAATATCTGATAGGGTGTATATTGACTATTATATACCTTTTCTTAATTTCCAGGAGGATGGATATTTTATTTTTCCCTCTACTATATTCCCCACATGTAAACCTGCACTGTTCAGTAAAGTAATCACTAGTCACATGTAGCTCTTTAAATTTAAATTAATTAAAATAGAAAACTTAGTTCCTCTGTTGGGCTGTTACATTTCAAGTGCTCAATAGCCATATGTGACTAGTGCTACCATAATTGACATGACATTACAGATTATCTCCATCACAGAAAGTTCTATGGGATAGCACTGGTCTAAAATATGTTGAGAGCAAATGTAGACTTTTAATACATATTTGTTGATTAATGGTCTACAAAATTAAAGGGAGAAGAGAGAGAAATGTCAAACAGAATAAAAGGTATATAATCACAGATACAGAAATAATTATAAGAATATTAAGTCCCTATTACATGCAAATCTATGGCAGAGGTTTAAAAAACTATGTGAAAACTCTATATTCACCAAAAACTTAGTTTAGAAAAATCTGTCTAAAAATAAGTTGATAAACTAGCAACTATCATAAAATATTGATAAAATGATTAAAGATATACCTTTAAAAATGTACAAGGATCAACAGAGATGTGGTCAAAATTAAACTTTAGATACTTTAAAGAGCAATGATTTCAATTAATCTACTTTATTCTGAGACAGTTAACATTTAAAAATCCATCCTGATCCATTTTATGAAAATGGCATAACTGCATTATCAATATTGAAGTAATGAAAACTATAGATCAATATTATTCATGAACATATAGGTAATAGTATGAACAGATAATAAATAATATAATATTTGAATCCACAAAAGAGTCAATATAAGAATAATACACTATGAGTAAAATTTGCTTTATGAAGGTAAAATATAATTAATATCACGATGTCTGCTACTATAATTTATTACATCAAGTTGATAAAGAAAAATAGACATACGATTTTACCAATGATCAAAAATATTTGCTAAACTAGGTCAGAAAAGAAAATACTAATAAAATTCTAGGTAAAATGGATGAGAAATAAACTTCAATGAAAATTAAAACAATTCAATCAATTTCAAGATCTCGACAGAAATTTCCTTAATCATTCTTTCTTTCTTTTCTTTTTTTTTTTTTTGTGGTACATGGGCCTCTCACTGTTGTGGTCTCTCCTGTTGTGGCTCCAGACGCACAGGCTCAGCGGCCATGGCTCACGGGACCAGCTGCTCTGTGGCATGTGGGATCTTCCTGGACCGGGGCATGAATCCGTGTCCTCTGCATTGGCAGGCAGCCTCTCAACCACTGCGCCACCATGGAAGCCCCATCATTACTTCTTAACTTTACTTGAATGTCCTTGTCCATAAGTCGAGATATTAAAAAATGGAACAATCACAAAAAAGAGGAAATAACTCTCCCTTTGTTATTAATATGATTGTTTAGTTAAATAAAAACTAGAATTAAAGTGAAAGTTTTTTATTGTGACTAGATATTAATTGACCACTGTAACAAATGATTTTCTCCATTTTAGCAATATGCACATAGGAAAAGGATATAATGTATAACACATAATTGTGATAATATTTTAAATTTAGAAAATCTTGCAGTAAAAGAATATGACCAACATAAAATCTATTTGAAAAATGTAAATTGAAGTCTGAGCAATGTAAACAATATTTACTTTTTTTATATAAATATAATATTATTAAAAACTTAGTTATTGGAAAACTAGTAAATAACTTAAGCAATTCCCGTTAAAGTCCCAGCAGATTTGTTATTGATTTTAATTGAATAAAATTATTTTAATATTATTGTGTAATAATAAATGTCCTCAGTAAAGCCAAGTAAAACTAGTTAAGGACATTTTTCTTCCCAGTATCAGAACATACATTAAATCTAGCAATTATATTGGTGAACAGAGTAAAAACAAACAAACAAAATGAACAGGGTAAGAAATTTAGAAAGAGATCTCAGTATATGTTTTTAGTTAATGTATTCAAAGTCAGTTAGAAAAGGTACAAATTTATATTCACTGAGAAGAAATGTCAGGTTATAGGAATCAGACTGACAAAAATGAAAAACTCTTTTAACACTTTTTGATGGAAAAGTATTTATGTACCAATGTACTGTCAAATGTAAGTTGTTACATCTTTTTAGCAAAGCATTTGGGAAATATATGTAGATACATCTGGTTTAACCCATGAGCCCCATTCTTGGTTTTCTTCCCCACAGATACAAAAGTACTTGTCTATAAGGACAGGAAGCAAATAGGCTATAATAACATTGTTTCGAGTTCCAGAGACTCATGAAAGTGGATTTCTATTAATAATGCAATAATTGTTTAAATTACAGGATTATGGTATAACCACATATTAGAATATTATGTATCAGTAAAAGTGAATTGGAAATATACCAGGTTATTTGAAATAACAGCATAAATTGTAATTGAATTAAAAATGAAGACAAGTGTGTTGACAACAATCTCACTTTTATACAATTATAATAAATCCTGTGTAATACCTGTGTACATAATTATATATAACTATGTATTATATATGCATATATAAATTCACACAGGTATATATATTTACACAGGTATATATACACATATATAGAATATATAATCATAGAGAAAGATACAGAATAAAATGTGCCAAATCAATTATATTTGTGTGTATGTGTTGGGTGTGAGTGTGAATGATTTGTAGAGCGGTAGGGAAAAGGGGAGAAAAGAACCATAGAAAATTCAAAGAACCATAGAAAAAGAAAAAAAAACATAGAAAAAGAACCATAGAAAATTAAAATAGTAAAAATCATGAAAAATAAAAAGTAGTATATATGACATTATGACATGCATGCATTTATACAATAAAATAATTGTGTACGTACATTCTTTTAAAGGAAATGGGAAAAAATGAACATTTTAGCAAGCTGTTGAGTTGAAGATAATAGACTAAACACAATTACCTTGTCATAATCCATTAAATATCATCTATAATGGTGCAACTACATAAAGAATGGAAGAAAGACATGAACAGACTAGAGACTTGATCACATTTTCAGTAGACACATAACAGTTTGCTCTTCGTGGATGAAGCAGTGTGGTGGAAGCTGAATGCCTCTGAAGAAATGAATCAGGCTTCCAATATTTGACTTTTAGCTTCCACATACTAATTCTACAAAGATAGTGCATAACCAAATAGAACAAGACTAATCAAAACATCATGTGTCAGAGCCAATGATTCTATAAAGGTATAAAGTTAAGTGAGCATTTGTCTTTGGAACTAGGATGCATTTGATTTTCCATCACTTTGCCATCTGTATCTTATGAATATTATAATTCCAATCCTTTTCTTCACTTAAACTAAGAGATGAAATAAACTGTCTATATATTCTTAAAGTATTCACACAATGTTTTAAGTATGCTAAATAAAACTTTTAATTATAAAAATGTTTGAAATAATTACTATTATATAAACATCTTTAAAAATTTGTATATACAGAAATCATGTATATTTTAAAATCATGAATGGTCAGTCATGCATAACTGAGGCACCAAAAGTTAACAAAGGGGTTAATAGATATTATTGCTACCATGAAGAAAACAAAAATTAAGATATCGATAGTTCTCTCAAATATGTCTTAGGCTGTTTAGGATCTAATTGGGAACCTCACTATGATTAAAGAGAGAAAATTGTTTTCAGTAGGTAGTGGGAAGGGGGAGAAAAGTGGAATAAGAAGGATGGAAATTAATATGCATATCTTCACTCTTGTATCTTAGTTAAGTAATAATTACCTAATTAATAATGTGCTTAGGGCTTCCCTGGTGGCACAGTTGTTGAGAGTCCGCCTGCCGATGCAGGGGACACGGGTTCGTGCCCCGGTCCGGGAGGATCCCACATGCCGCGGAGTGGCTGGGCCCGTGAGCCATGGCCACTGAGCCTGCACGTCCGGAGCCTGTGCTCCACAACAGGAGAGGCCACAACAGTGAGAGGCCCGCGTACTGCAAAAAATAATAATAATAATGTGCTTAATTAATAATGTATAAATTATAACACTTAAAATAGGCAACTTTAAATTGCTACGTCATTGCAAATCCCATTTAAACGATGTGATTTTGTGTTCTGAAAAACGTACAAATATAGGACAAAGTAATTCAGGAAGGGGTAGTTCTTTTCTAGTACACTGAAAAATAATTTTAAGAAGACAGAGTTGTCTTTAATATATATTTTTTTAATATTTTAATATAGATTATCCAGTTATTTGCAAAGTGATTACTGAAAAATAAGAACTTCATGGGAAACACTTTCTCAGGATCTACAATGGGTCCTAAGATTTACTCAGAAGGCAAGAATTTGTGTCCATGATTAGAAAATTCAGTTGAGACGATGTTTACAATTGTGTATTTATTTGCTTTTGCTTTTATATTACCTTTTATCTCCTCTCCTAATCTGTGAGCTCCTTGAAGATAAAACCTGTATATTATCTGCTCAGCTTTTTTATTTCCCTTGTCTAGCACATGGCCTAGCTCTTAGCTGAGACCCATTTCTTAAATAATAATGAATGAATAAATAACTGTAATATAACTAGCTGCCCAATGGGATGGAGTGAAACATTGGTGACATAAAACACCAGCACTATGTGACATGTATAGTTATTCTGTGTCACTATATGACATGTACCATTATTATTAGATACCTAATAAGTAGACATTTTAATGTGATTATGTGGTTACACCTTTGTAATTATTCAAATAGTCACACAAAGAGTAAAAGATCATATATGCAATCTAAATTAAAGCTATTTTAAAATTGAATATAAATACACACTGAAGGTTAAAGAGGTATTAAGGAAGAAGGAGCCTCTAAAAAGAATGAACTTAACATTTGAAAGTTGTAAAAAATGTGATAATATAATAACAAACAGAAAGCCAAGGTAACAGGTGCAAAGATAGATAGATAACAGGTAATATTTCCAGCCATAATAAAGTGATTTGGCTTTATACGTACTTTATTAGAATATACACTGGGTAAATTCAGGGACATCATCCATCCTGATTTTCATTTCTGCAGAAACTGGAAGAATATCTGGTATGAATTAGATGCCGAGTAAATATTTGTTGAGCCAATTAATTAAATTGCATTGCCTTGCACATTTCTTTAGTTAGAGTTCCTCAATTTAAAAAGGAAGTTTAAATATATATATATGTTTGGGTTTCACTGGTGGCGCAGTGGTTGAGAGTCCGCCTGCCGATGCAGGGGACACGGCTTCGTGCCCCAGTCCGGGAAAATCCCACATGCCATGGAGTGGTTAGGCCTGTGAGCCATGGCAGCCGAGCCTGCGTGTCTGGAGACTGTGCTCTGCAATGGGAGAGGCCACAACAGTGAGAGGCCCACGTACTGCAAAAAATAAATAAATAAAAATAAAAATAATAAAAAATATATATATGTTTTATAAGCATATATTACATATATATATATAGCTTCATGTATAAATATATATAGCTTAAAATTACAGCATTATAACTCATTTTCTTAATGATAATACTAAAAAATCAATATATTTATATTTTTTTCTCTAGCTAGTTCTTGTTACACTAATCCCATGTTTTTAATGCTACTAATTTTGTTTATTACTATATGAATTAACTATATGAATCAATTTATCTCTTTCCCTGCAAATATTTTTACTCCCTTGGGCAATGAAAGGAGTTTATGATATGAAGAAAATTTCAAGTTATGAATTTCAATCTGCAAAACACATAGGAAAACAAATATTAAAATATGCATATCATAAATTACCAAATTTTATCACATGAATATTTCCATAAATATATATTTATAACACATTTCTCCAATTAAATCACTAATTACAAATTCTTTACAGACAGTGCTCCTGTAGTAGACTCATCTCACAGTTTGTAACAGTATTCAGTATTTACTCTCGAGAGGTGAAGTATTTCATCATATTAATGCATATAGAAAGTAAGAAATGGAGGTTTAAAATAAAGAATTTGTTTGTTTTTTTTTTAAGAAAAGAGGTCTACTTCTAACTATAAACTTAGATTTTATAGACTTGAGAAATTAGAAAAAAGTCATCCTTATCCAAATGAGTTTACATCTTCTGAACCAAAATAGATAATGAAACTAAACTTCTTCTAAAAGTATGGGTTATTTTCTCTCTTTCTTTTTTAATTTTAAATATTTATTGCTACAGGTAGTTTTTTGGAGGACTGAATAGTGAGATCATATTCTTACTAGAGTCCAGGAGCACTCTATACCTACTGGATGCTCAATGACTTTTGTTGAGACGTCTTCTGTGACAACTCATGCTGCCCACAGGTTCCCTAAGAGCTACTCCCTAGTTGTCTCACAGTAGATCCTCCTTGCTCATTTCATTTGTTTTGGAAACATCTTCTGCCCTAGGTATTTTTATTCATTAAATAAATTTTACTGACTGCCTCTAGATACACCAGGTTCTGTGTTTACTGTTAGCTTACTATGATGAACATAATAGTCTTTAAAGACAAGGAGCTAATAGATTCGTGGGAGGCAAGCGAGAAAATAGACAACTATAAATGGCATATGTTAGTGTAGAGTTAGTTATACGTTCTTTTAAGGAAGCTAAAGCAGTGCACTTCACGTTAGCAGGGAGTGAGGTAACCTAAGGAGATAAGGACAAATAGTAGTCCTAAACTCAGGTTTAGTTCTGAAACCTAAACTGAGTCTGAGACTTAAGGAATGAATAGGATTGAACCTGGTTAAAGAGGAGGTTGATAGGGTTTACTTGGATAGTAGATAGCTGAAGGAAAGAAAGGAAGAAAGAAAGAGAGAGAGAGAGGGAGAGGGGAAGGGAGGGAGGGAGGAAGGAAGAAAGGGAAGAGTATGAGTGTATGTCCCTGGGAGATGATGGAAAACATAAACCTAGGTATTGTTGGACTATAAGGTATGAGGGAATGGCAATAGATGAGGCTGGAGAAATAAGCAAAACAAGACATTTTTGAACAAGAGCAAAAATTATACAATACATTAATTGTTTAGTGTGACATTAACTGGGTTTGCATATTTAGTTGTTTGTATTACTTTTTTTCTAAAGTCTACTTTAGCTAAATATATTTATTTATCTATCCTTTCTTATTTAATCTAGATTTTATTGATTATATCCTTTTACTTATCTCACGTATTATTAGCATTAACATTTCATTTTGGTTTATTCCATTATATACTCTCATCTTCTTAATATATGGTATTACATAATCTAATTTACTTTTGAATTGTATATTTACTGTATCTTTAGATCAAAAACTTTAAGCAAGTATGAAAAGTCAGTCTTGAGATAGTTGAAATGCCCTTTCTCACTATCTGGCATGGTTGCTAATCATCTCTGCTCTTTCCAGGTCCCATATACACGCACCCTCTTCTACATTCATTCCAAATATGAGCCTTCAAATTATAAAGCCAAAAACTAAGCAGCAATCAATATTTATAGGCAAAAAAATCTTCTATTTTTCTCTCTTCTCTCTTTTCCCTTAAGCTAACATTACTCTATTTTTAGTAATAAGGTACCAGATATTGTTGCAGTCTTTTTGTTGTTGTTCCATTCTTATATTGCAAAAAGCCAGCTTTATTAGAAAATTCATGAAATAAAATCCAGTGTTTCCATTACTGATAAGCACAGAGGCTAAGTTATTAAGAGAACTAAATAAGAGTAAGAAGTAAACAGAAACTTTCATGAAGGAACATTTTCAACATGTCGCAACTTTCTGATTTTTAAAATTAGATAAAATTACAAAGTATACAATTAATCAATTTTAAGTATACAGTTGGGTGAATTTTGAAGAATGTGTACAAACTTTACTTCTTATCACTATTATGGTATAGAATATCTCCATCTTCCTGAAATGTTTCCTCATATCTATTTGCAGTCAATGCACTTCTCCTTCCTCTCACCACCTATTTCCAGTCTCTAGAAATTGTTAAGCTGCTGTCTCTAGTTATAGTTTTGCCACTAAAAAAAAATGTTATGTAAATAGAATAATGTACTCTTTTTTTACAAAACAGAAACAGACTTACAGATATCGAAAACAACCTTATGGTTACCAAAGGGGAAACTTTGGGGGGAGGGTAAATCGGGAGCTTGGGATTAACATACACACACTACTATATATAAGATAGATAACCAATAAGGACCTACTGTATAGCACAGGGAACTCTACTCAATATTCTGTGATAACCTATATGAGAAAAGAATCTGAAAAAGAATGAATATATGTATATGTGTAACTGAATCACTTTTCGGTACACTAGAAACTAACACATTTTAAATCAAATCTAATCCAATAAAAAAATTTAAAAAAGGATAATGTACTCTTTGTAACTGGCTTATTTCATTTAGCACAGGACTTTTGATGTGAGTCTATTGTAGAGGGCTGAATGGTGGCTTCCAAAAGATATGTCTGCATCTTAATGATTGGAACCTGTGAATATTACCTTACAAGACAAAAGAATAGAATAATGAGATGTGCTTATCCTAGATTATGTGTAGTCCTTAAGTGCAATAACATACAACCTTATAAGAGAAAGAGGAGATTTTGTCAGACACACAGAGGAGAAGTATACGTGCAGATGGAACAGAGAGAGATGTGACCACAAACCAATGCATGCTAACAGCCACTAGAAGCTGGAAGAGACAAGGAAAGGATGCACTCCTAGAGCCTTCAGAGAGTTAGACTTTTAGCAATGTACACGAGTTTCATTTGCTCTGCACCCCTTGCAGTACTTGGTGTTTTCAGAAGTTTTTTTTAGTTTTAAAGTTATTTTATTTGCTGCTGTTTTATTGGGTGTGTAATGGCATTTCATGTCAGCTTAAATTTGCATTTTCAAGCAACAAATTATGTAGAGCACAGCTTCACATGTGTATTGATTATCTGTTTATCTATTTTGGTGAAGTGTATGTTCAAAACTTTTGCTTATATATTTATTGAGTTTGGAGATTGTATTAGTTTGCTAGGGCTGCTTTAATAAAGTACCACAAACTGAGTGGCTTAAACAACAGAAATATATTGTCTGTTCTGGTCAGTAAGTAAACAAAACTTGAAAATAAAAGAGTTGTGGAGACTAGAAGTTTGAAATCAAGGTGTCAGCAGGGCTGGTTCTCTCTGAGGGTTATGAGAAAGAATACATTCTATGCCTCTCTCCCGGTTCATGATGATTTTCTGGCAATCTTTTGGCTTCCTGGGCTTGTTGAAACAGCGCTCTGATCTCTACCTTCACCTTTACATGACCTTCTCTTTGTGTGCATGTCTACCTCTAAATTTTCCATTTTTATAAGGACACCAATTATATTAGGGTCTAGCCTCATAACTTCATTTAACTTGTTTACCTGTTTAAAGAGCCTATTTCCAAGTAAAGCAACTTTCTGAGGTACTGGGTATTAGGACTCCAACATATGAATTTTGGGGGACACCATTCTTCCCATAACAGTGATGAACATGAGAAGTTCTGTGTTAGAGATATTAGTGATGTTAGTTAGATGTTCCTCTAATACCTCCAAATGAATATGTCCAGGAGTCAGCTGATAGTATTGGTCTGTACCTCAGTAGTTAAGACCAAGTTATACTAATACTATGAAGAGCAAAATCTAATACTGAGAGTGGTTTATTATGTCAAAGGCTACTATCAGATTAAATAAAATAAAACTAAAAAGTGTCACTTGGTCTTGGTAAGATGGAACTGACTGGTGACTGTAATGAAAGTATTTTTCTGCAGAATGGCAGGGGTAGTATACAGAACACAAAGTGGTGGCAGAGTCTTTTTTTAATTAATTTTTTATTGGAGTATAGTTTATTTACAGTGTTGTGTTAGTTTCTGCTGTACAGGAAAGTGAATCATTTATACATATATACATATATTCACCCTTTTTTAGATTATTTTCTCATATACCTCATTACAAAGTATTGAGTGGAGTTCCCTATGCTATAGAGTAGGTTCTTATTAGTTATCTATTTTATATATAGTAGTGTGTATATGTCAATCCCAATCTCCCAATTTATCCCTCCCCCCCTTCCTCCTTGGTAACTATAAGTTTGCTTTCTACATCTGTGACTCTATTTCTGTTTTATACCATTATTTTAGATTCCACATATAAATGATATCATATGATATTTGTCTTTCTCTGTCTGACTTACTTCACTCAGTATGACGGTCTCGAGGTCCATTCCTGTCACTGTTATGTGGGAAAACTCATGGTGTCATCAACTTACCACTTAGAGGCTGAGACATTAGATCAAAGAACCCAGAGAACTCTAAGTCCAGAACCAGATAAGATTTTTTTAAGGTAGTCTAACCCAGGTTTCTCTCTTTCAACTTAAATTTACACATGCAATTCATACAAAATGAGTTGTCCTCAGCCCTATATTCTATCCAGTTCAAGTTGTACCTACTCTATGAATTATATCCTGATTAAAGTAACACATATTAACTTCCTTTTTCTATAGTTGTTATTATCCAGCATCATTTTTAAATTATCTGAAGCCAAAGTGATGATTATAACACTTTAAAATATTGGTAATATATATCACATTTGTTACTATACAATGTATGTGACAATCTAAATACACATATATAAAAATAGGTACAGATATACAGATAGTATAAATTTCTTCCTTTCTAACTAATTGAAATGTGAATTTGAAGATAGCCTTGTAGTTTTGTGACCAATGACATATGGCTCTGTGCCAGACACTGAATGCTGAATCGAAACATTGATTAATTTGATAATTGAGAAAATGGATAACAAAACCTTTCATTAAAACACACATTTATTTTACATTAATGAAGTTTATTTTTTGTCATTTTTGAGGGAAATAGAAGATGTTTCTTTTCAATTAAAGACAACTGTCAGCTAACTTGGTAGGGTTTATAAAATTATGAATTAATCAAATGACTATTTACAGATTCCTACCATAAATGCACTCATCTTACATTTACTGAGTTTCTACTCTGTGACAGACATAGTGCTAGTGGTATAATTAGATGCTAAACAAGGCTGACAAGACCCTCCCATACTGCAGCTTGCATTTGAGTGAGAGTGACAGATAATACAATAAACAAGTGATTCAATCATGTCTAATGGAAGTGGAGGCGCCTTTAGATTCAGCAATACACACTGAACCTCAAGAAACATGCCAAGCTAAGAGCCAGAGGAAGAATATTCCAGTTGTGAAAAAAGACAAACAAAGCCCCTAAGACATAAATATCATGTTGTATTAGCAGTAATTCTCAGATTTTAGCATAGATCAAAATCACATGTTTTGTATAATTGAAGTTTGCTAAGAGAGAAGAAGTTAATGCTCTCATGCACACACAAAAAGGTAAATATATGAGGTGATGGATATGTTCATTAACTCACTGGGGGAAATCCTTTCACAATGTTTAAGTAATACCAAATCATCACACTGTATACTTTAAATATTTTTAAGAATCAAAACATGACTGGAGGAAGGTCATTATTTCCCTTGGAACTGGAATCCAGGTAGAGAATATGGTACAAGATGATGCTAGATGTGGTGGTGGAATTAAGCTAAAAGTTCATCCATTTATTTTCTATTTTCTCAGTAGAGTATGATGTAAGGCTATCAGCTAAGAGATGAAAGAGATGAAGTTTGAAATTATTATCTTGTATATTAAACAGGTGAAATTAGTTTGGAATCTATAGGATTTCATGGCAGTGTTGAGCATTTGAATCATGGAATCATGAATTTAAATTGAACACGTGTAGCCAGTATTCGACTTACTCAACAATGTCAAATATTGAAATGAAGTCTCAGAGAGGAGGTTAATTGGTTTAAATCAGAGTAAGTGATTTGCTTATATAGTAGAACAGAGGCGATGAAAGGAAAAGGAGTTGAAATATTTGGAAGGGAATGATTATAGGCTTTACGCTATGGAACATAAGTTGGTAAGGTAAGAAATGATGACTAAAATAAATGATTAGTACTAAGTGAGAGGTCAATGGATGAAGCTATTTATCAGCAGTTGAACAATTATCACAGTTTAAGTACAGAGTCAGTGAGCTGGAATATCAAATATATGTGTGATAAATATATGTTTTCCAAATAATTATATGATTTGTTTCAAAATTATTTCACCCTCTCTCAAAGTTCTACTGAAACGTGCCTGACTGCATTTCCAATACAGCATATAAACCATGATGTGGGGACATGGGTCTTGGGGAAAGAATAGTGCTAGAGAGAGAAAAACAGAGAAGAAAGAAAAACAAATAAGAAAAGGAAGACATTTCTTTTTTAGCATTATTTTATTCATAAAATTTTATTTTATAAATTCATATTAAATATACATTAACTATTTTAACTACCTTCAAATAAATATTTTATCACTTTCCCTAATGTGGTGGGACAAGTAATTAATATATAGTATAAATATATCTGTATATTATTTAGCTTTTAATATGTATATAATTAAGTTGAAAAGTTAACTGTGCTCATTCATTAGATAGTACAAATTATAATCACCTTGATGGCCTTCTTTCTGGCCCCTCTTAAGTTCTAAGATAGAAGGTCCTCTTGGACTTTATTAACTGTAGTTTCTGAAAAAGTTTACATACCAATAATACAAGGTTGGTGAATAAATGCTGTCAAGCCTTGATTGTAAGTACTTTGAACCATTAAAAATTATATTGTGATAGTACAATTATTTACAAGGAAATATTGTCAAATGTATTGTTGGAAGACAAAAAGTTTGAAAAATGTACCTGAAGCACAATTTTAATATTTTAATATTTGAATATATTACAGTGTATGAACATACTCATATAGGGAATAATTTGGATACACACATATATAATTAACAGTTATTAGCTCTAGATAATGTAATATTAATTTATTACTATGCTTTTCTTCTGAATATTTTTTCTCTAACAAACATGTATTAAATAATTTTGCAAGTTTATTTTTAAATCTTAAAAAAAAATGTTTGAGACACAGCCTGGTTCTTCTCAAAAGGTACTATTTTCTTCACTTCACTTTGATCTCTGTATTTTAGTTTGGATACTTTACACCTCAAGCCACACTAATACACAGATATTATAGTCATATTAAATACTACTATAAATTTAAAAGTATTAAATATACTTGAATATTTCTCTATTAAAGAGAGAAAATAGTTCTCATGGGAAATACTCTTGTGTATGACTTTTTTCATTACATACTTCTTGATCAGCTACTGGAATTATCTTTTCTGTTCCCCTTTCTGAAAGTTGAAAGTAAATCACAATTACTGAGAAAAAATAACAGGTTATCTGAAAGGATTATTTTATCTATTGGGAACAAACAAACAAACAAACAAACAAAAACTTCTATTGCTCACAAAACATTAACATAGTCCATTCTGGTAAACTCAACCATATAAGTAAAATTTCCTTTTACTCTTTGTTATTCTTTTCTTTTTCACTTTACTGAATAATTTCTGTTCTTTTTTTCTTTCACTTTTCTGACTGTAAACTGTTGCCATCCCATTTTCTCACTAAACTGGCACCTTAGATTTTTATTTTATAGAAATCTATGATCATCTTTTATCTTCTTAATTGCTTAGTACCAAATTAAGCTTGTGTGATTTGTCTTAGACATCATGTTTCAATGTCCACTTTTCAGTCATTGACTTTCCTACTTTGACTCACAAGGTAAGACAAAAAGTTTGATTCCCCAGAACCATCCAAGTAGTGCTTGTGGCAATATTTTTAATTAAAAGTTGAAGCTACTGAAGGTAGAGATTTTTTAAAAAGTAATGTAGTCTTTTTTCAAACCAACAATATAGGAAGTGAAATGTACATAAAAATCACCATTTTTTTATAAAAGTTTATTTTGTAAATCCATATTCACTTATATTTATTAGTCCAACCTAGATCTGCCCTATCTAGCATGACTTAGACATAAAACTTCTCTCTCCTTTTCCTCAAATATTCTCCATTATCCACAATTTCATCACCCCAAGAAGTTTATCAATATATTAACTCACAGAATAATATCTTCCTTAAGAGGAAATTCCAATGGTAATAAAACTTATGTTATTTATCATTATTTATCAATCAATGAGAACAACAGTAAATGAGCTGGCTATACTTAATTTTTTAAAACAGTATCTCACACATTTGAGTTTGTATAATTTTAAATTTTAGCAACTTTTAGTTAAAATATTCTTTACAAAGTAAGAAATGTAATTATTAGTGAAGAGTGTGAAATGAAGTTGGGGATTTACAACTCATAGCAAACAAGCAAGTGTTTGTGTCTTTATGGCACCAGTCAGTGATTTCTCTCTCCTTATCAGGTTGCCACCATATCCAGCATCAAATAATTATCCTTTCCAGTTATTTGGAGAATTAAACTTGGCCTAGCTTCTTTCTTCACAGTGGAATATTCAAAATGGAGGTCAGCAAATTCTTCTGTGTGTAAAAGCTGAATAGTAAATATTTCAGACTTTGCAGACCATGTGGACATTTTTTGCAACTACTCAATTCTGCCACTTTTGTGCTAAAACAGCCAGGGAAAATATGAAACAATTAAGCTGTGTTCCAATAAAAGTTTATTTACAAAAGCAGGTGACAATTCCAGTACTGGATCATGATGGTGTTGACTCACTTTTCCCTGCTTCTACTTACAATTAAATGCCCCAGAAATAATTCAACAGACAATGGTAAAAGTATTTTGAAAGTTGGAAAGAAGGATGGGTTAGGAATATTAATCCTTAAGGAACAAAGAAAGTATTTAGTTCCTTGGGTTTTACTTTTATTTCCCAAGTATCTTGGACTGGTCACTGGAGAGTTCTATAACGTGAAACCATCAACTGGAATAAAAATAAATAAATAAACCCAAATATACTTTCTCTGCTCAAAGGACCAGGAAAGACAAAGGCCTATGCTTGTTCCATGTCTAAGATATTTGTTGGTTAATTCACTTGCAACAGCAGCTTCAAAGCCTTAGTGTCCTGAACCACCCCGGCTCCAAACCTGGGGCACCAGTGAGCAAGCAGATCCACCCACAGGGAAAGGAGCAGAGGAGACCTGTGTGCCTTGACCTTTTACCTAGTAGCATAAGGACACGCAAACCTAGTCTATCTCTTCCCTGCTACACCCACTATTCCCCACCACCTCTTCCAAAACACACACAGATTTCCCCGCCAACAATAGGCAACTTTGGAAAGAAGCTTCTGCCCCTGAAGGAGGCACTGATAGGGTTTAAGTAGGAGTCTCAGTAGCAACTGAAGAAGGAAGCATGATAGAATAGTATTATAAGAGCTCTGAAAATTAAACTGTCATGGGAAATACAGCCCACAAAAGAAAATCAGAATCTATATGCTAATCTTGCATAGAATAGAATCAAATACCTCCTGACATAATAATCAAAATGTCCATGATGAAATAAGAAGTCACTCATCATATCTGGAACCAAAAAAAGCACAATTTGAATGAGGGAAGACAATCAACTGAAGCCAATGCTGAGATGAACTAGATGTTGGAATTATCTGATCATGACTTAAATAGCATTACAATAAATATTTAAAACAAACAAAATGATTTTAAAAATCTCAGGAAAGATGTAGAGGTTAAAAAATAACTAAAAGAAAATGATAGACCCGAAAAATACAATAACTGAAATAAAATCTTACTGGATGAATGTGACAGTAGAGAGGAGATGTAAGGAATAAAATCAGTGATTTAAAGGCAAATCAATAGAATTTACTTACTCTAAACAACAGAGAGAATAGATTTAAAAGAAAACAGTCTCAGGAATACATGGAAAAATAGCAAAAGATGTAACATTCATATCATTACAGTGTCAGAAGGAGAGAGAACAGGAATAAAAACCTTTTTAAAAACTGGGTGAAACTTCCCAAATTTGGTGGAAGACATATACTTACTACATGTTCAATAAGCTTAGCAATGTTAAGTTGGATAAGCTTAACAATTCTAACCAAAATGCATCATAATTAAACTTATTAATATTAAGATCAAAAAGTTCTTGTAAATATCCAGAAAGAAATAATACATTACCTATGGAGGAACACAAGACAGCAGATGTATCATCTAAAATAACTGAGGCCAGAAGAAGCAGAACAACATTTTCAAATGCTGAAAGAAGAGCCATCAATTCAGAATTATATATCCTCAGAAAATCTCCTCAAGAATGAATTAAAAATAAAGAAAATTTATTGCAAGCAGAACTGTCATTTAAAAATAGCTATAGGAAACCCTCTAAAGAGAAAAGAAAGGATAACTAAAGAAGTGTAGGACCTTCACAAAAGAAAGAAACACATCAGAATGGGTAAAAAATAGAAATAAAACATAACAGGCAATTTTTCAATTGATAAAATTGATAAAATTGATAAAATTCTAGTAAAACTAGAAATTGATAAATTTCTAGTAAAACTGATAAATTGATAAAATTCTAGTTGATAAAATTGATAAAATTCTAGTAAAACTGACAAAAATAAAAGTCATAAATTACCTGTTTCAAAAATGAAACAGAAGATATCACAATAGATCCTGCTGCTTTAAAATGATAATAAATGATTAAAACAAATAATTTGACACATCTATTCAACAACTCAGGAAAACAGATTAATTCCTCAAAAACTCAAGCTACAAACTTTAAGCCAAAATGAAACACAACAAATAACCTGAGTAGTTATGTAACCATTAAAAAAATATAATATTTAATTTAAAACTACTGATGAAAGAAATAAAAGACAACAAAAGCAGACGGAGAGATATACCATGTTCTTGGATTGCAAGAATCAATACTTTGAAAATGAGTATACTACCCAAAGTAATCTACAGATTCAATGCAATCCCTATCAAATTGCCAATGGCATTTTTCACAGAACTAGAACAAAAAGTTTTTACTATTTGTATGGAAACACAAAAGACCTTGAATAGTCAAAGCATCTGTAGAAAGAAAAACGGAGCTGGAGAATTCAGCCTTCCTGACTTCATACTATATATAACAAAGCTACAGTAATCAAGACAGTATGGCACTGGCACAAAAACAGAAATACAGATCAATGGAACAGGATAGAAAGCCCAGAGATAAACCCATATGCCTATGGTCACCTAACTTATGACAAAGGGGGAAAAATATACAGTGGAGAAAAGACAGCCCCTTCAGTAACTGGTGCTGGGAAAATTGGACAGCTACATATAAAAGAATGAAATTAGAATACTCCCTAACACCATACACAAAAATAAAGTCAAAATGGATTACAGGACTAAATGTAAGGCCAGACACTATAAAACTTTTAGAGGAAAACATAGGAAGAACACTCTTAATGTTTTAAGACTGGAAAGTTTCCCTCTAAAAACCAGAATAAGGCAAAGATGTCTACCCTCACTACTCTTATTCAATGTAGTACTGAAAATTCTAGCCACTGCACTAAGGCAAGAAAAAGAAATAAAATTCAGACGAATTTGAAAAGGAGAAATAAAATTACTTCTATTTGTAGATGACATAATTATCTTTGAAGAAAGTGCCAAGAAATCTACAAAAACTCATAGAAAAGAAGTGATTTCAGTGAAGTGACAGGATATAAGATCAACACATAATAAATAAGTTTTTTTCTGACAATAAGAGGAAACAAATAAAAAATGCAATTCTATTAATAATTACTCCAAAGAAAATTAAATATATCAATATAACACTAAAAAAACATGTACAGGATTATGTATGATGAGTAAAATGCTGATGAACGAAATTAAAGAAGATATAGTTGAAGAGATATAGTGTTCATGGATTAGAGGACTCAACTTTGGAAAGGTATTGATTCACAAAATTCTATCAAAATATCGTCAAGATTTTTTTATAGACATATTCAAGTTTATTCTAAGGTTTATATGGGAAGAAAAAGGTCCTAGAATAACCAAAATAATTTTGACAAAGAAGAATAAAATGGGAGGAACAATTTTTCCTGATGTTAAAGGATATTATGTAGACGCAGTGTTGCACTAACAGAGGAACAGACAAATCGATGGGGCAGAATACAGAATTTAGAAACAAATCAACACAAATATGCCTAAATAATTTTTAACAAAGGAGTAAAAGCAATTCAATTCAAGAGGACTGACCTTTTTCAAAAAAAGTTGTGGAGTAATTAGACATTCATAGGCAAAATATAAGCTTTGACATAAGTCTCACGCCTTATACAAACAGTAATTCAAAATGAATCATGGAGTTGATTGTAAACATAAAATTATAAAACCTCTAGAAAAAAATAGGAGAGAAATGTTGGTACCTGGAACAAGGTAAAGAATTCTTAGACTTGGCACCAAAATGTGATCCATAAAAGAAAAGAAAATGGTAAATTGAAGTTCATCAAGATTGAAAACTTTTCTTCAGTGGATGAATCTGTTAAGATGATTACAAATTGTAGATTAGCAGGAAATATTTTTAAATTACATACATGACAGAGATGTTGTATCTAGATTAAAGAACTCTCAAAACTCAACAGTAAGAAAGAAAAAAAAATCCATTTAGAAAGAGTACCAAAGATATTAGCAGACATTTCACTAAAGAGGAAATACATATGCCAAATAAGTACAGGAAAAGCAGTTCAAAATCAATTAGTGATTAAGGAAATGTACATTAAAACCACAGTATACCCATAGGAATAGCTAAAATTAAAAAAAAAGCTACAATATCAAAGCTAGTGAATATTTGGAGAAAATCAGTCACTCATACATCGCTGGTAGGA
The DNA here is from genome assembly GCF_949774975.1 of Lagenorhynchus albirostris. Classification (NCBI taxonomy): domain Eukaryota; kingdom Metazoa; phylum Chordata; class Mammalia; order Artiodactyla; family Delphinidae; genus Lagenorhynchus; species Lagenorhynchus albirostris. The sequence continues at coordinate 30,615,936 of NC_083112.1, forward strand.
ATGTAAAATGGTACAGCTGTGCTCAAAAACAGCTTGGCAGTTTCTTTAAAGAAGCACACATGCAACTATCACACAACTTAGCACTTGTACTCATTTATCTCAGAGAAATGAAAATGTATGTTCACAAAAAAAAACCTGTACATGAATGTTTATAGCAGCTTTATTCCATTATAAAATTATTTTCAGTGTTATGTGATTTTGTCACTACTTATGAAAAACAAGGGACTTGTTTCTATTACCATTTTAATGATATGTAGGCCAAGGCTCAGAGGATTTCAAAGTCTTATAGTTGAATAAGTTGAATAATGGAGACTAGGAGAAATTTCAATGCTCTTTGCATTCTATCTGACTCCACCTCACCCCACCACAGACGTTACTATAATAAAACCAAGAGAAATAGCAGCAAATAATAGCTACTTCTTTCAAGATTCAACCTCAATTGTTAATACATTGCCAAAAAGTGGCAAAATTTGCAAGTTAAAGGCATTATTTGTTTACTGGAATTGAAGATAAATATGAAAGACTGAATCACCACATGACTGAAAATGTTCAAGAAAAATATAATAGCTCTGCCAAAGTATGGCAGAGTCAGAGAAAGCAGAAGAGGATAAATAAAAACCATGCCAAATATTGTCCAGTTAATCTCAGTCATATTTAATGGAGCCCTGAATTGACTCATATGTAATTTCCCAGTGCTGGTGTTGATTGCCTGTGTTTACGTAGGTCTTTTTCAAAGGAGTTCAGAGCTCTTAAGACTTCAATTAAGTCATTCATGAGAGTCAGTACATATTTGCATATACTCTAATAGAACCAGGTAGCTTCTCTAAAATAATATTGTTAAAACCATCACTCTTCTACCAACTTTGATGAATTTGGTACTCAATGTGCTTCACAGAAAAAGTCAAAAAATTTTCTTGCCAGATACTATTCTCTTTTTATAAGTTGCAGTAAAACCATTTGGAAGGAAAAGTATCATTCTCACAAAATTATTTGATATGTGAAAACATTTTGGAAAAACTCATTATCAAAGTTGACTTATCAGTGTTTACAAGGCACCTTTCATGTAACCTCAGAAACCTTGCAACTAATTAGCATAACTTGTCCAGGGAAACCAGTAAATAAGTTCAGATTTCTCATTCTCTTCAGAAATCATAAAACCATAATAGATGTTTATAACTATCTAATGTTCCACAGGGATTTTTTTAAAGAATACATTCAGTGTGGTCACACAGTGTACTGTGAGCTCTTAGAACTGTGGTGAAAATTTAATAGCAACATGTTATTTTTGTGATTATTGTACTCACGTGAAGTTCTTAGGTAGAGGATTGAAGAAAGCATATCTGATGGAGCATTTACCACTCTACTAATTTTACTGGTGCACTGAGGTCTCTTTTTAAAGGCCCTTAAAAATGGAACTGATGAAAAGATGAGTTCAAGGAAATGTCATTTTTTCAAAATACATTTCCTCAAGTTGCCACTTTAAAAGTAAATTAGTTTTGCTCACTTGCTCTTTATCCCTTTATTGTGCATGAAATACTGTAAACCTGTATGCTAATGATCACCAGTTACATAAATGACAAAATGAGAGACAATTATGTGACAAACAAATAGCAGCAGTAGTAGCTGGTAAATAATATCAGCCATTATACTCTATTTGCTGTTCCCAAAGTGTGACCTCCTAAGACAACCTTTGGAAATATGTTATCATTTAGGAGGTTAATCACATGTTAAAAGCAATTCTTGGCAGAAAATACGATTTTGGCACTACAGCTTTTTATGTTGCAAAATCTCGAAAGTATTATAAATTAAAGTTGAAATTACACAGGGCTATGACTTACCCTTATCATTGGATCTCTAAAGCTGGTCTATTTTTAACATAGCAGAGGCAAGATTTCTTACATTTTCTGAGACATTTTCTTGTCTATCAATTTGTCATAAATGGCTAATTCTTAGATACAGTGATTTACCCAGGAAACACTGCTTCATTTTTCCTGACTATGAATTCATAAATTTCCTTTACAATGAACGTATTTGCTTTCTTATACACACAATAACTCATTATACTACCACAAAGGACCTAGGAAGATATGATATTCAACAAAACAAAACATCAATTGTCTTTAATATTAGTAAATCCAGTGGTAAATAAGAATGAAAGAGAAGGATATTAAGGGGGGAAAAAAAGATGACTTAAACAAAATATTTCTGTTACTGCTAAGGAGGGAAATCTAAACATTTCAAAAGACAAAGCAAGGGATCAAGATGACATGGTAATGTGAAAATCATTGAATTCAATTTATGCTCTGCTCTCAGGTCAAGACTAATGTAACCAAATAGTTCTATCAATATTTCCAATATGAGATGCAACAGCTCAACTTCTTTGGGGAAAAGAGTAGTATTTGTCTATGGATAAACTAGTTGGGTCCTTTCTTTGCTTACTGGGAATAATCTAATCCAAGATCTTAGCTAGTCTCAAAAAATTATCAATTCAAACATGGATACATCTTTTTTAAAACATCTTTGTTGGAGTATAATTGCTTTACAATGGTGTGTTAGGTCAAGCATGGATTCTTTAGGCATAAAAAATAAAATATTTAAGTTTGAATTAAGAACATTTCACCGATTTAAGAACAGAAAAAAAATTAAGGAAATAAAAGTAGAAATTGTTTCTTTATTTTTTTTATGACAATGTGTTACTATCACCTGATGGAGAAATACACATAGCAGAATCAGAATCACAGCCTCCCAAATATTCAGATCAAAATTTGACAGAGACAGGAAAAATCACAGTAATATGCCACCATACCTGAAGAGAATTTACATGGCTCATAAAATCTGTAAGTAGTACATATAGTAGTATGTGCATATAGAATATATATATATATATATATATATATATATATAGTGAAAGACAGTGCAAGTCTCTTTTACATACATGACAAGTGTAAATACTGATTTAATCATATTTAGTAATCTCATGATTGAAGTTCAACCTCTTTTGGAAGAGAGAATGAAAGGAAGGAATATAGACTTTCAGAAGAAAACCCAGGCATTGAATTTGCCTTTATTTTCTATAAGACAAAGATGAAGAGCTAATGGAATTATTTATACCCTAAAAAATTTTAAATAAAAATACCAAGACTAAATTGACCCAGAAAGGCTCAGCTCATAAATGGATCACCACAACATCGGATATATTCTGTCAACTCTTGATATGGGTTTATTAAAATAAGCCATCAAGGAGATGAGTATTAGGTAAGCTGAGAATTCTGATAAGCCAGTTTAGATTTGAAATGAAAAAGTCCTGACAACGTGACATATTAAGCTATTTTATCCAAACTCTTACTAAAAGTAAAAATGAGTTTGCTCTTCCTTTGTCTCTTTCTTACCATAAATTTATTTAGTGCCTTTCCTGTGTAAAACACTGTGCTGGGAAATGATTATGAAATGTGTTCCCTCTTTGAGTTTACAGTGTAATAAATGATGTCAAAAAGTTAACAAGAAATTAAAACACAATGTGATACATGTTATAATAAATGCAGTACAGATTTTAGGGGTCATAGATAGACACTCAAGTAACATGTAAGATCTAATCTGAAAGATAAGTAGGTGTTAAACAAGTGATAAGTATGTTTATTTTAGTCTTTTAGTTAGAAGGAAGATAATGTGTAGTGGGCTGTTGGAAACAGAGAGTGTTTCTAACTAAACAAGTTCTTAATTAAAAGAGACATATAGAAGTGGGCCAATCTAGAAGATAAGGATGCCAAACCTTATAGTCCATGATAGGAAATTTAAACATTTTCTTAAAAGCGATGAAGAGTCACTGACATTTTTAAACAGTGGAGTTAATATGGTGAGATTTTGGTGTTGTTGAAGATAATTCCTTATGTTGTGAAGAAAAGGATTGGAAGAGTGAGAAACAAAATTATTTACTTATTAATAATAATAAAATAGGAGACAGAAAAATAATATTTGTCTTTTGAAATGGACAGCAGAGAATAAGAAAAAATAATGGATTAGTTATACTTTGGAGGTATACTTGAAAGGAGTGTGTGACAAATTGGATGCAGGGTATGAAAGTGGGACAATTCAAGAGTGATGTCCTGATATCCAGGTTTAAGGTCTGAGAAACTTTATAAATATAAAATAGCCATTTTGAGTTAATGTTGGTAAATATGAACATACGTTGAAGATATCTAAATCTGCTGAATATTAGAATTTTATATCAGTTACATTCAGAATGTTCTTCACAAATGTTCAATTATAGAAATAATAGATATTTTTATTTAACATCTAACACAAATTGGCTATAAAATGAACAAACACAAACACACATGAACACACAAACACAAAAAGTCCTCTCTAAAAGGACAAAAAGAAATTTTGCTTCTCAATTGCTGTGCAAGAAACAATTTTTTTATCTCTCCAAATTTCATAATCAATTAAATTGTCCATATATGAAAGTTTGCATTGGTAAATATCAGAATTTTATTTTGACTTTGAATTCACTTTTGGAATTTTTTTAAGATTCTTCCTAGAATAAATAAATAGAAGATTTATCCTTAATAATAAATTCAATACCAGTTACCTCTCTTCTTTTCAATAGTCTTTATTTTTCAGAGCAGTTTTTGGATTTTCTATATTGATCATATGTCATTTGAGAATAAAGACAGTTTTATTTCTTCCTTCCTAATCAGTTTAGCTCTTATTTCTTATTTTTGTCTTATTGCATTATCTGGAACTTCAAGTATGATGTTAAAAAGCAGCAGTGAGAGAAGGCTTCCTTGCCTTGTACCTGGTGTTAATGACTTCAAGGTTTTCACTATTAAGCTGTAGGTTAATTAGCTGTAGGTTTCTGGTCAATATTCTTTATCAAGTTGAAAAAGTTCCCATCTCTTCCTAATTTACTGAGAGTTTTTGTAATAAATGGAATTTGGACTTTGTCAAATGCTTTTTCTACCTCTATTTATATGATCATATTAATCTTCTTTAGAATCTTTTTCATTTTTTAACATGTTTATTGGAGTATAATTGCTTTACAATGGTGTGTTAGTTTCTGCTGTATAACAAAGTGAATCAGCTATACATGTACATATATCCCCATATCTCTTCCCTCTTGCATCTCCCTCCCACCCCTATATGTGGTCACAAAGCACTGAGCTGATCTCCCTGTGCTATGTGGCTGCTTCCCACTAGCTATCTATTTTACATTTGGTAGTATATATGAGTACATGCCACTGTCTCTCTTCGTCCCAACTTACACTTCCCCCTCCCCGTTTCTTCAAGTCCATTCTCTAGTAGGTCTGCGTCTTTATTCCCATCCTGCCCCTAGGTTCTTCATAAAAATTTTTCTTTTTTTTAGATATGTGTTAGCATACGGTATTTGTTTTTCTCTTTCTGACTTACTTCACTCTCTATGACAGACTCTAGGTCCATCCACCTCACTACAAATAACTCAATTTTGTTTCTTTTTATGGCTGAGTAATATTCCATTGTATATATGTACCACATCTTCTTTATCCATTCATCTGTCGATGGACACTTAGGTTGCTTCCATGCCCTGGTTATTGTAAATAGAACTGCAATGAACATTGTGGTACATGACTCTTTTTGAATTATGGTTTTCTCAGGGTACATGCCCAGTAGTGGGATTGCTGGGTTGTATGGTAGAATCTTGATATGATAGATTATATTAATTTATTTTCGAATGTTCAACCAACCTTGCATACCTGAGATAAATCCCACTTGGTCATGGTGTATAATTCTTTTTATGCATTATTTGATCAATTTTCTATTTTGTTGAGGATTTTTACATCTATATTTATGATAGGCATTTGTCTATAGTTTTCTTTTCTTGTAATGTCTTAGTCTGGTTATCATATTAGGGCAGTACTTGTCTCATAGATTAAGTTAGGAAGTATTATCTCTGCCTTTATCTTCTGAAGGAGATTTTAAAGAATTTGTATAATTTCTTCTGTAATACTTGATAGAATTCACCAGTGAACTCATCTGATCCTGGTGCATTCTGTATTGAATATTCATTAATTGTTGATTCCATTTCTTTAATACACATATATGCCTCATCATATCATCTATTTCTTCTGCGAGTTTTGGAAGATTATGTCTTTCAAGGAATTAGCCCATTTCATCTAGGTTATCAAACTTGTGGACATAGAGTTGCACATAGTATTCCTTTGTTGTCCTTTGAAGTCCATGGGATCTAGTGATAGCCACTGTTTGATTTCTGACATTGTAATTTGTGTGATCTCTCTTTTAGTTTTAGCTAACCAGGTAGAGGTTGATTTTTTTGGCTTGGTTGATTTTCTTTGTATATTTCCTATTTTCAATGCCATCAACATATGTTCTAATTTTTATTATTTCTTTTTTTTCTGCTTACTTGGAATTTAATTTGCTTTCTTTTTGTAGTTTCCTAAGGTGGAAGCTTAGATGATTGATTTGGCAATTCCAGGTCTTTTGTAGTTTCATATAAATTTTCGGATTATTTGTTCTAGTTCTGTGAAAAATATCATGGTTATTTTGATAGGGATTGCATTACAGCTATAGATTGCTTTGGGTAGTATGGACATTTTAATTATGTTCATTATTCCAATCCCAGAATATGGAATATTTTTTTCTATTTATTTCTCTCATCTTCAATTTTCTTCATCATTGTTTTATAGTTTTCAGAGTATAGGTCTTCCACCTTCTTGGTTAAGTTTATTCTTATGTATTTCATTCTTCTTGATGAAATTTTAAATGGGATTTTTTTTTTGCTTTCTCTTTCTGATAGTTCATTATTGCTGTAGAGAAAAACAAAATATTCTATATATTAATCTTGTATCTTGCAAATTTACTGAATTCATTTATTAGTTCTAATAGCTTTTTGGTGGAGACTTTTGGGTTTTCTCTATATGATATCACGTATTTTGCAAATAGCAGCTGTTTTACTTCTTCACTTCCAAGTTGGATGTCTTTTATTTCTTTTTCTTCTCTGATGGCTGTGGCAAGGTCTTCCAATACTATGTCAAATAGAATTGGTGAGAGTGGGGATCCTCGTCTTATTCCTGATTTTAAGGAAAGGCTTTCAAACTTTCATGGTTCAGTATGATGTTTTCTGTGGGTTTGTTATAAATGACCTTAATTATGTTGAGATATGTTCCCTCTATACCCACTTTGATTAGAGTTTTATCATAAATAGATGTTGAATTTTGTCAAATTCAAATCATAGATGCTTTTTCTACATCTATGGAGATGATCATGTGATTTTTATCTTCCTTTTTTAATGTGATGCATCACAGTGATTGATTTGTGAATATGGAACCACCATTTTATCCCTGGAATAAATCCCACTCAATTAGGGTATGTGACACTTTTTGATATGTTATTGAATTTGGTTTGCTAATATTTTGCTGAAGTTTTTGCATCAATATTCATTAAAGATATGGGTAGGTGATTTTCTTTTTTTGTACTGTCTTTTCTGATTTTGGTTTCAGGGTAAGGGTGGCCTAGTAGATGAATTTAGGAATGGTTCATCCTCTTCAGTTTTTTGGAATAGTTTGAGAAAAATAGATATTAGCTCTTCTTTATATGTTTGGAAGAATTCCCTTGTGAAGGCAACCAGCCTTTAACTTCTGTTTCCTGGGAGATTATGTATTATGAATTTAATTTCACTACTAGTGATTTTTCTGTTTCTTCCTGATTCAGTCTTGTGAGGTTGTATGTTTCTAGAATTTGTCCATTTCTTTTTGATTGTCTAACTTGTTGGCATATAAATGTTCACAGTATTCTCTTGTGACTTTTTTTTTTTTGTATCTCTGTGGTATCAGTTGTTATTCTCCTCTTTCATTTTTTTTAATTTTGTTTATTTGGGTCCTCTCTCTTTTCTTCTTGATAAGTGTGGCTAAAGGTTATCAAGTTGGTTTATCTTTCCAAAAAAACCATCTCTCTGTTTCACTGATCTTTCTCTTGTTTTTCATTTTTTTGGGTTTTGTGGGTTTTATTGTCTCTATTTTATTTCCTCTCTGATCTTTATTAGTTCCTTCCATCTTCTGACACTGGGCTTTGTTCCTCGTTGTCTAATTCCTTTAGATGGTACATTAGGTTGTTTATTGAGATTTTTCTTATTTCTTGATGGAGGCCTATATCACTATAAACTTAATCTGCTTTTTCCGTGCCCCATAGAGTTTGGAAAGTATTTTTTCCATTTTCATGTCTTGAGTTATTTTCTTATTTCCTCTTTGGTTTTTTTCACTGAGTGTTTTTTTGTTTGTTTGTTTGCGTTTTTTTTTTTGTTTTTTTTTAGTAGATGTTGTTTAGTTACCATATGCTTTTCCCATTTTTCTTTCTGCAATTGATTTTTAGTTTCATTCCACTGTGATCAAAAATATTGCTTCATATAATTTCTTTCCTCTTAAATTTGTTGAGACTTGTTTTGTGGTCAATAATGTGATCTATCCTGAAGAACATTCCATGTGCACTTGAAAAAAAATTTGTATTCTGTTTTACAGTAGGATATCCTGTAAATATTTATTCTTTTCCCTGGTTTATTGTGTCATTTAAGATGACAGCTGCCTTATTGATTTTTCATTCTGGATTATCTTTCCATTGATGAAATTGGGATGATAAAGTCCCCTACTATTATTGTATTATTTCTCCCTTTATCTCTATTAATATTTGCTTTATATATTTAGGTGCTCCTGTATCGGGTGCATATATATTATTGAGTGTAATATTCTCTTCCTGTATTTACCCCTTATCATTATGTAATACACTTCTTTATCTTTTCCTGTAGACTTTGTTTTAAAGTCTATTTTGTACAATATGAGTATTGCTATCCCCATTTTCTTGTCATTTCCCTTTTCATGAACTCTTTTTTTCCATCCTCTCCCTTTTACTCTGTGTATGTCTTTAGTGCTGAGGTGAGTCTCTTATAAGCAGCATACAGATGGGTCTTGTTTTTTATCCAATCAGCCACCCTATGGCTTTGATTGGAGCATGTAGTCCATTGACATTTAAAGTAACTATTGATAGGTATATACTTATTATCATTTTATTACTTTTTTGTTTGTTTTTATAGTTCTCTCTCTGTTCATTTCTCCTTTTTGTTTCTTCCCTTGTGGTTTGATGGTTTTGTTTAGAGTGTGCTTGTGTTCCTTTCTTTCTAGTTTTTGTGTCCCTGTTGTAGATTTTTGATTTGTGATTATCATGAGGTTCACATATGTTGACATATAACTATATTTACTTCTTTTAAACTGGTAGTCATTTAAGTTCAAACACATACTGAAAGATCTACATTTTTTTTACTCCCCTCCCACACATTTCTTGTTTTTTATTTTTTTCTTTTCTTTTTGCAGTACGCAGGCCTCTCACTGTTGTGGCCTCTCATGTTGTGGAGCACAGGCTCCAGACGCACAGGCCCAGTGGCCATGGCTCACAGGCTTAACCACTCTGTGGCAAGTGGGATCTTCCCAGACCAGGACACAAACCCACGTCTACTGCATCGGCAGGCGGATTCTCAACCACTGCACCACCAGGGAAGCCCCATTTCTTGTTTTGATGTTCTATTTTACATCATCACTTTTATACCTTATCTGTTTATTTTAGTTATAGTTTATTTTCAAATTTTGTCTTTTAATTTTTATACTAGCTTAGTTAAGTGGTTGATCCTCAGCCCTTATTATATATTTTCCTTTCTTACTGGAATTTTTCCTTTCCTGCAGATTCTTACTTCTTGTTATAGCCTTTCCTTTTCCACTTAAAGAAGACCCTTTAATATTTATTTTATGGTAGATTAGGTATTGATGAACTCTTTTAGTTTTTGCTTGTTTGAGAAGTTCTTTATCTCTCCTTGAACTCTAAATGATAACATTTCTGGGTAGAGTATTCTAGGTTGCAGGATTTTCCCTGTCAGCACTTTGAATATATTATGCCATTCCCTTCTTGCCTGTAATGTTTCTGCAGAAAAATCAGGTGATAGCCTTATAGTAGTTCCCTTGTACATGACTATTTTTTCTCTTGCTGCCTTTAGAATTCTTTCTTTGTCTTTAAATTTTGTCATTTTAATTATTATATGTCTTGGTGTGGGTCTGTTTGGGTTAGTCTTGTTTGGGACCCTCTTTGCTTCCTGTACCTAGATAGCTCTTTCCTTCTTCAAATATGGGAAATTTTCAGCCATAATTTCATAAAAATGCATTTTTGACCCTCTTGTCTCTCTTCCTCTGGGACCTCTATAATGAGAATATTGGTACACTTCACATTATCCTACAGATCTCTTAAACTGTTCTCATTCTTTAAATTTGTTTTTCGTTTTTTCTGTTATTATTGGATGACTTCCATTATTCTATTTTCCAGATAGCTTATGCATTCTATATCACTTAGTCTGCTATTCATTCTTTCTGGTTTATTTTTTAATGCAGTTATCTTATTCTTCATTTCTGACTGGTCCTTTTAAAAATTCTGTGTTTAGTTTTTTTCCTAATTCAGTTAGCATTCTTATTACTAATGTTTTGAATTCTTTATCTAGTAAATTGTTTATTTCTGTTTCATTTTTTTTAGGGATTTTCTATTGCTCTTTCAATTGAGACCACTTTCTCTATCCTTTCATTTTGCTTAACTTTCTCTGTCTCTATGAATTTAGGTGAAACATTTACTATTATAACCTTGAAGGGTTTTTCTCACCTGGGAGTTTCCCTATACAGTCTGCAAGTGCCTTTGGTGGGAGAACTGAATTTGGTGCAAAAAGAACTCAAATCGTTCCTCAGGGTGTGCTGGCAGCTGTCACCTAGTTAAGAGGTGGGTCTGGTGATGTAAGGCAGGAGCCAGTTATGAAGCAGAGCTTTCCCTCTGCTAAGTGACCATCACTGCTCTACCAGAGGTGGTTGGATCCCAAGTTGATGGAGCAGAAGCCCTGAGACTTGGATCCAAGCTGGCTCTGTTCTCTTTAAGTCTTTGTTCTAAACTCTCCTAGCACTGGTATCCTCACCCCAGAGAGGAACAGTGCTGGACAAAAGGAGTTTGTGTGGTGTCAGCAGCCTGGCCATAGACAGATGTCCAGTCTGTCTCTGATGCACTGCCTATGTGACCACCAGCAATGGCAGCTTCTCTGAATCTGAGTCTCCTTTGTCCCTCACAGCTGATCACTCTTCCCTGCCTCCCCCACACACTCCCTGTTGTGGAGCCACATGGCAGGGCAGGCAGTGCTCATGTGGGTTCTAGGCATGCATGGGACAGGGGCTGTGGCAGTCAGGGCACTGTGAGAAATTGGGACTGCCTGTGAAGTGTTGTCCATGCAATCATCAGCTATGATTGATGTTGCCATGCTCAGATATGGTCCCAGGTCCAAGTCACTTCTGAGTTCCATGGCTGAGCTTTCTCCCAGTTGTGGCAGCCATTGCTCCAGTGGGGACCTGTGAGGTGAAGTAAGTAGGGCTGGAGCATTTGCCTGGCCCAGGCTGGGGTATGCACAGAGACAGTTGTGGGAAACCTTAGACTGTAGCACCTCAATCCGCCCTCTCTGTCCTGACATGGGAGCAAGCCAGTGCTTGTGTGCTCCTCAGAAGTGGAGTCCAGGCTTCCCACAGCTCTCCTTATTAGTCCCAGTGGCCTCCCAAGTAGCCAAGATGGCTGGTCTTCCCTATGTCAGACCCCAGAATTGGAGTGCCCAATATATAGTTCAAATTACTCACACCTCAGGGCAGATCTCTGCCAATGTATTCTCCCTTTTACTCTGAGTATCCTCCCAGGGGCACTGGTCCCAATCGGATTGCTTTTTCTTCCCTTCTTACCCAATTTCATGTGGATCTTTCTTACAGCCTTGGTTATATATGAGCCTTTCTGCCAGTTTCCAGTCAGTTTTCAGTGAGAAATTTTCCACAAGTAGATGTATTTCTGAAGTGATTGTGGGATAGGTGAGTTTCACATCTTCTTACTCCACCAGCTTGATTGATTGATAACACCCTGTTATGGGAAACTCAACCAAACTAGTTGTCTCTCAGTACAAATTTGACAGTTTGCTCTACTTCAAAAAGTAGAGCATGTTACTACATGTTACTACATGTTACTACATACATGTTAATCTTGCACCATTCATCCATACTTATCACAATTTTTTTACTATCCCTATTTATTATTGCTAAGATAGCAAACTCAACACGTATAATCAACTATGAAACTCTGACAAAATTTTTGCACAAATTCTGGAGCCAACTTTTTCCCTTTGTCTCATAGTAGGAAGAAAAATTGTATGTATGTGTGTTAATTTTTTTCCAGGTTTCTTGAGATATAATTGACAAGTAATATGTACATTTTAGGTATATAATGTGTTGCTTTGAAAAACATGTGTTGTGAAATTATTACTACAGCAGGGTTTGTTAACACTTTTACCTCACATGATTATCACTTCTATTTTATGGGGAGAATATTTGATATCTACTCTCTTTGCCACTTTCAAGTATATAATACAGAAATTTGAGATCTACTCTCTTAACAACTTTTCAAGTACATAATACATTTCAAATATAATAATACAAGTATATATAATGTAATTTTAAGTTAACTCTAGTCTTGAAATTCATTCACTCCCCAGAACTTATTCATCTTATAGCTGGAAGTTTGTACCCTTTGACTACAGTCTCCTCATTTTCTCAATTCCCCAGTCCCTGGCTAACCCATTTCTACTCATTGTTTCTATGAGTTTGGCTTTTTCAGAAAAGATTCCATGTATAAGCAATATCATGCAGTAATTATCTTTCCCTGTCTGATTTATTTAGTATAAATAAATACATCTCATTTAGTATAATGCTTTTAAGTTCTATCCATGTTGCAAGAAGCAAGATTTCCTTCTTTCCCATGGCTGAATAATATTCCATTGTGTGTGTGTGTGTGTGCGTGTGTGCATGTGTGTGTTTGAATGTATCTCACATCTTCTTTATCCATTCATCCATAGATGTAGTTAGGTTCTTTCCATATTTCTTGGCTATTGTAAATAAAGTTGCAATGAACATGGAGTTTCAAAAATCTCTTCAAGATCCTGATTTAATTTCCTTTGGATACACCAGAAGTGATATTGTTGGATCATATGGTTGTTCAACTTTTAATTTTTTTGAGAACCTACATTCTATTTTCCATAGTAGCTGCACCAACGTATATTTCTACCAACAGTGCACAGAGTTCCCTTTCCTCCACATCTTTGTCAATACTTTTTATCTCTTGTCTTTTCAATAATAGCCATATTAACATGTTTGAAGGCTGTCTCTTTGTGGTTTTGATTTGTATTTCCCTAATAATTTATGAGCATCTTTTCACGTACTTTTTGGCTATTTGGATTTCTTCTTTGGAAAAATGCCTATTCAGTTTCTCTGTCCATTTATAAATTGGATTTTTTTTTAATTAATTTATATTGGAGTAGGACCTGCGTGGCAGGGAAAGGCAGCCCAGTCTGGGGTGGGGGGTGGTCTCTGAGTGCCTCGGAGTACAGAGTTCTGGAGCTCAAAGTAAACAAAGGATGTTGCGTCCATCAAGCCAGCAGCCACTGCAACCACCCTGACTGTGCACCCTGAGGTGATTCAAGATGGGAAAAAAAACAGGATATTGACACTAGATAGTTAAGGCTTCCCTACTGTGCCTCAGAGACCATGAAGTTCAAAGTCCTCATTATGAACATGATGAAGCTAAGGCCCAGGGAGGGGAGTGACTTTCACAAGGCCACCCAGGTGACTAGTGCCAGTGCCCAGACAAGTTGCCAAGCCACTTGGGGTTGAACCTACCCCAAATCACTGGGTACAGGAACTCAAGAGACTCATGCCAAGTTGACCTGCCCTGTAATGCAGACTGGTGGCATGAGAACCCCAGAGCCCTGACTCATTTCTCCATGCCACTTCCTTTCAATACCAGCATCTCACTCAGGGCACTGGGATGCTCTGTGCTGCAGGGACCCTGTCTCCAGGAGATGTCAAGTTGCCCCTGTGCTCTCTCCAAGCTCTCTTCCCAGTGCCTGTCACCTGGCTTTCTGTCTCTCCCAGCTGTCCTTCTTCTCTCCTCTGTTACCTACCTTTTAGGGATTTCTTGACTAGAATCTTCTGCCTCATTTTCCTCCCACTTGTGTCTCTAAAGCTCATTCCTCAGACCTACCCATTCCCCAAGTGATGACAACTCCATCCACCTCTAAGTCCCAGCCATGTTTCCTGTTCCTCATGCAGACTGTGGTTTCAGACCACCAGCCCCCACACCCATCCTCATGTGGAATGTGGGTGGGGCTGCTGTTTTTCTGCTCAGTGTGTCTGACTACCTGAAAGTATCTCATGAGAGACTTATTTCTTTGGCTTGAATGCAAATGCTCCCAGGAGTGGTCACACATGAAGCCATTGACAGTGTTGGTGTCTTGAAGAATAGGAATGACTTTTTCAGTGAAAATGAGTGGGTATGTAAGTTTCAGCAGGAGCTCATATCCTCAATGAGAAAGAGAGGCATGGTATTGGCGGTATCTGTAGCAAGCATAGATTGTCTGGGGTGTGTTGGCAAACCTTTTCTGTAAAGGGCTGAACAGTAAATAGTCCATAGACTTTTACTTTTACTAAGTCTATTTGTAATAGTCTTTAGGGACCACATGGTCTCTGTCACAACTACTCAATTCTGTTGTAGTGCAAAAGCAACCATAGGCTGAGTTATAGGCTGAGTTGTGTCCCCCTAGATATATATGTTGAAGTTCTAACACCCAGTATCTCAGAACGTGAATGTATTTGGAGATGGGGTCTTTAAGAGGTGATTAAGATAAACAGAGGTCCCTGGGTGGACCTTGATCCAATATGGCTGGTGTTTTTGTAAGAAGAGGAGATTAGGACACAGAGGTGTTCATAGGGAAGGCAATGTGAGGACACAGGGAGAAAACAGCCATTGACATGACAAGGAGAGAGGTCTCAGGAGAAACCAGCCTGCTGACACATTGATCTCTGACCTCCAGCCTCCAGAACTGTGAGACTGTTGGGACTTACTTGGCAGTCCAGTGGTTAGGACTTGAAGCTGCCACTGCAGGGGGCATAGGTTCGATCCCTGGTCAGGGAACTAAGCTTGTACATGCAGCACAGAATGCCCCCCCCCCAAAAAAAATGTCTGCTGCTTAAGTCCCCCAGTACAGTCTGTGGTTATGGCAGCCCTAGCAAACCGATACAGGCAGACTGTACATGAATGAGTGTGACTGTGTGACAATCAAACTTTATGAACATTGAAAAAACATTTTTTTTATTGGAGTATAGTTGATTTACAATGTTGTTTTAGTTTCTGGTGTACAGAAAAGTGAATCAGTTATACATATACATATATCCACTCTTTTTTAGATTCTATTCCCATATAGGTCATTACAGGGTATTGAGTAGAGTTCCCTGTGCTACAGAGTAGGTTCTTATTAGTCATCTATTTTATATATAATAGTGTGTATATGTCAATCCCAATCTCCCAATTTACCCCTCTCCCCTTTTACCCTTGGTAACCATAAGTTTGTTTTCTGTCTCTGACTCTATTTCTGTTTTGGAAATAAGTTCATTTGTACCATTTTTTTAGCTTCAACATAGAAGCGATATCATATGATATTTGTCTTTGTCTGACTTACTGCACTCAGTATGACAATCTCTAGATCAAACCATATTGCTGCAAAGGGCATTATTTCATTCTTTCTAATGGCTGGGTAATATTCCATTGTATATATGTACCACAGCTTCTTTATTCATTCTTCTGTCAACAGACATTTAGATTGCTTCCATATCCTGGTTATTGTAATTAGTGCTGCAATGAACACTGGGGTATATGTATATTTTAGAATTATGGTTTTCTTCAGATATATGCCCAGTAGTGGGATTGCTGGGTCATAAGGCAATTCTATTTCTCATTTCTTAAGGAACCTCCATACTGTACCAATTTACATTCCTACCAACAGTGTAGGAGGGTTCAGAGTTGGAGGAATCGAAGATGATACAAACAGTTGGAAAAATATATCATGTTCTAGGATTGGAAAAATCAATATTGGGAAAATGACTATACTGACCAAGGCAGTCTACAGATTCAATGCAATGCCTATCAAATTGCCAATGGCATTTTTCACAGAATTAGAAGAAAAAAATTACAATTTGTATGAAAACACAAAACACCATGAATAGCCAAAACAATCTTGATAAAGAAAATGGAGCTAGAGGAATCAGGCTCCTTGACTTCAGACTATACTACCAAGCTACAGTAAGCAAAACCGTATGATACTGGCACAAAAAACAAAATATAGATCAATGGAACAGGATAGAAAGCCCAGAGATAAGCTCACACACATATGGTCACCTAATCTATGACAAAGGAGGCAAGAATATACAATGGAGAAAAGACAACCTATTCAATAAGTGGGAAGACTGGACAACTACATGTAAAAGAATGAAATTAGAACACTCCCTAATACCATACACAAAAATAAACTCAAAATGGTTTAAAGACCTAAATGTAAGGATGGATACTATAAATCTCTTAGAGGAAAACATAGGCTGAACACTCTGTGACATAAATCACAGCAAGATCTTTTTTGATCCACCTCCTAGGGTAATGAAAATTAAAAAATAAATAAATAAATGGGACCTAATTAAACTTAAAATCTTTTGCACAACAAAGGAAACCATAAATAAGACGAAAGGACAACACTTAGAATGGGAGAAAATATTTGTCAACGAAGTGACTGACAAGGGATTAATTTCCAAAATATACAAACAGCTCGTGCAGCTCAAAATCAAAAAAGCAAACAATTCAATCAAAAAATCGTCAGAATATCTAAACACATTTCTCCAAAGAAGATATACAGATGGCCAAGAGGCACATGAAAAGATGCTCAACATCATTAAAGATGCTCAACATCATTAGAGAAATGCAAATCAAAACTACAATGAAGTATAACTTCACACCAGTCAGAATGGCTATCATCCAAAAATCTGCAAACAATAAATGCTGGAGAGGCTGTGGAGAAAATGGACTGTTTTTTTTTGTTGTTTTTTGTTTTCACCATGGAGTGATATGAGTTTCTTATATATTTTGGGTATTAACCCCTTACCAGGTATATAAACTGTAAAATATTTTCTCCTATTCTGTAGATTGTCTTTTCATTTTGTTGATGGTTTTATGCAGAACCTTTTAGTTTTATATAGTCCCACTTATTGATTTTTGCTTTTGGTGTCATATTTTAAAAACTTTGTCAATACCAATGTCAAGAAGCTTTTTTACGTATGCTTTCTTCTAGGAGTTTTACAATTTTAGGTCTTATTTTAAGTCTTTAGTGCAATTCAAGCTAATTTTTGTGAGTGACGTAAGTAGGGTCTAATTTCATTCTTTCACGAATGATTATCCAATTTCTTCAACAACACTTATTGAAGAGATTAACTTTTCCCCACTGTGTATCCTTGGCTTTCTTTTCAAATATTAGTTGATCATGTATGGAAGGGTCCATTTTCTGGCTCTTTATTATGTTCCATCAATCTATGTCTCTCTTTTTATGCCAGTATCATACACTTTTTTGATTATTGTAGCTTTGTAGTGTAGTCTTTTTAAACATTGATAGGAACCAAAACAAATGTATTTGGCCTTACAATTTTACATATCTGGTATTAGAAATGGGAATGTCTGTGGTTATGATTTTTAATTCTGCAGAACCAAAGGAAGTGCTCCTCCAATTCATGTCAACACACACCCCCACCCACACACACACACACAAAACACACTCATAAACATACATACCACTCTATACTACTCATATTACCTATGCTTACTCAGTGGGTAGGTGCATAATCAATTCAGAATATTACTTATAAATTAATTGGAATTAAATACTGCTGAAATCAGTGACTTTGGTGGAGGTCTAAAATTCTTACAACCTCTCCTGTTTCTTTTTTGTTTTTTTTTAAGTATTTGGAATTTCCACAGCTGTAGGGTGTAATCTATTTAGTCCATTCATAAAAATTTACCAGAGCTGTACCTACTGTTTCCTTAGTCATTCATTACTTCTCATTCCCTTGCAATATACAGCCATAGAACAAACTTTCTGGGAAAACATGAATAGGAAAGCCAATGTTGTAAATGAATACAATGACTTTGACCAGGTATATTATTTCAGCATGGCTATAATCTGATTTTCAAGTCAAAAATAAAAAAAACAAATATCTTTGGTGGAAATGCTCTGGAAAAACTATTATGCCTTCTGTGTATGTGTGAGAAAGCCTTCAAACAAAATAAATAATAAAAGTATTAAGGATCATCTATTCAGGTGTTTGTTGGCTATCTGTATGTCTTCTTTGGAGAAATGTGTATTCAGGTCTTCTGCCCATTTTTTGATTGGGTTCTTTGTTTTATGGATATTGAGCTGCATGAGTTGTTTGTATATTTTGGAGATTAATCCTTTGTCAGTTACTTCATTTGCAAGGCTTTCTCCCATTCTAAGGGTTGTCATTTTGTCTTGTTTATGGTTTCCTTTGCTGTACAAAAGCTTTTAAGTTTAATTAGGTCCCATTTGTTTACTTTTATTTTTATTCTCATTACTCTAGGGGGTGGGTCAAAAAAGACCTTGCAGTGATTTATGTCAAAGAGTGTTCTGCCTTTGTTTTCCTCTGAGATTTACAGTGTCTGGCCTTACATTTAGGTCTTTAATCCATTTTGAATTTATTTTTGTGTATAGTATTAGAGAGTGCTCTAATATCATTCTTTCACATGCTCAACATCACTAATTATTAGAGAAATACAAATCAAAACTACAATGAGATATCACCTCACACTAGTCAGAATGGTCATTATCATAAAATCTACAAACAATAAATTCTAGAGAGAGTGTGGAGAAAAGGGAATCCTCTTACACTATTGGTAGGAATATAAATTGATAGAGCCACAATGGAGAACAGTATGGAGGTTCCTTAAGAAACTAAATTAGAACTACCATGTGACCTAGGAATCTCACGGTTAGGCATATACCCTGAGAAAAACCATAATTCAAAAAGACACACGAACCCCAATGTTCAGTGAAGCACTATTTACAATAGCCAGGACATGGAAACAACCTAAATGTCCATCAACAGAGAATGAATAAAGAAGATGTGGTACATAAATACAATGGAATATTACTCAGCCATTAAAAAGAATGAAATTGGGTCATTTGTGGAGATGTGGATGGACCTAGAGAGTGTCATACAGAGTGAAGAAAGTTGCAAAGAGAAAAGCAAATATTGTATATTAACGAATATATGTGGAATCTGAAAACAATTGGTATAGACGATCTTATTTACAAAGCAGAAATAGAGCCACAGACAAAGAACAAACATATGGGTACCAAGGGGGAAAGGGGAGGATGGGAGGGATTGGGAGATTGGGATTGACACGTATACACTATTGATACTATGTATAAGACAGATGACTACTGAGAACATACTATATAGCACAGGGAACTCTAAACAATGTTATGTGGTTACCTAAATGGGGAGGAAATCGAAAAAGGAGGGGATACATGTATACATACAGCTGATTCACTTTACTGTGCAGTAAAAACTAACACAACTTTGTAAAACAGCTATACTCCAATAAAAATTTTAAAAAAATAAAATGCCTATTATGTCATGAGAACAAAAAGTATTAAGGAAAAAGACAAGGACACTTGAGGTATAGTTCTCAAAGAATGTGAAAGAGAAGCACAAACAACTTCACGACACTATTAATGTAGGCCCTACTGTGGTTAAGAGACCAAAATTCCAAAGTTTTCACATTACGGAAGAGAAACTGCTGATCACAGAGATCCAATATCAGAGAAGTTATTTATTATTGACAATCTGTTTACTTCAGACTAGTTTTCTTATCATACCATGGTTCCTCAGTTCATTTTTGTGTGTAGGCAATATATGTGGATGTGAAATAAAAGTTAAAACAATATGAATGAGTAAGCACCAATGCGAATCTAATGATTGATAAAACCTTAACACTTATGTATTTATGCACACACACTTTTCCTTTTATATAAATGCTAAACAGTAATATTGCCTTGAAAAACATTTATCCTAGACAATCAACAATAAAGCAGTCTTAATGTAGCATAAGTAATTGTGTATAAATATTGTATATATATATTGTTACTACCAGCTATGTCTTGCAGTGTAAACCAATGATTCTTCTACATGTTTTTAAAGTACAGTTTATTTTCTTTTTTTAATTTTTAAATTTTATTTTATTTATTTTTTTATACAGCAGGTCATTATAGTCATCAATTTTATACACATCAGTGTATACATGTCAATCTCAATCACCTAATTCATCACACCACCACTCCCACTCCTTCGCTGCTTACCCCTGTTCATGTCCATATGTTTGTTCTCTACATCTGAGTCTCAATTTCTGCCCTGTAAACCGGTTTATCTGTATCATTTTTCTAGGTTCCACATATATGCATTAATATATGATATTTGTTTTTCTCTTTCTGACATACTTCACTCTGTATGACAGTCTCTGGATCCATCCACGTCTCTACATATGACCCATCTTTGTTCCATATTATAGCTGAGTAATATTCCATTGTATATATTTACCACATCTTCTTTATCCGTTCGTCTGTCAATGGGCATTTATGTTGCTTCCACCACGCAGCTATTGTAAATAGTGCTGCAATGAACACTGGGGTTCATGTGTCTTTTTGAATTATGGTTTTCTCTGGGTTTATGCCCAATAGTGGGATTGCTGGATCATATGGCAATTTTATTTTTAGTTTTTTAAGGAACCTCCATACTGTTCTCCATAGTGGCTGTATCAATTTACATTCCCACCAACAGTGCAAGAGGGATCCCTTTTCTCTACACCCTCTCCAGCATTTGGTGTTTGTAGATTTTCTGATGATGCCCATTCTAAATGGTGTGAGGTGATACCTCATTGTAGTTTTGATTTGCTTTTCTCTAATAATTAATGATGTTGAGCAGCTTTTCATGTGCTTCCTAGACATCTGTATGTCTTCCTTGGAGGAATGTCTATTTAGGTCTTCTGCCCATTTTGGGATTGGGTTGTTTGTTTTTTTTTAATATAGAACTGCATGAGCTGTTTATATATTTTGGAGATTAATCCTTTGTCCTTTGATTCTTTTGCAAATATTTTCTCCCATTCTGAGGGTTGTCTTTTGGTCTTGTTTATGGTTTCCTTTGCTGTGCAAAAGCTTTTAAGTTTCATTAAGTCCCATTTGTTTATTTTTGTTTTTACTTCCATTACTCTAGGAGGTAGATCAAAAAGATCTTGCTGTGATTTATGTCAAATAGTGTTCTTCCTAAGTTTTCCTCTAAGAGTTTTATAGTGTCTGATCTTACATTTAGGTCTCTAATCCATTTTGAGTTTATTTTTGTGTATGGTGTTAAGGAGTGTTCTAATTTCATTCTTTTATATGTAGGTGTTAAGGAGTGTTCTAATTTCATTCTTTTACATGTAGCTGTCCAGTTTTCCCAGCACCACTTATTGAAGAGACTGTCTTTTCTCCATTGTATATCCTTGCCTCCTTTGTCATAAATTTTTTGACCATAGATGCGTGAGTTTGTCTCTGGGCTTTCTATCTTGTTCCATTGATCTATGTTTCTGTTTTTGTGCCAGTACCATATTGTCTTGATTATGGTAGTTTTAGATTATAGTCTGAAATCAGGGAGTCTGCTTCCTCCAGCTCCGTTTTTTTTTCCTCAAGACTACTTTGGCTATTTGGTGTCTTTTGTATCTCCATACAAATTTTAAGATTTTTTTTTCTAGTTCCGTAAAAAAATGCCATTGGTAATTTGATAGCAATTGCATTGAATCTGTAGATTGCTTTGGGTAGTATAATCACTTTCACAGTATTGATTCTTCCAATCTAAGGACATGGTATATCTTTCCATCTGTTGGTATCATCTTTAATTTATTTCATCAGTGTCTTATAGTTTCCTGCATACAGTTCTTTTTTCTCCCTAGGTAGGTTTATTCCAGGGTATTTTATTCTTCTTGTTGCAGTGGTAAATGGGAGTGTTTCATTAATTTCTCTTTCAGATTTTTCATCATTACTGTATAGGAATGCAAGAGATTTCTGTGCATTAATTTTGTATCCTGCAACTTTACCAAATTCATTGATTAGTTCTAGTAGTTTTCTGGTGGCACCTTTAAGATTCTCTATGTACAGTATCATGTCATCTGCAAACAGTGACAGTTTTACTTCTTCTTTTCCAGTTTGTATTCCTTTAATTTCTTTTACTTCTCTGACTGCCGTGGCTAGGACTTTCAAAACTATGTTGAATAATAGTGGTGAGAGTGGATATCCTGTGTTGTTCCTGATCTTAGAGGAAATGCTTTCAGTTTTTCACCATTGAGAATGATGTTTGCTGTGGGTTTGTCACATGTGGCCTTTATTATGTTGAGGTAGGTTCCCTCTATGTCCACATTCTGGAGAGTTTTTATCATAAATGGGTGATGAATTTTGTCAAAAGCTTTTTCTGCATCTATTGAGATGATTATATGTTTTTTTATTCTTCAACTTGTTAGTATGGTTTATCACACTGATTGATTTACATATATTGAAGAATCCTTGCATCCCTGGGATAAATTCCACTTGATCATGGTATATGATCCTTTTAATGTGTTGTTGGATTCTGTTTGCTAGTATTTTGTTTAGCATTTTTGTATCTATATTCATCAGTAATAGTGGTCTGTACTTTTCTTATTTTGTAGTATCTTTGTCTGATTTTGGTATCAGGGTGATGGTGGCCTCATAGAATGAGTTTGGGAGTGTTCTTTCCTCTGAAAATTTTTGGAAGAGTTTGAGAAGGATGGATGTTAGCTCTTCTCTAAATGTTTGATAGAATTCACCTGTGAAGCCATGTGGTCCTGGACTTATGTTTGTTGGAATATTTTTAATTACAGTTTCAAGTTCATTCATTGTGATTGGTCTGTTCATATTTTCTATTTCTTCCTAGTTCAGTATTGGAAGGTTATACCTTTTTAAAATTTGTCCATTTCTTCTAGGTTGTCCATTTTATTGGAATAACGTTGCTTGTAGTAGTCTCTTAGGATGCTTTGTATTTCTGTGGTGTTTGTTGTAACTTCTCCTTTTTCATTTCTAACTTTATTAATTTGAGTCCTCTCTCTCTTTTTCTTGATGAGTCTGGCTAATGGTTTATCAATTTTGTTTATCTTTTCAAAGAATCAGCTTTTAGTTGTATTGATCTTTGCTATTGTTCTTTTTTGTTTCTATTTCATTTATTTCTGCTGTGATCTTTACGATTTCTTTCATTCTACTAACTTTGGGTTTTGTTTGTTCTTCTTTCTCTAGTTCGTTTAGGTGTAAGTTAGATTATTTGAGATTTTTCTTGTTTCTTGAGGTAGACTTGTATAGCAATAAAGTTCCCTTTTATCATGGCTTTTGCTGCATCCCATAGGTTTTGGATCATCGTGTTTTCATTGTCATTTGTCTCTAGGTATTTTTTGATTTCCTCTATGATTTCTCCAGTGATCTCTTGGTTATTTAGAAATGTATTGTTTCACTTCCATGTGTTTTTTTCCCCCCTGTAATTCATTTCTAATTTCATAGTGTTGTGGTCAGAAAAGATGCTTGATATTATTTCAATTTTCTTAAATTTACTGTGGCTTGATTTGTGCCCCAAGATGTGATCTATCCTGGAGAATGTTCCGTGTGCACTTGAGAAGAAAGTGTAATCTTCTCTTTTAGGATGGAATGTCCTATAAATCTCAATTAAATCTATCTGGTGTATTGTGTCATTTAAAGCTTCTGTTTCCTTATTTATTTTAATTTTGGATGATCTGTTCATTGGTGTAAGTGAGCTGTTAAAGTCCCCCACTACTATTGTGCTACTGTCAACTTCCTCTTTTATAGATATTAGCAGTTGCCTTATTTATTAAGGTGCTCCTATGTTGGGTGCATATATATTTATAATTGTTATATCTTCTTCCTGGTTTGATCCATTGATCATTATGTAGTGCCCTTCCTTGTCTCTTGTAACATTCTTTATTTTAAAGTTTATTTTATCTGATACAAGTATTGCTACTCCAGCCTTCTTTTGATTTCCATTTGCATGGAATATCTTTCTCCATCCCCTCACTTTCAGTCTGTATGTGTCCCTAGGTCTGAAGTGGGTCTCTTGTAGATAGTATATAGATGGGTCTTGTTTTTGTATCTATTCAGCAAGCCTGTGTCTTTTGGTTGGAGCATTTAATCCATTCACGTTTAAGGTGATGATCGATATGTATGTTCCTATGACCATTTTCTTAATTGTTTTGGGTTTGTTTTTGTAGGTCCTTTTCTTCTCTTGTGTTTCCAACTTAGAGAAGTTCCTTTAGCATTTGTTGTAGAACTAGTTTGGTGGTGTTGAATTCTCTTAGCTTTTGCTTGTGTGGAAAGATTTTGATTTCTCCATCAAATCTGAATGAGATCCTTGACTGGTAGAGTAATCTTGGTTGCAGGTTCTTCCCTTTCATCACTTTAAGTATATCATGCCTCTCCCTTCTGGCTTGTAGAGTTTCTGCAGAGAAATCAGCTGTTAACCTTATGGGAGTTCCCTTGTATGTTATTTGTCATTTTTCCCTTGCTGCTTTCAATAATTTTTCTTTGTCTTTAATTTTTTCCAGTTTGTTTACTGTGTGTCTCAGTGTGTTTCTCCTTGGGTTTATCCTCTTTGGGACTCTCTATGATTCCTGGACTTGGGTGGCTATTTCCTTTCCCATGTTAGGGAAGTTTTCAACTGTAGTCTCTTCAAATATTTTCTCGGGTCCTTTTTCTCTCTCTTCTCCTTTTGGGACCCCTATAATGTGAATGTTGTTGCATTTAATGTAGTTCCAGAGGTCTCTTAGTCAGTCTTCATTTCTTTTTATTTTTTATTTATTTATTTTTTTATTCTGTTCTGCAGCAGTGAATTCCACCATTCTGTCTTCCAGGTCACTTATCCATTCTTCTGCCTGAGTTTTTCTGCTATTGATTCCTTTTAGTGTAGTTTTCATTTCAGTTATTGTATTGTTCACCTCTGTTTGCTTGTTCTTTAATTCTCCTAAGTCTTTGTTAAACATTTCTTGCATTTCCTCGATCTTTGCCTCCGTTCTTTTTCTGAGGTTCTGGATCATCTTCACCATCAATATTCTGAATTCTTTTTCTGGAACATTTCCTATTTCCACTTCAGTTAGTTGTTTTTCTGGGGTTTTATCTTGTTCCTTCAACTGGTACATAGCCCTCTGCCTTTTCATCTTGTCTATCTTTCTGTGGATGTGGTTTTTGTTCCACAGGATGCAGGATTGTAGTTCTTCTTGCTTCTGCTGTCTGCCCTCTCGATTCTGCTACATTTTAAGTGCATATATTTAATTTACATTTAGATTCTTTCAATCCCAATTTTGTGATATAAAATGTTTTGTAGCTTAGCATTCTACTTATGAGAAACAGTGGAAAGTCAACTGCAGCAAGCTAAAAAAGGAAGAAAAAATTGAAAAGAGAATATATATGTCACAATTGTTGAATAAAAAATTTTATCTTAATTTGAGTTCAGGTGTTAGACAGGTTCCCATATGTAAAGGAATTTTACAGTGTAAAAATTATGTGCCAAATTCTCATCCTGTGAGATACACTGACAACTGCATATGAAAAGAATCTAGCTTAGATAGAAAAAAAAATTTAAGAAATAAAAGGGGCAGACAGTTCATGAATGCATGATTATTATAGTTATTCCTTAGAGCTTATATATTTTGCATATTAGCTGAGGATAGGTAGAAGATGATGATTGTAAAATATTGTGAGAAAATCAAGGTGATATATAAAGGCTGAATAACTAAGCACAAAGGTTATGATAAAAACAAAATTATGGCTGGTGACTTCAGCATTTTTAGTTTGCTGCTGTAATCTGTTTAAAAGTTTTTATTAGATAATTTGATGTCCTTCTGAGATGAAAATTTAGGGTATGTTACAGTGAGGCCATTAAAAGAAAGTTCTCCCAAGAAGAAGGGACATTGACAACCTTTGAAGAACCAAAAAATACCATCTTAAAACAATAGTTGATGACATTAGAATTACTTAACCTTGAATGAAAACACTAAAATTGATAATAATATTCTTCACGCACAGAAAGGTTTCTATAAAGAGAACTAGTATATGCACTTCAAATAAATCTAAATCTCCTTCTAGGATAAACTTTTTATGGTAAGAGATTTGATAAAGTGACTGTAGCAATGACAGAATCAGAACAGAATAAATGTAAAAGAATACTTGTTCATGAGCAATTGAGAACAAAGAGCTGTTTGTGATCTTAATTATTGCAGATACATAGACTTGGGCAATTTACTTATTCTTAAAGTTTCCTTACCAATAAATAAAGAATATTGACTAGCTCTTGCTTAAAGTAAGCTCTGATTCTAAAATTATATTCTTCTGATCTGATGGACTTCATTGTTGCAAGCTATCAAGGTGTTGTAAATTCCGTAATCATTGTGACAAGTGTTAAATATGAAATGACTTAAACTTTTAGTATGCGTTGTTCTGCATATGTTTAATAAATATTGAGTATGAAATAATTCAAATACAAAACTAAAGTTAGATAATAGATAAATTGATCAAAAATAGTTCTTACACTTCATAATCTAAGAATAACAGGTGAACTCTGATTCTTTACACATCTATGTATATATTTGATCATACATGTACATTTTGCTCTGCAGCAGTATACATAGATCCACAGAGAAGATACATCTTTCTTAATGAGACTTCTTAAAGTTTTGGTAAATTGAAGTTAATGTGTAAAAACAAATAAAATGCATCGTTGCTATGACCACACACACACACACACACACACACACACACACACACACACACATTCAGGAACATTTTTACATAGCTCTTTATAATTATCATTATTGAGCATGACAGAACAAAACTAAGGGAATTATCATAATCTGGAATCCACCACATAGAAAGCGGGATCTATATTTGAATCCACTTAGTTTAGTAGGAGTGTTTGTATACTTTTACTACTTTATATTTATTTAACTCTTTAAAAAAGAAATAATATGTAATACTTTTGTCTTCAAATTCATCTTTGTTTTCTCTTAATTTATATGAAGGACTTGTGTTATGATAATCATCTACTGCCAAGATGTCATATAAAATCTGAAATCATTTGGTTTCTTTCACTACTCTGGGCACAAATCAAAAATGCAAAAATTATGATCTCCTAGACCTAATGGGGCTGACCACCACTCTTCCCAGCCTTCCTAGAAAGCTCCTGAATTATATATATAAAATATATAATTTTGAGAAAAGGTTCAGAAGATACTATAATACCAAACTAATCTCATAAGATTCTGTGAGACAGGTCAGTCTATGTTACGTTATTCCAGGAACCAAACTTTTCCCAACTTTTTCAGTGACTTTTTTGGCACAAACTCAAATGGCTCCAACACCAGGCATAATAACAACAGCAGTAACAACAATGGGGGGCGGCAGAGACTGATTTCCAAGCAGCATAGAAATAATCATGTGAATTCAGCCAAAGTTTGCAAGATTTCAGCATCAGTTTAATGTATTTTGATGAGTTTGGGTCATTCAGTACCAGTAAATGAATTATCTATTTGCCTATTGGTGCCTATAATAAGATCTGTATTTTAATTCTATTTTGTATTGTTTGAATAACGTGACAAGAGGCAGAAGACACAAGAAAATCAAAAGAAGATAAGTCTCATGAACAAAATGAAGTAGACAACAAGTGTCAGAAGCCTTTAAGAATACACAAGAATCAGAATATATGTATATGTACAGTTGATTCACTTTGTTATACAGCAGAAACTAACACAAAATTGTAAAGCACTTATACTCCAATAAAGATTTTAAAAAAAAGAATACATAAGAAGACAGCACTAGAAGCATTTGTAAGAACACATTAGAATAATATCTTTAAAACTGTACTGATATTGATGGGGAATGGAGATTATAAATAAACAACCTTGTGAGCTATGGCAGATAAGGAGATAGCCAGTGATGAAGAACCACAAGAAAGAGAAAGTTTACATTCTGTATGGGAACAAAAATTTACATCAGCTCCTCAATATGTAATCTAATTTGTATGCTACTCAGAACATATGACAACAGACTATATCTTAAACAGCCATATGTGGAGGTATATCACACAAGGATATCCATGGGCTGCAAAGTTTCTCAACCCTGGCTAAAATTTAGAATTACTTGAAAGATTTTTAAACATACAATGCAAGTACCTTACCTATAGAAATTCTAAGTTAATTGGACTGTTGTTGTTCCCCAAATGATTCTAACATATAGCCAGAGTGAGAACTATTGGGCTCCACCATCACATCTTATGCAATATAAATTTGGATATATCTCTGTAACCACAACCACAGTATGCTATGATAAATTTAGATAGAAAATGTGAAGTATGTGATATATTTTTAGAAAAACATCCGTTAAAATCATTTAAGTGTATGCAAAGTATTTCCCTCTTCCAAATTTTGTTTTCAATGACGGAATTTTAGGCACCAGGATTTATTGGAATTTAGATAATATTTACATGCATTATTAATATTCATCTAGCTATTCTGCCTTTAGAATGATCGTTTTCCCTATGGATAGAAACGTTTAAAGAATTGAATCCCTATTTAAAAGTAAATATTAGGGTTTCCCTGTTGGCACAGTGGTTGAGAGTCTGCCTGCTGATGCAGGGGACTGGGTTTGTGTCCCGGTCTGGGAAGATCCCACGTGCTGCAGAGCAGCTGGGCCCGTGAGCCATGGACACTGAGCCTGCCCATCCGGAGCCTGTGCTCCACAACGCGAAAGGCCACAACAGTGAGAGGCCCGTGTATGGCAAAAAAAAAAAAAAAAAAAAAAAGTAAATATTAAATGTAAAGCGAAGTTTAAATCTGAATGCAAAGTTTTTATTCCATTTTCTTTGTATCTACTCAGATATGAATATCTTACATTACTATTAATTCTTCTAATATTTTCTCTTTTAAATAACCTTTTAATTTTCGAATAGTTTTATATTTTAAAGAATTGTGAGGACAGAATTACAATATACCCCAAACCAATTTCCCTCATTATTAATATATTACATTAATATATTTGTCACAATTAACTAAAATACATTAAAAATAATGTAACTGATGCATTATATTTATTAATTAAAGTCCATACTTTATTCTGTTTTTCTTAATTTTTACTTAATATCCTTTTTCTGCTTCAGGATTCCACCCAGAATACCAATTACCTTTAGTTTGCGTATCTACATAGGCTCCTCCATCTGTGGTAGTTCCTTAGATTTTCCTTGTTTTTGATGGCCTTGACAGTTTTGAGGATTACTTGTCAGTTGTTTTGCAGAATGTTCTTCATTGGTATTTGTCTGATATTTTTTAATGATTAGATTTGGATTATGGATTTGATAGGTGAAAACCAGAGAGACAGTGCCATACTCTTCACCTCATATCAAGGGTACATAGTATCAAGATGATTTATCACTGTTGATGGTGACCTTGATCACCTGGCTTGATGTAGTGTTTGTCAGTTTCTTCACTTTAAGGTTACTCTTTTTCTCCCCTTCTATACTTTACTCTTGGAATGAATTTACTATGGGCAAGCAAAACCAAATAAACAACAACAATAAAAACACAATGATTGAGAATGTCAAAGGGACACAGGACCCAATTGCAAGAGCTCTTCATGGCCAAAGCTAGAACGACTTCAACAAGAAAATAAAGGAGTATCTGATTATAGCCTAATATATAAAATAAATATCGGTGAGTCCACACTGATATATATGTGATAAAATTAAAAATTGAATAGGGAGAATAGATAAATCTGCTGCACAAAAGAACTGAAAAATATTATGTAGGTATGCTATTCTTAAGTAAGAAGGATATAATTCCCTCTCTAAGTGTGGATTGCACATTATTCTATTATTTTTAAAACTTTAATAAAAGGTTTTAAAATTTTCCATGAATTGTCATAGTTTAAAACTCTATGCATATTGTTCCCTCATTGAAATGTTAGCTTTAAATGCATAGTTACTTGAAATGTTCATAGATATTTGCTTTTAAAAGGTAAATAAATATGTCTGGAGGCTCAGGTTAAGTACTGTAAAACATGTTAGTTTCTAAAACATTTTTATATTTCTGAAAACAGAACTTAGAAATCTTAGACAGTTTAAATATTTAGGGAACATAATAAGACTTTGTCAATTTATCAATATACTTAGACCTTTTATGTAAAATATTAAACAAATATTAAAAATATTAAGACTGTTTACCCTGGGAGTTGTCTATTACAGAACTCTACTCACGATAGTAACATTTTTAAAAATGCCATCTAGATGAAAGAACTGGATTTTGTATCCTAATAATTTTACTAGCTAACTTTAATCAGGTAATACTAGGTAATCAGCCTTATTCCATAGAAAATTGCATTATTTTGGAACTGAGATTTGGATCCAATTCTACTCCTGATCTACCACTTCTTTATTTTCCTTTTTACAATGTTTTATTTTAAATTTCAGATTACATAATAAAACATTTACATCATTATTATTTCCTTAGGAAACATAAGAATATAATTATTTTATTCCATATATTTTTCTAAATTTTTAATTACACATAACAAATTTATTGAATGAACTGCACTGAAAGATGAAAGCAGAAAGCATTTTATTATTTCTCACTAATGTTTCATTAACGTTATTCTATAGGCTCAGTTTTGCCACTATGGGATAAAATCTTAGACAAATTCCATTGCTGTTTTAGTCACTTATAAATAACAAAATAATATTTTATTCTTGCACATATAAAAATTCCAAGCCAGTATAATATCAAAGTTCCAAAATGTCATATGGTTTATTTTTGTTCCCCTTCAGATTAGGCTGAGAAACCTGCACTGGGAGAGTAGCATATGGTTGATTTCTTCTCTCATTCTCACTCTATTACCTTCTTGATGCCATTTTAGGCTCTCATACATTTATTAGATGCTGTTTTAGGCACTCACGACTTTGATACAATAATTTGCTGATATGTTTTATACAATACTAGTATACAGATACAATAGTAGTTATCAAATAAGAAAATGTTCCATCAGCAACTGTTTTATTTTTATTTTTTTAACAAACTCAGTGTCACAAACTAATGACTAAGTCTAGAGATCAAGGCAATAGACTTCATTAAGGACAAATCTATACTGTAGATCAGTAAAACAGCAGTGGCACCGATGCTTTTATTTTTCCCATCTTTAAGGTTTATGTGAATCACTACATCATACTTGATCTTGCTAATATATGTGTGAATGTGTGGATAGGAAAAAATTAACATAACATTGTTCACAAAATCTCTTCCTCTGCCTGTTATAGAAAACCTGGTTTTTGCTAGTTACATTCCTAAGTCTCTACAGTGCATAATCAGGCCAACTAAAATAAGTGGAAGGATTGAGATGTATCAGACCACCCTGATTTTCAACAAGACATAGTTTTTGGTGAAAGAGATGGTAACAGTTATAGAGAAAGAAGGAAGAATGAGAAAAGTGTCAGCACTGAGTTAGTTCCTGAAGAAAATTTTGGAGCATTTGGGTTGACATTAAAAACCCTGGAGCACATATTGTGGATGTGAAGTATTACAAGAAAGAAAATTTTAAAAGTGAGAATTATAATTTTGCTTGTGTTGAGAAAGGAATCACACTTTGCATTTTCAGAAGTCTTAAAAAATGTAAATTGATTTCTTATTACATAAATATTTTACACTATTTTAGAAATGTCAGATTTTTTAAAATGTGTGACCGCTGTGTCCAGACTAGTTACACAGAAGCTAAATTTAAGATGGGTTATATTTCATATCTACCCCATTCATTCCTTTTTTCTCCATTTCTATAACTTTTCTATTATAAAGATATCATGTGCTTAGATCTATGTGAAACTGACAGGAAGGATGGTAGATAGACAAATAAATCACTCCTTCCCTATAAAATTTGGTATTTATTCTATCAAATCATGATTTTTACCTGTATAAGACAAGTTTTCTAAAATTAAAGACATCTTTTTTTCTTTCCCCTTGTCTCTAGGTGGCAATTTTTAAAAGAAATTTGTGAAATCAACTGTCACTTAATGTTACCTTTCTGAGCCAGTGAAGAACTTCTACAAATCAGATTTTAGATTGCTTTAACTATTTCCCAACCCAATCAATTGAAGATGAACTGATTTAACCTGCCTTTTGAAGAAAGGAAAAAGAGTTAAGGCTCTTACTCTCTGGGTTTTGGAAGGTAAATGGTGAAATAGAGTTATAAAATTTTCCAATTTCTTTCTTCGCCTAAGTGTGCAGAATCAGACCCCTCTTCAATTGATTGTACAAAAGCTCTGGAAAAGTTGTGTCAATTGTAAAGGCTTTTTTCCCCCTGAAAGATGCTCTATGTGCCTGTTAACTCCTTATCTTCAAATGACAATCAAGAGTTAAGTAGGCTATTATCTCAGTCCAATTCTTGTTATGTTATATCTCCAATCCTCATACTTAATTGTACCTTTTTGGCTTAGTTTTTTATCTAAAACACCAAGATGATCACCCCGTTTATAACATATAATAAATATAACAAATATGTTACATTAAATAGCATAATTTCTTATATAACTAAATAAAAATAAATGCATTGGCAGAATATCAACCCATGTAATTAAATGCTATATTTAAATTCATATCATAACATATTTAAAGTACCATAGTATTATTAGTTTGCATATATCAATAACTATATTCTCATGTTTCTGAATGCACAGTGCCTTTAATCATTTGCATTTTATGATAATATTTGCACTCATTATAAAGGATTAAAGATACTTTACTTTTTATTCTTGATAAATATATAGAGAAACTTTATTATCATTCTATTAAGGAAATAAATAGAAGAGGGTAAGTTCTTCACTGCCTTCTTCATATAAAATATTATAAAATGATCTTTATTTTCTCTTTCACGTGTCACTATCAACATTGACTTACATTGCATGCATTCTCTAACCAACCACTTCCTTAAAAATGACTTTTTCTAAAAAAAACCTTCAGATGCCCAGGGACTTGTAGAATTGCCAATAAAGGTTGCTGTAATTTTGAATTTGCTTATTTATATCTGTTTTATGTTGTTTTAATCTTTGTATGTTTACTTTACTTTCCCCATTAGTTTGACCAGTAAGGGTCCAGGTTAGCTGACCACTGAAGCTTAGGTATTTTCAAGGAAACAGCTCAGAATTCTCTTTTAGTCAGAATTCTTTTGTAGTCATCACATTCTGAAAGATAAAATTAAGCATTCACATATCTATATGTTATTATTAATATTAAATAATAAAGTAGGTGGGTATAGGAGATGAATCCTTTACAATAATTGTAGGATCTGGCATATAGTTTATGAAGGTTGATGTAATTTTAATGTTGATTAGGAAATGATAGAAATAATATTGCAATGTAACTACTTACTTAAAAAAAATCACTATTAGAAGGTAGTCAGCGACTTAGCACTTAATAATACTAAGTGAACACCTACACTGAAAATCTTGCAAATGTTTTTGTTAATATGAAGACACAATGAACATATTTGTGATCTTTATTGTTTTGTTCATTTTTAATTTGCTTTTGAGTAATAAAGCCTGGCTTCTAAGAATACAGTACAAAGGCTAATAATGAATGTAGAATCAAGGAGAACATGCTCATGTTATGCTTCTATTTCAGTAAATTAGTGAATATCATTAGTTAATACTATCTTTACATTTATTGGAGTTTTGTGCATGTATTTAATTAGCTCTAATTCTGTTTGACTTGTATCTGATCATTATTGCTACAAAATAAATTATCTTTAGTAATGTCCAGAAAGTATAGGAAATCATATCTCAAAGGTTGGCGAAGAGCTGGTCTTAGCATATTACAGCAATGTTCTCAGGCCATATGAGACTCCAACATTGATTTTACTGATAAAAAAATCAAAGAAACAATAATAGAATGCAAGTAGAACTAGATATATATTAAAATACAAGTGTCTTCTTTTGATTCCTAAATTTGATTACTGTAAAGTGATAGTGTAAATAGTTAAATGGAAAGAGGCCATTAACTAAGTCAAGATTTACAGAAGCATTTTCAATTTAAGAAAATTTTAGAATGTTCTAAGGCATCCATAAATGAAATGTCACATGGAAGAAGGCAAAACAAAAATAACAAAACACATAATTTGAGTGTTCAGTTCAAGTGATATATTGAAACAGCTGGTTCAATACAATAATATTTAATTCAAAAGAAAGTTACTTGTCAAACTTGTGATCCACTGAAAAATTAATTCAGTAAGTAGTATTCTTTTTGTATAGTTGTAATCAGTGCATGTAATAGTTTTGTAGGTGGCTGTTTTGTGGCTTTCCACTAGATAAGAGTAAGTTAGATGAATAAAATTTCATTATATATATTTAATATCCACTTGCAAGGAAGAAGGAGTTTGCTATATTTTGCATACAGCAACAATTACTGATGTTTCAGTGTTTTAGTGATGTAATATTTATTTTCTTCCTACTTTAATTTAATTTTATACTGTTAGAGTCATTGTAAAATAATTCATATTCTCAACTTGTGAATGATGGCATACTAGAATGAGTCTTTAGTAATCCTGTTTTACAGAGAAATGACTAGGGTAACTTTGGTTCCATAGTTGCATGCTGAGATGCCAGACTTAAGACCCAAACAAAATGATGAGTTAAAAATTACCTTCTCATCCATGTATGGACTACATCATATGAAGTAAGAGTTTAGTTTACTAAATTAAAGAAAAAGTTGAGTTATCTGGAAAAACATTCAGAATTAATTTTAGGGAATGGGAAGGGCATTTTAATATAATA
Source organism: Lagenorhynchus albirostris (assembly GCF_949774975.1). NCBI lineage: Eukaryota > Metazoa > Chordata > Mammalia > Artiodactyla > Delphinidae > Lagenorhynchus > Lagenorhynchus albirostris. The sequence goes on from NC_083112.1 coordinate 30,650,807, forward strand.
ATTTGAAGTGCTACTCATATTCCTCTGTCTTTTCCTTGGGAGAACTTGTCTCAAGCCACTTAAAGAAAAATATTTAAGAAAACTGAATTAATGAACATTCCTTGGATGCAAATAGATATGTTAAATTTGGTAAAGTTAGGGACCAGCCATTTCCTCACCTCAACTGCTACAAAGAATGGAGATGGGCATTGGTGAAAAAAGATGCTGCTGAATAAAGTTAAGTTTGGAATTCAGAGAACAGCCCTGATGACAGAAATAACAAATCATAAAGGTCTCCCAAGCACATGTCACACACATAGGATTCTGCCTGATGAAAGATGGACTGAGTGAACTTAGGCATGAACTGACTACTCTAAACAGAGCCTCAGTAAAAATCTAATGTTTCAGGCTTCCCTGGTGACGCAGTTGTTGAGAGTCTGCCTGCCGATACAGGGGACACGGGTTCGTGACCCGGTCCAGGAAGATCTCACATGCCGCAGAGCGGATGGGCCCGTGAGCTATGGCCACTGAGCCTGCGCATCTGGAGCCTGTGCTCTGCAATGGGAGAGGCCACAACAGTGAGAGGGCCGTGTACCGCAAAACAAAACAAAACAAAACAAAACAAACAAAGATAAAAACTAACGTTTCTCAGTTAATTGTGTATATTTTCCCTCTTCATTTTCCTTTCTTAAACTATTGAAATGCAGGTAATCAAAGCTTATGTTTAAACATTTATTAAGCATTGACTGAGTGACAGAGAGGTCTATAAAAATAAATATGTAAAATAAATATTTTTAAAATTAAAATAAAATATAGTTCAGGTTTGGGGAAACTCAGAGACAAACACAATATATATAAACAATGTACACAACATGCTTGTATGGGCACAAAATCAGAGTTTAAATACTGCAAGATTACAAAAAAAATATTCTAAGTGAAATAGTCTTAATAAACTTACAGGGGGTGAAATTTGAGTGAGACAGGAATGTATAATAGTCAATAATAAACATGGCTAATTGGTGCTTTCTGTGTGCCAATTACTATTCCAAATGCTTCACGTATATTAACTTATGAAAGTTTTATATTGAGCCTATGAAACAGGCAACAATAATTGACTGATTTTACAAGTGAAGTAATTGAAGGCTATACAAGGCTTTAAAAAAATTCACAGACTTTAAGAAAGAGTTCTGGATTTTATGTAAGATTCTGTCTCTTACTAACAGTATAGCTTACCTAACATGGTTGCTGTGAACATTAAATAAAATTTTATACATACACACTTAGAACAACTCCTCATCTAGGGTAAAATATTAATAAATATTAAATATTTTATAATTATTATAATTATTTTTATGTTCTTCGTTTTTTTTTGGTCTTGAATAAAGGACAGTTCTTTGTCAGTCAGTGAGAACAGTAATGGGTGCATGAAAAGGCACAGAATGAGAAGGAAAAGTAGTGTGATGGAGCACAAAAAAGATGGTGGGAAATACAGGGTGGTGAACATTTGTGAAGTGTCTGAAAAAGCTATGCAAATGTTTGTATTTATTCCAGTAGGACATTGAGAGCCAATTAAGAGACTTAAATAGAATTATCATGATTGTTTCTCTGTTTTAAAACAACTCCAAAGACATTGTGGAGCATGAAGGTAGGAGAGATAGAGATTACGGGAAGATAAAGTATTAAAAAAACAATCGAAGGGAGACCTTCAAGATGGCAGAAGAGTAAGACATGGAGATCACTTTCCTCCCCACAAATACATCAGAAATACATCTACATGTGGAACAACTCCTACGGAACACCTACTGAATGCTGGCAGAAGACCTCAGACTTCCCAAAAGGCAAGAAACTCCCCACGTACCTGGGCAGGGCAAAAGAAGAAAGAAAAAAAAAGACAAAAGAATAGGGATGGTACCTGCACCAGTGGGAGGGTGCTGTGAAGGAGGAAAGGTTTCCACACACTAGGAAGCCCCTTTGTGGGTGGAGACTGTGGGTGGTGGAGGGGGAAGCTTTGGAGTCATGGAGGAGAGTACAGCAACAGGGGTGCGGAGGGCAAAGAGGAGAGATTCCTGCACAGAGGATCAGTGCTGACCACAACTCACCAGCCCGAGAGGCTTGTCTGCTCACCGCTGGGACAGGCGGGGGCTGTGAGCTGAGGCTTGGGCTTCAGAGGTCAAATCCCAGGGAGAGGACTGGTGTTGGCTGTGTGAACACAGATTGAACGGGGCTAGTGCACCACAGATTGAACGGGGCTAGTGCACCACAGGTAGCCAGCAGGGAGTCCAGGAAAATATCTGGAGCTGCCTAAGAGGCAAGAGACCATTGTTTCAATGTGCAAAGAGAGGGGATTCTGAGCAGCGCCTAGATGAGCTTGAGAGTAGGGCGTGAGCCACGGCTATCAGCACAGACCCCAGAGACTGGCATGAAATGCTAAAGCTGCTGCTGCAGCCACCAAGAAACCTGTGAGCAAGCACAGGTCACTATCTGCACCTCTCCTCCCGAGAACCTGTGCAACCCGCCACTGACAGGGTCCCGTGATCCAGGGACAACTTCCCCAGGAGAACACACAGCATGCCTCAGGCTGTTGCAATGTCACGCTGATCTCTGCTGCTGCAGGCTCGCACCACATTCCTTACCCCTTGCTCCCCCACTCAAGCCTGAGTGTGCCAGAGCGCCCTAATTATCTGCTACTTTAATCCTGTCCAGTCTGAGTGAAGAACAGACACTCTCAGGCAACATACACACAGAGGCAGGGCCAATCCAAAGCTGAATACCAGGAGCTTTGCGAACAAAGAAGAGAAAGGGAAATCTCTCCCAGCAGCCTCAGGAGCACCTGATTAAATTTCCACAATCAACTTGATGTATCCTGCATCTGTGGAATACCTGAATAGACAATACATCATCCCAAGATTGAGGAGGAGGAATTTGGGAGCAAAGATATATTTTTTTTTCTTTTTTCTCTTTTTGTGAGTGTGTATGTGTATGCTTCTTTGTGTGATATTGTCTGTATAGCTTTGCTTTCACCATTTGTCCAAGGTGAATCTATCTGTGTTTTGTTTTGTTATTTTTTTCTTAGTATAGCTTTTAGCACTTGTTATCATTGGTGGATTTGCTTTTTGGTTTGGTTGTGCTCTTATTTCTTTCTTTCATGTTTTTCATTATTTTTAATTTTTAAAAAAATTCTAACAATTATTTATTATTATTTTAATAACTTTATTTTTTTCTTTCTTTCCTTTTTCTGTTTTTTCTTCTTAGCCATGTGACTGACAGGGTCTTGGTGCTCTGGCCAGCAGGCAGACCTGTTGATCTGAGGTGGGAGAGCTGAGTTAAGGGCATTGGTCCACCAGAGACCTCCTGACTCCATATAATATCAAACAGTGAAAAATCTCCCAGAGATCTCCATCTCAATGTTAAGACCCAGCTCCACTCAATGACTAGCAAACTACAGTGTGAGTACCCTATGCCAAATAACTAGTAAGACAGGAACACAACACAACCCATTAGCAGAGAGGCTGACTAAAATCATAAGGTCAAATACACCCAAAAACTCACCACAGAATGGAATCCTGCCCACCAGAAACACAAGATCCAACCTCATCCACCAGAACACAGGCACTAGCCCCCACCACTAGGAAGCCTACACAACACACTGAACCAAGCTTACCACCTAGTGACAGACACAAAAACAATGAGAACTATGAACCTGCAACCTGTGAAAAGGAGATCCGAAACACAGTAAGTTAAGCAAAATGAGAAGACAGAGAAACACACAGGTGATGAAGGAGAAAGGTGAAAACTCACCAGACCAAAAAAATAAAGAGGAAGTAGGCAGTCTACCTGAAAAAGAATTTAGAATAATGATACTAAAGATGATCCAAAATCTTGGAAATAGAATGGAGAAAATACAAGAAACGTTTAACAAGGACCTAGAAGAACTAACGAGCAAACAAACAATGATGAACAACACAATAACTGAAATTAAATATTCTCTAGAAAGAATCAATAGCAGAATAACTGAGGCAGAAAAACGGATAAGTGACCTGGAAGATAAAATGGTGAAAATAACTACTGCAGAGAAGAATAAAGAAAAAAGAATGAAAACATTTGAGGACAGTCTCAGAGACCTCTGGGGTAACATTAAAAGAACCAACATTTGAATTATGGGGGTCCCGAAGAAGAAGAAGAGAAAAAATAAAGGGACTGAAGGGATTTGAAGGGATTATAGTTGAAAACATCCCTAATATGGAAAAGGAAATAGTTAATCAAGTCCAGGAAGCACAGAGAGTCCCATACAGGATAAATCCAAGGAGAAACACACCAAGATGCATATTAATCAAACAATCAAAAATTAAATACAAAGAAAACATATTAAAAGCAACAATGGAAAAACAACAAATAACACACAAGGGAATCCCCATAAGGTTAAAAGCTGACCTTTCAGCAGAAAATCTGCAAGCCAGAAAGGAGTGGCAAGACATATTGAAAATGATGAAAGGGAAAATCCTACAACCAAGATAATTCGACACAGCAAGGATCTCATTCAGATATGAAAGAGAAATTAAAACATTTACAGACAAGCAAAGGCTAAGAGAATTCAGCACCACCAAACCAGCTTTACAACAAATGCTAAAGGAACTTCTTTAGGCATGAAACACAAGAGAAGGAAAAGGCCTACAATAACAAACCCAAAACAATTAAGAAAATGGGAATAGGAACATACATATCAATAATTACCTTAAATGTAAATGGACTAAACGCTCCAACCAAAAGACATAGACTGGCTGAATGGATATAAAAACAAGACCCATATATATGCTGTCTACAAGAGAAGCACTTCAGACCTGGTGACACATACAGACTGAAAGTGAGGTGATGGAAAAAGATATTTCATGCAAATGGAACTCAAAAGAAAGCTGGAGTTGCAATTCTCATATCAGACAAAATAGACTTTAAAATAAAGACTATTGCAAGGGACCATGAAGGACAGTACACAATGGTCAAGGGATCAATCCAAGAAGAAGATATAACAATTGTAAATATTTATGCACACAACATAGGAGCACCTCAATACATAAGGCAAATGCCAACAGCCATAAAAGGGGAAATCGACAGTAACACAATCATAGTAGGGGACTTTAACACCCCACTTTCACCCATGGAGAGATCATCCAAAATGAAAATAAATAAGGAAACAAAAGCTTTAAATGATGCATTAAACAAGATGGACTTAATTTTTTTATAGGACGTTCCATCCAAAAACAACAGAATACACTTTCTTCTCAGGTGCTCATGGAACATTCTCCAGGATAGATCATACCCTGGGTCACAAATCTAAGCTTGGTAAATTTAAGAAAACTGAAATTGTATCAAGTATCTTTCCAAACACAATGCTATGAGACTACATATCAATGACAGGAAAAAATCTGTTAGAAATACAAACATTTGGAGGCTAAACAACATACTAGTTAATAATCAAGAGATCACTGAAGAAATTAGAAGGGAAATCAAAAAATACCTAGAAACAAATGACAATGAAAACATGACGACCCAAAACCTACAGGATGCAGCAAAAGCAGTTCTAAGAGGGAGGTTTATAGCAATACAATCTTACCTCAGGAAGCAAGAAAAATCTCAAATGAACAACCTAACCTTACACTTAAAGCAATTAGAAAAAGAAGAACAAAAAACACCCAAATTAGCAGAAGGTAAGAAATCATAAAAACCAGATCAGAAATAAATGAAAAGGTAATGAGGAAAACAATAGCAAAGATCAATAAAACTAAAACCTTTTTGTTTGAGAAGATAAACAAAATTGATAAGCCATTAGCCAGAATCATCAAGAAAAAAAGGGAGAAGACCCAAATAAATACAATTAGAAATGAAAAAGGAGAAGTAACAACTGACACTGCAGAAATACAAAGGATCATGAGAGATTACTACAAGCCACTCTATGCCAATAAAATGCAAAACCTAGAAGAAATGGACACATTTTTAGCCAAGCACAACCTTCTGAGACTGAACCAGGAAGAAATAGAAAATATAAGCAGACCAATCACAAGCCCTGAAATTTAGACTGTGATTAAAAATCTTCCAACAAACAAAAGCCCAGGACCAGATGGCTTCACAGGAGAATTCTATCAAACATTTAGAGAAGAGCTAACACCTATCCTTCTTCCAAAATTTAGCATATGGTGGAACACTCCCAAACTCATTCTACAAGACAACCATCAACCTGATACCAAAACCAGACAAAAATGTCACAAAGAAAGAAAACTACAGGCCAGTATCATGGATGAACATAGATGCAAAAATCCTCAAACACTAGCCAAGAGAATCCCACAGTACATTAAAAGGATCATACACCATGATCAAGTAGGGTATATCCCAAGAATGCAAGGATTCTTCAACCTACACAAATCAAACAATGTGATACACCATATTAACAAATTGAAAAATAAAACCCATATTATCATCTCAGTAGGTGCAGAAAAAAACTTTCAACAAAATTCAACACCCATTTATGATAAACACCCTCCAGAAAGTAGGCTTACAGGGAATTTACCTCAACATAATAAAGGTCATATATGACAAACCAACAGCCAACATCGTTCTCAATGGTGAAAAACTGAAAACATTTCCACTAAGATCTGGAACAAAACAAGGTTCTCCACTCTCACCACTATTACTCAACATAGTTTTGGAAGTTTTAGCCACAGCAGTCAGAGAAGAAGAAGAAATAAAATGAATCCAAATCAGAAAAGAAGAAGTAAACCTTTCACTGTTTGCAGATGATATGATGCTATGCATAGTGAATCCTAAAGACTCTGCCAGAAACCTACTAGAGTTAATCAACTAATTTGGTAAAGTAGCAGGATACAAAATTAATGCACAGAAATCTCTTGCATTCCTATACAATAATGATGAAAAATCTGAAATAGAAATTTAAAAATACTTCAAATTACTATTGCAACAAAAAGAATAAAATACCTAGGAATAAATCTACCTATGGAGACAAAAGATCTGTATGCAGAAACATATAAGAAACTGATGAAAGAAATTAAAGATGATACAAACAGATGGAGAGATATACCATGTTCTTGGATTGGAAGAATCAACATTGTGAAAATGACTCTCTACCCAAAGCAATCTACAGATTCAATGCAATCCCTATCAGACTACCAGCGGCATTTCTCACAGAACTATAACAAAATATTTCACTATTTATATGGAAACACAAAAGACCCTGAATAGCCAAAGCAATCTTAAGAAAGAAAAATGGAGCTGGATGAATCAGCCTCCTGAACTTCAGACTATACTACAAAGCTACAGTAATCAACACAGGTACTGGCACAAAAAGTGAAATATAGATCAAAGGAACAGGATAGAAAGCCCAGAGGTAAACCCAGGCACATATGGTCACCTTATTTTTGATAAAGGAGGCAAGAATATACAGTGGAGAAAAGACAACCTCTTCTCTAAGTGGCACTGGGAAAACTGGTCACCTACATGTAAAAGAATGAAATTAGAACACTCCCTAACACCATACACAAAAATAAACTCAAAATGGATTAAAGACCTAAAGGTAAGACCAGAGACTATAAAATTCTTAAAGGAAAACATAGGCAGAACACTCTATGACATAAATCACAGCAAGATCCTTTTTGACCCACCTCCTAGAGAAATGGAAATAAAAACAAAAATAAGCAAATGGTACCCAATATAACTTAAAATCTTTTATACAGCAAAGAAAAACATAAAGAAGATGAAAAGACAACCCTCAGAATGGGAGAAAATATTTGCAAATGAAGCATTTGCAAATGACAAATTTGTCATTTGCAAATGAAGCATTTGCAAATGACAAATTTGTCATTTGCAAATGACAAAGGATTAAACTTCGAAATTTAAAAGCAGCTCATGCCACTCAATATCAAATAAAAAGCAACCCAATCCAGAAATGGGCAGAATACCTAAATAGACATTTCTCCAAAGAAGATATACTGATTGCCAACAAACACATGAAAGAATGCTCAACATCATTAATCATTAGAGAAATGCAAATCAAAACTACAATGAGATATCATCTCACACTGGTCAGAATGACCATCATCAAAAAATCTACAGACAATAAATGCTGGAGAGGGTGTGGAGAAAAGGGAACACTCTTGCACTGCTGGTAGGAACGTAAATTGATACAGCCACTATGGAGGACAGTATGGAGGTTCCTTAAAAAACTAAAAATAGAACTACCATACGACCCAGCAATCCCACTACTGGGCATATACCCTGAGAAAACTGTAATTCAAAAAGAATTATGTACCAAAATGTTCATCACAGTTCTATTTACAATAGCCAGGATATGGTAGCAACCTAAGTGTCCATCGATAGATGAATGGATAAAGAGATGCAGCATGTATATACAATGAAATATTACTCAGCCATAAAAAGAGATGAAATTGAGTTATTTGTAGTGAGGTGGATGGACCTAGAGTCTGTCATACAGAGTGAAGTAAGTCAGAAAGAGAAAAACAAATACCACATGCTAACACATATATATGGAATCTAAAAAAAAAAAAAAAAAAAAGGTTCCAAAAACCTAGGGCAGGACAGGAATAAACACACAGACATAGAGAATGGACTTGAGGGCATGGGGAGTGGGAAGGGTAACCTGGGACGAAGTTAGAGAGTGGTGTGGACATATATACACTACCAAATGTAAAACAGATAGATAGTGGTAAGCAGCTGCATAGCACAGGGAGATCAGTTCAGCGTTTTGTGACCACCTAGAGGGGTGGGATAGGAATGGTGGGAAAGAGATACAAGAGGGAGGAGATATGGGGATATATGCATATGTAGAGCTGCTTCACTTTGTTATAAAGAAGAAACTAGCACACTATTGTAAAGCAATTATACTCCAATAAAGATGTTAAAAAAATAAAATTAAAAAAAATTAAAAAATAAGAAACAATTGAAATGCTTCATATGAGAACTGAGTGCCTGAAATAGAATAATCTCATGAGTATAGAATAGTAACAACAAAAAATCAAAAGTTTTACTCAAATAAGCAATAACTCCAAAGTTTGTAGCTTGAATCTTTGGCTTGAATGGTGATGATACTGTTAAACAAGAGACAAAACAAAGTAATGGGAACAATTTTTCAAGGGAGGAAAAGTTTGCTTTTAGATATGTTGTGACACCATCACCAAGAGATTCCCACGTGAAAATCCTAAGCAAGGTTAGCATTGATAATATTTTTAGAAAATAGGCACAAGTAGGATATAGTTGAAGATACTATTAAATAACAGTGAAAGAAAAGCAGGAAAAAAATCATGACTCAAGAAGCTTAAAAATAGGGGAAGGGGAAATAGAAAAATATGAAGAGTTTTCAATGCAGCAAAGGCATTTACTTACACATAATAGGTATTTAAATAAAATAGACAGTCCCCAATTATTTGGAAACTGTTTGTCAGACACAAGATATCATAGTTATTTCAAATGACCATTAAATTTTCTCTGAGTTCTTTAACAGCTAAAACGAAAAGAGGCAGGTGATGAGGCTATATTAATTTCATGATCTGATAAAAAGAAACATCTTCCTTCTGAAAAGATAAATGACTTCCTAGCAGTTAATTCAGGGAGCAATACTATCATGTGAGTCCTTATGCAAACATAACTTTATATCAGATAATGTACTCAATGGAATTTTTTCAGAAGAATAAGCTATGACCATATCTTATGTAGATGGTTGATAAAAGCAAAGTTGATATGTATATAAGAGAAATGAATGTGTTCCAAGTCCCATAACATCTTTAAATAGAGACAATGAGGAAAAAAACAGAACAAAAAGAAGAATGAAAGCAATATATTCAAGGGAAATATGAAACAGGTAAAATATGCAATTAGTTGTTAGGCATTGATTTTGATAGGATTAGAAAAATAATATTTTGAATAAATGTTCTATATGAATAAAATACCATAATTTGTATAATATTTAGCACATTTTTTTTAAATATCTGTTCTTAAGATACACATTTTTCTTTTTCTTTTCTTTTTCTCCCTGTGACATCATCCTTTCTATAATTAGATTATTTAGATTTTTGAATGATTATTACCTTTGAAAATCCTTCAAAGAAAAACAGAGTATTTTTACTTTTAAGGGATATACTAATCCTGATGACTTTAAACAAGTCAGGAAATAGTGACACATATAATTACTAAATTTATTAATTTTTAAAATATTCCTCTTCTGAACTATTAATTTTATTAAAAATAAAAGTTGGATTCTTAACTATACCACTTAACCTTTTTTTTAAAATTTCCTTGAAAGTTGAAAATATGTGTCAGATAAATTACTTTTTCTCTCCAACATAGAGTTTTCCTTTAGTTATGGGATATTTTTTGGTTAAATGGCATACAAAGGGGAAAATTATGACTATCTGAGAAATTTTAAATAGTATACTGACTGATAAAAGGATGAATTTTCACTTGTCAGAGAGATTTTTAAAATAATAATGCTTTATCTTAAACATTATCTAAAAATATGAAAAAATATGGTTAGAGAGAGGGAGTTTGAGATAATATTTTTAGAAATTGGTATAGATACTGAAAGCCTTCTCTGCTTTGAACTTGGTTTATTCAAGCAATGTATAATCCTATAACAACTTCATTTATCCTATGCATTTTATTTTATATTTAATATCTATGAATAATATATGATCATTGTAACTAGTGAGAATGTCAATATGCTATTATGGTAATCTTTAAGAAATTCTTAAATAGGGACCAAAAATCCTGACCCACCATCAAGTAAAAATATTTCCTTTTCATGTGTGACTAATAGATTATGACATTTTATCAAAAGATGGAGGGTGGGCTTCCCTGGTGGCGCAGTGGTTGAGAGTCTGCCTGCCGATGCAGGGGACACGGGTTCATGCCCCGGTCCGGGAAGATCTCACATGCCGCAGAGCGGCTGGACCCGTGAGCCATGGCCGCTGGGCCTGCACGTCCGGAGCCTGTGCTCCACAACGGGAGAGGCCAGAACAGTGAGAAGCCCACATACCGCAAAAAAAAAAAAAAAAAAAGATGGAGGGCAAGGGTCCTTTCAACATTTTGTGAAAGATGAGCTCCAAGGTACTGTTGGAAATTAGAAAAAAATTTTAACTTAGTGGAAATCTTTTAGATATAGATATCATTTTGATTAGTAGTGTTGACTTTTAAGTTTTTGTATACAGATTATGGAGAAGTTTAATATTTTATCTCAACTAAAGCCAAAAGGTGTTTTAATTTAAATTTCTAAAACCCATCAATTTTATTCAAGGAAGATAAAAAAAATGGTAGGGAGGTAAAAACATGTTTGTTTTTTTTTCTGCAATGGAAAACTGGTAGGGCGTGTAGAAGTTCAGCTCTAAGACCTAATCTTTGAGTGAATATATCAAGTCTGGTGTCCAAGATAACTTGGATGATCAAACATACCTACTTTGAGGGAGAGGTTGAATATTGTCTGACAACTGCATGTGTCAGGAGGGGAATGAAATATTAATCTCCAAGTGTTCAAAGAATCATGGAAAGTTCTGGCTCAGTGAGGAAATATATCTAAAGGGCTCAGTAAATCCAAACTCACACATGTAAAGAAAAATGATCAATTTCCTTTTAGAACCTCTTCTCTCCATTCCCTGACATAGTCAACAGTCGAGTCAATGTTCATAGCTAGCCTTCTTTCTACAAATTTTTCCAAAACAAAAAAATGTGGTCAGGTATGTGTATAATAGATATTGTATGTTTAATAGACTCTGGTTTTCTTTAACAAAAAAAGAAGGTTGATACTATAAATATTATGCTGCAACTTGCATTTTTTAAAATAACCTTATTCTACTACAGTTTTAGATTCACAGAACTATTGTGAAGAAAGTACAGAGTTCCCAAATATCTCACATTCAGTTTCCCCCATTATTAACATTTTACTTTAGTACAGTACATTTGTCACAACTAATGAGCCATAATTGATACATTATTATTAACTAAACCTACACTTCATTCAGATGTCTTCAGTTTTCCCCTAATATCTCTTGTCTGCTCCATGATCCCATCTAGGATACTTCATTACATTTAGTTCTCATGCCTCCTTAACCGCCTCTTGGCTGGTTTAAGTTTCTCAGACTTACCTTGTTTTCAATGACATGGACAACTTTGAGGGTTATTGCTCAGGCATTTTGTAGACTGTCCCTCAATGGGAATTTTTTTTTTCTCGTGATTAGACATTTCTGATATACTGTGGTCAGTGTTATAGAGGAGGACAACCTGAACTGGAGTCCCAAGTCTGTCACTAAGTAATTATTCAATCATGAGCAAGTTTCTGTTTTTTTTACTATTAACTTATAAGTACTATATAACATATAAGTAACATATTAATATTTTATAACCTGAGAAATATATGTATGCATATACATATGTACGTATGTGTGAATGTGTATATATATGTGTATATATATATATACACATTCACACATACAAGTAAAATATGGCATTCATTTTATTTACTGTACACTCTTCAGAGCTGAGACACTTTTTTACTCACTTCTGAATCCCTATTCATTAACCAGCTGGGTACCCCTCTGTAGAAAATTCTAAATTATTACTGTTGAAAAATATCTATATATGATGCATTCCTGAGCCTAGAAGAAATAAGATAAAAGCTTCTGGTAAACAAGTAAATATTCTAATGAGTTTCTAACAATATTATCTTTAGTGTGGAATGGATAACCTGAAGAAGTTTTTGTAAAGTCATAAAGGCAGGTGTCCAAATATAAGCTGAATCAATGATTGGTGAGGATTTTATGGTAGACAAACTGAAGGGAGATTGTACTCAAAGAGCTAAGGTAGGGCTTCCCTAGTGGCGCAGTGGTTGAGAGTCCGCCTGCCGATGCAGGGGACACGGGTTCGTGCCCCGATCTGGGAAGATACCACATGCTGCGGAGCGGCTGGGCCCGTGAGCCATGGCTGCTGAGCCTGCGCATCCGGAGCCTGTGCTCTGCAACGGGAGAGGCCACAACAGTAAGAGGCCCACGTACAAAAAATAAAAAGAAAGGAAAGAAGAGCTAAGGTATCTGCCAATAGAGTGGTTCTGATGGAACAAAGGACTTTGTACTAAGACCTAACATGTATTCTCAAAGCTGCATTTGCCATAAATTATGAACTAGTAGGAACTATTCTCTATCAGCTTCAATTGAATTTGGTTAATATATATTCAATGCCTATGATGTGCTCAGCAATGCTCTAAGCACCATAGAAAGATCAAATGAACAAAGATAATAGTTTTATTCTCAAGCTTATTGAAAAAATAAAAAGAGACACATTAAAGAGATAGTATATAATGTTGCAAGATTAGTACACCAATGAGTAGTATAGACAAATAAAACTATTCCTCTAGGTTGGGACCCCAAAGTCACTACTGTTTTAAGCTGAGTCTTGTAAGGATCAACATTTCCAATTACTCATGATACTCACAGGCAACTTTAAGATGTTTAACTGGTGACAATTGGAAATTTATAGATAATTCAAGAAATTATGGGTACTTACATATTTTATATTCCACTCATATATTCCTTTTAATTTATGCAATCTGAAACTAAAATGAGATATATGTGTTTTAGCCTTACAATACATTTTTTAAAAGAGGCCCACATTAAGTGGTTTTCTTTTCTCAAATACATAGTTGTAAAACTCTATTTTATCAGAAAATGCTAACATAATTAATAAACAAATATAATATTAAAAGATAAATTTAAACAGTCACAAGAAAATTTAATTTTTATCTATGAAATGATAAAGCAATGGTGGTTGCAAAATATTTCTAATTTTTCAACCAGTGAAACTGCCATTTATTAAAAAGTTGTTCAAACTATGTTGCTTAAATTGAGAAGTTTCTGCACTTCACATTTATTTTTCTTAATTCTGATTAAAAATAAGAAGTGATGTACCATCAAATTAAAAAATTACTAAGTAAAAACTTAAAATCTATATGTGTATAAGTACTTCTTTTGAACTTAATGAAGTAGATAAATATAAATACATGAAAATTTAATACATGAAAGTTTGGAATGCATTTTTACACAAATAAATTGACACACTACAATTGCATTTCCAAAGTGTGATTCATTATGTTGTTTGTTTGGAATTTACACTAATCTCCTAACTGCAGTATTTATAAGCAGTGTGTCATTCTCTCAACATCAGTGAGTGTTGCTAAGGCAGCACTTTTGTTGTCATGGCAGTGATGGATCATCAATGTTCAGTGGAAGACTTGTAATTTGCGAAGTGAATGACAGGCAGCATTGAAAATGCACCACAGTGGTCTTTTCTAGGTGAGTTGGAAGCTTTTAGTATGAGAGTTTTCTCTCTATAAGTCGTGTTTTAGTCTTCACACCAGGTTTGACATTTAGATTCAGAGGGTATAAATGAGATATTCAGGTTTTGAACTTAAAATAAATTCTCCATATAATAGAGCAGTAAATATTTTACTTTTTCAAAGTATGCTAGACTCATTTAATCAGAAGACAGTTTTGTCCTCATCCTTCCTAGCACAAGCTTCGGCCTCTCCCAATCATAATCTGTATCATTATATTTTCCATTTGATGTATCTGGAGGATTGAACAAAAAGAAGAAGGAAAAAACCCATCACAGCATCTCTTAAGAAATAGAATTTATTTTTGTCATTATTTTTCTTCCATAGGCAAAGTCAATTACTCTCTAGCCTGGAATTGAGCTTCCTTCTATTCTGTGACTACACAGTTTTTAAGATGTAGTGCAGGTTCAACATCCTTATGAATCTTCTACTGACCAGACAAGCCAACCAAATGTCTCCTCTTTAAATGTCTACAACGTAGCTACTATTAAGTTGTAAAGTGATAAGAGTGCAGGATTCATCACTGTTTTGCTCAGTGGAGTAATTTCATAACTAATACATAGTATCCATTCATTAAATATATGCTGAATCATTAATTAACTTAACAATACCATTATTGTTACATTATAAACTACTGGTTAAACTTAATCATGTACCTATTTAATTTTCCCATGCATGCATCTTCCCCAAATAGATGGTGAGTTCCCAAGAGCGAGGGGAAATGTTTAGTACATCTATGTATTACAAATAACAAATTAAATAGCTTGTATTTAATGCCTCTTACAGACCCTACACAGTGCTATGCATACATAGCAGAATACCTACTATGTAGCTGATATATGGTAAATATTTAATGATAAAAATAGTTGCATACACCATTATTAAAAATTAGCAAACAAATGAAATCATGTAACACAAAACATTAATTCTAAACTGCTATGTTAATTTGCATTGGCAAAACATGATAAACCCTCAGGAAGCTCCTCTGGTCTGACAGATGTGCCCCTGATATGAGTGGAACATTACTAAAAAGTAGGACGTGTGAGTACTATTTTATATTGCTTTGTCATAGACACTGGAGCAGTCATAATTTTTAGGTACTCTGGTTTCTCCAGCTCTAAATGCAAGTAGAAATTCCTGTCATCTGTACAACTTACAGTCATGTGATGATCTTAATATATTAAATCCTGTTTAGCTAAGACCTTAAGTTTGTCAACAGTCATCCAGTATGTACAAGACAACAGTCCTATGTCATTTTCTGTTAGGGTCCTTGACTAGGAAGTTAACACAAACTTACCTACCAGTCATTTACTCGTTCAACAAATAAATATTGAGTACCACTGTATGACCTGCTGTGCAAACAAATGACTCTCATATAATTCGAGTAGGCATTATATTGTAGGTACATAAAAAGTGTAATAAGTGCCTGGGGAAAGGAGCTACACAATTCTTCTGGGGGAAATTAGTGGGCATATTTTAGCTGTTATGTATTCTGGTTCTAGAAAAGCATTATAAATGCATTCATGATTGCTTGATTGTGAAATTGTGGAATATAAACTGGGTAACAGCAGAGAAAGGGAAATTCACACCTGGTTACCATCCTCATGCAAACAATTAGGCAATAGCAATCTCTAGCGGTGTGCCACAGGGACCTATGCTTGTGTCACATTCATCATTATTATTTTTGAATTAGATGGAGAGAGGAAAATCTGATCCTTAAATTTGTAGGTGACATAAAACAGGAGAACATTACAAGTATTATTGGGACAGAATTAACCATAAACATCACATTCAAAAACTAAAACAATAGGCTGGAATCAGCAGGATGAAATTTAACCGGGATAAATATGAAGTGTCGTAGTGCTAAAAACCTCAACTCAAATAAAGAAATACAGGATTGAAAATAACTGGTTTTGCAACATCTACAGCTAAACCACCGTGAGTGAGTTAGATGAATAAAATCTTAATTTGGCCCTAAGTGCTGATGTCTTTGAAAAACATATGTCAACACAATTTTTGGCTGTACGGATGGATAGATAATGTCTGGACAGGGCTATAATATTTACTCTCTATTCTACTTGGGGATATTGTATATCTATCAAATTTACTTTTGATAAGCTATATTTTGAAAACACCTCTGATAATAGGAGCACACTAGAGAAGGATGAAAAGAATGATGGGGAAATCATCTAGAAATCATGGTGCCTCCTGTGAAGTCAATGGTTGGTGATGGGCTTTAAAACAATGTCAAACAAAATACGATGGAAGGACGGGGGTATTTCTAACAAGAAGAAAAGAAGATTAAAGGGAAGCATGACAAACACTTTCAAATATTTGAAAGCCTATTATGTTGCAGAGGTGATTTAGGTATTTCTACAAAAGGTAGAGTGGACAGAAGATACAAAAGGAATTAGGTAAGATGTTAACTCAATATATGAAATGTATGAAGAGAGAGATTTGTATCTATTTTATTCACTGCTCTACCTCAGCTTTTGCAAATAAGCCTACCTCATGGAAATAATCCAACAAATATTTTTGAATACATTAATGAATGAATAGGTAATAAAGTTTACAAATCTGATCTGTTGAAAAATGAGGTTTCTCTGTAGGTAGCAGACTAGATTTCCACTAATTTTAACTAGTGTCAGAAAAGTGCAGTCAAAATAACACCACTCTAAAAAAGGCAAAAACATTTCATAGTAAAGTGTGAGAAAAAAAGTTTTTTGGGAGTTTATCTTAAAACTAAAATTACCAAAGTGGAAATTTTATGTGATAGTCAACAAATTTTAAATTGCAGAAATTATGAGCTAACTTAGAATGAATCAAGTGTTGGTACATTTTGGGTGTGTATGTAATTTTTCTAACAAATTTATAATAGAAAAATATGATATTTTTCAACTCATGTTCGACTTTGGCAACAAGATCATGAAGAGGATCATTCCTGAGACGGTAGTACACTCGATCAATTACTCCAGTCTCCTTTCTTAATTCTTTGATAGTCGAGTCATTCTCTTTTGAAGTGTTCAGAATATTATATATTTTTGTAATGTTGCTGCTTTAAAAGTTGATTGGTTTAAACTTTCTGATCCTCATTTGTAAAGGCTTTGTATGCAATCCAAATATTCTCCATCATTCCTTTTGTCTTGTGTATATGTGTGTGTGTGTGTGAAATCCTGCATCTTTTGAAATATTTGCATTTAATTTTAGATTCAATTTCCAATATATTTCAAAGTGTAACCAATTTGTAAAGTATTTGAAAATCAACAAGAAACTCTGTTTAATGTAAAAGTTAATGTTATGCCAGAAATAGTTGTTTAGGGATAATTTTATAAGTGATACTATAAGAGATTCCTCACTTCTATGTGATTACTACATTTTATGATGTTATGATCAATTTTACTTCCCTACACAACTTTAGATTGAAGGGATCCAAATAATATTTGTAGAGGAAGGATCTTCTCTATTAAACTAAGAGCTAGCTAATCATTAGGCAACAGGAAATATTTTTATTAAGTGAGAGATTTAACTTAATAATATATACTATTCTTTTCAACTTCGTTTGACTTTGCAACAGACACACATGTACTATGCATAAGTCAATCTTGCCATTTAGTGCCAGTATAGATTGGTTTATGTCACTAAATGTATTAATTTAGAGTCACCCAGTCACTTCTATTATGCTAGATTTAATTTACTGTTTGACTCTTGCGATATTCTGATTCTAATATAGAATATATTAGTTAGACCTTTCAAATGTATGTCATTCAAAATTTTGAACAAGCAGGACTGAAGACATAAACTTACAGACTCTACTTAGAAATTTCCTCACTAACTCATGTACATTTACAACCACCTAGTTGTACAACCAGTCCTTGGACCCATCTCCACAACCTCCTCAAAATATTTTAATGAAGAGAGATTTTGTCAAACCATTTGATAAAATCCAGGTTCACCTCACCTAAAATGTTGTTAAAACGTAGGATTTTGAAAGAAAAACTGTGAGTTGGCTTCTCTTCTGTGTGAATATATGTTGTTAGCTAATGGTCAATGTTTTTACGTCTAGAGATTTACAAAACAGCTATTGAAACATCTATGCCTGAAATTTTAGTTTCTTGCAAGTAGGAACACTTGATAGTTTTCAGTTGTCCAGGGACTCTTTTGTTCTCCCGGGTTCCACAAATAACATCAGTAGTGGTTTTGTGGGCACTTCTGTAAGTTCTCCCAATTCTTTGATATGAACCATATCTGGGTTGGTTGATTTGAAATCATATAGAGTCTCTCTTCATTTATATTAAATGTATTCTTTTTTACCAGTCTCTTTTATGCCTTCCACATCATTTTTTGACAGAAAATGGAAGTATGAAATAGAAGCTCTGATTTAGCACATTAATTCCAGTGGAACCATCTATATAAAATGGAGGGCAGATCAAATGCTTAACTTTTGTATTAACATATCCAGAAAAAACAAAAAAAAACAAACACTTTTTTCCCCTTATATATTGTTTTACAGAAGCCTAAACTGGTTCTGGACAAGTTGCTCATCCTCCACCTTACCCCCTTCTTTCAGATGAATATTTTGGTTTCTTTTTTTTTTTTAACACCTTTATTGGGGTTTAATTGCTTTACAATGGTGTGCTAGTTTCTGCTTTATAACAAAGTGAATCAGTTATACATATAAATATGTTCCCATATCTCTTCCCTCTTGCATCTCCCTCCCTCCCACCCTCCTTATCCCACCCTCCAGGCGGTCACAAAGCACTGAGCCAATATCCCTGTGCCATGCGGCTGCTTCCCACTAGCTATCTACCTTACGTTTGGTAGTGTATATATGTCCATGCCTCTCTCTCACCCTGTCACAGCTCACCCTTCTCCCTCCCCATATCCTCAAGTCCGTTCTCCAGTAGGTCTGTGTCTTTATTCCTGTCTTATCCCTAGGTTCTTCATGACCATTTTATTTTCCTTACATTGCATATATATGTGTTAGCATATGGTATTTGTCTTTCTCTTTCTGACTTACTTCACTCTGTATG
The DNA here is from genome assembly GCF_949774975.1 of Lagenorhynchus albirostris. NCBI lineage: Eukaryota > Metazoa > Chordata > Mammalia > Artiodactyla > Delphinidae > Lagenorhynchus > Lagenorhynchus albirostris. The sequence continues at coordinate 30,670,211 of NC_083112.1, forward strand.
ACAGACACTAGGTCTATCCACCTCATTACAAATAGCTCAATTTCGTTTCTTTTTATGGCTGAGTAATATTCCATTGTATATCTGTGCCACATCTTCTTTATCCATTCATCCGATGATGGACACTTAGGTTGTTTCCATCTCCTGGCTATTGTAAATAGAGCTGCAATGAACATCTTGGTACATGACTCTTTTTGAATTATGGTTTTCTCAGGGTATATGCCCAGTAGTGGGATTTCTGGATCATATGGTAGTTCTATTTGTAGGTTTTTTAAGGAACCTCCATACTGTTCTCCATAGTGGCTGAACCAATTCACATTCGCACCAGCAGTGCAAGAGTGTTCCCTTTTCTCCACACCCTCTCCGACATTTATTGTTTCTAGATTTTTTGATGATGGCCATTCTGACTGGTGTGAGATGATATCTCATTGTAGTTTTGATTTGCATTTCTCTAATGATTAATGATGTTGAGCATTCTTTCATGTGTTTGTTGGCAGTCTGTATATCTTCTTTGGAGAAATGTCTATTTAGGTCTTCTGCGATTTTTGGATTGGGTTTTTTGTTTTTTTGTTATTGAGCTGCATGAGCTGCTTGTAAATTTTGGAGATTAATTCTTTGTCAGTTGCTTCATTTGCAAATATTTTCTCCCATTCTGAGGGTTGTCTTTTGGTCTTGTTTATGGTTTCCTTTGCTGTGCAAAAGCTTTGAAGTTTCATTAGGTTCCATTTGTTTATTTTTGTTTTTATTTCCATTTCTCTAGGAGGTGGGTCAAAAAGGATCTTGCTGTGATTTATGTCATAGAGTGTTCTGCCTATGTTTTCCTCTAAGAGTTTGATAGTTTCTGGCCTTACATTTAGGTCTTTAATCCATTTTGAGCTTATTTTTGTGTATGGTGTTAGGGAGTGATCTTATCCCATACTTTTACATGTATCTGTCCAGTTTTCCCAGCACCACTTATTGAAGAGGCTGTCCTATCTCCACTGTACATTCCTGCCACCATTATCAAAGATAAGGTGTCCATATGTGCGTGGGTTTATCTTTGGGTTTTCTATCCTGTTCCATTGATCTATCTTTCTGTTTTTGTGCCAGTACCATACTGTATTGATTACTGTAGCTTTGTAGTATAGTCTGAAGTCAGAGAGCTTGATTCCTCCAACTCCGTTTTTCCTTCTCAAGATTGCTTTGGCTATTCGGGGTCTTTTGTGTTTCCATACAAATTGCGAAATTTTTTGTTCTAGTTCTGTGAAAAATGCCAGTGGTAGTTTGATAGAGATTGCATTGAATCTATAGATTGCTTTGGGTAGTAGAGTCATTTTCACAATGTTGATTCTTCCAATCCAAGAACATGGTATATCTCTCCATCTATTTGTATCATCTTTAATTTCTTTCATTAGTGTCTTATAATTTTCTGCATACATGTCTTTTATCTCATTAGGTAGGTTTATTCCTAGATATTTTATTCTTTTTGTTGCAGTGGTAAATGGGAGTGTTTTCTTGATTTCACTTTCAGATTTTTCATCATTAGTATATAGGAATGCGAGAGATTTCTGTGCATTAATGTTGTATCCTGCTACTTTACCAAATTCATTGATTAGCTCTAGTAGTTTTCTGGTAGCATCTTTAGGATTCTCTATGTATAGTATCATGTCATCTGCAAACAGTGACAGCTTTACTTCTTTTCCGATTTGGATTCCTTTTATTTCCTTTTCTTCTCTGATTGCTGTGGCCAAAACTTCCAAAACTATGTTGAATAATAGTGGTGAGAGTGGGCAACCTTGTCTTGTTCCTGATCTTAGTGGAAATGCTTTCAGTTTTTCACCATTGAGGATGATGTTTGCTGTGGGCTTGTCATATATGGCCTTTATTATGTTGAGGAAAGTTCCCTCTATGCCTACTTTCTGGAGGGTTTTTAATCATAAATTGGTGTTGAATTTTGTCAAAAGCTTTCTCTGCATCTATTGAGAATATCATATGGTTTTTCTCCTTCAATTTGTTAATATGGTTTATCACATTGAAGATTTGCGTATATTGAAGAATCCTTGCATTCCTGGAATAAACCCCACTTGATCATGGTGTATGATCCTTTTAATGTGCTGTTGGATTCTGTTTGCTAGTATTTTGTTAAGGATTTTTGCATCTATGTTCATCTGTGATATTGGCCTGTAGTTTTCTTTCTTTGTGACATCCTTGTCTGGTTTTGGTATCAAGGTGATGATGGTCTCATAGAAGGAATTTGGGAGTGTTCCTCCCTCTGCTATATTTTGGAAGAGTTTGAGAAGGATAGGTGTTAGCTCTTCTCTAAATGTTTCATAGAATTCGCCTGTGAAGCCATCTGGTCATGGGCTTTTATTTGTTGGAAGATTTTTAATCGCAGTTTCAATTTCAGTGCTTGTGAGTGGTCTGTTCATATTTTCTATTTCTTCCTGATTCAGTCTTGGCAGGTTGTGAATTTCTAAGAATTTGCCCATTTCTTCCAGATTGTCCATTTTATTGGCATAGAGTTGCTTGTAGTAATCTCTCATGATCTTTTTTATTTCTGCAGTGTCAGTTGTTACTTCTCCTTTTTCATTTCTAATTCTATTGATTTGAGTCTTCTCCCTTTTTTTTCTTAATGAGTCTGGCTAGTGGTTTATCTATTTTGTTTATCTTCTCAAAGAACCAGCTTTTAGTTTTATTGATCTTTGCTATTTTTTCCTTCATTTCTTTATCATTTATTTCTGATCTGACTTTTATGATTTCTTTCCTTCTGCTAGCTTTCGTTTTTTTTTTTTGTTGTTGTTCTTCTTTCTCTAATTGCTTGAGGTGCAAGGTTAGGTTGTTTATTTGAGATGTTTCCTGCTTCTTAAGGTGGGCTTGTATTGCTATAAACTTCCCCCTTAGAACTGCTTTTGCTGCATCCCATAGGTTTTGGGCCGTTGTGTCTCCATTGCCATTTGTTTCTAGGTATTTTTTAATTTTTTCTTTGATTTCTTCAGTGATCACTTCATTATTAAGTAGTGTATTGTTTAGCCTCCATGTGTTTGTATTTTTTACAGATCTTTTCCTGTAATTGATATCTAGTCTCATAGCGTTGTGGTCAGAAAAGATACTTGATACAATTTCAATTTTCTTAAATTTACCAAGGCTTGATTTGTGACCCAAGATATGATCTATCCTGGAGAATGTTCCATGAGCACTTGAGAAAAATGTGTATTCTGTTGTTTTTGGATGGAGTGTCCTATAAATATCAATTAAGTCCATCTTGTTTAACATATCATTTAAAGCTTGTTTCCTTATTTATTTTCATTTTGCATGATTTGTCCATGGGTGAAAGTGGGGTGTTAAATTCTCTACTATGAATGTGTTACTGTCAATTTCCCCTTTTATGGCTGTTAGTATTTGCCTTATGTATTGAGGTGCTCCTATGTTGGGTGCATAAATATTTACAATTGTTATATCTTCTTCTTGGCTCGATCCCTTGATCATTATGTAGTGTCCTTCTTTGTCTCTTCTAATAGTCTTTATTTTAAAGTCTATTGTGTCTGATATGAGAATTGCTACTCCAGTTTTCTTTTGGTTTCCATTTGCATGGAATATCTTTTTCCATCCCCTCACTTTCAGTCTGTATGTGTCTCTAGGTCTGAAGTGGGTCTCTTGTAGGCAGCATATATAAGGGTCTTGTTTTTGTATCCATTCAGCTAATCTGTGTCTTTTGGTGGGAGCATTTAGTCCATTTACATTTAAGGTAATTATTGATATGTATGTTCCTATTCCCATTTTCTAAATTGTTTCTGGTTTGTTATTGTAGGTCCTTTTCCTTCTCTTGTGTTTCTTGTCTAGAGAAATTCCTTTAGCATTTGTTGTAAAGCTGGTTTGGTGGTGCTGAACTCTCTCAGCTTTTGCTTGTCTGTAAAGGTTTTAATTTCTCCATCAAATCTGAGTGAGATCCTTTCTGGGTAGAGTAGTCTTGGCTGCAGGTTTATCTCCTTCATCACTTTCAGTATGTCCTGCCACTCCCTTCTGGCTTGCAGGGTTTCTGCTAAGAGATCAGCTGTTAACCTTATGGGGATTCCCTTATGTGTTATTTGTTGTTTTTCCCTTGCTGCTTTTAATATGCTTTCTTTGTATTTAATTTTTGATAGTTTGATTAACATGGGTCTTGGCATATTTCTCCTTGGATTTATCCTGTATGGGACTCTCTGTGCTTCCTGGACTTGATTAACTATTTCCTTTCCCATATTAGGGAAGTTTTCAAGTATAATATCTTCAAATATTTTCTCAGTCCCTTTCTTTTTCTCTTCTTCTTCTGAAATCCCTATAATGCAAATGGTGGTGCATTTAATGTTGTCCCAGAGGTCTCTGAGACTGTCCTCAGTTCTTTTCATTCTTTTTTCTTTATTCTGCTCTGCAGTAGTTATTTCCACTATTTTATCTTCCAGGTCACTTATCCGTTCTTCTGTCTCAGTTATTCTTCTATTGATCCCATCTAGAGTACTTTTAATTTCATTTATTGTGTTGTTCATCGTTGCTTGTTTCATCTTTATTTCTTCTAGGTCCTTGTTAATTGTTTCTTGCATTTTGTCCGTTCAATTTCCAAGATTTTGGATCATCCTTACTATCATTATTCTGAATTCTTTTTCAGGTAGACTGCCTATTTCCTCTTCATTTGTTAGGTCTGGTGCATTTTTGTCTTTCTCCTTTATCTGCTGTGTGTTTTTCTGTCTTCTCATTTTGCATATCTTTCTGTGTTTGGGGTCTCCTTTTTGCAGGCTGCAGGTTCGTAGTTCCCACTGTTTTTGATGTCTGTCTCCAGTGGCTAAGGTTGGTTCAGTGGGTTGTGTAGGCTTTCTGGTGGAGGGGACTAGTGCCTGTGTTGTGGTGGATGAGGCTGGATCTTGTCTCTCTAGTGGGCAGGTTTACGTCTGGTGGTGTGTTTTGGGGTGTCTGTGGACTTATAATGATTTTAGGCAGCCTCTCTGCTAATGGGTGGGGTTGTGTTCCTGTTTTGCTAGTTGTTTGGCATAGGTTGTCCAGCACTGTAGCTTGCTGGTCATTAAGTGAAGCTGGGTGCTGGTGTTAAGACGGAGACCTCTGGGATATTTTTGCCATTTGATATTATGTGGAGTTGGGAGGTCTCTTGTTGACCAGTGTCCTGAAGTTGGCTCTCCCACCTCAGAGGCAGAGCCCTGACTCCTGGCTGGACCACCAAGAGCCTTTCATCCACACAGCTCAGAATAAAAGGGAGAAAAAATAGAGAGAATTAGTAGAAGTATGAAGAAAGAAAGAAAGAAAGAAAGAAAGAAAGAAAGAAAGAAAGAAAGAAAGAAAGAAAGAAAGAAAGAGAAAGAAAGAAAGAAAGGAAGGAAGGAAGGGAGGGAGGAAGGAAGAAAGAAAGAAGCAAAGAAGGAAAGAAAGGAGGGAGAGAGGGAGGGAGGAAGGAAGGAGGGAAGCAAGGAAAAAAGACAGAAAGAAAGAAGATACAGTAAAATAAAATAAACTATAATAAAGTTATTGAATTAAAAAAGAATTATTTAGGAAAAAAAAGGGACGGATAGAACCTTAGGACAAATGTTGGAAGCAAAGCTATGCAGACAAAATCTTACACAGAAGCATACACATACACCCTCACAAAAAGAGGTAAAGGGGAAAAAATCATAAATCTTTCTCTCAGAGACCACCTCAATTTGGGATGATTCGTTGGTCTAAAGGAGGGAGGGAAGGAAGGAAGGAAGGAAGGAAAGAAAGAAAGAAAGAAAGAAAGAAAGAAAGAAAGAAAGAAAGAAAGAAAGAAAGAAAGAAAGAAAGAAAGAAAGAAAAGTATAATAAAGTTATTAAAATTAATTACAAAAAATTAAAAAAAAATATGGACAGATAGAAACCTAGAACAAATGGTGGAAGCAAAGCTATACAGACAAGATCTCACACAGAAGCATCACATACACATTCACAAAAAGAGGAAAAGGGGAAAAAATCATAGATCTTGCTCTCGAAGCCCACCTCCTCAATTTGGGATGATTCGTTTTCTATTCATGTATTCCACAGATGCAGGGTACCTCAAGTTGATTGTGGAGCTTTAATCCGCTGTTTCTGAGGCTGCTGGGAGATAGGACGGGGTTAAAAGAGCCGCTGATTCTGGGGCTCTGGCGCACTCAGGCTGGGGGGAGGGAGGGGCACTGTGTGCGTGCGGCAGAGGCCAGCGGCATGACGTTGCACCAGCCTGAGGCCCGTGCGTTCTCCCGGGGAAGTTGTCCCTGGATCCCGGGAACCTGGCAGTGGCCGGCTGCACAGGCTCCCCGGAAGAGGGGTGTGGATAGTGACCTGTGCTCGCACACAGGACCCTTGGTGGTAGCAGCAGCAGCCTTAGCGTCTCCCGCCCGTCCCTGGGGTCCATGCTGTTAGCCGCGGCTCGCGCGCATCTCTGGGGTCCGCGCTTTTAGCCACAGCTCACGCCCGTCTCTGGAGTTCCTTTAAGCAGCGCTCTTAAACCTTTCTCCCCACGCACCAGGAAACAAAGAGGGAAGGAAAAGTCTCTTGCCTCTTCGGCAGGTGCAGACTTTTCCCCGGACTCCCTCCCGGATAGCCGTGGTGCAGTAACCCCTTCAGGCTATGTTCAAGCCGCCAACCCCAGTCCTCTCCCTGCGCTCCGACCGAAACCAGAGCCTCAGCTCGCAGCCCCGCCCGCCCCGGCGGGTGAGCAGACAAGCCTCTCGGGCTGGTGAGTGCCGGTCGGCACCGATCCTCTGTGCGGGAATCTCCCCGCTTTGCCCTCCGCACCCCTGTCCTGTGCACTCCTCCGCGGCCCCGAAGCTCCCCCCTCCGCTTCCTGCAGTCTCCGCCCGCGTAGGGGCTTCCTAGTGTGTGGAAACTTTTCCTCCTTCACAGCTCCCTCCCACTGGTGCAGGTGCTGTCCCTATTCTTTTGTCTCTGTTTTTTCTTTTGCCCTACCCACCCAGGTACATGGGGAGTTTCTTGCCTTTTGGGAGGCCTGAGGTCTTCTGCCAGCCTTCAGTAGGTGTTCTGTAGTTGTTCCATGTGTAGATGTATTTCTGGTGTATCTGTGGGGAGGAAGGTGATCTCCGCGTCTTACTCTTCCGCCATCTTCAAGGTCCCCCCCACATTTTGGTTTCTTAAGAACAAATCCCAAGTCGATATAAAATACAGCAGCTTGCATGTAGAATATACTTGGTAGATTCTAGTAGAAAGAAAAGTGAATTAATGAATATGTTACAGGGTGATTTGTTAAAACTAAAAGCTAATAAGTATAGGCAGGTATTCGTCTTTATCCCAGATTAAAATTAGAACTGGAAAGACAGTTGCCATTCTCCTTTGTTATAATAACCACTGTGGCTTCTTAGTGAGGTGGACACTAATAGGTAATTATCTCAAAGAATGAGAAATTAGAAATAACTAGGGAAAAAAAAGAAATTTGACTCCTGTCAAAGTGTTTATTTATCTCCCATTTGTATGTTTTTTGTTTGTTCTCTTACTTCAATTTTTATATTGAGGTCATAATTCCACTCAGCAGAGAGTGAGCCTCTGAGGACCAGAGAAAAGAAGATGGCACTGTTTATTTTCAACTTGGAGGGAACTTTTAGTGGGGTCCTAAATTCTCTGCTCCATTTCCATGAGCTATATTTCAGAATTTTTATGTCTTTTGCTATTATTCTTACTGATACTTTACATATATGGCAATAACATTATTAACAGAAGTAGTTATCATTTGACAAACATCTGTATTTCAGACATCAGGACTATCTCCAATAGCTATAACATAAGTACAAGATATTTAATTTATCTTCATTTTACAAATTAAGAAATTTAAGCCTAGAAAGTAAAGTGTTAAGACAATATCTCCCAATTATGAAGTGCCAGAACCAGGATTCTAATCCACTTCTCTCAGGTTTCAAACCTATGTTTCTTCTACTTTAGCACATTAATCCTCTTATCCTTCAATGCTAAATTTTAAATTAGATTTGGAATAACACTGGGTACATTTTGGAAACAAAGGCTAGTTTCCCCTCTTGCACCATGTCTTTCCACATATTTTCTAAGACTTATTATCTGAGAACTTAATTTAATTCTTCACATCTATCAAGAAACTTGCTGCTACTATACACAATTCACTGTATGTTAGAATTAATATGTCTCTTTTGTGGAGTATCAAGACATTCTCATTTGAAAAAGACATACCATTAAACATTTTATTTATTACTTTTGGCAGTCAGATCTTTAGCCAACTGCCTGTGCTGCCTTTTGTTTAATTTTTAGTCTGACAGAAAGGACAATGGGTCTCCTGGGCAAGCTCCCACATTTCGGGATTCTGTTCTACACACAGCTTTTCTGCTGCCATTTTGAAGCAAGAAAGGGACCTATGACAATAGTTATGACAGCAGATTTGAGTTTTTTATATGGTACCAGCCCTTTTCTTTTTGTAGAGGTAAATAATATCTAAAGTTGATGCTAAAAAATGCAAAGAGTACCATGCCAATAATTCCTTCTGCTCTTCTGTGAAGGCAGCTTTATAGAATTAGAGTGAAAATTCTAAACACATTTTATTTAGAAAGCAATATATGCATATATAGAAAATTCAGTGAAAATTTAATATCAAATCAGGTAGAGAATATAGTTAACAAAATAATCAACTATAACTTCATTCTCAGTGTATCCTTTCCTTATTGGTAGCAATGGAATTAATTTTCCATTTCTATCAATTCAGTAATAATTTATGAGACATTCTATGTAAAAGTCACTGTGCTGACAGCTGTGAGAATTAAGAATCTGACTGTGACACAGCCTCCTTTTCAAGGGAGGACCGAGTTTACATTCTAAAATAGAACTTTGGTATCCATCACTATACAACAGGATGTGCAATGCATGTAATAAAAGTGCATGTATCACAGGAGCACCTTGGAAAAAGAACTAAGAGGAATTTATAATTTTTTAAATTTGTTTTGGAAAGATGGATAAAATTTGACTGGTAAAAGGATATATAGCTGATAAAAGTGACAAGTGACATTAAAATATAGGAGTGAGATGATTAGTTGACTGTTTGGGTAGTTGAGAAAAATGTGAGTGAGAAGAATGGATAGAAGATAAAATGAAAAAGTTTGTACCCCTGTAGACCAATTTGAATGTCAGGTTAATGCATTTTTTACTTAAAATTAAGAGCTATTAAAAATTTTAGAGCAGATGACCTAATTAGTGCTATATTAAAACCAAAACAAAACAAAACAAAAACAGTAATACCTAGCTTGGCAGTCTAGCATTCTGATGAGGAAGGTGCACTCTGGAGTCATTTTGCTTCTGTTAATATATATTCACTCCTCTTCCTGGTAGCTGTGTAGTCTGGGACATTTGCCATTCTTTTTCCTTTCTTTTTCTCTGTTTTGTAAAATCAGGGGAATATTAATTATATACCGAGCTCACGCGAGTGTTGTGAGAATTAAATTTGAAAATACAGAAAAAGAATGAATACAGGATGATCCACAGATTAAATATTCCTAAAAAGTTGCTGCAATTAGTACTTTTTATGTCATGTTTTCCTAGGGTCTCTCTATATATTTAGATAGTATGACTGGGAGATATTTAAGAAAGAGATGAGGCATGAGAGGTAACTGAAAAAGTCTAAATTTCCTGAAAAGGAAGTCATAGGTAAGCAAGGTCATGGTTGTGGTAACTTAGATTGCCCAGAATGATCACCAGTTGAAAAAGTGTCCAGCAGTCAAGGCTGAGTCCAAGGAGGTTTTTGATGCCTCTTAGAAAGAATAGAATAATAGTAGGTAACGTGTGTTTTGAGTGGAAGACAGAGAATTAATTTTGACTATCAGTGACAAATTTACATTTTTCACATTACACTACAGCTACTGGCTTCAAAATTTTCATACAAAAAATATTTTATATAAGTTCTTCTAGAAAATAGTTCCTAATTTGAATTTAATCTGTCTTTCTTCATGTAGCACTGCCATTATTTTATTTTGGAAGTCATAATAAATGAGTATGAAGTGTTAGGGTTGTGAGGAATAAAATGAAAACAAAAATAGACACTCTTTAAACTAGATGATATGAATTAAAAGCAGCAACTAATATGAAAACAAAAGGAAATAAATAAGTCCCAAGGTTCTAGTGTATAGCATGATGACTCTAGTTAATACTGGATTGTATATTTGAAAGTTGCTAGGAGAGAAGATCTTAAAAGCTCTCATCACAAGAAAAATATTTGTAACTATGTGAGGTGATGGATGTTAACTAAACTTATTCTAGTAATAATTTCACAACATATACATATATAAAACCACTATGTTGTACAACTAAAACTAATACAATATGATATAGGTCAATTATATCTTAATTTAAAAAAGCAAAAAAAGGAAAGAACAGAAAGTAAATTTAAAATGGCAATAAAATTAAATAGTATTTATTTTGGACATTTGTGCAAGGCTTTGAAATTTTTAATATAAAGTAAAATATTTTATTGAATATGATCCTTCCAGAATACTAAGAGATAAGCCATGTACATGGTAGAATTCGAGCGGATCCAGTAAATCACATCCTTTGTCTTTGCCAACATTTGGAATAAAATGAGAGATGGATATAGAAATCAGACAAATTCATTCATTCATTCAACAAATATTTCCCTAACTCCTATTCATACTTGACACTTTTAAAGAAACTGGAGATAAAGCAGTGAATGAAAAAATAATACCTGCATTCATAGAACCTATAGTCCACAAACAAGGACTGAAGGGAAATGTTGTGGGAGAAACACAAATGCACTACTCAAAGTCTGCTTCAAACCAGCACAGGCTGCACACTACCCAGCTATGAGAAATCTCGCAAGATGCCAGTCCCAAGTATTGGCTGATTCAGGCCTGCATGTGCTTCTGCTTTGGAACCAAGTTGGCACTCTGCAGAGCAGACAGAAGCCATGCCTAAGCAAAGGCCTAGCCATTTCTGTCTGATGTGTAACTCCCTTAGTGGACTTGCTTGGGATTTGCAGAAACGATCTCAGGTCTGTGTCATAGTAAATGTGTCCCGCCTGCTCAACCTTGCAACCTCATTTTTTTCAAAAGTATTATCCTCACCCCAAATTTGTTGTACTGCTAATTCAGTGATAATATCTTTACCTGAAGAGTTGTCACAGATATTGGTAAAAAGATGAAGATAAAATATTTTTTTGTTATAAAGAAGAAATCCTATCGGTGAATGTAGATTTAGGCCTGGGACTAAAGGGGCTTGCTCACTCTTTACTTGTGAAGCACACAACCTTACCTACACAGTCTCATACTGAAGTGTGGAGCATACATGTCAGCAGGAGTAAGAATGATAAAATAAACATAACCCTACAATTATCACCCAGATAGGTCACTTCCTCCATAGGGATGAGTGAGTGAGGGGTGGGGAGAGATGAGCCTTGCTACTCCAGATGAAATCTATCCACAGGGAAGCATGATGTCAGGGGAGAGGAGATGCTTATCTACAGACCCATCAGTATTATCTTTCTCATTTCAACAATAACAAAAATAAAGTTTGGAAATATTGTCATTTGCCAAAGATATAATCTTATACAGTAAGAAGTAAATTTTGGAGTCTGGACTCAAGGCTTTTTAAATCCAAGTAAATCCCTTTGAACTTCTAAGTATTTGAACTTCTTCCATGCATTTATTACATAGGGGGTTTAGAGAAGTAAGTTAACACCTTTGCCCATAAGATAGGTCAATCAAGTTGGGGAGTCAGAAATTTTGGATTATTCCAATATAGTATTATCTCTATGATGTTTGATTGAGTATAACAAGAAGACACTGAGACAAGTATCCTTGTCAACAATGGGTTGATGAAAAATTATGACTACCTTCCGAGATAAAGTCATAGCTGAGTTGAATCCTGAAGGGTAGTAAGAAGTAGCCAGATTGTGGGGCAAGAGATGAAAAATGGAAGGAAATGCTGGGCAAAGGAATTAAGGCCTGGAGATAGGAGAGAGCACAGAACATTGATGGATGACAAGTGGCTCCAAATGACTAGAGCATGTAGCACAAAGGAGAGAGTGATAAAATACGGGACTGTAGATGCATAGAATAGTACTTATTCAGTCAGTAAAGAACCCACCTTATGCCAGACACAGTATCGTGTGCTGAGAATCTGACAGCAATGAATACAGTCAATGGTGTCTTGGTCCTCAAATGACATTGTGTGAATGTGTTCAGATAAGAGAAGGATCCTTTGTCCTGGGGGCAAAGGAGGTAGCACCTTCCTTGCTCTTAGGTGGGTCTGTCAATGGCTTCCTAACGAAAGTGAAATCTAACCTGTGAAATGAAGTATGAGCAGGGTTTTATCAGAATAAATGTAGAGGAAGAAAATTCCAAAGAGAGGAAAAGGAATGTGCAAAAACAAAAAGGGAAAAAGCAGGGTGCAATTTATGACCTGGAGAACACTGGAGAATAGAATGTGAAACAAAGTCATATATTTGGTTGAACAATATTTGCCTTATGTACTGAGATCCTCCTATTTTGGGTGCATAAATATTTACAATTGTTATATCTTCTTCTTGGATTGATCCCTTGATCATTATGTAGTGTCCTTCTTTGTCTCTTATAACACTCTTTATCTTAATGTCTGTTTTGTCTGATATGAGTATTGCTACTGCAGCTTTTTTTTTGATTTCCATTTGTATGGAATACATTTTTCTATCCCCTCAATTTCACTCTGTATGTGTCCCTAGGTCAGAAGTGGGTCGCTTGTAGACAGCATATATATGGGTCTTGTTTTTGTATCCATTCAGCCAACTTATGGGTTACCAGGGGTGAAGGGAGAAGGGGACTGATAGGGAGTTTGGGATTGACAAGTACACACTGCTGTATTTAAAATGGATAACCAACAAGGACCTACTGTACAGCACAGGGAACTCTGCTCAATATTATGTGACAATCTAAATTGGAGAAGAATTTGAAAAAGAATAGATACATGTGTATGTATAACTGAATCATTTTGCTGTACATCAGAAACTAACACAACATTGTTAATCAAATATACCCCAATATAAAATTAAAAGTTTAAAAAAATCTATGGCATATTTAAAGCTTCAAAAAAAAGAAAAATACTATTCTAAGAAAAAACATATGTAGTCTCTAATCACTTTAGTGTCAGTTATATATCCGTCACTTATAAAATCTGTGTTTATTTGAGAATTTTTCTTTCTATATTATATTTTTCTTTCTATATTGGCCAAAAGAACACAAGGCCCAATCACATGACTATGCAGATAGTTGTTGGGAGGCCACAAAATCACCCCAGTTTTGACAATGAACATATAAACTCAGATTTCATGACTGTACTTTCATGCCACTGACTGCAGGCATGTTTTTTTAAATTGTCAAACTGCAAATGCCTCCAGGATTCTAACATTTTAACTTTACTCATATTTATAGCATAGTAGGAATAAACTATCCATATTTAATGGAGATAGAGAGAGTAGAATACATAAAACTTGACATGGAGCCCTTGTTCTAATTTGTCAGAAGTGATTAATTTTTCTTCAGAAAACAGGACCAGTAATAGGGCTATAAACATGAGGTACTGCAAACCACATTATAAGCAAGAGAACCTCAAAACTAACCTCTGAGAGATAGGCTTTTTCAGGTGTTTCCAGTATGCTTTTTTACAGATCTATATGGAACACTTGTTTCAACATTTAAGCTAAATCTGATGTGATTTTCTTGATATTTCAGAATCTAATTAGGAGTTTCACGCAAACAATTTTTATGTATCTAAGTATTTTTAATACACATATAACTTCTAACAGATATTTTGTAAAGAAATAATGTTAGTTTTTGTATTTTATGAGATTTTATGTTGTATGCTTTAATGTGATATGTTAAAGGAAATTCCAAGTCTCATAGACAAAATGGTCTGTGAAGTAAAACAGAACTATAACCATAGGACAAAGGGAATAAATTACGGTTTATCAAAAGAGAAACCTTACTTCTGGAAGAATATTTTAAAAACAGCTCTCCGCGTTAGAGGTAAACCATTGCAAAGAATGGAATTGTCGGCTTTAAATATTTGTTCAAATCAGCCATACTTAATTTTTAATGATGCTAACAATAGCAGCAATGCAGCCTCTTGTTTTGTTTATGTGATGTTGCTATTTCGCCATTACTTTGACAAGTGGAGTTCAGAGGGAGTTCACTCAGAGATACGGTATGTTTTGGAAGATGAAAGGCTGGCACTGGAAACCACTGGGGACTTTCTGCTTCAGAGTCCAGATATGAACATGCTTAGAACAATATGGAATTTTCTATTTCATGTCCTGCCCCTAGCTATCCTATTTGTTGGAACATGTGATCAGATTACAGAAAGATTACACTTTAACCTACATTTAATCTAAACTAAATAGATATGAGAAGCCATTTTAAGAAATTCAATTTTATTGCTTTTAAGAGGCAGATGAAGAGTGGGGTTTTATTTTGGTGTATTAAATGCTGCTGAGCAACGTAAAATTGTTTTCAATATAGTTTATATCCGTAAAGGACAAAAGTAAGTTGTTCCTTCATTTCAGGGGGATCCTTTCTATGAAATTTCCTCTGCAGATACCAGCACCTCAATGGGCAAGAGGTCAGGAAGGATTATAACAAAATGTATGTTGGAGAAAATCTTGGGGGAAAATATATTATTCCTAAAAGGAATTTCAAAGTCTTAGGCATTTCAACCCTGTCCTTTTTGATACAGTAGTTACTTTTTTTTTTTTTGTAATAGTAAAGTGTAGCTTATCATTCTATCCTTTTCAATCATTGTTCTTTTTATTGGTATTTGAGGCCAGTAACTTTATAATCTATTCTAAGCTCATCTTTAATAAGCAGTTGTAGTTGAACCTACCTGGGTTATACTCTGTTTGTTATTTCCAGGCTTCATAAGGGTCTAGGAAATTTCTTCTGGCTTCCCTTGGGTACCATAATGATGAAGTAACACATCAGACTTTGCGATCTTCTTGATGCTTTTTAAAAAAATTATGTGCATTACTCACTTTTGTTGCATAGATGACAATGCCACCTTTAATTTGATTTACATATCATTTAGGAATTACTTAGAGCAATATAACTTTTATTAAAACTGCAGAATGTTTTATGGAGTCCTAGAGATTCAACTTGTACACTTACTGTGAGATGTTTCAGATCTTCTGAGAAAACACTGAGATCAGAGGGGTTTGTTTGTTTTGTTTTATAAACATTGCATTAAAGAAAATCAAATAACTCATGTTACAAATAAGGCAAAGATAGAAAAAAATAGAAAAAAAACAAATCATTGCACAAAGACTGCCACAACTCTGAGATGAAATCTTTTCCATTTTAACTGCTGGCAATATATATTTTTTTCCTTTGAGCAATGGAAGTGAAATGTTAATACAATTTAATTAACTACACAATGAACTGTTTTTACCGCTTACTCTTAAATAATTTCTTTTATTTCCATGATATGTTTTTTCTTATTTCAAACAAGGGAAAACAATTAACCTTTCCTTAAAAAAAAAAAAGGTATACAAATCTTTGAAGTATCATATGATATAGGGTTGAAGTGATTGCTGGCTTTTTTTCCTTTTTTTCCAGTGTAGGGGAACAACACACTTCTAAATTGATGCTTTCAGTTTGCTTCTGTTCAGGCTACTGGAAACCAATTCATGGCTGCATTTCTGGAGAGCATATAAAACTAACATTGTTATGTAGTTTGCCTGACAGAAACGCACTCATGCAAAGCAAGATGGATGGGATGTCGGCTTTCTCTATCATGGGATCTCCATTTAGTGACCCAGATGAGGACTGTGAGAACTTGTCACACAGACATGACAGGGCCAGATATGGCTTTAAATGGAGCTCCAAATCTCATAGATTTGAAGTTGCTGAGAGCACAAAATTTGTCATAAAAGCCTTGTCAGCACAGAGTTCATTAAGGTAAAGTATGATAGTACTTTATCTGGACACAACTGAGCTCTCCCCCGGCAGACTGATCTTCAGTTACAGGAGAGTTGTGTTTTGTTTTGTTTCTTTCCTTAATGACCTTTTAAAATGACTTCGTTAAAATTTTCCTTGTTCTTTCATCTTAACTCAAAAGTTGCTGATCGCATTTCCCTCCTCCCACCCCCAGTTTTCCTCCTTTTTTTCTCCCTTGTTAAATTTGGAGGTGTGTTTGTGATGTCAATTCACAGTCACTTGGGACTTTACTGAGTCTGGAGGTGAGGTGTTAAACCTCGCAGGACAGAAGTATAAGGCTCAAGGTGAAAGACAAGGCTCTTGATCACTTTCACTGTGACTGCCACACTACACATTTCGTGGCTGCCACTGCATTTTCTTTCACTCAGTGTCCAGAGATCAGTAATGGTATTCAGAAATGCAAGGCTGTCCAGGATTTAGCTAGAACCCTGATGTTACAAATTCGCAAAGGAGTTAATTCCCAATTGCAAATTGGTGTACAAGAAGTTAAGTCTGCCATTTTAAATATGTCATTTTAATAGCAATGTATGACTGTTAATTCTGCATAATTTAGATTTATTATGTCTCCTTCAAAAACCGTTAGTTTTTTGGTTTGTTAGCATTTTTCTTTCTTTCTTTCTTTTTTAAATCCAAAGAACATAACCATGAGGTCAATCAGGGGCATATCTCCTATTATTCTCATTTTATCAATGGGAAAATCAAAGGAAAAGAGAAGAAGAAAAATAGTTGTTTTGCCTTAGTTTTAGAAAAAAAAATCACTGATTTACCTTGTACTCACCATTCCCAGCTTAATGTATTTACTCACCATTCCCAGCTTAATGTATTTAATCTAAAAGATAATCAAATATTGAATGATATATCACGAATGTGGTAATGCTCCTTCCGTCCCCTATAGGACTGAAGGACTTCTCCTCCAGCTACTATATGTGCTGCCAGATGTCAGCCCTCAGCTGATAGCCTTCCCTGTGTGGCCAGTATCCAATGAATGGTCTCTGTAGGGGAGACAGAGGTTGGACCCTTGGTCCCAGCTTAGGACATCTCTAAAGTGTCATCTCAGCTTTAGAGCTTACCATGGGAGCAGCAGAGCTTTTTGTTGACATTACATTGCAAAACTGTTCTGCCTCATCTATCCTGATTCCTCTCCTTCCACAGGTTTTGATCACAAGAGCACTCTACAAGACTCTTCCTGCATCCACATTTTGTCTCAGTGTCTGCTTTCCAGGAAATCTGACCAGTGACATGACATTTGGAACTAATGGAAGAGTGGGGTGATGTTGGTAGTGGAAACACAACAATATTCAGCCCTTCAACTTTTTCCTCTCAATATATCTGATGTACATTAAAATAAGTTTCTTTTTTTACATTGTGTCAACATTACATATACAACATAAACAGTATAAGGAGGTCCTTGTTGAAGGTGATAATACAAATCAATTTGCACTTAAGCAAAGGATAATGCTTGTCTTATGTCATTTTGAGTATTAATCATATTAATACTGATATGTAAAGGAATCTTACTAAGTGCATTTTTGAAAAGATCAAGTAGCTTCACCAGGTAGACAGAACAACCATCCAGGCTTTACTCTGAAACCGTGGATTTGGGTCTCCTTTCATGTGTGTGATCCCCAAATGGAATGAATGGTTCCTTTAATCAGATGCCCATTACTAAATGCTTATTGAGTCATGATATTGTCATGTTGCTTTATTTACATGTAATGTATAAACCGTTCTTTTGCTGCATGAGAAACTATTACAAACTCAGGAGCTTAAAACAACACACAGTTTTTATTCACAGTTTCCATGAGTCAGGAGTACAGCCTGGCTGGGTCCACTGCTCAGGCTCTCAGCAGGTCTGCACTCAAAGTGTCAGGCAAGCTGTGTTCTCAACTGAAGGCACAGCTAGGGAAGGATCTCTCTCCAATCTCCCTCATGTTGTAGGTAGAATTTATTATATCTCATTGTATATTGCTTCTTCAAAGCTAGCAGTCAAATACAGACACACACACAAAAACACACAGAGAAAGAAAGAGAGGGGAGGGGGAGGAGACTCTCTGGTGTTTTGCTTTTAGACTCTTTTAGACTCTCTATTAAGAGCCCATTAGGACAGGCCCACCCAAGATAATCTCACTTTGATTCACCTAAAGTAAACCAATTAGAGACTTTGATTACATTATCAAAATACCTTCACATTTGCCATGTTTAGATGGTTAGAAGCAAGTTATAGTTTCCACCACACACACAGGGAGATTATAAATAGGTGTATGTCATCTCAGAGTTTTGCCTATCACATGAAATAAAATTACATTATTACAAAGCAAACAGCAGTGATTTTTGACGTTACAAACTATGTTCAAATAGGTAACTATAATTTAAGAGAAGGGGTGCACATTTCTGTTTAGGAAGAATCCCAAGTTCTGGATTTTGTTGCCATGATATTGGAGCCCAACTAACTACTAGTCCAGGTTTTCTTTGCCTGATGCTCTGACCTCCTGTTACAATTCTTACACATTTTTACTCCAAGAACAGACAGTGTCCCAAATGTGCTTCCTAGAGTAAAACATTTGGCTTACTTCTGGGTCTCCAATTTCTCCAACCCTCTATTTTTTTCTTAGTTGACTAAATGTGTTTTGCTTATTGCTAATTCAGAGTTGATCGTTCCTTCCTAAGGAAGACTGACAGTTTCTTTCTTTTTTATTCTTCAAACTGGCAATATAGGTGCACTTATGATTATTGGATTGAAGTTCATGCTTCTTCTGGTGCACTGAAGAGAGTGGAGGACTTTTCAATGTGCCATTGAACTTGAATTTGGCCACATGACTGACTTACTTTGACCTAAGGCAAGTTATTGGCTCTAACAGAAACAGAGGTCTTTGGATTGACCTCTTGACTTCCTATCATTCTCCATGAGAAGCATTTCCTCAGTTGACACTGGGCTAAGAGGGATGAGAGAAAATCAGAGCAGGTCTAAATCCAACCCAGACCTCAGAGCCAAGCCTGTTTGCTCACATCTTGAGGTAGAGCCACCAGCAGAATGCAGCCTAGATGAGCTTAACCAAAATTGTTCTCTACTCAGGGGAGCAGAAGAAAGGTATGCTGTTTAAGCCAATGATTTTTTCTTTAAATTGAAGATATAATTGGCTTTATTCAATGATTCATGAATCAGGAAACATCTCATCTAGTAAATGGAATAGCATTCTAAGCCACTGAAATTTGCAGTGACTTGTTAGGCAGCATTATTGCAGCAATGGTTGAGTAAAACTTTGTCAGGTATGTATGAATTTACATTTGTCTACATGAACTTTATGTAATATATTAAATAGATCATAATATAGAAAGAAAGGATATTTAATCATTACTCAGTATATACTAATTCTAGCACTATTTGGTGATGCTTTTATTTATAAGGCACATGACAATGAATGGAGCATCTTGCTCCTCAGTAAATTCTATTAACCTGTCAAATTTAATCTAAGTTTTACCTTCTTTGTGACTCTTCCACCATTTTTTCCCTAGGAACTTCTTTGGACCCCTGCAAGATGTATGAATTTACTAAGTGTATTAGACCTAATTATATGATGTTTGTTCAGTTGGGCTGAACTTCCTCCTGTGCTTGTGGTTAACCATGGTATTAGGGTTGGTACTGTCATTTCCTATGTTTGTTCTCTGGTAAGTTACTATCGTATTGAGTGCTATTTATTTATTAGTTCATCAAATATTTATCAAAAGCCTACTATGGACCAGGCGCTATGCCAAATTCAGTGTAATTTCTTACTCGTCTCTGATGATAGAACTTCTCTACTCAAAACCTTATTGCTAGTGATCATAGACCTATTTCTATGTAAAATAGAGATTGTTAATGGCCGTAAGACATTATCAAATATTGTGAATATATACAAAATATTTTGATATATATAATAAAGATATAAAATTTTAAAGTTTGTTATTGGTATAGTCAATAATAAAGGTGTACTGAGATGATAACAAAACAATTGAGTAATAACGAAAATATAAGAAACATAACATGTATTATGTCCTTTCTCTATCTCAAGTACTTTTCAAAGCCCTTTACGTGTATTAGGTCATTAATTCTTACAAAACCCTGTGATGTTGTTAATACCATTGTCCCCAAGGAGGCCAATAAAATTGCTTAAGGACACAAAATTAATAAGTATGGAGTAAGATTAAAATCTTATGGTAGAACAGGAAACAAGCAAACAAATAAAAATGTATATATAGAACATATATATTATAAAGGTGTCAACATAACATGCTGGTAAAAAATTCAGATTTTAGAATCAGGTGCTTAGGTTCAAATTTCTGTTTTTACTTATTTGCTGTGTGACCATGAGCAAGTTAAATCAACTAGCCTCAGTTACACTTCTGTGAAATTAAAAGAATAGCCATACCTATCTAATTTTTATGTAAGAATTAATTAAAATGTAAAACTCTGGGCTTCCCTGGTGGCGCAGTGGTTGAGAGTCCGCCTGCCGATGCAGGGGACACGGGTTCGTGCCCCGGTCCGGGAAGATCCCACATGCCGCGGAGCGGGTGGGCCTGTGAGCTGTGGCCGCTGAGCCTGCGCGTACGGAGCCTGTGCTCCGCAACGGGAGAGGCCCGCGTATCGCAAAAAAAATATAAATAAATAAAATGTAAAACTCTTAGAACAGTGCCTGACAACCAAAAACGTGCTGAATAAATTCCAGTAGTTACTATTACTTCATGGGCTTCCCAAAATTAACTGAGTGAATTGATAGTCTTTACAGACACTACATGAAAAAATAAATAGACATGTCCATGTGAGAAATTAACCAATTATAGAGCAATGCTTACCAACAGCTGCTCTTGTGACTTCCACTGTGGGGATCTACATTTGAAACCAGGATTGTACTTTCTGGCCATAGAATCTCATATCTGTGGCAAGTTTCTCCCCATAGCCATACCCTGCTCTTGTTCTACTTCAGTTTCACAGTCTCTCATGGATAGTGATTGCATAAAAATAATAAACTTATTGTATACTATCACTGTTCTGGTTGTAATCCTCAACAACATTATGTGGTAGGTATTAGAAAACTGAGGGAAAATGTCATGAAATGACTTACCCAAGAGTAGCAGGAATGGATCTGGACTGTAGAATCTGTTGAGCTTATCTCCCTAAGAGTTTCATCTCTAATTCAAAATCCTCAAAGTGAATTTGTTAAATTAATTGACTTTATATGTTTGAGCAGTTTTAGATTTATAGAAAAATTAAGCAGAAACTACAGAGTTCCCAAATACCCCTCTGCTCCTCCAACTACCTGCCATTCCCTCACAGTTTCCTCTATTATTGACAACTTGCATTTGTGTGGTATATTTATCACAATTGATGAACCAATATGTTATTAACTAAAGTCCAAGATTTGTAATAGGGTACAATTTTTGTATTGTACATTTTATGGATTTTGATGACAGTATAATGGTAAGCATCCAACATAACAGTATCATAAAGAATAATTTCACCACCATAAAAATCTCCTGTGCTTATGCAACACCCTCCCACTCTCCTCAGACCCCTGGCAAGCACTGATCTATTTACTGTCTCTGAAGATTTTCCTTTTCTGAAAGTCATGTAATAGGAATCATATGGCATGCAGCTTTTTCAGATTTACTTCTTTCCCCTAGCAATATACATTTAAGTTCCCTCTGTGCCTTTCTATGGTTTGATGTCTTATTTATTTTTATCATTAAATAATATCCCATTGTATGACTATGCCTCAGTTCATTTACCCATTCACCTATTGAAGGATATCTTGGTTGTTTCCAAATTTGGCCAATTATGAATAAAGCTACTATAAATATTTGTGTGCATAATTTTGAGTGGACGTTTTCAGCTCATTTGAGTAAATACTTAGGAATGTGATTGCTGGATTGTATGGTAAGAGTATCTTTAGCTCTGTACATAACTAACTATCTTCTAAAGTGGCTGTACCATTTTGCATTTCCACCAACAATGAATGAGAATTCCTGTTGTTTCACTCCCTCACCAGCATTTGGTGTTGTCATTGTTTTAGATTTTAACCTTTCTAATAGGTGTGTAGTATAGTGGTATCTTATTGCTTTAATTTACAATTTCTAATGACATGTGATGTTAAGTATTTTATATGCTTATTTTCCATCTGTATATTTTCTTTGGATTTAGAAGAGAATTTGCAGTGTGAGGGTGGGGGTATATTTGAGCAAGCTGAGAATAGAAAAGTCTCCATATTTCCTTTAAAGAGCTACTAAAGGACATAGACACTTTTAGATCAAATTTTTCTTGTGGCCTCCTTGTCTTTTCATCAATAAGTATTCTATCATTATGAATAATCGGTGCTGGGTTTCAACTCTCAGATATTGAAAAATATATTGAATATCTTGTAATACTCTCTTGATTGAGTCTTCAAATTATTGAATATCTCTGAAAGTGTTATTCAAAAACACAAGTTTAGGGCTTCCCTGGTGGTGCAGTGGTTGAGAGTCCGCCTGCCGATGCAGGTGACACGGGTTCGTGACTCGGTCCGGGAAGATCCCACATGCCGCGGAGCGGCTAGGACCGTAGGCCATGGCCGCTGAGCCTGCGCATCTGGAGCCTGTGCTCTGCAACAGGAGAGGCCACAACAGTGAGAGACCCGCTTACCGCAAAAAAACAAAAAAACACCAGTTTATGAGGTTACTGATTACATATCCTGTAAGCCAGAAAAAGCAACAGTTGAGCATCACTCAATGATGTTTTTCTACACTAATAGCATATAGTTGGCAAAAAAAATGCCCCATAGTTCTGATACAAGAAACTCAGCAACACTAGAGTGCATTAAATGGCTAGTAAAAAAAAAACAAACCAAACAACAAAAAAAACCCCACAACTCTTTGACCACTATTGCATAATAGTGACCAACATATAGGTTCATCAGTGATAGTTTGTGCTTTTCCTAAGACTAGTGAAATATTAGACCTTGATAACTAAATTTTCCTTAAAAATATGCTAACTATACTGTCTTTCAGTAGAAAGTCAGCTGGTTTAAAAAAAAAACAAACTACTGTTTCTTAAGCATTCTAATGGACAGTTTTTAGAAAATCGACTCTTTGCTATGTTGTGTTAGTAACAATGACCAGCAAGAGTCATTGTTACATAAGAGAACATCCAGAAAATATAAAATAATATTCCAAGGAGGGATTTGGGCACTGGAAGACTGTAACTTTAATAAAGTGCAAAAATAAGTAATCCTTTGTAACTCTTAATTACCTTAATTTGAATTTAACACTTTCCTTGGTGTCCTCATTCCTGCTAAAGTCTCTCAGAAGCTAAAATATATCATGACTAACAGTCTTATTCATGCATTTCATGTGTTTTTATTGTGTGAATAAAGCCCTAAAATTCCTAATTAGATGAATACAGTCTTTCCAAGTGGTGAATTTGGAATGACTCTTCTATTTAGATGGCATTATAATTCCTAATAATATTTTAGCCATAATCATCATATTACTCAATACCAGCCTGAGACTCTTTTTAGTAACATCAAATAGTCTAACTTTCCCAATTTTCTTTCCACATAAAAACATTTATATTTTTACTGCCAACCATATTAGACCATGTATCTAAAACACTGCGTTTCTAGGACTGATGCCTGCATGTCATTATCATCTTGTGTCCTTGTCCCTAATAAATGTTTCCCTGTGGGAGTCACATGGCACTCAAAGCTGCCTGCAGTCTTTCCAGGAGACAAATAATTAGCCACGAAAATAATTCATTTCCAAAGGGAATTCACATTAGCTACATTTCTCATGCATCTCTCTATGAGAATGAATTTCATGTAAGTTAAGTCAAACTGCTTCAGTTAACGCTTAATTCTGTGCTTCCTTTGACTAGTGGATAGGAGAATTTTAGGCGTGAAGGATGGTCTTACTCTAGGATCAGCTGAATCCATCTAGGTTCACTGATCTTTTTCTTAAAAACTATGTTAAAGTAAGCTACTTACATTGGATTTTTAAAGACAAAGAACCCATTAGGTTTATTTATGGACCCATCATGTATAAAAGTAGTCAAATTAAATATATCAATATGAATTATAGGTGTGAGCAAACTCTCAGGTGATTTGATATTTTCCTCTCTTATCTATGAGCTAATTTGGTGTCTAAGTCTGTTTCATTTGCCCATTTTGTGAGGTTCTACTTTTTGTTATTGATTCTACTGGATAAATTTATCTCACCTTTTGTAGAGTTATTGTCAATGGTAGGATATGTTGGAGCCCTCTTATACACTTCATGATTGATTAGATATTTATTACTATTATTTCTAGATTTGTGGTGCATGCTCAAATATTCAAGAACCAATTGATCTCCTATTTTTTCTTTCTTCCCTTTAAACTGTTCTTCTTCTTCTTCTTCTGCCCTATCCTTTGATATCTGTGTACCACACACTCTCTAGCACCTGTAGTTCTTCCATTGCCATTGAGTTCTTATATTCACCTCAGCTGCTTTGGGTTCTATATCTTGAACGTGACCACATTCTTCCTTGCATCACTAACTTCTTTGTTGGGAAAATATTCTGTTTCCAATGCATTCAGATGCCTTGTGTCCTTCTGAAGTCTTGTCTCTCTCCTTCCATGTTGTTGGAGACATTTATCTAGCCCAAAAGAAAATCTATTATTTGGATAGGAAACAGTTAACTTCTGTGTAGTTCCACAAGGAAGACAGTTCTCATCAAGAAGAAAAGAAAAACCTTTATTTATATGCTCTCTGTTTCTTTAAATCAAAGCAGCCATATACCAAATACTGTTCGCAGTACCTCCAGTGTTCATTCTTGTAAGCAAATTCAGGATAGAATGGCTTGTATCCATGTCCTTTAAAGTTAGCAATGGTTGTGAGACCTGCCTTGTCCATGTCTAACTTCTGGGTATACCTTGAAGAGCCAGTGAAATAATTTTCCATGTAATCTTCTCTGTTAATGTGATGGGGAACAGAACCACTCAAAACGGTAGCTTTTCCATGAGTTTAAGCCATGGAGTGATGAGGATGACTTGGAGCAAAGGCTCCAATTAACCTGCAATCGTAGAAAATTAAGATAAACACTAAAAAAAAGAAAATTAAAATAACTCATAATGCAAACACCAGAGATAATCTTATCAATAATAGATCATATAAACTTCAGATTTATACAATCTCTCTTTGTGTGTGTGTGTGTGTATAGATATATAGATATATCCATATATATATATATATATATGTCCATATAAAGAATAATAACATTATGGCTTATTCTTTGATTTAATAGGAAAGTCTTTCCAAGAGAGAAAATATTCCTCTACAATGTAACATTAATAAAGTAAGGTCTTACATCATAGGAATATATTCTCTTATATTTTAATGATTACTTATTCTTGTTTTTTTGTTTAAATCTATTTAGTTTTTTTTCAAACATTCTTGATAATAAACAACTTTGTTAAGCCTCCTAGCTTCAGAATATTTCTACAATACATAACTATTTCCTCTGAGGATAAACTTCTCCATGTAGAATTTCTGAGTCAATACATGTGCAAAATGATTTTTTGTTATATGTAAACACATTTTTGAAAATCTAAAAATTTGCCCTTGTACTAACTGCCTGAGGCTTTTAAATTTTTCTACATTCTTACTAAAACAGGAATTGCTTTTTCTTAACTATTACCAATTTTGCTAATGAAAATAGTTTTAGATTTTTGAATGTATTTGCATTTGTTTAAAAGCTGGTTTAGTACATGCATCTTTATATTTTTATCTCTCATTTGTTTTGTACATTGTCTACTAGGTGTGATAGAACTACAGACATGTGTGTTATGTTTTGGCAAGTGTAATAGTGTTTATCACCATTTTCCTAGGGTGAGGCAGTAAGAGAAAAGCTTTATTGAGAAAGAAATATTGAACTACTCTGGAAGTGGAGATAGTTAATCATATAATCTGTATGTCAACTTCTCCCTTTAGGCTATAAAATTAAGATACAATATAAATTGTGTTTCACTAAGGTATCTTTTAACTGTCTCTGAGATATTTTCTGAAGACAAAACTGTTTTACATTTTTATGATTCCTGGTAAAGTAGTGTCACATTTTTATTTGATCAAAACTAGAACCAAATTTATCAAAGCAAACTGAATTTGTTTGAACTGCTTATGACAAACTTGATTTGCTTTAATTTTTTAATAATTGAATTTTAGTAATGTCAAACTATTTTCTCTCTAGAGAACAGAACCACAACTCTAAAACTTCAACAGTGTCATATAATAAACTGAAAACTGTTTATTTTCACTATACAGTAAGCATAAGATCGAATCAGTTATCAGAATGTCTGATTTCTGACAATGAATTTTAGAATTCTAGGTGATAATTATCTGATTCCTTTTCTATCTAAGGATATAATTTGAAATAGAAAATGTGAGTTTGAGAAAGATAAAGAGAAAATTAAGGTTAATTTGGGAAATTGCAAATGTACTTATTACAAAACTATTTTGAGCAAGACAAATGAAACAAAGCAACAGGTCATAAAAAATTGGTTTGAACCATTAATAGAAGAAAAGGGGTAGGAGACTCATATTATATGAAATGTATCCAGATCTCAGATCACTATCTTGATCAAAGAATCTAATCAGGAAGTCAAAGTTAGTTTCAAAATAATTATTTACTTGAATTAATCAAATTCCACTAGTGGGAGATGGAGATGCAAAAATGTGTGTGTATATAAATAACTTCTTTTTTTGGCTTTCTTCCCCAATCACTTTCTTTATTCAGCACAGCTAAGATAACACTTCTGTCATACTTTACATCCTTCAAAATCACTACCCTAGCCCTGGTCTAGTACATCTCTTTGGCTTTTTTACTTCATCTCCTTTTCTGTTGATTTTGTACTATAATGCTAGAAATATCTTGTCTCATTGGAAAGAATTTACATCAAATTAAGGTAGAAGAAGAAATTGATTTAGCCAAGCCATAATCCTCTTTGCAAGTGGATCACTGTGGCCATTAATAATGATTGTTCCAAATTAGCATACATTCCTTTAGTTGGGAAACAAAGTGAGAGTGCTACTTTATATCCAAGGAGATCTCTCAATATTGTCACATAGAAAGGTGGAATAAATATTTTAGATTCTATTTGAAAATCCAAAATATATTTCATACAAGGGGCAATAGATCAGAATTAAAAATGAGAGCTAATAACTTCTCTAGTGTAAGAAAAAACTGTTAAGCAAACCAGAAACAAGTAGCTTAAGCTGGTAAGTTTCATCATTTGCTTTTATTACCTTATTAACTTTTCGATTTTAAAGCATCTATGGGAGAATGATATGTGAGAGTTAAGATAATTATGTAGAAAAATAACTAGAAATTTGGGAAAATACCATCATGGATGTGTTAGTCAGAAAGGAATAACAAGGGAAAAAACAAGCAACCTGCAATTCTTAATAAACTAACATAAGTTTATTTCTCACTCTCTGGAGACCCTACAGCAGGCTGGGCAACCCTGGGCATCTGCTCTCCATATGCTGACTCAGATATCCAGACTACTTCTATTGTGGCTGCATCAACTCCATAAAGCCCAAAGCAGGGGAATCCGAAGGGCATTTCCTTTCTTCATCATGAACATGAAGTTCATTTTTTCTGCTGATATTTCATTGAACAGACCTAATCACTTGGTCTCATCTAAATTCAAGAAGGTGATAAAGTATAGTTTTGTTTTTTTTGCTTTTAAAAAAATTATT
The DNA here is from genome assembly GCF_949774975.1 of Lagenorhynchus albirostris. Classification (NCBI taxonomy): domain Eukaryota; kingdom Metazoa; phylum Chordata; class Mammalia; order Artiodactyla; family Delphinidae; genus Lagenorhynchus; species Lagenorhynchus albirostris. The sequence goes on from NC_083112.1 coordinate 30,697,903, forward strand.
TTATTTTACTTTTTATACAGTGGGTTCTTATTAGTTATCTATTTTATACATATTTGTGTATATATGTCAATTCCAATCTCTGAATTCATCCAGGCACCACCATCCCCCCAACTTTCCCACCTTGAGGTCCATATGTTTGTTCTCTACATCTGTGTCTCTATTTCTGCCTTGCAAACTGGTTCATCTGTACCATTTTTCTAGATTCCACATATATGGGTCAATATACAATATTTCTTTTTCTGTTTCTGACTTACTTCACTCTGTATGACAGTCTCTAGGTCAATCTATGTCTCTACAAATGACCCAATTTTGTTCCTTTTTAGGGCTGAGTAATATTCCATTGTATATATGTACTACATCTTCTTTATCCATTCATCTGTCGATGGACATTTAGGTTGCTTCCATGACCTGGCTATTGTAAATAGTGTTGCATTGAACATTGGATGCATGTGTCTTTTTGAATTATGGTTTTTCTCTGGGTATATACCCAGTAGTGGGATTGCTGGGTCATATGGTAATTCGATTTTAAGCTTTTTAAGGAACTATAGCTTTTCGTGTGTAAAAGATGGATAAATATGAAATAGGTTGTGGAAGTATCCAGCATAATGTCTGACAAAATGGGATATACTATTTAATTACAATGAGGATTGATGCATTTATAAATATTTCAAATTTCCCTAAAAAATATATATATATTTATATATATAAATATATATTTATATATATATAAACTATATTAGAAGTACATGCTAAAATATAAACAGTGGTTTCTGTATGGGAGGATTGTTTTTGACTTATTTTTGAGCTCTTTAGACACAATATTAAATAATTTTTCAATTATAAACACATGTAAATTAAGACACATACAATTAGAATATGTGTATAATTATATATGTAGTATATAGACAGAGATTGAAATACCCCTTTATTTTCTTTTCTCTATTTAATTTATTAAATATGAATATGAACAAATTCTGTATACCATTCTTTGATTTCTTTCTGGAAAATTGCCTTTCAAATATATAAAGGTCTACAAAAATTATAATTTTTGCAATCAATGGTCTACTTAATTCATTAATTTGTTCAGTTAAGAACAAATTAATGTCTTTTTGCCAGGCACTGTTCTGTTACAGAGGATTTAAAAATGGGGGAAAATTAGGAGTCCCCATGGAATCTACATTCTAGTAAGAGAAAGACATAAAACAGATGAGAAAAATCAGTAAAATATATAAGATGCTAAAAGTGCTAATGAGAGACATAAAACAAGTATTAGAGATAGAAGTACAGAGGTGGTAGAGGATGGAATTTAATGTTAAATATCATGATGAGGGAAAACCTCTTCATTAAGCTGATTTCTGAGTAAAGAATTTAAGATAATGGGAAAGTAAGGCCATGTTGACGTCTATGGAGGGAGCATGCCAGAGAGACTAACAAGAAAAAAATACTCTGAGGCAGAACGTCGGGTCTGGCTGAAGCGGGGTCAGTGGGAGTCATAGACTGAGGGGTCAGGCACGTGGCAGCATAGTCTCTGTGATCTTGTGAGCCATGACAATGAGTTTGGCTTTTTGAGTTGGGAACTCATGGGAGTATTTTAAACAGAAGCAGAGATCATATATATTCTCAGTCACTCTGGTTGCTGTGTGGAAACATATGTTAAAGAGGGTCAAGGGCAGAAGCAGAGAGATAGTCAAGAGCAACAATCCAGATAAGGGATAAGCTCTTTCCAACTAGAGTGGTAGCAACGGAGGTGGTAAGAAATGGCCAGGTTGTTGATTCAGTTTGAAGGCAAATTCAAAAGGATTTGCTGACATATCACATTTGGAATGTGAGAGGAAGTCTTGTTCACCTGAAAGAATAGAATTCCCCTTTAGGGAATTCTGTGAGAAAAGGGAAAGACTGTGAGGATAGGTTTGAGTCATAAAATCAAGAGTATTCTGTATATGTTAAGTTTGGAAAAAAATAACCAAGTTTAGGCGTTCAAAAAGCAACCAAATATACTAGTCTGCCATTTTGGGAGGAGAGAATTGCCCTGAAACTATAGTAATAGTATGAATTAATGTTTATATTGCACTGATTAGATGCCAGGAACTGTTTTTGTTATTATATTCATTATATTTATTTCATACAAATTTCCTATTAGAAAGGTACTATTATTATCAACATTTTAAAATAAGGAAACTAAGACAAAAAGTTAACTATTTGTTTCAAGGACTAATGGATAGTCATGTATAGCCAGAGTCTGTTTGTCTGTTAGCCCTGCTTACTGCTTCTCTTGGTAACTAATCATCATAGAGCTAGTTTTCAAAGCCATAAAACGATGAGATCACCAAAAGTCAGGAGAGAATGGAAGAAGTTCAAAGACTGAGACTTAGAACACTTCAGAATTAAGAGTTGAGAAAAATATCACCTCTGGAGGTGAAAAAAGAACATCTTATAAAAAAGAAAATAAGTAAGTCATGCTTTCTTGGAAGCAAAGACAGTGTTTCAAGGAGAGAGTGTGATCAATTATGTCAAAAAGTGCTGATAGATCAAACAGGAAAGGCGTCAGATTGATTTTTGGATTTAGCAACATGGAAGACATTGAGACCATTGACAAGATCAGGTCTAGTGAAAGGACAAGAGCGAAATTCAGAGGGAGAGGAAGTGAAGATAGGGAATGTAGACAATTTTTTTTTAAAGTTATTTTATAAAGCAGAAAAGTAGGGATATACCTAGAAGGGGTAATAGGGCCAATAAAGGAATTTTTAGTTTGTTTGTTTGCTTTTAAGATTAGAATAATAAACCAATGTATTATCATCCTATTTTGTTTGTTATCTCAGTGAATGAGAAGAATTCTTCATCTAAGAATTGATGTGAAAGCTGGGCAGCATGAGGTGAACCTCACTTATAATAGGAGCAATACAAATTAACACTACTCAGAGGTGCCACTCACCATCTAACAGATGGGCCCAAATGGAAATGTTTGATGATATACTATGTTGGTGGAGGCTAGGAGGGAGACAAGCTCTCCAACACATTGCCAGTCAGAGTAAAAAATGGTACAATCCTGATAGAGAAGAATTTAGAAGTTTTTAAAAAAATCATACATGTATTTAGCTTTTCACCCATCAAACCCACTTCTAGGAAACATTACCAAAATTATGAAAAAGTTCTTGCATTTGATTATTTATTGTGGTATAAGTTGTAATTATAGAAGTTTGGAAACAATCCAAATGTGGGTAAACGTAGGACTAGCTGAAAAATTCATGGTTCAACATATGGCAAAACTTTGTACACTTAAAAATCTCTACAATGACTTGGAATGATCTACAGGTAGAATTGTAAAGGGAATAGGAAAATGTGCAGAGCAACAAATATTTTGTGCTACTTTTTCACAAAAAAGAGAGAGGGGGATGTGTATATGTACATAGACTCTTATACATATATATTTGTTAAAAGAAAAGCTAGAAGGGTAAATAAAAATGAATACAAATGCTTACAATGGAAGTGGAAAGAGAAAAGTGTAGCAGGCAGAGACAGAATTGAGAACCCTCATAGCAATCTTTGTTACACAGTACTGATTTTGATAATTTATGTTTGTTTTACATGCTCAAAAAAATTGTATCAAAGGAAATATAGACAAACACACAGAGAAAGAGAATGACAATAGAGTATGCTGCCAAAGTTTGGATACTTAAAAGAAAAAATTGATAAATGTGTAAAAGTATGTTAATAGAATTTTATTTTGCATTTCTGTTATTATGGAAAAATTGAGCACTTTCTCATATGTATGTTTTTTTAATGTTTTTCTAATGTGATGTGATTATTTGCTCCTTTCACCAATTTTTCTGTCATGTTGGGGTCGTTTTGAATTCTAGGAGTTCTTTTTTATGTTAGGGATATTTGCCTTCTGTCTGTGATATGAAGTGCAAATTTTTTACCACTTTGGTTTGTAATTTAGCTTACATTTGTTTGTTTGTTTGCTTATTATGATACAAAATAATTCTATGTGTTGAAGTATATCAAACTTCTGCTTTTTTGCTTCAGAACTTTAATTCATACTTAGGAAAATTTTTCCCATGTCCAAAAAGGAATGATTTTTCTTTTATTCTCTCTCTCTGTCTCTGTCTCTTCCTTTCCTTTCTACTTCCTTCCAAATGCCAAAGTAAAAGTTGTACCTGCCAAGGTTAAAAAGCAAGGCTGGGGCTTCCCTGGTGGTGCAGGGGTTGAGAGTCTGCCTGCTGATGCAGGGGACACGGGTTCATGCCCTGGTCCGGGAAGATCCCACATGCCATGGAGCGGCTAGGCCCGTGATCTATGGCCACTGAGCCTGCGCGTCTGGAGCCTGTGCTCCGCAATGGGAGAGGCCATAACAGTGAGAGGCCGGCGTACCGCAAAAAAAAAAAAAAAAGCAAGGCTGACTTTATTCAAGGCTATTGTGATAGGGAAGAGATGATCATCTCCACTGAAACAAACAGCTGAAGTGTGTTTAAGAGCTGGGATGGGAGGATCCTGGGCCGTCTGCATTTGTTAATCATTCTTACCCAAAACGAAGGTAAACTTTTTCTTACTTTCATGACAGGAGGTAGTTTTACAACTTGGATCAAGGTGTCAAAGTAAGTTAGGCTCCTACCCTACCACAGAATCTGGGAGATATAGCCACAATCTTCCTTGATGATTACATTTCAAAGGGATGGTTCCCAGGTCTTTAGAAAGATTCATGAACAATAAAGCTGGCAAGAGGCGAGCCACAACTACTGAAGCCCATGCACCTAGAGCCTGTGCTCTGCACCAAGAGAAGCCACCACAATGAGAAGCCTGCATCTCACAACAAAGAGTAACCCCTGCTCACTGCAACTAGAGAAAGCCTGCGTGCAGCAGCGAAGACCCAATGCAGCCAAAAATTAAACAAATGAATAAATAAATAAACTGAAAAAAAAAGGATTTACATCTCAAAGGAGCAGAGGGTGGATTTACAATTAAAAGTTTTCTAAAGAAAATATTCTAAGAAAAGAAATATCAGTGGTCTAGAGTAGGGAAGGAGGCTTTCTAAAGTTTAAGCAAGCTGAGGGGAATGTTAGGTTCCTCTTGGTCCTTTCCTTCCTTCCTTTTTTCCTTGCTTCCTTCTCTCCTTCCTTCCTTTTTTTTTTCTTTCTTTGAACATTAGGTATTCAATCCTTTTGAAATTTATCTTGATGTGCAAATTGATAACTTTGGTTGCTACACTTGGTACTCACCTGCAATCTAAAAACAGGTGACTGAGGGACTATATTAATGGAAGCTTTTTCAATAACCTCCATGAAATGAGCAGTGATGATTTAAAAAGAAAGAAAGAAAGAAAGAAAGAAAGAAAGAAAGAAAGAAAGAAAGAAAGAAAGAAAGAAAGAAAGAAAGAAAGAAAGAAAGAAGGAAGGTAAGAAGGAAGGAAGGAAGGAAGGAAAGAAAGAAAGAAAGAAAGAAAGAAAGAAAGAAAGAAAGAAAGAAAAAGAAAGAAAGAAAGGAAGAAAAGAAAAAAGAAAGAGTTTTCCATAAGAACAACAAGAAAGGAAAACTCAATTCCTCTCATTTTCATTTGAATCTTCATTTCTGTGAGATGTCTTTATTATATTCAGCTATATAACCTTGAGCTATATCTAGGAGATTTAAGACTCATTTTATCCTTTCATTCTTTATAGGTATCCAAACAAAAGAGGATGGATGGTTGAGTTTGTGAGTTTTTTAATATTTATTGAAAAATGTGGCAAATATACCAGTTGTGATTAATCAGTATTACCTTCTAGTTCTTCTTAGACTAAATGCTCAAAATTAATTGTGGTTATATTAGAACAAAATCTTCCATGTAACACAGAGAAGTAAGATATGCATTGTATAAGGCTATCCCAAATATACAAGATTTTAAAGAATGAAATAATTGAGCTCATTTTCAAGTTTTGAAATTTGCTTTCTCTCCTAAAAATCATTTCTGGCCTTGCTGCTAATGTAATTATTAACAGAAATATCCAAAAATTAAATTATATATATATATATATTTTTCATAAAGGTCAATAAAATACATGAATAATTTAAATACAGAATTTATTTTTAAGTTGCTGAGAAACAAAATTGCTGAGAAGTCATAATACTGTACTTTTCATCTGTCCAACCATGAATAGAATAAAATTAATATGTAGTCAAAAACAGAAATAACAAGAAGATAAAAATATACACATACATATAAAAACTTTGGCATTGTCTTTGTCTACAAATAAAAAAAAGTTAATATTCACATAATATGAAAAGCTGATGTGTATATGTGTGTGTGTTTATGTTCAATGCTTTAAAAAAAAACAATGCAGGACATGCACAGAACACCTTTTTTAGCGTTTATAAATTACATATATTTAACCATATATTTAATGGACATAGAAGTCAAAGGAGCACTTACTAGCCAATTTTGAGATCATTTGAGCATCAGAAAGAGTAATGAACACAATTGATTGAAATACATTGACTAAAAATGAAAAGAAAAAAATCACTGTTCTAAATTAAAGATGGATAAAGTGCAACTTAATACAATGACTAATCCTTGACGTAATAGAATATAAATGGACACAAATTTTTTGCCCCTCCTTCCATCATGAAATGAAGTCTACTCCGCTTCCCTGAACCTAGGTTGGCCTTGTGAATTGCTTTGAACAATAGACTGCAGCAGATTCGAGGCAGTATCCGTTCCCAGGTAAGGCTTTAGGCTTGAATTTCAGTTTCCTCAGCCAAGAACCTTCTGCCTTTGCTCTTGGATCCCAACTGCTATATTATAAGAAAGTTCAGGCTACACTCCCAAATAATGAATGACCACGTGGAGAAAGGCCCTATGACGTGAGAGGCCATTTTGTATATTCCAGTCTCAGCTAAACTCCCAGCTGAATGCAGCCATGAGTGAACGCAACCAGTGTCATGTACAGCAAATGTACCAACAAGCTGAGTTTTGCCCAAATCTCAGACCAACAGAGTCACGTGAAATAATAAATCATTATTGTTTTAAGCAACTAAAAATCTTTAGTGTAGCAAGATATAATGAAACATCTTGTGATATCCTATACCAACAAACAAAAGCCAAACAGTTTTATGGGAGAGCAAATGTGTCAAAGTGTTAAGAATTGAGGATTCTAGGTGAAGATTGTGAAGATATTCACTCTATTATTCTTTCAACTATTCTGAAGTTTATTTTTTTTCAAAATAAAGCAGTAGAAAAATAGGAATGAACAAATGAATAAATGAATAATAAATGAATATGTTGTAATGTTAGACAACATCTCTCTGAGTCCTCACATCTCATTTAAATTTGTACACTGTTCTCACCAAGCATTTCCTATTCCCTTTCCCTGATTTATTTTTTCATATAAAATTATTTTATATTTATGTGACAACCTAGATATTTTTATATATTGTTATCATATAGCATTTATTTACCACCCACCTACATGTTATCTGTATCCCTCACTCCTCCCTCACTATCCATCCCTCATTCTGATTTCACTCTTGCTAGGTCATAAGCTCTAAGAAAACAGAGATTTTTTTATGTTTTGTTCGTTGGTAAATCCCCAGAACTTAGCGCCTGGTATGTAGAAAGTGCTTAGTAAATACTTATTGAATTAGTGCATGCTGACATTAAAAAGTATATTTAATAGTAACAGCACCATTATATTAGTAGAATAACAATGTATTCTAATATATTCAAAAATAATATAATAGATAATATTTACTTTTGAATGCCTATCACATCTCAAAGATGTACTTTACATATATAATTTCTAATTATTAATACCTTCAAAGGTATGTATCAAGTCCATTTTATAAATGAAGGAACAGAGATTTCAAGTTGCTCAAAGTCAATAGATAGCAGAAAGTTATCTAAGCACCAGTCTTCACTCTTCCAAGCAGGTTTCCTCAGTTCTTGTTCAGAGCTTGTTTTGTCTGGATGGGAATTCTCATCTTCTCTGGGCTATTGAGCGTTGGGTGAGATTCATTAAGAGAGGTGATGGAAAGAATCAGGCTGATTATAAAGAATCCAATTTGTAAAATTACAATGGCATGTGAGGTTCGGCAATACATTATTAGTCACTACATATTTCTGCTTTTCACTTCAATTTTATTAAAACATGCTGAGTCAATAAAGGAATCAGAGTTTTAGAGCAAAAGTATATGACTTTTGTTTGACAATATTATGTACTGCCAATCTGATGTCCACTCAAGTTAGATATGACATATGACATATTCATTAGAGTCACTGGAATTCCTATGAACAAAACAATTACAAAGAAAGAATCCTAGATGACAAATTAAGTAAAAAATAACAGAATTAATTGAGAGAAATTGGGCTATCTTGATTTTTTTTCAGCAAGAGAGATTAATCCTTGACAAAAGCAAAATGCTGTATTAAAATGTCTTAATTATTGGAGGCAGGACGATCACCTGGACCAAATAATCTGAAGAAATGCTCAAAAGTAACAAGCTAGTTGAAATTTTAATCTTTAATTTTCATCAACAAATGTTATTTTTCAAAAATCTCCTTCTCCCATAAAGTGTATGTTGAAATTTCTGAAACAATCTACCAATTTACACATATAATAATAAATATTATTTCACTTATTTTACCTCATGCCAACACCCAAGACACTTTTGTTCATATATGTAATGTTTTACCTTCTAGTGAAGATAATGGCAGTATGTTAAGACAGTGCTGGACATTATTCATTTATCAGTATTACAGCAACAAATGATGAAAATAAACAGAACTCTGATGAAAGTACATAGATACTGGAATAACTTAGGAGATCACCTTGCTAGATGTGATGCAATTGTTTTGGCAAATAAATGATGCTCTGGGATACATATCTATATCTATTTGTTCTATATCCAAATGTGAAGAGAAATTTACAGTTAGTGGGCTGGGGGGAGAGTCAAAATTATCAAAGTCATAGACATAAGGATTAAAAGTAATATGGTATCCTCTATGATACAATAACAGTAAAAGGATATTAGGTTAAAAACTAAGGAAATTTGAAGAAACTATATATTTTACTTAATGATAATTTATTAATATAAATCCATGAGTTGTGACAAAGGTAACATACTAATGTAAGATATTAATAATAGGAAACTGGGTATGGGGTATATGTAAACTTTCTGTACTTCACAACTTGACAACACTTTGGAAATCCAAATATATTCTTATAAAAAGTTTGTTGAAAAGAAAACAGAAACAAAAAACATGCAATGCTTTCATCGCCTAGTCAGGTGTGTTTGTATTTAGTGGTTGCTATCTTTGATGTGTTTTTACTTAACAAGAATTGCAATTGTATCTTAGGGGAAAATGTAATGTAAATGTTAAAACATAATTAATGCCTATTTAAAATTCTTGATTTCTCTTTGATTAGAGAAAACACACAATTTCTCTGTTGCCCCATAAGAAAGAAAACGGTGCTTTCTCCAGATCCAGTTATACAGTTGACCTAGCATTAACTGTTGAAAAGAAATGGAAGAATCATATTTTAACACAGCCTTAAAAAGTAGAGGTATTCTTTGCCTGCTCACAAATCTTTAGCTCCCAGATCTGTTAAGGAGAAAATGCAATGTAATTATAACCTCTGATTTTGATTTTAATAAATAATTATGTAATATTATTACTGTAATGAAATTATATTAATCTGGTGTGTTTTTTTAATATAAATTTATTTGTTTACTTTTGGTTGCATTGGGTCTTCTTTGCTGCACACGGGCTTTCTCTAGTTGCGGTGAGCGGGGTCTACTCTTCATTGCGGTGCATGAGCTTCTCATTGCAGTGGCTTCTCTTATTGCAGAGCATGGGCTCTAGGTGTGCAGGCTTCAGTAGTTGTGGCTTGCAGGCTCTAGAGTGCAGGCTCAGTAGTTGTGGCGCATGGGTTTAGTTGCTCCGTGGCATGTGGGATCTTCCTGGACCAGAGCTCGAACCCGTGTCACCTGCATTGGCAGGCTGATTCTTAACCACTGCTCCATGAGGGAAGCCCCATTCTGGTGTGGTCTTATTTATGATATTTTTTTTCTGTTAAAGAAGAGTTGAGGCATGCAATATGAAAATATTTTGGTTAAAAAATCAGTTATAGCTAATATGTTTCATAACTGCTTGAGAAAATTCTGTGCACCTTTCATTACTTAAATAGTCAGAATATTTTATGTCTCTATACCCCTGTTTTTGCAAGAGTGTCAACAATATTTATAACAAGATAATAATTGAGGTCAAAGATGGTGTTAACACAATTCTAGAACATTTTTGCTATTTATGTGTCTTTAGGCTATTGATTTAAATTTTACCCAATATAGTTTTCTCATCTGCTAATGGCAATAAAATTCTCTACCTCATAGAATGTTATGAGATTAAATTAGATCATGTAAATGTAGCGAATTACACTCTAGAGAGAAGCACTAAATTGATTATTTTTTCTGGTTTTGGACTGCCTTTTCCCTTTATAGTGAAAAGGGGAAATTGAAATTCAGAATATAAACAATTACTATAATAATAACAAGTGGTTCTCACATTTATATTATAGAATTTAAAATAATTTCTGATGTAGGTTTACTTCAACCTGTCACATTATCTTCATTGTTTGATTTAGTCGATGGCAGAGCTTTTTGTTCCAGTGAAACACCTTCTATTCTTTTATAACCAAGCAGAAGTCATGCCTGATTTACTGCAAATGAGATTTAGGCTTTTGGTATGTAAAAATTAACATGTTTTACTTTGAAAAAAACACACTAATATTTACTATGCATCACCATACATATCTGCAATATAATATATACAGTAAAGATAGATGGATACGGGTAGATAGATGGAAGGAAGGAAGGAAAGAAGGAAGGAAGGAAAGAAAGAAAGAAAGAAAGAAAGAAAGAAAGAAAGAAAGAAAGAAAGAAAGAAAGAAAGAAAGAAAGAAAGAAAGAAAGAAAGAAAGAAGAGAGAGAAAGGAAGAGAGAGAGAAAGGAAGAGAGAAAGAAAGAAAAATTCAATCAACTGTATATATTTTCTTATGCATGTAATTCTGTCTGTGTGTGTATTTCTGTATGGATAATTATGTACTAAGTATAAGTAAGCAAGTTACTCCCTGTATTTGTGAGCTTTATCCCTAATTGTATTATTGATGAAAGTAAACCTTTGGGGAAAAAACCACTTTGGCATTTGGGATTCCTACTGAGAGAATAGGGATTAAAGAATATACTTACAGAAAAGGAGGTAAGAACAATTAATAATTATAGCTTATGAATATTTACAAATTAAAGCTACTTTTAGACCTAGAGACTTATCATAAAAATGTTTACTATGCAGAAGATGTTCCTTTCAAAAAAATACTATTAAACAAGAATCATTCTGTACCATGTTTAGAATCCAATATTTTAAATTACTTTAAGACAGGTCTGTCACAAGATTTCCTTCTAGAGATTTTGTATAAATAACCAAATAATTTGGTATTTTTATCTGTTTTGTAAAGTGTGAGGCCTAGTGTTGATAATCATTGAGATAGTTTCTCTGAGTATTTAAATGATTCATTTGAAGGAGGTGAGGTGCTTTGGGGAAACTTTATTAACTTTTCCAGGAGCCAAGAGTATCATGTAACAAATTGTTACTGTCTCTTCCCATCAAAAATGGCCCATTACAACCAAGTCATGTATCATATGTCAGGTAAATCATATGTTGATTGAACTGGAAAGATTAAAAACCTTTCCAGAAGAGGATAAAATGAAGCAGTAAACAACTGATATTAAAAAATGAAGTCTACTGCCATCCTGTAGTGCTTAGTAAGTCATTAGCTCATGTTCACTTCACATTAACTGACTTCACATCAGTATACTACCATATTTCACAGCATTTATCAATCCACAAAGAGAATCAAAGCAGTAAGAAATGTGCTTTTCATTGTCGATCAGAAGAGCCAATTACAACTTCTAGAAAATCCCTGTCGAAGTCAACGAAGTGCAAAGCAAGCAAAAAAGTCACTTCTCCAGGGTATGCCTTTTCAGCAAGATTTGACAACTTGCAAAAAATTATCTGAAATTGTGATCACGATCATTATGTGTCTATCACACAAGTGCTAAATGGATGTGTACTACATGCACCCTATAAGAATAAGGAATACATTTTAAGGATATTGGATTAAAATGATTTCAGTGTCCTTGTAACCTCATAAGCAGATATTCAAGACAGTCCTGTCTTTTAACTTAACCTGTACAAACAAAAGTACAGATTAAGAATTGTTTATCACTTTCAACTTCTATAGGATATTCATCTATATTGAACAAAAATTTATTTTTTTAAAGCACATACACCTGAAGCAATTAAGAAACTCTAAAATTCCACAATTTCTGGAAAATGGAGTCCTTGATGACTTAGAATCTAATATTTATCATGTATATTATATAACAAATTGGGTCACTAAAATTCAGCAATAACCATTTTAAGTTATGTTTTCTATAGATACCATCAGAAGCATGGGTTTGATTACACATTCCTGATTCTAATAGCTTTTTGTTTTTTTGGAAACAGTAATTAATCAGTTAACAATTAACTTAAATAGAAACAATGGAAATCTAGATATCTAAGTTGCATTTCAATTTCACTTTTAAACATCTATGATTCTAATTTTTTAATGAAATCCTTTGCTTTTCATGATTTTGAAGAAGACCTCTTTGGCCAAGTTAAATTTTACAGTTTTGGGAAAAGTCCTTTGAAGGACTTATAGAACAAGAAACAGATAATGGTGGTTTATGACAGCACTTTATGAAGCTAGAATGAGTATAACTATGTAACAACTCAGCTATAAGTTTAGAAAGATATCATCAAACTGACTTAACACTATTGTATACCAAAGGAGAGTCCCAAAAGTAAAGGTATATTTGTGTCAGTTGTAACCAAAATACCTCTCTAGAACTGGTTATAATAAATTTTAATCAGAAATATTTAAATTCATCTCACATAGATATAGATTTCCACAATCAAATAAAACATGATTTGTCACACAGTGATTTGTTCTACTATCTCAGAAGTCTTAAAGAAAATGACAATCCAGTAGCAACAAGCACCAGACCTTGGTTTCTAATATCATTTCCAGCAAAAGGAACCAAGAGTCCTTGGAGTAGTGTCTGATTCTAGGCTGGGACAAGAAATATACAAGAGCGTGCAGAATTTTGTAGTGCCATAAAGTAAAAAAGTGCTAAAAAAAAAAAAAGTGGATGAGGGTATGTCAAGGGAGCACATGAGCCATCTGAAATAGGTAACAATAGAAAAAGCTGAAGATTTTGAGCAACAAAATGAAAAAAAAAAGGTATTGGATTATAATCCAAAGTATAAAATACATATCCATGAGTCCATTCTGATAAAAACTAAGGTTTGAATAAATTAATAGATGGAAGAGAAGAGATAAATCCTCCATTCATTTATGTTGCTACTCCACCCTCAAGGAGAGGGAGCTTCCTTACATTACTGAGGTCTCCACATAGGGACTTCCAAAGAATATAGTAGAGAAAGGAGGAAGAGAAAAAAAAAATGACTTTACAGTGAATAAGCCTGACAACACTGCCTTAGTGTATATCATGTTAATAAGATGTAGACATGATATCATATGATAAAAATGGTGCTTTACCTTGTAGCTTTTTTCCCTAAAACCTGTAGCCTCAGTTTTATCATGAGAAGGACATCAACCAAATTCCAATAGTGGAGATCCTACAAAATGCTTGAGTGTTATTCCTCAAAACTGTCCAAGTCATCAAAAATGAGGATAGTCTGAGAAATTGCTACAATAAAGAGGGGCCTAAGGAGACATGACAACTAAATGTAATGTGGTATCCTGAATAGGACTCTAGAGCAGAAAAATGACATTAGGTAAAATCCAAAAGAATATGAATAAAGTAATGACTTCAGTTAATAATAATGTATTGTTATTATTTTATAATTGTATCAAAATATCATATTAAAATAAGATGATAATAATAAGAACTGGATACAGGACATATGGAAACTTTGTACTATCTTCTCACTTTTTCTATAAATCTCAAACTGTTTTAAAAAATTAAATATTAAAAGTGGAAATATAATAATGTGTGAAAATTTTCAGCCTAGGTGCTTCATAAATATAAGTTAATAAGTCTAGAGATTTCTGATGTTCTGCCTTGTATAATTACAGTGCATAATCTTGAGAATATTGGTACCATAAAAAATGTCTAAGTTTGGGAATGACTAGATAAAGGATATAATTTAATAATTCTTGTCTTATTCTACATGAACTGGATTATTTTCATTAATCTATCAAGTAAAGCCTGAACAGTTTTGGTTAACTCTGCTCCATCATCAAATCTCATTTAAATAATAGCAAATGCTTACAAAGTTAAAGAGATCAGTAACTAGGAAATTGGAGCAGGGCAGTCTGTTCAAAGTGTTGACAAAACTATACAAATCTTGGAGATAAATGGCATAATTTTCATTTGAGCAGATAAATATGGAGGCTGAGAATAGAGAGCACCTCTACCTTTCTAGTCAGCAGGTAACAGAAGCAGGAGAGAAAGGCAGCAGAAATCTGTTTTTTTTTTTAAAAAAAACTGTTTAAAAGTAAATGATTATTAATAAAATTGATTCTGCTTATGGAATTTCTATACTGACTACCTCTTCCCTCAAAAGCAAAACAGTTGCATCTGCTTTATTTCTTTTATTCATACCAAAACTTGAGGAATGCTCTCTGTTCTTTTATTCATACCAAAACTTGAGGAATGCTCTCTGACCCTGTAAAATCATAATAAGTATAAACTGCCATAGAACTTGAGTTTCCAGTGTGACTGTCAGGGTCATAGAGCAAGGCACTTATATTTTGCCTTGGGGTGGGGGAAGCAAGAGTGGGCCTGCTAGCTTGTTCCTCTACCATTCCCCTACTGTTAATTCTTTCCAATTGAGAGCCTTACCCACATACACAAAGCACATAGGTATACCTCATTTTCATCTAGGAAGTCCATTGATGAAATGGTTCTACAAAATGGCAACTAAGACAACTGCTTAGATGAATCAACATGGTCCTTCATTTAGAATGATACGAAGGTGTGAGAAGGAAAAAGCACAGAACAGAATAACAAATAATAAACAATGTTCAAATACAACAGGAACAAACAAAAGAATTACAACTGACTCTCAAGGACACACAGGTAAATCAAGGCCCACAAAATTAACTTACATTTCCTATTTTCCTACTTAGTTTCTGCAGATATTTGAGGAGAAGTTGGTAAAGGGAAACATTCACTTTCATATAATGCTAGTGGTAATGAATACTGATGCAATCAGTGGGAGCAGTATTATTGCATAAATGTTGACCCCTTGACCCAGAAGTTATACTTGTAGGAATCTCTCCCAAAGATGTATGAGAAAAGCATGAAGTGACACAATCACAAGACTATTTATTATATTTGTAGTTGCAAAAGACTTGAAACAGCCCAGACACCCCATAATCGGGGAAAGTCCAAATGAACTGCTTTTATTACTTACAAAGAAATGTATGAGAAAAGTAATGTGGAAGAGCTCTCCACTCTTCTGTAGTAGTCTTCAGGATATATTGTTAAGTCAAAAAAAAAAAAATCAAGTTTCAGCAGAATATATATACATATATATAATGTAAAACTTGTGTAATAAATTCTGTATATGGAAGAATATGTGTGTTATGTGTGTGTTTGTATATATGTAAACATATTTTAAAAATAGTAAAAGGAAAATGAAAAATTAATGCCAATAGAGAGAAAAAGAAAGCATGAGGATGGTGGTAAGAATGGAAGGTAAACCTCTTGATTTTATAATTTTAACTTGGGAACCAAATAGTTATTTACCTAATTAAAATGACTTAAAAAAATCAAACCAATCCATAATAGTAGTTTTAAAAACTACTTTAAAAGAAAAAACAGATTTACCCACACATATATGCAGTTGGTGACATATTCAAACAAAGAAGATTTAATTCTATTGATTATTAACCATGACATTTTGATAGCATATATCTAGTTAGAGTCATTCTAGGGGAAAAATTAACACAAAGAAATCTTAAGTTGATATTGTATTAAAAACCAAATAAAGAATTACATTAAGATCATTAGGAATCAAAATTTTCAACATTTGAAAAAAATGCAAATATAAAATCAAAGAAATTAAGTAAAAATCGTATGATTTTTTAACTTGAATTAGAAACATCACTATGTACTCATAGTTCAGTTTTTTCTTTCTGAAAACAAAAACAAAACAAAAAATAACAAATTTCCAACTCTTTCAACTAAGTAGTTATAAAGCAATGATAAGTTAGTAAGAATGAACATCAGTAGCGTCCAGATTGTGGTTTGTAAATATTATTTACCATGAAATGAACTAAGACTTCTTTGAGAATGATCTGATTCCAGATCTGGGCAGGAAATATACAAGATAAACTTGAGACATATTGTTGTGCCTAAAAGCAAAGGAAACTAATACCCTAGTGTTCTATCTAAGGGGCAAAGAAACAAATTTGAAGAACCTAAAGATAAATAATTTGAGCATAAAAAAGATTAATGAGTGTAATTGAAACGTATCAAGTATATAAAAGATCAATGAGTTTTTAATGACACTCCCCATTGTTGATTGTTAAGACACCAACTTATTACTTTTTTTTTTTTTTTTTTTCGCTACACGGGCCTCTCACTGTTGTGGCCTCTCCTATTGTGGAGCACAGGCTCCGGACGCACAGGCTCAGCAGCCATGGCTCACGGGCCTAGCCGCTCCGCGGCACATGGTATCTTCCCGGACCAGGGCACGAACCCATGTCCCCTGCATCAGCAATCGTACTCTCAACCAGTGCGCCACCAGGGAAGCCCCCAACTTATTACTTTTAAGAATTAATAAATTAAGAAAAAAAATCAAGGATTTGTCATGTTCTACATTTACTGATTATCTGCTGTATCCAAGTAGTTGGTCTGGGAAATTTCTGCTTCAGATCATCAGTAATTTATCATAGCTATTAAATGTAGAACAAATAATATAATTAGAGAACCACCATTTTGCCACTCTTCAGGAAATAATGAGACCATGTTCTTCTATGGCTACTATGGCCATCAGTTGAAAGTTTGATGTGGAACTTTATAACAGAAGAATCAATGACAGTATGAAGGTGGATGTTATAATAGATAAATCAGTCAAGCAACACCTGAAATCACTGATTAATTTTAGCATCACACACACACACAAAATGGGACTATCAGACATCATGGGCCTGGTGATATGGTAGAATTAGAAAAACACAATACTCTAGGTAGCTCATAATTTTTTAGGTAGTCTTCTTTATTAAAACATATTTCCATATATTCTAGATTTCTTTCTTGCTGGACCATTGACTAATACAGGCAGGGTTAATATCACTAGCCCCAAGAAATTGTCTTTCAAGATAAAATTCATACCCTGAATTACAATTCTATTACATGTGATGAATTCAATGCAACCTCCTTGCTTGAGAAAAATGGCTCATTAATAATCTTTGAGATGTATAATCATAATTATTCAAGTTATTACCAGTAGTAGGGATAAATGGGGTCACAACTAGAAGCCAGAATTTCAGTGGTCAACTTGCATTTATTTGCTATAATATTGAAACTGCTATAAAGACTGTAGTGTGTGCTAGCTCTTTCTGACTGTTGGGAGGCATATAAAAAGAAAAAAATAACTCTAAAGCCTCAACTCCCAACCCAAGACAAGGGTGGAAGTAGAAAGCTTTCATGGCAGCACTGTAAAATATAATCTCTTCTTGAAACAGGTAGGAAGAAATGGCTGAAGATGAAATGACAAACCTGATGTTGAGTGTAGCAAAGTTGTAATGATAAAGGCATAACTTCACTGAAGTTCATATGCTAAGGTTATGATACTGATTTTGAAGAATTAGAGACTGATACTTGTATTTGGGACATTAGGACAGAGATAGACTAAAATTAAGCTAAAACTCATCTTGAACATTCCATGCATCTGAAAGCAATCCCTTCTTCCTTTCTGAAGAAACAGTCTTCTCTGACATAATGACCTTTCAAGGATTTCATCAGGAGCAGGTGACCCACTGACTCACAGCATTTGCCAATTCAACTCGAGATGTCCCACCACCCATCATTGCCTCATATCTCCTAATGAAGGTTAATCTTGGCACCGTTCAGAGGAAAATTGCAATGTCAGCTCTAGGGGGAGGTAGATTATTCCAAGAATTATAGGATCTTGAGAGTTTGTTTCAACAGCATTCTAGTGTGGAAATAGGTTTTATAGACATTAGACCCAAGAAAATTAAATATAAGACTGGGTCAGACAATCAGCCTGGACTTGGAATTTAATGTGAAAGCAAGTGAGAATGACTCTAACAATTTACTTGTTTAATTAATTGAGGCTTAGATTCCAAAGTGGCTCTTTAAAGCATTTGGAGCAACAGGAACTCTATTCCTTGCTGGTAGGAATACAAAATGGTACAGCCATTTTGAAAGGCAGCTTGGCAGTTTCTTACAAAATTAACATACTCTTACCATACAGCAATCTAATTTGTCTACACAAAATCCTTCACAGGAATGTTTATAGCAGCTTTATCTATAATTGCCCAAACTTCAAAGCAACCAAGCTGTCTTTCTGTATTTGAATAGACAAACTGTGGTACATGCAGACAATGGACTATTACTCAACAATAAAAGGAAATGAGCTGTAGAGTCACTAAAAGACATGGAAGAAATTTAAGTGCACATTAAGTGAACAAAGCAAATCTGAAAATGTTATTTACTGTATGATTCCAATGATATGACATTCCAGAAAAGGCAAAACTATGGAGACAGTAAAAAGATCAGTAGTTGCCACAGATGTGGGTGAGAAAAGGATGAAAAAGTGGAGCAAAGAGGATTTTTACGGCAGTGAAAGTACTCTCTGTGATCCTATAATGGTGGATACGTGTCATTTGTCTGAACCCATAGAATGTACAGCACCAAGAATGAACTCTAATATAAACTATGGACTTTGGGTGATAATAATGTGTTAATGTAGTTTTATCAATTGTAACAAATGTACCATCTTGTGGGAGTTGTTGATAATGGGAGAGGGTATGTCAGGGAGTAAATGGGGAATTTCTGTACATTTCTCTTAATATTGCTGCGAATCTAAAACTATTTAAAAAAATAATAAGGTCTTTAAAAATATATGGCCTTCCAGTTAATGAATCTGAGATGCCAGAACTTCCCTGGAAACTAATATTAATGCTTTGGAGGACAAAAACAGTCTTTGAAAAACTTTTAGACAGTTGTTTTCTTTAGACTGGGATGAAGGTGACGTATGATACTATAAAACCATGTTCTCTGATTTCCATGGGGCTCTTAGAGTGACAAAGGGAAGGGGGAATTCCTTACTTGTCAGAAACTGTCACAGTTGCCTTTGATAAGGCCACAGTTACCTTGTAGGTACGATAACAAGTGCAATAATAATGTCTTTCTTTAAAATAATTAGAAAAATAAAAAGTAAATATTTGGTTAATTGTAAAGAGAAGATTTTTGTGTCATTTTTACACTTCTGTATCTATGCAATTTTTTATTATAGAAAAGAACATATAATGTATACTTAATTTTTTAAATTAATTTTTGTTTTAGATTTTTTTTTTGATGTGGACCATTTTAAAAGTCTTTATTGAATTTGTTACAATACTGCTTCTGTTTTATGGTTTGGTTTTTGGGCCATGAGGAATGTGGGATCTTAGCTCCCTGACCAGAGATTGAACCCTCACCCACTACATTGGAAGGCAAAGTCTTAACCACTGGACTCCCAGGGCAGTCCCTATACTTAATTTTTTAAGTGCATCATACAGTATTGTCAAGTATCAGTACAATGTTGTACAGCAAATCTCCACCACTTTTTCATCTTGAATTATTTATACTCAATATCCTTTGAACAACAACCCCTCATTTCCCTCACCCTTCAGCCCTGGGTAATCTCCATTCTACTTTTTACTCCTATGAATTTTACTATATCAGGTGCACCATATAGGTGCAGTTTATCCTTCTATTCCTTGCCTATTTCACTTAGCATAATGTCCTCAAGGCTCAACAATTCTGTAGCATATGACAAGATTACCTTCTTTGTTATGGCTGAATAATATTCCATTGAATGTATATACTGTATTTTCTTTATTCATTCATCCATTGACGGACACTTGGTGCATTATCTTAGAGGCAATGTTTCAGTTTTCACCATTGAGTATAATGTTAATATCCTTCTATTCCTAGTTTGTTGAGTATTTTTATCATGAGAGTACTGAATTTTATCAAATGCCTTCTCTGTAAGTTTTACGATGATCATGTGATTTTTATCTTTCCTTCTGTTAATGTGGCATATCACATTGACCAATTTTTGAATATTGAGCCATTCTTATATCCCAGGGACAAATCCCATTTTGTCATGGTTTATGATCATTTTAATGTGCTGTTGAATTTGGTTTTCCTGTATTTTGTTGAGGATTTTGCATCTATATTCATCAGAAATATTGGCCAACAGTTTTCTTGTTATGTCTTTTTTCTGTCTTTGATGTCAAGGTAATACCCGGTCCATAAGATATACTTAGAAATGTTCATGCCTCTTCAACTTTTGGGGAAAAATTTGAGAAAGATTGATGTTAAGTCTTCTTTATATATTTGGTGGAATTCAGCCGTGAAGTCCTCTGGTCCTGGGTGTTTTTTGTTGGGAGATTGTTGACTACTGACTCAATCTCTTTACCAATCATAAATCTGTTGAGATTTTCTATTTCTTCCTGATTCAGTCTTGGTAGATTGTATGTTTCTGGGAGTTCATCTATTTCTTTTAGATTATCCAATTCCTTGTCATGTAATTATTCATCAGAGTCTCATGATCCTTTGTGTTTCTGCAAATTTTATCCCATACGTAGATTCATGTGACCACTATCACAATCAATATACAGAATACTTCTAACACAAGGATTGCTCATGCTACCCTTTTAGAGCCACAGCTACTTGTCTCTAACAAGTAGCTTGTCTTTCCCTCTAACTGCTAGCAAGCACTAATCTATTCTGCATCTCTATAATTTTGTTATTTTGAGTATGCTATATAAAATATACCAAAAATTATGGTGACTTTTGATTTTGGATTTTTTTTATTCAATATAATTTCCTTGAGTTACATCCCAGTTGTTACATATATCAATTGTCCATTTCTCTTTATTTTTTTAAATTAATTAGCTAATTTATTTATTTTTGGCTGCATTGGGTCTTTGTCTCTGTGCACAGGCTTTCTCTAGTTGCGGTGAGTGGGGACTACTCTTCGTTGCAGTATGCAGTCTTCTTATTGTGGTGGCTTCTCTTATTGCAGAGCATGGGCTCTAGGTGCGTGGGCTTCAGTAGTTGTGGAGCACGGGCTTAGTTGCTCTGCGGCATGTGAGATCTTCCCGGACCAGGGCTCAAACCCGTGTCCTATGCATTGGCAGGCAGATTCTTAACCACTGCGCCACCAGGGAAGACCATTTCTCTTTATTGTTGATTAATATTCCATGCTATGGATGTACCACTGTTTGTTTTACCATTCACCCATTGAAGAACATTTTAGTTTTTTTTAGTTTAGGGCTATTGTGAATAAAGCTGCTGTGAACATTGATATACAGATTTTTATGTGAATATAAACTTTCATTTCCCTGGAATAAATACCCAAGAATGAAATTACTGGATTGTATCTTAGTTACATGTTTGGTTTTGTATGAAATTACCACACTATTTTCCAGAGCAGGTGTATTATTTTATGTTCCCACCAGCAGGGTATGCGTGATCCAGCTCTTCAATATCCTCTCCAGCATTTGTTGTTAACACTATTTTTAAATTTTATTTTAGCCATTCTGATGTTTGTAGTGATATCTTACTGTGGTTTTAATTGTATTTTTCTAACGTATTCTGTTCCACTGATCTATGTTCTACTCCTCCGCCAATACAAAACAATCTTCATTATTATAGCTATATAATAAGGCTTAACAGTGGGGAGATTCAGTCCTCCAAATTGATTCTTCTCTTTCAGAATTGTTTTAGATATGCTATGTCCTTTGCCTTATCATATAATGTTTATAATAAACTTGTCTGTGTCTAAAAAAACCTGGCTAAACTTTTGATAAGAATTGCAGTAAGTCTAAATATTAAATTTGGAAAAATGGAGATTTCTGTCCTCTTATTAGTCTTTTAATCCATGAATTTCGCTTCCTTTGTATTCATGTTTCATTAATTTATGCTATTTTCAAAACTTTACTTAAAATGTTTATTAAATTATTTTTATAGTTCTGACTTTATTATTAGCTGAAACTTCTAAACTTCTAATCATATTGCTATTTTACCAGTACCACAAATTTCACATGTACAATTAAAAAATGTCAGAGTGGAGAGGCAGGGTAGGGGGATGCTGAGATCACCTCTCTCATGAATGCATCAAAAATCCACAACTACATGTGGAGCAACTCTCACCAAAAACAACCTGGAAACTGGCAGAAAAGCTCTTCTACAACTTAGACCATAAAGAAATATTTACACAGAGTCTGATAGGAAGGGAGGAGGAGTGATTTATGATCTGGTAAAGAACCTCACCCATGGTGGGGGACCCAGAAGAGGAAGGGGATACCAGGGGCTTAAGGACCATTGCTAAGCAGTGAGGGGTTCAAGCCACATATTAGGTACCCCAGCCCTGGGGTCTGACACCAGGAAGATGAGTCTCCTTAGCTGGTATAAAAAAACAGTAGGGCTTACTGGAGGGCTGTAGGAAACCAAGACTCTGCTCTTGAAGAGCATGTGGACACACTTGCTTACTCCTGTTCACAGTGTAGACAGCAGATTAAAAACCATCTGGAGCTCTGGGTGGCTTGCTGGGACCACGCCAGTGCACTTCCCAGTCCACACCAGATACCTGGTCTAGCTCCTCTTGTTCTAGTGCTGCTCTCCACTAAGGCAGAGGCTGCCATTGCTAGAGAGAGTGCACACACTTAGAGGGAATTGAACCAGCTCAGACCTGACCCTGCCTCTGATAAGTGCAGAGACAGCCATTGCCAGAGGGAACAAACTTGCCCATTTTTAGGATGAGAAAAACTATCTCCAGGATAGAGACTGACATTGCCTGCAGGAGTGAAACCAACATAGTATCATGGCATCAACCCCTCCAGTACCCAATCCAGTATCTAACAAAGGTGCACACAATGAGGGAAAAATGGAAACCAGCACAGAAGTGCACAAGCTCTCAGGTTCTTGCCACTTCCCCAAATAAAGAGGAGACTGTCATTACACAGGAGAGAAACCCACTCCCTTAGGCCTTCTGATCTAGCCCCTTGGGCCCCTAGCCTACCCCTGATAGAGAGGTGACTGTCATTGAGCATAGGAGAAGCCCTGGCTTGCACATGACTCTGGTGCTTGTCTCTCCATCTCCTGCATTACTTCTCAACAAGGTGGTGGCTACTAGCACACCACAAGTAAAGATATGTCTATCAGCTTAAAACAAGTAGATATAGGTATAGGTCAACATATTCGAAATCCATAGTAACCACAAATTAAAAACCTATAATAGATACACAAATCCTAGAGAGAAAAAAACACAAACATAACAGTAAAGAAAATCATTAAACCACAAGGGAAGAGACTAAAAGAAGAAACGAATAAATAAGGACGACAACCATAAAACAAGTAACAAAATGGCAATAAATGTTTACCTATCAATAATCACTTTAAATGTCAATTGACTAAATGTTCCAATCCAAAGACATAGGGTGGCTGATTGGATTAAAATAAAGAAAGAAAGATCTATCTATATGCTGCGTATAAGAGACCCACTTCAGAGCCAAAGACACAGATAGACTAAAAGAGAGGGACTGTAAAAAGACATTCCATGAGAATGGAAATAAAAAGAAAGCTGAGATAGCAATACTTACATTAGAAAAGGTAGATTTTAAAACAAAGTCTAAACAAAAGACAAAGAAAGACATTATATAATGGTAAAAAGATCAATAAAAAAGGATACCAAATTTGTAAACATATATTCACCTAATATAGGAGCACCTAAATATATAAAAATAATTTTAACAGACATATAAGGAGAAATTGACAATAATACAATAATAATAGGGGACTTTAAATCCCACTTACATCAATGAACAGATCATTCCGAGAGAAAATCAATAAGAAACTATGACCTTAGATGACACATTAGATCAGTTGGACTTAATAGATATCTACAGGGCACTACATATCAAAACAAGAGAATACATCTCATTTTCATATGCACATGAAACATTGTCCAGGTTATACAACATCCTAGGCCATGAAATGAGCCTTAAAAAATTTAAGAAGATAGAAATTATATCAAGCATCTTTTTTGAACACAATAGTATGATACTAGAAATCAATTATAAGAAGAAAAATGGGAAAAACACAGACATGTGGATACAAAGCAAAATGCTACTAAAAACAACAGTGGGCCAATGAAGAAATCTAAGAGGAAATCAGAAAATACATTGAGACAAATGAAAATACAAATGGAACATTTCAAAATCTATGAGATATAACAAAAGCAGTTCTAAGAGGGAAGTTTCTAGCAATACAGGCCTAGCTGAAGAAACAAGAAAAATCTTAAATAAACAACCTAACCTACCATCTAAAGGAATTATAAAAAAATGAACAAGAAAGCCCAAAGTCAGCAGAAGGAAGGAAAAAATAAAGATCAGAGTGGAAATAAAATAAGAGTAGAAATAAAATAGAAGCCAAAAAAAGAGAGAGAGAGAGAGAAAATCAATGAAACCAAAAGCTGGCTTGTTGAAAAGACAAAAGAAATTGATAATCCTTTAGCCAGGCTCATTAAGGAAAAAAAGAGAGAGGGCTCAAATAGACAAAGTAAGAAATGAAAGAGGAGAAATTATAACAGATATCACAGATATACAAACATAAGGGAATACATGCCAACAAATTGGACAACCTAGGAGAAACGGATAAAATCCTAGAAACATACAGTCTTCCAAAACTGAATCAGAAAGAAATAGATAATCTGAACAAACCAATCACTAGTATGGAAATTGAATCAGTAATCAAAAAACTTCCAACAAACAAAAGTCCAGGACACAATGGCTTCACAAGGGAATTCTACCAAATTTGTAAACAAGAGTTAATATCTATCCTTCTCAAACTATTCCAAACAACTGAAGAGGATGGAATACTCCCAAATTCATTTTACAAGCTCACCATTACCCTGATACCAAAGTCAGACAAAGACACTACAAAAAAGAAAATTACAGGTAAATATCTCTGATGAAAATACATACAAATATCCTCAAGAAAATTTTAACAAATCAAATTCAACAATATGTAAAAAGGATCATGTCCCATGGTCAAGTGAGATTTATTCCAGGAATGCAAGGATGGTTCAATGTTCACAAAACAATCAATGTGATGAACCCCATCAATACAAGAAAGGATAAGAATCACAGGATCATCTCAATAAATGCAGAAAAAGAACAAAATTCAACATCCATTCATGATAAAAACTCTTATCAAAGTTGGTACAGAGGGACTATACCTCAATATAATAAAGGCTATTTATGACCAACCCACAGCTAACCTCACAATGAATGGTGAAAAGCTGAAAGCCTTTCCTCTAAACTCAGGAACAAGATAAGGATGCCCATTCTCACCACTTTTATTTAACATAATATTGGAAGGCCAACAATCAGACAAGAAAAAATCAGAATTCATTGAAAGTGGAAGGGAAGAAGTAAAACTGTCACTATTTGCAGATGACATGATATTAAAGATAGGAAACCCTAAAGTATCCACCAAAAAGCTATCTAAAACTAATACCTGAAATCAGAAAAGTTGCAGGATACAAGATTAATATATAGAAATCTGTTGTTTTTCTATCCACTGATAATTGACTATCTGAAAGAGAAAGCAAGAAAGCAATTCTGTTTTAAATTGCACAAAAATAGATAAAATACCTTGAATACTCTTAACCAAGGAGATGAAAGACCTATACTCTGAAAATATTAAGAAATTGATGAAGGAAATTGAAGATGATACAAATAAAAGGAAATATATCCCATGTTCAAGGATTGAAAATATCTGTACTACCCAAAGCAATCTAGATATTTAATTCACTCCTTATCAAAATACCCACATTTTTCACAGAACTAGAACAATAATCCTAAAGTTTATATTGAACTACAAAAGACCTTGAATATCCAAAGAAACCTTGAGCAAAAAGAACACAGCTGAAGGTATCATGCTCTGACTTCAGACTATAGTGCAAAGCAAGGGAAACAGAAACAAAAATAAACAAATGCAGCCTAATTAAACTTAAAAGATTTTGCAGAGAAAATGAAAACACTGACAAAAACCAAAAGACAACCTACGGAATGGAAGGAAATTTTTGCAAATTATATGGTTGATAAGGGGTTAATATTTAAAATATATAAACACCTCATACAACTCAATAAGAAAAACAACAAACAACCTTATTAAAAATGGGCAGAAGACATGAATAGACATTTTTCCAAAGAAGATATGCAGATGGCCAAAACACACAGGAAAAGATGCTCAACATTGCTAATCATCAGAGAAATATAAGTAAAAACCACTATGAGGTATCACCTTCACATCTGTCAGAACAGCTATTATTAAAAAGGCAAATAATAAATGTTGGTGAGGATGTGGGTAAAAGGGAACCCTAGTTCACCACTGGTGGAAATGTAAGTTGTTGTAACCACTATGGAAAACAGTATAGAGGTTCCTCAAAAGACAAAAGACAAAACTAACATACAATCCAGCAATTTCACACCTGGATATATATCTGAAGAAAATGAAAACACTAATTCGAAAACATACATACACCCCAATATTCATAGCAGTGTTATTTACAATAGCCAAGACATGAAAGCAACCTCAGTGTCCATCAACAGATGAATGGATAAAGACTATGTTGTTTACATATAAAATGGGATATTACTCAGCCATAAGAAACTATGAAATTTTACCATTTGCAACCTGGAGGATATTATGTTTAGTGAAGTAAGTCAGACAGAGAAAGGCAAATACTGTATATTTTCATTTATATTTGGAATCTAAAAAATAATAATAAAAAATGAATATAATAAAACAGAAACAGCTTCACAGAGAACAAACTTATAGTTACCAGTGGGGAGAGGGATGGTGGAGGGGCAAATAGGAGTAAGGGACTAAGAGAAATAAACTACTAGGTATAAAATAAATTAGATATGGAAGTGTGTTGTATAGCACAGGGAATATAGCCAATATTTTATAATGACTTTAAATGGAGAATAATCTATAAAAATCACTATTTTGTATACATGAAACTAGTATAATATTGTAAATCAAACATTATTTAATAGAAAAAAGTTTCTTTCCCCAAGTAAACATCTTCTTTTGTTTTTCTGTTTCTGTTAAAGGAGTGATTTCTCCTAGTTATTTTTGGCAACATTTCTCTCCCATATAAAGGTATCTTCTCTTCTTTGCTCCTTCATATCCAGTGGATGTCAAATCCTATTGAATAATCTTTGATACATTCTTTTCATATGTCTTGTCTTTCTCCTTTCAACTAAAGCAACCTTATTTCAACACTTCTTTACCTATTCCTGACCATTGATGTAGCCTCTTAATTGATAGGTGCTTCAAATATCTATCTCAATCCATTCAGAAACATATTACAAATTTTCATTCAAGAAGATAAACCCTTTTCTCTGATGTTATAACACAGAAAGTTGGTGACTGGTTTTAAAAAGGGAATCTGGTCAACTAATTAGAGTCCTCATATTTCTTTGTTTTAACAAAGCTCTTATCAAGAAGAAAACCAAGAAGGAATAGAACCTTAAAATAGGCTTATGTCTCCCACAAAAGTAGTTTTATTAAAATCTCATTTCTATTCAAATCTCTGTACTTTGAGAACTGGGAGGAAGAAATGGGCAGGAGGAAAGAGTGTGGGGGTGGCACGTTGTGTAGTTGTGTGTGTGTGTATGTTTATGTGGTTGTTTAAAGAAGGAAACTTAAGTCATTGGGCAGCTGGGCTGGTTCATTTTAAAGGCAGACAGCAGGACTTTGAGTCCGTGGAGGTGCCCTAACCTTGAATAATTTGATCAAAGTATTTTCTCTCCCTCATTGCATGACATAGTGAGGAGTTTTTAAGCAGTCTGATTGATTTTTTTAAGCAGTAGGTGTGTTTATTCAGACTCGATCATAGACAATTACAGATAATTTAACTGGTGGACCTCGTAGGGAAAACTGCCCTCCCCACAGCAGATTTGGTGCACAAACAACACAGTTTCTAGGAGGAGTTGTGATCAAGGATTCAGACCCCAGGCTGGTCATGCCCTTCTCATACCGTATTTCTACCCTAGGAGCCTTCATTGCAAGGTCCCTTCATCTGAGGCCTTTAGCAGAAGTCCTCTCCAGGCTCATCTGTTGGGTCTCCTTATGATGGGTGTTGGTGGGGGAGGAGGGGAAAATGAAGATACTTTCCTCCTCTGGCTCAGTACCCAGTAATTTTCCACTCCTAGCTCTCCCACATCTCCCTCCTTCCACCTTAGGACCCATAAAACTGTCAGAGACTTTTGTCCTTGATTCCCTCAACAGTGAGAGGACTCTCTCTTCTGCACTGACCCACCCGACCCTCCCCTGGTGTGCTTTTCCCACGGGGAAAAGAGAACAGACAGACTGGTGCTTACTTCTGTTTCAGTATCTTCCTTATACCATGGCAGTAAGTGATTAAAGGCTTAACTCTCATTTTTGTCTTGTTACTTTAATTGGTAACTCTGACACCTGACATCTCTGCTCACTCTCTCCCAGCTCACCTGCGTTCCTGACACATAGATGTTGGAGGGAAAGGGGCCATGAGAGAGGAAATCGATTATCCCCATCTTTCTCAGAACCTCCATCCTCACTTTTCTTTTCTTCACTCAGTCCCCTTAAGAGAACTTTCATATTGTTATTTATTAGTCTTACATATTACTAACCTCTGTTTCTATTTAAAATCTTTAATTTGCATAATACCTTTGGATTGCTTTAGTCAAATTCCTTTCCTGCTGCCATTTTATATGTTTTATCAATATTTATTTATATTTGATTTCCTCTATCTTTTAAATAACATAAAAAAAAAACTTTTCATATTTACTTTCAAATTACTTATATCTTCCCATATAATAGTCCTCAATCATAATGAGAATACCCTGACACCCTAGACCTGATATGGGATCCTTATGTGATTTTGTGTGTGAAACAATAGGTCCTGGTATTATGGGGATTTTTCTGAGAAAATGTCCCGCATTATATTTGCTCATTTCCTGCAGAATTAACTAAGAACTCCTCCACCAAGAATTTAAGAAATGCTATAATGTGATTGCAATCCAACTTTTCTAGTTTTATCTTATAATTTTCCATTGTATGTAACTTAGGCTCTGGTAAAACTGATTTATAATTAGTGCTTTTTTCTTATTCTCAATCTCTTCCAATTGAAATTATAACTGAACTCTAATACCTGGCTGAAATATGTATTCCTTTATAGGCATTTTATGTTTCAATATGAAATCTCATAGAAAATTTTATACATCTTATAAAATTTATAATCTGATGGTGTCTTTGTCATTTTGGTACTTGTTCAATTATTTTTTATACTTTTCATTTGTTTAATTAAATGCACATTGGTTCCCAAATGGGTGATTTTTGAAAAGTCAAATTATGAATACAGGTATAGGTATGTAGGATCTTAGAACTCTGGCAGATGGCAGGTATTCATGATTGCATGGATGGCTGGCAATTTCTTTGTCAGAATAATGATACTCTGTAAAATCACAACATAAAAAAAACAAAACAAAACTGAATGGAGATTGTGGATGGCTCAGAGAATAAAAGCTGTTATGACTGCTCTTCTCTAAGAGTGGATGGAAGACAAAAGATTGAGGATGGAGGTGGAAATTTTGTTTATTTTCTAGGTTAGGAACAGAAAAGTATTTCTACAGAATATGAAGATTAGCCTGAAAATAGATACAGACTGCTTCAAGGGTTTCCAATTCTGATGTCAACAGCTTTGTCTTTTCCGTTCTCTCTTATCTGGTCCAGCTGTTCTCTTCCTTCCTTCTTTGTTCTTAGCTCCTCCCCTCATTAGAGAGAGGTCATTGGATAACAGACAACCCGGGCACATCAGTATGGAGACTGTTTAGTTTCCCAGGAAACCTTTAATGTCCTGTGATTTCAGGGAATACTTTCCTGTGAAGTATTTTGAAAGACAATTTGAAGTCTATTTTTGCTATGTCTGAAGCCTGAACAAACATTTACAATAGTCTCTCAAAGTAAAGTTTCATTAAGTGTTAGGTATTAAGATGTTAGTTAATAGTCTCAAAGCATTGCATTAATAACATTCCATCACAGTTAAGTACGTACATTTGGTTAAGAAGGAAGGCATTAATGGGAGCATAACCAATTTACACATTAACATAGTAGGATCAAGTTGAGTGCAGAGAAATCTTTCACATAGAAAGAAATATTTATTAAACTGAAATACAGAATTTTACTTACCTGTAAATAACAATGTATTCATTCACCCATATACTTTCAAAATTAGACCAAAACGTCTATCAAATCTACCCTAGTTTAAGAGAAAATATGCAGCAATAATTGTTTGCAATTTCAAGGGTTTTTCAGACTCTCAGAAATAAAGCTGAATAGAAATTTCATAGATGAATTCAGTAAATAACCTTCACCCCACAAAGTTATAACTATTAGTGGATAAATTATTATCCTTTATATTCCTCTTCTATCTGAAAAATCCATCTTATTTGAAGGTATAAATTATGTATTCTTAAATGTATGATACATGTTAAGTGATTAATCTTTTGCTGAAAATAAATACATAATATGCAAACCATACAACTGAATTTAGTTCAGCCTGTGTGGCCTATGTTTATGCAGTAATTAATACATATACAATGGAGAACTCATTCTCAACATTTAAAGACCTTCAATCTACTTAGGAAGATGATTTATACATTTGATAAAGAAATATGTTCAACTTTTACTTAACCAATCAATACAATAACGGAGAAGAAATATGTATACTACTAAAAATACTAGCTGGCAAGGCCTCTTTATAAAACTGATGACAAATCAGGGTTTTATGGAATCTCAATAATTTTGAAATCTAACAAAATTTAATTAAGAACAAATGTAGACTTGTATTTTGATTAAAAATAAATTTCACAAATTCAAGATCAGAGAGAACAGAATTAACTTCAAAACATTTGAAAACTACATTAAAAATTTCATGGATGGGATAAAAAAATTAATAATGGAATAAAACTACTAAAATGAACTAACATATTTTTAGATGGTTCATTTATTCACACATTCCCCAAACAATATTTTCAAGTGTCTACTATATGCCAAGTACTTTAAAAATGAGTAAAATATAGATTCTGTCAAAAAGTCAGTCTTGTTAAATATATAAAAAATGTAATTGTGTTAACAAGTAAAAATGATATTACTTGAAAAAATTAAATGAATAGAAATATGTGAGTCTAAGTAAAGTTTATTATTATACAACAGTATTAATCAGATGAACAGCTATTAATCCTATTTCCAATGAGATCTGTAATACTGAGATTACTTTAAGTTACATTTTAAAAAGGGATCCTAAACACTAGAATTTATGTAGAAGAAGATAACTAGGATGATAAATAAATCTGGAAAATATGTGATAGGAAAAACTGAAGGCACATATTTAGAATAATTATTATGGAAACTAATGAACTCTATTAAAGAAATATACTTCTTAAATCAGACATAACTATTTTAAGGGTTAAAGATGCTGTCATTTAGAAAAGAAAGCACATATTTTCAGAGTTGTTTTATAAAAAAGACCTAGGATTAATTATTTTGTTAGAGAGAAGCAAGGCTCAATTGAGTATGAAGAATAGTTTTCTATTAATTTGGACTTGCCCAAGAATGGAATAAGCTGACTTGTGAAGTGTTCAAGAAAAGGTAAGGTGTCAGAAATGATAAAGAAATAGCTGCTCTAGGTTATATTATGATCTACCCAAGTACTGTACATGATTTTATAATTCTGTATTTATTATGCTTTTAATGTACTTCTAAATAAGATATTAACATTATTGTTATAAATACCTTTTGTTTATATCTTCATTATCATTATTAACATTATTTTGGTATCAGGGTCTATAGAATGATGCTCTCAGGAGTTTGTAAAACATTTAAGAGTATTTGCATTCCACAGATTTATTTCTAATTTGTGGTCCACCTCTCATCTCTTACTTTTTCATTATAGCTCAATGTGTTAAGCTATCAGGGAAGTTCCTTCTAATCTGCTGTCAGGTGCAACAAACCAGACAACCAATCTTTTTAAATCAATAAACTTAACTGTGCATACAGTTCTGAGTCAGTAGTCTCCTGTTTGAATGAGATCAATTAAAGTGAGTGAACTTCAGACAAATACTTGATAAGCTAAGAGGCCATGCTCTATTTTCTTTTTCCTTTTTATTTTATTTTGTTTTTGCATATCTTGAAGACCCCTGTTCTCTTATATATTTGTGGTTGTGATCCAAATCAGATGCCATTCTAAATCTTTCATAGAGATTGAATGGTAACAAAGGAAGAAGAAGCATAGACATAATCGCAGTTTTTATTTTGATTTGTTTTGTTTTGGTGGAGAAGAGTGAGAAAGCTTATTTTAGGCAAGTAGAAAACACTTGATAAGAGGAAGGAAGAGGAGAGCAAAGCCATGTGTATAGTAAGCAGACCACTCTTAACTTAAGCAAAAATATAGCTTAAGTAGGAATGGGGGGAGAAAAGGATAAAAAAGATGAAAATGTTAAAATATTGGAGGAATTTTAGAGCAGTTTGAAGGAAACTTTGAGCATTACCGCACATGGATACTGGTAGTTCTACACACATACATGGGCACACACACTGTTTTAATTCTCCTCGTTATGTATCCCATTTAACGAGAAAATATGCTAGTGACATTAAGCATTTTTTTTTTTTTTTTGCAGTACGCAGGCCTCTCACTATTGTGGCCTCTCCTGTTGCGGAGCACAGGCTCCGGACGCGCAGGCTCAGCGGCCATGGCTCACGGGACTAGCCGCTCCGCGGCATGCGGGATCTTCCCGGACCGGGACACGAACACGTGTCCCCTGCATCGGCTCTCAACCACTGCGCCACCAGGGAAGCCCCCGACATTAAGCATTTTTAATATTCAAAACTGAAATCAATAGTCTAATCATTAATAACTTCTAAAAAGCCACTCAGATGAATAGTGAAAACTGGTTACACCAATATTTCCCAGTTGTGAATAATTTGAGGGCCCTGAAGAGGCATCATTTAGCTTCTGGGTGGTGAGAAAACATCAGTTACATTTAATATCACTTCTCTTCTTTTGTCATTATGCTATGAAAATTAGCCATGATCAATGAACACAATGAGCACAAATGAAAATAGTGGATGAAAGCACAGGTCAATATTTGGTTAACAGATAATCAAATAATTCAGAGTATGCACATATTAAGATTTTGGTCAGACTAAAAAGGCTTCATTGAAAACCTGGTTTCAAGAAACCAGTTTTAGAAACATTGTTTACTTTTCTGATAGGACCACTACCACCGAAATACTTTTCTCCTTCAGCCGCTAAGATGTCTTTGATGCTGCAGTCTATCCTGCACTTTATTTTACTTAAAAAAAAAGGTAATAAACTAAGCAAAGTACCAGAGTTTCTAGAACAAGTACAATTTCCACTGCAGAGAGGCACCCACAGCAGAAAAGGATAGTGTATGAAAGCAAGAAACAAGGAGGGAGAGACAAAACCCACAGGTCATGGGAACCTGCAGGAAGGTTTGGGGAGTCAAGAGAAAGTGAAAAGGATTTCCATCTTAAGCACTGAGAGAGCAAGAATTTTAAGAAACATTGCAGTAATTTATAAATTAAATTTCTTTATTTTTGAGAGGTTTCTGGTTCCCTTTACTTTCTTTAGGGAGGTTGACAAATATCTTTTGAAATTTGACATAATGTTGAAACACTTATTGGAGTCCATTTTTATGCAGGTTCCACAGGTTTTTTGATTGAATAACTGTGATGCACATCTGGATATTACTTCAAGTTACCCAGTTGCCAGTAAGTGTTCTTAATTTTACTTATCTTGCAATGTAACTATCCTGGGGATCCCTCCAAATCTCCTTACACCCTGTCACTCATGTGTCAAGTTCACATTCTTGCGCACTCATCTCACTGTGGTTCTATTGGTCTGATTTCCTCTTATATGACACCCCTCTAGTAGGTACTGGGTCTTACCTCACTTATATGTTTCTAGTACATATAAATATCTTATTGTTCTGTCTTTACTGTTTTTTCAAGTTACCATTCTATCCTGATTTACTCTGTTTTATATCTGCCTATGTCACTAGTGACACTATTTGTGATATAAGTTCTCTCTTTTCCTTAAGCTAAAGCCATAAGCAAAACGATTCGTGATAAATATTCTTCATTCTTAAGCTAAAAACATAACATTCCCTCCATAGACATATGCACACCAATAATTTCCCTACAAGGACATTTTAAATCCCTAGAGTTTAGGATCTCTGCCTCATTCATCTTTGTGACTTACACAGCAGTTAGTTTGGTTCATGGCAAATAGAGATAGTCAATTAGTTTTGTCTCAAAAAAGAAGGAAATTATTCTAAGATGGCTAAAAGAATAAAAAGAGCAATAGGCTTTTTGCATTATGCACTATTAATATCTTTGTCATTAAGTCTCTTAGAGAAGATTGTTTTAATAGTATGTGATTTCTACATGCCCAAGTTAAAATATCTACAGAATTTCTGAATTAATTTAATTGCTGGGAAATCTTTTCATATAGACTTTTAAAATCTACTTTTATTCTTTAAACAAATTAATGAAAAACTTCATATTAAACAAAAATATAGTCAAGATTGTAAAACATATCTTCCAAACCTGTGAAGCCTGCACCAAGTGAGAGAGACGATTAAAGACCTGCAAATATTTCTACAGATTGCAAGTAAATGGTCCAGTTCTTTTTTTTTTTTTTAGGCTGAGTTACTAGGCTGTATTTTCTTTTTTAATTGGAATATAGTTGCTTTACATTACTGTTGGTTTATACTGTACAGCAAAGTGAATCAGCTATACGTACACATATATCCCTTCTTTTTTGGATTTCCTTCTCATTTAGGTCACCACAGAGCACTAGGTAGTGTTCCCTGTGCTCTACAGTAGGTTCTCATTAGTTATCTATTTTATATATAGCATTAATAGTGTATACCTGTCAATCCCAATCTCCCAATTCATTCCACCCCCCTTCCCCCTTGGTATTCATATGTTTGTTCTCTATGTCTGTGTCTCTATTTCTGCTTTGTAAATAAGATCATCTATACCATTTTTTTCAGATTCCACATATACGTGTTAATATACAATATTTGTTTTTCCCTTTCTGACTTACTTCACTCTGTATGACAGTCTCTAGATCCATCCATGTCTCTACAAGTGACCCAGTTTTGTTCCTTTTTATGGCTGAGTAATATTCCATTGTATATATGTACCACATCTTCTTTATCCATTCCTCTGTTGCTGGACATTTTGGTTGCTTCCATGTCCTGGCTATTGTAAATAGTGCTGCAATGAACACTGAGGTGCATGTGTCTTTTTGAATTATGGTTTTCTCAGGGTATATGCCCAGTAATGTGATTGCTGGGTCATATGGTAGTTCTATTTTTAGTTTTTTAAGGAATCTGCATATTATTCTCCATAGTGGCTGCATCAATTTAAATTCCCACGAACAATGCATGAGGGTTCCCTTTTCTCCACACCTTCTCCAGCATTTGCTATTTGTAGATTTTTTTGATATGGTCATTCTGACCAGTGTAAGGTGATACCTCATTGTAGTTATAATTCTTTACTATAGTCTCTCTACTCTGGGACATTGCTGGAGGTGGGGGAGGGAAGAATACAGTGATTATAAGAAGGTCAATGGCCAAGGAGGAACATAAGTTGTTTGAAAAACTGAGGTGACAACTATGTACGTATATATGTTATATGTATACATACATATGTATGTATATATATGTACACACTGTAAGGTAGATGTAGGAAAACAGACACAAATTAGAAATGCTGATGGCTCCAGCTCACTTGTCAAAATCTATATGGTAGTTCTTCCACTCATAAACACTATTCAACAAAGCAATTCATGGGAACTATGAATAAATGCAGGGGGAAAAGGAGGAAGTGAACACAAACAGAAGACAGCTAGAACACATAGCAGGAAAATAATTACTCGAGGAAATATGGGATGATCTCAGATAAATAATTCTCCATACTCTCAAGTAAATTATAGTCAACATAGTTTTTTGTTTTTTTGTTTTTAAAGTACACACAGGAAAAGATACATGGTTTCAAGTATTAGATAGAAATAGAGGAGACTCAGAAGCTAACCTCAGGAAAAAGGAATAAATAAAAATAAAAATATCAGCACATTACAGATATGCTTATTTTATTAAGCAGAATAAGTAATCATGTCTGAAAATATATTAGAGAAGTGATTACAGAATAGAGTAAGTATTCCTGAAACACTTTAGAGACATGGTATACAGGACAGAGGAAAGCACAAAAGAACACTGAAAACAATAAAAGCAAAAATAAGCATAAATAAGGCTTTTCTAGGTTAAAAGCCTTATTCCATTATCCGAAGTTTTTTGGCCTCTGGCAAATTAATTTTTATATAATTCAGTTTCCTCATCTATAAAATGGGAAGAGTACCTATCCTGTAGGATGTTAATGAAGATTAAATGAGTAAATGCAGTGCTTAGAACAGTATCTGACACTAAATAAGCATTATGTTAGGATTAGCTATAATTATTAATCTCATTATTTATCATCATCATCATCAGATTGTGTTTTAGGTTTGTTTTTATCAATAGGCTGACTTAGAGCTTCAAGGTTACTAAGATCACAGACTTTTTTGTGTGTGTGTGGTAAGCGGGCCTCTCACTGTTGTGGCTTCTCCCGTTGCGGAGCACAGGCTCCGGACGTGCAGGCTCAGCGGCCATGGCTCACAGGACTAGCCGCTCCGCGGCATGTGGGATCTTCCCAGACTGGGGCACGAACCTGTGTCCTCTGCATCGGCAGGCGGACTCTCAACCACTGCGCCACCAGGAAAGCCCGGATCACAGACTTTTAAGTCCATTAGCCTGAGATTCAGTTCCTAGTGTTAAGCTGACCAATGGGTGGAGGTGAAAAAGAGATAAATATACACCCTACTGGTGTTC
This sequence comes from Lagenorhynchus albirostris, assembly GCF_949774975.1. Taxonomy (NCBI): domain Eukaryota; kingdom Metazoa; phylum Chordata; class Mammalia; order Artiodactyla; family Delphinidae; genus Lagenorhynchus; species Lagenorhynchus albirostris. Next base: position 30,735,252 of record NC_083112.1, read on the forward strand.
CTGTAAAGGTTTACGGATATAATATACCAAATTTTGTGTATGCGTGTGTGTGTGTGTGTGTGTGTGTGTGTGTGCGCGTGTGTGTTTAGGTAATACTTCTTAAATTTAGGAATGTAATTTAGCAATTAATATTATTTGAAAAAAATTAAAATTTTATTTATCTTTTGTTAAATTACAGTAAAATTATTTATTAGAATAGCATTTTAAGTATGATCTCAATTTTCATGTTAAAAAATGCATAGAACTTGTTAGAATCTTTGTTTTCTATAGTGCTTACTTCTAGGCAGTTGGAGTTTGCATGAGTTTAAGCATTCTTTTTTCTACTTTTCTTTATCACTTGAAAAGTGTAGGGAATTTAATTTTCATTAAACAAATATGTGATAATTCCTTTAAATTGAAATTGTCATAGTAGTAAATAATCTTTTAAAATGTAGTCACTGACTTTCCCATAAAATCCAAGAAATATTTGAAGTCTTTGTTTAAATCTCCTAGGTGATTCGGTAGGAGCCATCAGCAAAACTTAAACATTTTGTATTTAGTTGTTTGATCAAGTCATACTTATACTTTGCATTGTTCAAAAAAATCGTTAATATTGTTCAACAATTTAAAATCTACTGATGTGTCTGTTATAATTTTTTTCTGTATGGTAATATAAAAATGACAAAGAATGAGAAAATGTGACTATGCTTATGCAGAAATATATAAAATAAACAAAACCAGTCATTATTTGTATTTTTCATAATAAAAAATGTAAAGAATTTCCACACCTATAAGATAAAGTAGATATTAAGGAAATCAATTACATTAGTGGAAAAAAATATTTGGAAATTTGCTATAATATGTAATGAAGTAAAGAAGAACTCACTATCTGGAAAATATTTTCTATGTTTATGTTTTCTATTTTTTAAAATTCATTTTTATTTGGTTTGTTTCTCTGAACAAGTTTTTATAACCTTAGCAATGTTGCAATTCTGAAAATTGTATTTTGGCATATTTATAACAAGTGTAAAAAACTTTACTGCAGCACTTTTTATGCTAATTTTATTAATTCACATCACTTCTGAGTTGACCTGCTATTACACTATTATTTTCTTTTTGACTAATTTTAAAAACATAATTTAGCTTACTTTTGAAAATCTTCTTTGTACACAGTTGGGAATGATGAAATACATTAATAATTGATAGCAAATTTACAAAATCCAACTCACCATAATCCTCCAAAACTTGTGTTCCCATAATCTTTTTTTCCTCCACAGCATGCTATGCTGTGTTTGTTTTTTCTTCTCCCCATCACCTCATCCCTGTATGTTAATACTGTTTTAAAAAATGTATTTAATGTCATTGAATGGGATTTTGAGAAATCAAAGAAATAAATGCACATGTTAATTTGTCATATGCTTACCTAAGAATCATTTAAATATTTTAAAGCTATAATTCACCTAACCTAACCTTAGAGTGATCTTTTTTTTTGTCAAAACATAATCCAGCAGTTCAAAAAATGTTAAAATTTATTTGTGTTATTTAAACAGCATACAGTGTGGAGAGGATATAGAGTTCAGGATGACACCTCTTTGTATACTTTGCAGTCCCATCTTTTTCTTTCATTTTTCTTTCTTAAAAAAAAAAGTTGTTCCTCAATATATTTCACCTAGCTGTAGCCCCAATGCTTTATTTCTTCTGTATTTCCCCATTTCCTCCCTTATCTACATAGGTCTCCCTCTCCTTTTCGTTGTTTTTTTCTGACTTCTACAATACAACAGCAGTCTAGAAAGATCTATTATGATAAATGTTAGAATACTTCTCATAGAGAATGGTAGGGAGACAGACTTGAGTAGGTGAAGGAAGGAAAATCAGTAGTCAGGGACATAAAAAGTCCAAGAACTCTCAAAATAAATGTTTGCTCATTCACACTTATTATAGTATTATTCTACTTAATGAAATGCTTACAGTATGTTAATTTAAAACTCTTAGACAGGAACTAACAGTAAAATCCCTGACTTCTTTGTGAACAAAAGTGGTGTTAATTACAGGCTCTTAAAGGTATTAGGTGAATATGAAAAATCATGAAACATTTATTCTCTTCCTAAATATAGAGCTAAATGAATGAAAAATAGAAACCTTCTTTCATCATGTTTCTAGTTCATAAAAACTACTGTTGCATCAAAAATCTAGATGTGAACAAGAAAATCCAGTTTTTCTTCTTCCTGTAACTGTCCTGTGCACAGCAAATACATGGGATCCTGTGTTAAAACAGTCTGGTCTTCTCTTTCTGGGAAAACAAAATCCATGCATTTCTGTGAAGTTCACAAAAGTTCATCACTACCGTTATGAAGGCCCCAAAGTTTATATAAAGTTGCCATTCTCTTCATTATGGGTAAATCAACATTCTGGGTAAAGAATAACCGAAGTCCTTAGCATTACTTTAGAAACTGGTTCGGGCTTTGGGGAAAAGGGCTTGGAAGAAATAATGCAGTGAGAACATGTCTTCACTCAAAGTGTTTGCAGTTTAGGGCTCGGCTTCTCTACTGATGGAGAACTAAAGTTGAAATCAGAAACACTAGAAATTCAGGCAAACTATTCAGATCTGTTAGTCAAATTTTGTACTTAGTGACAAATGCTCAACTATACAGAGTAGAACTGGCCAGGCTGGCTTCCCAAAGTGTCTCGTTTAAACAGCAGGCCTAACCAAGACCCAGTCAGGAAGCAGGAAGCATACTGGGTGAAGAAGACTCCAACTTAACACTCATAAGGCATCAGAGAGTCAAACCTTTCCCTGGGTCTCCCTAGCTACAAAATATTAATGTCCATGTTCCTAGTCTCACTTACTACTGAAGACTTTTACTTTGTCATGGGGGCCTGACTCAAGAATTGTGCCAAGGTGTTGACACTTTTGACAGGTCTTTAGTAGCAAGAAGAGCAGAAAGTATAGTGCTTTCAGGGGGACACTGCTTTGTGAACATGTGAGTGTGCACGACAAGCTTTCCATTGCAAACTTTATTGTAATGTGTAAGATTGTTCTATCCAGAAACAAAGGAAAACTCAAAAGCAAAACCAGAGCAATTCAATTGCAATTAAATCCATAAAGAAAAAGAAAAAAAGACATCATTTTGATCATTTTATCTATATTCTAGAACTATATAAAGCTTTTGTTTTCTTTTGTGTTATTAAAACATTAACTTCCATATTTGAAATGAAAAGTAATCTCTCAGCTATCCAAGCCATGCTTAGAAATTGTGGTGCTTATTAGTTATCTCTTTTATACATATTAGTGTATAAATGTCACTAATATATTCTCAATTTTTCAATACTGTAATTAATAGTTCTTTGAGTCATATATCACATTTTTATCAATTGTATTTTAATTAAAACATATTTATAAGCTTAATGGCTACTCAGGCAAACTGTTATTAGCACTTACCCCAAATATGTTAGATTTCAAGTAGTCCATTGAAAAGACCACTGCTACTTTATAACATATGAAGTGATAGAAAGGTGTATGGTAAAGATGAGTCAGTGGTTATATGTGTAAGTAGAGACAAACTCAAATTTAGCCAGTGTACAGCATATTGAATTTTTGTAAAGCAACTTATTTTGAAACACGATTTTTAATGCAAATTATATTAATTCCCAAATACTTCATTTCACATTCTTAGTTTGGAAAACACTAATGACATTTGAATGTACACAGAAGGAACAATCATTTTTTAATTCTGTAGGTACATTATTAAATACTCTCTTCCTTGCTTCTTACATTCTATAAAAATTTGAAACTTCAGCGCCTTGTCTGAAGTCTTTTTTTCCTATCTACTTCTTAACAAAATCTTTCTCTTATATATTCCTTTTATTTGCAACCTGCATCACGTGTAAGCATCATTTCCAACTACTCCATTAACCTTGATCCCTTCTAATCTGTCACCAGGCATACTTCCAGGGAGTTCTTTCCCTGGCACACTTCTTAAATGTCTAACATGACACAATCACATTTTATAGAGGCTAAACACAATCTCAACTTTGTATTTACTCAATTATCTTCACCACTGGGTAGCCAATGGAGCTAGGTAATTTGAGTTCATAGATATATATTAAATATAGATTAACTTGTTCAGTTATCTACACATTAGCTACAGTATTACCAAATTATAATATTCTGTGATGTTATATTTAGCTCTAGGTTTTCAAATGACCATAGTAAGAAGAAAAACAAATATTTGTGAAATATAAGCCTGATTAATTTGTTGATTTAAAAAAACTCTCTGCAAATCATTTATTTTTCCAGAGTAAGAATAATTTATGTAAGTTTTCTCTTTTTCTTTTCCAGTGCTGGCCAGTGTAATCACCATATTTTTTCCAGTGATTGATATTAATTTCATCTCAAATATAGAAACAGGTATTTTATTTGTTTATTTATGAGAATAATTTTCTCTAATAGCAGCTTTTGAATTTTATATAAAGATTTAACCACTTTCTGAATTATTTTGTGCCAATTTCTTAATTCTATGGGTGCAATCTCCAACCAGTCCTTCATGGAATTTTGTTCAGTTTTCAACACTGTTTGTATATTATTTCAAATAAATCCAAATAACCAATAAAAACCCTCTCTTGAAGAGAAATTTCAGTAGTATTTTTACTGTTTTCCACAAACCAATATCCATTGTCTATGAGATATTTTGTTGTTGCATGCTAACAAAAAGAACTGAACCCAAAATCAAAGATCCAAATAAAACTATGCCCAATCATCTCAAATGTGCAAGTTTGGCATTTAGATAAATCTGGAAATAGATTTGCCTAAAAGAAGAGAAAATTGATGTTCTTACATTATTTCTGTGTTCTGTGCTTTTCATGTGTGACGTGATTTAGATTCCTTCCAAGCCATTTATACCGACCTACTTTTAACTGTGTACTTCTAATACATCTGAAATGAACTGCTTTTTTTTTTCTTGAAAACAAACAAAACTCCCCAAAAACCCAGAAAACTGCATTTTTGATGTAATTGTAGACAGTGTCCCTGACAAATAATTTAGTCATTCTCTGGCACATATGTGAAAAAGTTGATATTATCAAGATGCTAAACCAAAATTATCTTTTGAGATAAATTCGAATTTGTGCTTTTATTATGTAGAAAAAAAGAGATGAAACAATCCAAAGCAGTTCATCTTTAAACACAGTTGAACTGTGTTACATGGAAAATATGAATTTGGGATTACTGTTGAGGCGATGTTCTTTTGATTTTTAGGGGGAGAGTAACTGTTTCTTATTTATAAAACTCACCAGTATTAGAATGGCTCAGATTTCCTGGTTTGTTAACTACCTATAAAATAGGACTGGAAGGTTTTGCATAATTTGGTATAGTTGAATTTACAAAAACAATCATTTAGTGAAGAAGATTTAATGACCAAGAACAGGAGATACCATTTTCTCAAAGTCTTTATGTAACACCAACATGTACTTTGGTCCTGGAAAAATGTAATTTAATGTTGTTTTATTTTCATTTAGTGTAGTCGATTTGTATAGGGAAGTTTTACTTCACCAAAACATTTATATCATGATATATTTATATCATGTAAACCAAATTTTGCTCTGTGTAAATCATATCATAGTCTCTCATAGTATCAATAAAAACTCATGAGTTTGAAGTACACCATGATAATGAAATTTCTAAAATTTTTCCTTTTCAAAGTGCTATCTCATTCACCCTAAACAGAAAATCATTTTTTTTCATCTGTGAAATGATCAGATGGTCTATTTAAAACAACCAATTGTAATAATTCTTTGGAATAAAATAGTTTAACTATTATAATATTATGCATGAGTAGTTCAATTTTCTTCATGCAATTTCATAAAGAATTATACGTTGTCATTATACTTAATAATTATGTTGGAAAAATATAATTACACATTATAATGCATTTTCAGTATTACAGGTAATTAAACTAAAAAACAATTATTCTATGAATAATTCATTTCTTCTTTAAAAAAACTATTTTTAAAAAAGTTAGCTGATATCAAAGAATTCTAGAGGTTTTAAAAGGAACAAAGGACCAAGTAGGGACTCTATTAAAGCTGAAATATTTTAGTAGTTTTGCAGAGGAAATTCAGAATAATAAGGCATGAAACTTAAGAAGGTCTATGCTTAATTGATGTGGAAATTTTCCTTTCACACTGAAATGTTGACTGAGAATGTCCTTGGCAGAGAAGCAGACATATAGAAAATGCACATGAATTACATTAGCCCTCTGAGACCTACATACAGGGAGGGTTTTACTGGCACAGAAAACAAGTTTTCATCTTCCATATTCTCTTCCATGAGCTGCTCTTATTCAAGCTACATGATTTAACTGTAAAGAGTATCTAGATCTTCCACCATTGTACTTAATTTGTATCTATCCACTTTTGTGACTCAACTATATTTATTATGACTATTTCAGGTGATTTGCAATAATTTAGTAATTAGAATATATCCCAACTCTCTTTTGGTTAAATTGTTTTAAAATTTCCAGAGTATGACTAGAAATTTTAAGAATTTGAAGCCTCTTTTGATCATAACATCTAACATATATTGAATTCATCCTATGTTCTAGATAGTGCTTTTTACTAGATCACTTTTATTCTCACAACAATTACCATTAGAAAACCCATTGTTCAGTAAGGAAACCTAAGTTAGAGAGATTAAATAACTTGCTCAAATAACTTGCAAATAATGAAACAGAGTTTGAACCCAGGTGGTCCAATCCAAGAGGATGATATTTTAACCTCTATATTATAATATGACCTCAGATTTTAGCAAACTTCCCTAGAATTGGTTGAGAAATACCCAAAGTAGTTCATTATGGCTATCAAAAAGGACTAGATTGTAGCTACACTGTTTTAAGTACATCATTCATCTGACGATATATATCTAGTGCAATTTCAGATAGACAGATAGATACATAGATACATAGATATATACATAGATACATAGATTTCTTATGTAACAAACATATCCGATTGTGAACAGTTTCATGAAAAGATATATTATATTTAGAAGTACTCTGTCTCCATGAAGTTTTTATGATGCAAACTCATTTTCTTTCCATTCTACTGACTCCAAATATTAAACTTGACCACTTTGACGCTTTAATTCAGTAGCCTTCCAATGATCTCATTAGGGACCAACAACCTCTACTTCTCTTATAACAGTGTTGAAAAGGCATAGGTTTGAAGTTAGGCAGATGCAAGTCTAAGTCTTTATTCTGCTACTGCAAACTTTGTAAAGTTAAATAATTGCTTAGGTTTCCTTGTATATAAATGAAAGGCAATCCCCCCAAGGTTTGATGTATTCATTTCTAAAATATTGATTATACTGTCACATTGAACAATGTATATGAGTGAAAAGTTATGACTTTGTGAATTACTTGATGTTTTTGTTTTTTTACAGAGTGTTCTCTCACACCTTCCTATATTCTATGTAGAAATAGAGCTTTTGTCATAGTATTTTGATTAGTTTTCTTTCTAATGGCTTCTTCTCTTGGTGTTATCTCTGTTTCTCTCTTTTTAAATGCTTTTATTGTTTTTCTTTTTTGTTTGCTTTGGTATGTGCCTCTCCTGTAGGAACTTTTTTTTTTTAATTTCCAAAAAAATTTTCCATTTTTTTCCAATTTCTTGGAATTTCTTTAGTCTGTGTTAGGGCACATTCACAGGTAGAGCTCACAGTGGAATGTTTCATTGAGAGACACCTGTCCTCCCCATCCCATGGCTAATGTCTAAATCACTTACTATATACACATGTGTTCACCTCTCTTTCTGGCAGTTTGTGCATTTGAGACTGTTTTACAAAGACAAGCAGTGAAAAGAAGAGGTGGTCTCCTAATTTAATCATCTTGTTCTTAGGTGTTCCTTGGTTCAGAACCTCTCCAAATCATTCTCTCTCAATCTTCGTGAGACAATGAGTTTTCCATCTTTTACCATTCTGGGTTAGACACAGTATCCTGGCTCTATAGGGTAAGCAAGCAGATGTCCAGTAGAAAGCATATGGTCCTTAGAAACACTGATAAAATATTGTCCTGTTTTTAGCTCTACTTTTCAATTTCACCTTCAGAGGGAAACGTTGCCTCAAATTCACAAGTTGATCTGGGGGCAGGGTAAAGTCTACAACATCTATAACTCCTACAGCTTTCTCTGTCTTTGCATTTTACCCTTAAACATTACTTCTTTTATAACCACTATTCACCTTTCATAATTTTGTTGAAATTTCTTATCCACTACTGTCTGTCTTCCCATTCTATTTGTCTTCCTAGGTTTATACTTTTCTATTCCTTTTTTGTTATTTTACTTTGGATTATGGAAGGTATGAAATATGTATACACACACATGCACAAATAAATCTACCAAATTTAGCCAGATAGATCTTTTTGCAATAATTTATTTGGGCATAGTCAGACTATCATTTGATGATCCTTATTTATATATTATCCTTATTATATTTAAATATACATTAGTTACCTATAATCCATATTTCAAAGTCTTTCTGATTAGTCTATTGAGATGCATGCATTTTCAATTCCTTATTAAAGCAATAGTGAAAATCCACCATTTAAAATATTTTATGAGCAATACCTTCACCATTATTAACATCATTACCATCAGTATCAGTTGTCTATGTGCCAGGTACTTTTCTATCCATTTATAAGTATTATTCATTTAAAACTAGGAAGAACTCAATGAACTAGTTACTATTAGCACCCAAAATATTTTAAAACCAAATATCTGATAAGAGGTTTATATTCAAAGTATAATAAGAACTCACACAACTCAATAGCAAACACATAGATTAGAAAAACAAAACAAAACAAAACAAAAAATCAAAGAATAGGCAAGGGACATGAATAAACATTTTTCAAAAAAAAACAGATACAAATGTACAACAGATACATAAAAATGTGCTCAACATCACTAAAGATCAGAGAAATGCAAATCAAAATCACAATCAGACATTACTTTATCCTGTTAGAATGACTGCTATCAAAAAGATGAGTAATAAGTTTTGGTGAGGGTGTGGAGAAGGGGAATCCTTATACATTTTTGGTTGGAATGTAAATTGGTACAGTGATTATGAAAAACAATATGAAGTTTCTGAAAAAATTTAAAATACAACTACCATATGATCCAACAATCTCACTTCTGTGTTTATGTCCAAATGAAATTAAATCAGTATCTCAAGGAAATATCTGCACTCCTATGTGAATGCAGCATTATTTCCAGTAGTCAAGATATGGAAATAGCCCAAGTGCCTGTCAACAGATAAATGAATAAAGAAAAAAAAAATGTGTGTATATATATATATATATATATATATATATATGTATATAGTGAAATATTATTCAGCTAGAAAAGAGAAAGAAATCTGCCATTTGTGACAACATGGATGAACCTGGAGAATATTATGTTTTCTGAAATAAGCCAGTCACAGAAAGACAAATATTGTACAATCTCACTTATATGTGGAATCCAAAAAGGTTGAGCTCATAGAAGCAGAGAGTAGACTGGTGATTTCCAGGGACTGAGGGTGAGGAAAATGGGGAGGTACAGGTCAAAGGGTACATATTTTCAGTTATAAGATGACTATGTTCTAGAGAGCTAATATACAGCATGATGATTATGGTTAATATAATGTATGATATACTTGAAAGTTGCTAAGAGAATAGACCTTAACTGTTCTCACCACACACATAAAAACAGATAACTATATGAGGTGATGAATGCATTAATTAGCCTCATTGTGGTAATTATTTCACAGTGTATACATATATCAAACCATCACATTGTATAATATATATATAATATACAATACATAATATATACATTTTAATTTGTTAATTATACCTCAAAAAGCTGAAAAAAATGTAAAAAAAAAAGATAAAACTAAGGTTTTGAGTGACAGAGACAATATTTAAATAAATACAGTCTAACAAGAGTACCCACTCTTTACCACAGTGCTATGACTGACACTATAAAAGCATTATTAATTAAATAATAACTTACCTTTGATATACTTAGTGTCAATATTAGTTATATTTCCTAACATATTGTTTCTTACACATGGTTTGTCAGGTTTTAACTAAACCTCTTCCATCAATCCCCAAAGACTGTTATTCCAAAGTTACTAGCATTAATCAAATAACCTAACCTTAAAAATTAAAGGGCTATATGGTCATATTATAGGGGCATTAGAATGTGGGACCAGAAATTCATTTAGCAGAATACATAAATATGTGCTTAGCAGATACTAAAAATGTGCTGATTTTATTTTACTGTTACTATGTCACTTTATATTATATATTACTCTTTTATATTTGAGATCTTTATATGGTGAATAATTTGTTCCAGTTTGCCTGGGGTCTTTCTAGTTTTAGCTGTGAGAGTCTCCCATCCTTAAAAACTCCTCATTTTCAAGCAAACAGAGATGCCCTATATCTTTGTTATATTCTCTGAGACTTTAGAAACATAGAGGCTAGAATAAAAGTAAAGAAATTCCACAAAGGTATTCAAAATACACAAGACCAGTTTTAGAACAAAATAATCATGCTGATTTGAAGACATATATTGGTCATGAGATTCATCTTCACAGTACCTTTGTTTTCCTTCATTTCTGTAAGAGTATTGAGTCTTGTCTAACATAATTAAACATAGGAGTTCACAGCCATAGTAGACAACAGTATTTCAGAACAAAATATTTTTCCTTTGGAAAATGAATCATTTCAGGGTGGAAACATTCAAAGTCACAGTGTAGGATTGGGGGAAGGGTAGAGGGCACAGAATTAATGTGGGCAAAATAAGGAGAAGAGGACAGCAGGAAGAAACTTCTAAGAACGGTAGGATGTGAATAAAGTAGGGTGGTTGTGTCTATTGACCTTGGCCTTGAGTGCTTAGTCAAGGGTTCATATCTTCTTGCATGTATTTGAGAAATGTAAATTTATGAAATGATGAAAACGATGAAAATGATGAAAACAATATTTTAGGAAGAGCAAATTATCCGAGTATGGAACTCCTCAACAGAGGAGAATCATCTAGAAAACTATGATAGAGTCATCTGGTTCTTCTAGGCCATAGCTAGTGTTGAAAAATGAGAGGAGGACCCACCCACCCTTGGGAATTGAATATTCTTGGTAGAGAAGGAGACAACTTCTCACTATGATTCTGTTGACTTAAAGAAAACCACACAACATAAGAGCTGTGAGTTTAAGTTTTACTTAAACTCAGGGTCTTACTGAGGACTGTAGCCCAGGAAACAGCCTCTCAGTAGCTCTAAGTGGACTAGTCTGTGGAGGTTGGGGAGAAGTCTGTATATATAAAATTTTGGCTAGGGAATATGTGCAGTCAAGCATACATCTCAGTAAAAGGTTACTGCCGGTCACAAGGAACAAATTTCTCAGTTAATGATTTTAGTGCTTTTCTTACATATGAGAAAATGCAAAAACCTAGGTTCATTAAGATTCTTCCTGAGATATACATCTAACTATCTAAGGGGCTGGATTTTCCAAAGCACAGAGTGCCTCATCTTGTTTTCATCCTTAATTCCTCTCAGGGTGCACTGTTGGTCAGTGACTACAGTGGCCGATGACTTAACCCTTGTAGAGCTGGGTGGTGAGTAACGTTCGTTTTATACTTCTCATCTCCTGTCTACTGTTGTGATTGCTATTCTTATGGTGAGACCTCTTGAATGAAGGGCTGTGCCTGCCTAATCATGAAATGCATTGTACCATGCAATCTGTTTCATAAATAAAAGGGAAAATAATGCCAAATATAAAATGCCTTTTAAAGAAAACTAGGAACCTGGTTGAATATTGTTAAAAAAAAAAAGAAAAAAAAAAGAATATTGTTAAATTAATGAAACAAAGGAGCCATTTGACTGAAGTTTTCTAATGTCCTGGTTGCCAAAAATCAAACCAAAATCCAAACCTATAAATGCCTCAAGGTTAGAAAGTCAAAACCTAAGGACACCAATCAGAAACAGCCAACTTTTAATCAGAAATAACCAGCTTAAAGCTATAGTCAATCAATAATTTCCTTACTTTGCTTCCACTTTTTTTCTCAGCTTCTCCCTGATCTCCTGTTGGTGGAGCACTCCTAACCACTTCTGGGTTAACGTTGCCTAATTCAAATCAATAAATGCTCAAATAAACTCTTAAAAAATTTAATACGCCTCACTTTGTCTTTCAACAATTTGTTTCTGCACTCTTAACCTCACCTCTTATGTCTTTGCTCTTCGAACTTTTTGGTCTTTGTGAACAATGTTCAGTTTTAAACGTTCATGGAAATATCTGGACTGAGTAATACTTCAAAGAAAACTGAATACTCCAATGAAAGTACCAAAAAGGCACATGAGATGGGTAATGCTCAGAGTCAGAAGCTTTGGGTTCCCTTTCTTGCAGTTTCACCATGCAATCCTCCATAAGAATTTTCGTTCAACACTGCAGATGAAATATCATTAGGACAAACATTTACCCCATGGAGTTCCAGGACTGTTTGTCACCTGTTAAATAAGCATTGAGAGTGTTATTTTTAGCTACGTGTGCTTCTCTGGCTGCTGAGGACTGGGTATGTCTTACTAGCCATTGACTCAGTAATGACAAATTCCATTATAACAAGGCAAGAGAATATCTCCTGTATTTCATTATAATGACCTATAACCAGTAAATTACTGATGGTTCTGCACTTTTCTTGCAGGGGTAGGGGGTTCTAAACTAATTAGATCCTGATATTTTTTCTTTTACTCTTAATTTTTTTGGGAATATAATAGTATATTTTGTTTACTGTTTTACATCTTTGCATTTCTTCTTGCCACATTTTCCTTGTCTAGGCATCTTTTTATATTATTCTATAGAATGACTCATTTAATTCACAAATATGTTTGCAAAAAAAGTTTAAGATGCCAAATTTTTTAAAAAAGAAAGAAAACTCCCCAAAACTAGCATTGTATTTAGATGGAAAACTTGGTGTTGTGTCTCATTCTATTAACAGTAGTTAACAAGTGTGAATTCCTTTTTTACTAGCATAAATTTCCTGCTGTGCAGCCCTTTGTTCACTTCATGCTGCTTTCCTGCTCTATTAAGACCACACAAATACCTGATTCTACCTTAATGTAATTTTAAATGCTTTACTGCTTTGAATAATATTTATTTGTAAGTCCCTTCATGAAATGAAAGTGAATACAGTAAAGCAAGCAAATACCATGTACTATATCCAATATTGATTCCAGAAAGACTACAGGACTATTGTATATACATACAAATATATAAAAATCATATATGAATATATAAACATGTATATTTTAATGTGTATGTGCAATGGTGCTTTAGTTTTTAGGGAATCATGTATATGAGTGTGTTTGCCTGTGTACATGCATTCATTGGTAGGGAAGTTTGGTTCAACACTGCACATATATTTCTCATTATCTTCCCTGTCTTGGAATTTCAGAGCTCTATCTTAGAGATTCATCTAAACTGGGAGGAAATTATTTCTGGAAATTTGTAGATGCTTGGTTCCAGTAGTGGAGATACGTATTGATAAATATAACCTTTTAATAAGGTTATTAAGAGATACATATTAGGAAAACTATCCTTGCTCCATGAATTATTTAGAGTATGCTTATGATCATGGTAAACTTTCTGGGTCACTTTCTGGTTTCTTTCTGGACCACAGAATTCAACTGGGTTGCCCTGTCACTTAAAAAAGCTAACATGCCACTACCACAGTAAACCTACTAGGGAGTGTTAACTGTTAAATAAAAAACGTATTCTGACACTTGATAAAATACTAAGAAAGACTTTATTCAGGACTACTATGATAGGTGTCAGGACTATCACAATAAGAAAGAGAAATTGAGCTCAACTCCAAATAAAACAAGGAAAAATGAGGATTTATAGCCAACAGGTCATTGGATGGAGGCATAAATGGTAGGGTGATTCTTGCTAAACTGACCTACCAGGATTATTGTTGAAGGCACATCAGGGTGGTCATACATCAACAGGGGAATGATGAGGGATGAGGAATTTAATTAGATACCAAGGTTGGGAAGATTCTCTCTAAAGTGATGTAAAAGGATTCTTGCTAAAACTAGACTTTACAAGGACAGAAGAGGACACCCAGTATGAAGCTTAGTTGAGTTGAGGGCTCAGAGAAACCTGGCTAAAGTTTGGTTAAGGAGAGAATCTTTGTCATAATCTCCTAGTAGAGTGGAAGAGACAATTCTACTATAGGGATTGTAGAAGCAGTAGCAGCTAATGATGGTCTTCAGTAGCTTCAGCTGCCATCCTACCCCATGTTGTGACAGTGCTAGAAATAACTACAGTGATAACCATTGTGAAGTTTGGAGGAGAGCTCTGGACAGGGTCGTGTCAATGGAAAATTAATCAGTCGATCTACGAATGGATAAGAAAACTTTTTTGAGCCAAATTTGAGGATTATAATCCAGCAAGAGCATCTCAGAAAGCTCTGAGAACTGTTCCACCCATTAGAAGGTCAAGACACAGTTTATATAAGTGTTTTGAGACAGAGAACTGTAGATCAAAAGACAAATTATTGACAATTTATGTAATCCAGATCTAAGCGGCATCGTGGTGGGTCTTGTGACCCCTTACAATATCAAGAAAGAATATTATCTTTTAAGGATAACATTGTTTATTGTTTGTTTGTTTGTTTTGTTTTTGTTTTTGCCCATGCAGTGCGGCTTGCTGGATCTTAGTTCCCCGACCAAAGATTGAACCCGGGCCCCTGGCAGTGAGAGAACCGAGTCCTAACCACTGGCCCACCAGGGAATTCCTGGTAGTTGTCTTGTTCATGCTGGGAGAATGATGCTATTTTTGGTTGAACAGGTATTTCTGCTGATGGGAGATGTTTGGTCAATGCCTAATGCAGATACATAATGCACAGTGGAGGGAGAGAGGAGGTCAAAGGGCAGAGAAGAATTTTTATGTTTAAATTGTTCTTGTCTTGCCATAAAGTATGAATTTTATTTCACAGTAGCACCAGTGTGGCAGTGCAGCCCGGGCAAAGCAAGCATAGAATGATCAACAGGAGTCAGTAACATAAGAAGCAACTGCGACTGATGAAAGAAAGCAGGTGAGCCATACCCTGAGATGCACACAGACATTTCAAGCAGGAAAGAAACCTTAAATGTGAATCTGAGATACTGTCTTTCCATAGGTAGGGGCTTATGAGAAAGTGATATCTTATTAAATTGACCCCATTTGTACCCATGGGCTGGTGAAGTCTGGGGACTTTCAGCTACTGAGATAACAATTCAGAACAAATACAAACCATAAATGCATACATAATAAAAGTGTGAGTAAAATAAAAATCAGCTCATCTTTCATGTACTTCACCATTTTTGACTTATCAGAATCAGGACTGTGAATGTGAATGATGTGATGAAGATGTCAAAGACAATGGCAAATGCAAATGAGAAAATTAAATCTTACACAGAATACAAAGACAAATAAATAGTTGGAATACAAAATGTTTCCTCTTCCAATAAGTTATACACATCTTCACTTGCAGTACATGGTCCAGCAGATCATTAGAGGATATTACAAGAGATACAACTTTGCATTCATTTACTCTTCTCTAGATGAGGTTTTCTTTGTGAGACCAGAAGAATGCAAAGCTCCATCCAGCTACTGGAAATCCCTGAGTCAATATCTGAGTGCACTTTAGAAGATGAATGGCTGAGAACAGATTTCAAATATTGGCAGAAGGAATCACACTCTTAGAAATTAAGTAGAGTTGTCACTAAACAAGAGCATGAGAGAATTGAATACGACACAATTTTGATACCAGTGAAGCCGCCTCTAATAAGGAAATAGGCTCAGGTTGGCGGTGGGACTTCCTACGATAGTATTCCTCTGCTATAGGCACTGCAGCTGCTACTGAACACTCTAAAAATGTTGCCAGGCTTGTTCTCACGTGCCTCCAACAATCAATGCACAAGTTTTTACTAAGTGCTTTTTCTGTGCCTGGGATTAATTCTATTCCATGGCAAGATAAAAAAGTGAATGACCCCATTCCTGCCATCTGGAAACTTTTGGTCAAGGGTAGAAGTTAATATACATGATTAATAAGGAAACTACAAAAGATGTTTAATAGCAAAGCACTAATGCATTGATTATAGAACTTACCAGTAAACATTACAAAGTTACTTACACTTTTGGTTCTGCTATTACTGTGTGATTTGGGGCAATTCTTATTGTATCCCATTCTCAGTGACCTCAGCAGTTAAATGAGGAAATTTGATTGCATGTTCTCCTAGGTGCCTTCCTTTCCAAGGTTTTACAGTTTATGAAGATGTAGACTGTACCAAAAGAAACAAGTTGCTTTGTTTAATTATATTGAATCTTTAGTTTTGCTCAGATTATTAACCACATATGAAGATGAATACTTGAAAAAAATACTACTTTAAAACAAGTTGGAGATCATAAATTATATACCCATCTCAATTTCACAACGCAATTAGTTTATTACAAACAAGGATAATTTCTGCAGTATGCAAATTTGTTTAACTTTGATCAATCACTTTTAAATCATATAATCGTATATAAGCATGTTTGTCCCATGCCATATATATGTATATTTAAATATATTTAAACATGTACATGCATATGCCATATAAACATATATGTATACATTTGTTTAAATAATGCAGTTAGTAATTATGCAAACACTGAGAAGCTCTTCTATTGGTCTAAGGACAGACATAAATCAACTCGAGATGAAAGAATCAAGGGAAAGCCATGAACCGATATCTCACAAAAAAAGATATACAAATCACCAACATACCCATGAAGACGATCAACATAATTAGTCATCAACAGAAGTCCCCAACATTTTTGTCACCAGGGACCGGTTTCATGGAAGACAATTTTTCCATGTACAGCGGGGGAGTGGGGGGATGGTTCAGGCTGTAATGGGAGTGATGGGGAGCGGCAGATGAAGCTTCACTTTCTCTCCTGCCACTTGCCTGCTGCTGTGCGGCCCAGTTCCTAACAGGCAGCAGACCGCTGGTCCTCGGTCCGGGGTTGGGGACCTCTGGTCATTAGGGAGTGCCAATGAAAATAACAATGAGATACTATCTCAAACTCACTAGAATGGATTAAAAAATAAGTTTGACAATACCAAGTGATGGTGAGGATGTGAAGCAATTGGTGGTATTGTAAAATGAAACAACCACTTCTGAAAATAGTTTAGCCATTTCTTATAAATTTAAGTATACATTTACAATATAGCCTAGTAGTTTCATTCCCGGGTATTTACACAAAACTGAAAAATACATGTCAGCACTAGGAATGCTCATAAATGTTTTATTTGTGAATTAAAAATCGAAAACAAAATAATATCCATCAACTAGTTTATTGATAAATACATTTTATTATCTTAATTTAAGGAGTATATTATTTACCAAAATAAAAGAACAAACTGCTGATAAATACCTAACCATGGGTGAATCCCTGAAACAATATGCTGAGTGAAAGAAGCCAGACAAAAAATATAAATACCATGCGATTCCCTGTATTGAAGATCTACAACAGTCAAAACAAATCCATAGTGATAGAAATCCTGAGGCATGGGTAAGAAGTGGTGTGTAGACTGCCTGCAAAGGACCATGATGGAATTTTCCATAACATGATTAGAGTAGTAATGATGTATGTATTTGTTTATAAAATTATCAAACTGTACATTTAAATGTTTGAATTTTCACAGTATGATTAAATAGACTTCAATATTTTACTAAAATCATGTAATGTGATAAATATCCCTACAAGGCAATCATATTATGATACATAAATGTATCAAAGCAACATGTTGTACACCTTAAATTTACACAGTTATATTTCAAATATATTCAATAAAAAATACAATTTTAAAAAAGTAAAAGTGCTTGAGAACATAAAAAAAATGTTTGCATGTTATTAGGTGGAAATTTGATCACAATAAACTTGATACTTTTTTTTTTTAACATCTTTATTGGGGTATAATTGCTTTACAATGGTGTGTTAGTTTCTGCTATATAACAAAGTGAATCAGTTATACATATACATATGTTCCCATATCTCTTCCCTCTTGCATCTCCCTCCCTCCCACCCTCCCTATCCCACCCCTCCAGGCAGTCACAAAGCACCAAGCCAATATCCCTGTGCCATGCGGCTGCTTCCAACTAGCTATCTACCTTACTACGTTTGTTAGTGTGTATATGTCCATGACTCTCTCTCGCCCTGTCACAGCTCACCCTTCCCCCTCCCCATAACCTCAAGTTCGTTCTCTAGGAGGTCTGCATCTTTATTCCTGCCTTACTCCTAGGTTCTTCATGACATTTTTTTTCTTAAATTCCATATATATGTGTTAGCATACGGTATTTGTCTTTTTCTTTCTGACTTACTTCACTCTGTATGACAGACACTAGGTCTATCCACCTCATTACAAATAGCTCAATTTCGTTTCTTTTTATGGCTGAGTAATATTCCATTGTATATATGTGCCACATCTTCTTTATCCATTTATCCGATGATGGGCACTTAGGTTGTTTCCATCTCCTGGCTATTGTAAATAGAGCTGCAATGAACATTTTGGTACATGACTCTTTTTGAATTTCGGTTTTCTCAGGGTATATGCCCAGTAGTGGGATTGCTGGGTCATATGGTAGTTCTATTTGTAGCTTTCTAAGGAACCTCCATACTGTTCTCCATAGTGGCTGAACCAATTCACATTCCCACCAGCAGTGCAAGAGTGTTCCCTTTTCTCCACACCCTCTCCAGCATTTATTGTTTCTAGATTTTTTGATGATGGCCATTCTGACTGGTGTGAGATGATATCTCATTGTAGTTTTGATTTGCATTTCTCTAATGATTAATGATGTTGAGCATTCTTTCATGTGTTTGTTGGCAGTCTGTATATCTTCTTTGGAGAAATGTCTATTTAGGTCTTCTGCCCATTTTTGGATTGGGTTGTTTGTTTTTTTGTTATTGAGCTGCATGAGCTGCTTGTAAATTTTGGAGATCAATCCTTTGTCAGTTGCTTCATTTGCAAATATTTTCTCCCATTCTGAGGGTTGTCTTTTGGTCTTGTTTATGGTTTCCTTTGCTGTGCAAAAGCTTTGAATTTTCATTAGGTCCCATTTGTTTATTTTTGTTTTTATTTCCATTACTCTAGGAGGTGGGTCAGAAAGGATCTTGCTGTGATTTATGTCATAGAGTGTCCTGCCTATGTTTTCCTCTAAGAGTTTGATAGTTTCTGGCCTTATATTTAGGTCTTTAATCCATTTTGAGCTTATTTTTGTGTATGGTGTTAAGGGGTGATCTAATCTCATACTTTTACATGTACCTGTCCAGTTTTCCCAGCACCACTTATTGAAGAGGCTGTCCTTTCTCCACTGTACATTCCTGCCACCTTTATCGAAGATAAGGTGTCCATATGTGCATGGGTTTATCTCTGGGCTTTCTATCCTGTTCCATTGATCTATCTTTCTGTTTTTGTGCCAGTACCATACCGTCTTGATAACTGTAGCTTTGTAGTATAGTCTGAAGTCAGGGAGCCTGATTCCTCCAGTTCCTTTTTTTGTTCTCAAGATTGCTTTGGCTATTCGGGGTCTTTTGTGTTTCCATACAAATTGTGAAATTTTTTGTTCTAGTTCTGTGAAAAATGCCAGTGGTAGTTTGATAGGGATTGCATTGAATCTATAGATTGCTTTGGGTAGTAGAGTCATTTTCACAATGTTGATTCTTCCAATCCAAGAACATGGTATATCTCTCCATCTATTTGTATCATCTTTAATTTCTTTCATCAGTGTCTTATAATTTTCTCTATACAGATCTTTTGTCTCCTTAGGTAGGTTTATTCCTAGATATTTTATTCTTTTTGTTGCAATGGTAAATGGGAGTGTTTTCTTGATTTCACTTTCAGATTTTTCATCATTAGTATATAGGAATGCGAGAGATTTCTGTGCATTAATTTTGTATCCTGCCACTTTACCAAATTCATTGATTAGCTCTAGTAGTTTTCTGGTAGCATCTTTAGGATTCTCTATGTATAGGATCATGTCATCTGCAAACAGTGACAGCTTTATTTCTTCTTTTCCGATTTGGATTCCTTTTATTTCCTTTTCTTCTCTGATTGCTGTGGCCAAAACTTCCAAAACTATGTTGAATAAGATTGGTGAGAGTGGGCAACCTTGTCTTGTTCCTGATCTTAGTGGAAATGCTTTCAGTTTTTCACCATTGAGGATGACGTTGGCTGTGGGCTTGTCATATATGGCCTTTATTATGTTGAGGAAAGTTCCCTCTATGCCTACTTTCTGCAGGGTTTTTATCATAAATGGGTGTTGAATTTTGTCAAAAGCTTTCTCTGCATCTATTGAGATGATCATATGGTTTTTCTTCTTCAATTTGTTAATATGGTTTATCACATTGATAGATTTGCGTATTTTGAAGAATCCTTGCATTCCTGGAATAAACCCCACTTGATCATGGTGTATGATCCTTTTAATGTGCTGTTGGATTCTGTTTGCTAGTATTTTGTTGAGGAGTTTTACATCTATGTTCATCAGTGATATTGGCCTGTAGTTTTCTTTCTTTGTGACATCCTTGTCTGGTTTTGGTATCAAGGTGATGGTGGCCTCGTAGAAGGAGTTTGGGAGTGTTCCTCCCTCTGCTATATTTTGGAAGAGTTTGAGAAGGATAGGTATTAGCTCTTCTCTAAATGTTTGATAGAATTCGCCTGTGAAGCCATCTGGTCCTGGGCTTTTCTTTGTTGGAAGATTTTTAATCACAGTTTCAATTTCAGTGCTTGTGATTGGTCTGTTCATATTTTCTATTTCTTCCTGATTCAGTCTTGGCAGGTTGTGCATTTCTAAGAATTTGTCCATTTCTTCCAGATTGTCCATTTTATTGGCATAGAGTTGCTTGTAGTAATCTCTCATGATCTCTCTTATTTCTGCAGTGTCAGTTGTTACCTCTCCTTTTTCATTTCTAATTCTATTGATTTGAGTCTTCTCCCTTTTTTTCTTGATGAGTCTGGCTAGTGGTTTATCTACTTTGTTTATCTTCTCAAAGAACCAGCTTTTAGTTTTATTGATCTTTGCTATTGTTTCCTCCATTTCTTTTTCATTTATTTCTGATCTGATTTTTATGATTTCTTTCCTTCTGCTAGCTTTGGGTTTTTTTTGTTCTTCTTTCTCTAGTTGCTTGAGGTGCAAGGTTAGGTTGTTTATTCGAGATGTTTCCTGCTTCTTAAGGTGGGCTTGTATTGCTATAAACTTCCCCCTTAGAACTGCTTTTGCTGCATCCCACAAGTTTTGGGTCGTTGTGTCTCCGTTGTCATTTGTTTCTAGGTATTTTTTGATTTCCTCTTTGATTTCTTCAGTGATCACTTCATTATTAAGTAGTGTATTGTTTAGCCTCCATGTGTTTGTATTTTTTACAGATCTTTTCCTGTAATTGATATCTAGTCTCATGGCATTGTGGTCAGAAAAGATACTTGATACAATTTCAATTTTCTTAAATTTACCAAGGCTTGATTTGTGACCCAAGATATGATCTATCCTGGAGAATGTTCCATGAGCACTTGAGAAAAATGTGTATTCTGTTGTTTTTGGATGGAGTGTCCTATAGATATCAATTAAGTCCATCTTGTTTAATGTATCATTTAAAGCTTGTGTTTCCTTATTTATTTTCATTTTGGATGATCTGTCCATGGGTGAAAGTGGAGTGTTTAAGTCCCCTATATGAATGTGTTACTGTCAATTTCCCCTTTTATGGCTGTTAATATTTGCTTATGTATTGAGGTGCTCCTATGTTGGGTGCATAAATATTTACAGTTGTTATATCTTCTTCTTGGATCGATCCCTTGATCATTATGTAGTGTCCTTCTTTGTCTCTTTTAATAGTCCTTATTTTAAAGTCTATTTTGTCTGATATGAGAATTGCTACTCCAGCTTTCTTTTGGTTTCCATTTGCATGGAATATCTTTTTCCATCCCCTTACTTTCAGTCTGTATGTGTCTCTAGGTCTGAAGTGGGTCTCTTGTAGACAGCATATATATGGGTCTTGTTTTTGTATCCATTCAGCTAATCTGTGTCTTTTGGTGGGAGCATTTAGTCCATTTACATTTAAGGTAATTATCGATATGTATGTTCCTATTCCCATTTTCTAAATTGTTTTGGGTTCGTTATTATATGTCTTTTCCTTCTCTTGTGTTTCCTGCCTAGAGAAATCCTTTAGCATTTGTTGTAAAGCTGGTTTGGTGGTGCTGAACTCTCTCAGCTTTTGCTTGTCTGTAAAGGTTTTAATTTCTCCATCAAATCTGAATGAGATCCTTGCTGGGTAGAGTAGTCTTGGCTGCAGGTTTTTCTCCTTCCTCACTTTCAGTATGTCCTGCCACTCCCTTCTGGCTTGTAGGGTTTCTGCTGAGAGATCAGCTGTTAACCTTATGGGGATTCCCTTATGTGTTATTTGTTGTTTTTCCCTTGCTGCTTTTAATATGCTTTCTTTGTATTTAATTTTTGACAGTTTGATTAATATGTGTCTTGGCGTATTTCTCCTTGTATTTATCCTGTATGGGACTCTCTGTCCTTCCTGGACTTGATTAACTATTTCCTTTCCCATATTAGGGAAGTTTTCAACTATAATCTCTTCAAATATCTTTTCAGTCCCTTTCTTTTTCTCTTCTTCTTCTGTTGGTGCGTTTAATGTTGTCCCAGAGGTCTCTGAGACTGTCCTCAGTTCTTTTCATTCTTTTTTCTTTATTCTGCTCTGCAGTAGTTATTTCCACTATTTTATCTTCCAGGTCACTTATCCGTTCTTCTGCCTCAGTTATTCTGCTATTGATCCCATCTAGAGTACTTTTAATTTCATTTATTGTGTTGTTCATCATTGCTTGTTTCATCTTTAGTTCTTCTAGGTCCTTGTTAACTGATTCTTGCATTTTGTCCATTCTGTTGTCCATTCTATCTCCAAGATTTCGGATCATCCTTACTATCATTATTCTGAATTCTTTTTCAGGTAAGCTGCCTATTTCCTCTTCATTTGTTAGGTCTGGTGCATTTTTATCTTGCTCCTTTATCTGCTGTGTGTTTTTCTGTCTTCTCATTTTGCTTATCTTACTGTGTTTGGGGTCTCCTTTTAGCAGGCTGCAGGTTCGTAGTTCCCACTGTTTTTGATGTCTGTCCCCAATGGCTAAAGTTGGTTCAGTGGGTTGTGTAGGTTTCCTGGTGGAGGGGACTAGTGCCTGTGTTGTGGTGGATGAGGCTGGATCTTGTCTCTCTAGTGGGCAGGTTCACGTCTGGTGGTGTGTTTGGGGTGTCTGTGGCCTTATTATTATTTTAGGCAGCCTCTCTGCTAATGGGTGGGGTTGTGTTCCTGTCTTGCTAGTTGTTTGGCATAGGTTGTCCAGCACTGTGGCTTGCTGGTCGTTGAGTGAAGCTGGGTGCTGGTGTTAAGATGGAGGTCTCTGGGAGATTTTCGCCATTTGATATTATGCCATTTGATATTATGTGGAGCTGGGAGGTCTCTTGTTGGTCAGTGTCCTGAAGTTGACTCTCCTACCTCAGAGGTAGAGCCCTGACTCCTGGCTGGAGCACCAAGAGCTTTTCATCCACACGGCTCAGAATAAAAGGGAGAAAAAGTAGAGGGAATTAGTAGAAGTATGAGGAAAGAAAGAAGGAAAGGAGGGAAGGAAGGAAGGAAGAGAGAAAGAAAGAAGCAAAGAAGGAAAGGAGAGAAAGGAGGGAGGGAGGGAGGGAGGAAGGAAGGAAGGAGGGAAAGAAGGAAAAAAGACAGAAAGAAAGAAGATACAGTAAAAATAAAATAAAGTGTAATAAAATTATTGAATTAAAAAAATCTTATTTAGAGAAAAAAAAAAGGGACGGATAGAACCTTAGGACAAATGTTGGAAGCAAAGCTATACAGACAAAATCCTACACAGAAGCATACACATACACCCTCACTAAAAAAGGTAAAGGGGGAAAAATCATAAATCTTGCTGTCATAGACCACCTCCTCAATTTGGGATGATTCGTTGTCTAAAGGAGGGAAGGAAGGAAGGAAGGAAGGAAGGAAGGAAAGAAAGAAAGAAAGAAAGAAAGAAAGAAAGAAAGAAAGAAAGAAAGAAAGAAAGAAAGAAAGAAAGAAAGAAAGAAAGAAGGTAAAGTATAATAACGTTATTAAAATTAAAATTGATTATTAAGAAAAAAATTTTAAAAAACCATGGACGGATAGAACGCTAGGACAAATGGTGGAAGCAAGACTATACAGACAAGATCTCACATAGAAGCATACACATATACATTCACAAAAAGAGGAAAAGGGAAAAAAAATCATAGATCTTGCTCCTAAAGTCCACTTCCTTAATTTGGGATGATTGGTTGTCTATTCAGGTATTCCACAGATGCAGGGTATATCAAGTTGATTGTGGAGCTTTAATCCTCTGCTTCTGAGGCTGCTGGGAGAGATTTCCTTTTCTCTTCTTTGTTCTCACAGCTCCCAGGGGCTCAGCTTTGGATTTGGCCCTGCCACTGCGTGTAGGTCGCTGGAGGGCGTCTGTTTTTTGCTCAGACAGGGCGGGGTTAAAAGAGCCGCTGATTCGGGGGCTCTGGCGCACTCAGGCCGGCGGGGAGGGAGGGGCACGGAGTGCGGGGCGGGCCTGCGGCGGCAAAGGCCGGCGTGACTTTGCACCAGTCTGAGGCCCGCTGTGCGTTCTCCCGGGGAAGTTGTCCCTGGATCCCGGGAACCTGGCAGTGGCGGGCTGCACAGGCTCCGCGGAAGAGGGGTGTGGAGAGTGACCTGGGCTCGCACACAGGCCCCTCGGTGGCGGCAGCAGCAGCCTTGTCTCCCGCCCGTCTCTGGGGTCCGCGCTTTCAGCTGCGGCTCGCGCCCGTCTCTGGAGCTCCTTTAAGCAGCGTTCTTAAACCCCTCTCCTCACGCACCAGGAAACAAAGAGGGAAGAAAAAGTCTCCTGCCTCTTCGGCAGGTGCAGACTTTTCCCCGGACTCCCTCCCAGCTACCCGTGGTGCACTAACCCCTTCAGGCTATGATCAAGCCGCCAACCCCAGTCCTCTCCCTGCGCTCCGGCCTCAGCTCGCAGCCCCGCCCGCCCCGGCGGGTGAGCAGACAAGCCTCTCGGGCTGGTGAGTGCCGGTCGGCACCGATCCTCTGTGCGGGAATCTCCCCGCTTTGCCCTCCGCACCCCTGTGGCTGTGCACTCCTCCGCGGCTCCGAAGCTCCCCCCTCCGCCCCACGCAGTCTCCGCCCGCGAAGGGGCTTCCTAGTGTGTGGAAACTTTTCCTCCTTCACAGCTCCCTCCCACGGGTGCAGGTGCCGTCCCTATTCTTTTGTCTCTGTTTTTTCTTTTTTTTTCCTTTTGCCCTACCCAGGTACGTGGGGGAGTTTCTTGCCTTTTGGGAGGTCTGAGGTCTTCTGCCAGCGTTCAGTAGGTGTTCTGTAGGAGTTGTTCCACGTGTAGATGTATTTCTGGTGTAACTGTGGGGAGGAAGGTGATCTCCGCGTCTTACTCTTCCGCCATCTTCAAGGTCCCCCCCTAAACTTGATTCTTTAAAAAAAAAAAATCAGTTTCCCTTGCATTCTAGTTTTGACTTTGGATAAGAGAAACAGCAATTTGCATTAGTTTGCCAGCCTAGCAAAAAATGAGAACAATTAGGTTTCTTTGATAGTTCTTTGGATACTGTTACCAAAGTCCCATCCTGGGTCTGGGACAGAATCTATATTTGCTAGATTAATGGGATAGTAATGAGACTGAACCAGCTATTACAGGCATGAAAAATAAACTGATAGCCCTTTTTGAATTTGTTTTTCACTACAAATAATATTGATATAATAAGTGAAGAAATATTAAATGAGAAAAGTTATAATAGTCTTAAATTTAAATAATGCTTAGTAAATACCAATTACAATTGTATTTTAGATTTAATATTCATCCATATTTTAGATGGAAAAATACTGAAAATAAATTTCCAAAATTGTCCTCTATTTTAACAGGTATAAACAAATATCATGTTTGATCTAATTATAAACAAAGAAACAATGCTTCCCTGAATTTTAATGATCCCAAAATTCAAGCAGATTATAATAAAGGAAAACACGTCCACTTTGATCAAGTAGTATTGGTGTAGCCTTGACAAAGATGAACAGAATGCTTTAGCAACCTATAAATGATGTACTGGACCCCAACTCACACACATGCACAAACACCCACAGAAGCACATACATACACACATTCCATGATATACCTAGACCTGAAAAACCTCTTTAACTGAGAGCTTGAAGTTAAAGAGATGGTTCACTGCATTACTAATTGTAGAATTTGACTCTTTCTCTAGGTGACTTTAAACAACATTCCTCATTTACCAGCCTGTAGGAATTAATTGATAGGAGCCTATGTCCTGATCATGGGGTGAAAAATTATATTAAAAATTTAATAAACCAACACTAAGCAAGAGAGTGTGTTATTGGCTAAAGAATAGACAAATAGGTCAATGGTACAGAATACAGAACCTGGAAATAGAGCTACATAAATATAGTCAACTGATATTTGACAAAGGAATAAAGGTAATACAATGGAGCAAAGATAGTCTTTTCAACAAATGGTACTGAAATAACTGGGCACTCAGATTCAAAAAAAAAATGAATCTAGACAGAGATCATATACTTTTCACAATAATTAACTAATTAACTCAAAATGGATGATAGACCAAAATATAAACCCAGAACTGTAAAGCTCCAAGAGATAACATAGGTGAAAACCTAGATGACCTTGGAAATGACTTTTTAGATACAGTACCAAAGTCATGATCCATGAAAGAAAAAATTGATAAGCTGGAGTTCCTTAAAATTAGAAACCTGTACTCTGCAAAAGACATCAAGGGAATAAGAAGACAAGCCACAGACTGGGAAAAAATGTTTGTAAAAGACACATCTGATAAGGAAATGTTACTCAAAATAGACAACTCAAAAAACTCAAGAATAAGAAAACAACACAATTTAAAAATGAGCCAAAGTGGGCTTCCCTGGTGGTGCAGTGGTTGAGCGTCCACCTGCCGATGTAGGGGACACCGGTTCGTGCCCCAGTCCAGGAAGATCCCACATGCCGCGGAGTGGTTAGGCCTGTGAGCCATGGCCGCTGAGCCTGCACGTCCGGAGCCTGTGCTCCGCAACGGGAGTAGGCCACAACAGTGAGAGACCCACGTACTGCAAAAAAACAAAAACAAAAACAAAAAAACAGCCAAAGTGCTTAACTGACTCTTCACCAAAGATAAACAGATGGCAAATAAACATATGAAAAGATGTTTCACATTATATGTCCTTAGGGAAATTCTCATGAAAACAGCAATGAGATACCACTACACATCTAACAGAATGGCCAAATTTTGGAACCCTGAAGACAAGAAATGAGGGAGAGGATGTGGAGCAATAGGAACTCTCATTCATTGCTGATGGGAATGCAAAATGATACAGTCACTTTTTGAAGACAGTCTGGAAGACAATTTTTACAAAACTAAATATACTCTTATCATAAGATCCACCAATCACATGCCTTGGCATTTACTCAGAAGAGTTCAAAATTTATGCCCACACAAAACCCTGCATATGGATGTTTATAGCAGCTTAGTCATACTTGCCCAAACTTAGAAACAACCGAGATGCCCTTCAGTAGGTGAATGGATAAGTAAACTGTGATCCATCAGACAATGGAATATTATTCAGCACTAAAAAGAAATGAGCTATAAAGCCATGAAAAGACATGGAGGAAACTTGAATGCATATCACTAAGGGAAAGAAACCAATCTGAAAAATTTACATAGTGTATGACTTCTACTATATGACATTCTGCAAAAGGCAAATCTATGGAGCTAACAAAAAATTCAGTGGTTTCCAGAGGTTGAGGTGGGGGAAAGTAAGAATAAGTGGAGCACAGAGAATTTTTAAGGCAGTGAAAATACTTTGTGTGAGACTATGATGATAGATTCATGTCACTATACATTTGTCTAAACCCAGAGAAAGTACTACACCAAGTGTGAACCCTAATATGAACGCTGGACTTTGGGTGATTATACTGTCAGTGTAAGTTCATTAATTGTAACAAGTGTACCACTCTGGTGGGAAATGTTGATAATGGGAGAGGCTACATGTGTTTAGAGTGTTTGGGAAAACTCTATCTTCTCAATTTCGCTGTGAACCTAAAACCACTCTAAAAAATAGTATTTAAAATAAAAAAATGAGTATTTAGAAATATAAAATATTATAATGACATTATAGTTTTTCCATCAGTGTCATTTAGATTGTATATTTTGTTAGAGAACTATAAATATCATGGGAAAGTGGTATTGCAGTGTCTTTCAATGTGTTTTCTATAAGATTTTTCAGAAGCTAGTAATCTAAACAGTCCTAACACTGCATGCTGTTTCAGCTGGAAATGTTAATCATATTTCTATACCTTCGGAATGAAGAATACAAAGGCCACAAAATTTCTGCTATAAAGATGATTTATTAATGTTGAATATTCTCCTTTTCATTACTATGCATTTATTTGGGAAAGCAATCCTTGTAGGGGAAGAGGAGCCATATGACAACTATTAACTTGCAAACAAAAAAAAAGGGCCTGCTTCACTGATCCATGTCATTAGCAAAGTCTTGGAGGCTCATAGCAAGCACATCAGTCAAACAATACAGACCTCCATCTCCAAGTTATCCACACACAGGTTCATACACTCACTCTCACACATATAACGCTCACACAAACAACACACAGGCTTAACAGAAGCAATACACATGCAACACACATTTACACAACACACACACACACACACACAATAGACCATTATAATCTACACATCCATGGCAAGTAGCAAGTATTCAGGATTATTACCTTAAAAAATAAACTAATTGAAGGGAAAACTGAAAAAGCAAATAAACCTACAGAGAGTTACAGATTTTGCAACCTTTGTCCTGCCCCCCACAAAGTTACTGTCTATTTAAATCAAAATATATTGTCAGACTGAATAACTGGCAAGTTCCTTTTCAAAAGAAAATATATAATGATCATACATACAATGCACATTTAATCATGTTTCTTGTATCCCCAGGCTCATCATAGTAAATGGGACACAATGAATTCAAGAAGTACTTGTTACATGAACAAACCAATTAATAAGTATACTGATTAAATGAAATAATAAAAACTTGTGGATCATTTTTTGGAGTTGAGCAGGATAGTATAAATGCTATTTCTAGGTGATAGAGTATCCATGCACATTAGTTATATTGCCAAATTTTCCCCCAACAGTAGTTTTCATCTACTTAACTGAAAATGTCTATTGATTATTTTTATTCTTCTATATCTCTCGAATTTGCTACTTATTTCCTCTGGCTCTATCTTAGTCAAAAGTCTTATTATTTCATACCTTGAATAGGTTGTTCAGAATTTGCCCCCACCCTGTAGATTCTCTCAATTCTAAACCATCATCCTGCATAAAAATGCCAGACTAGTCTTTTTAAGGCAAGGATTTGGGCAATTTACTACCCTGCTTGAACATCATCAAGTTCCCAACCCCTGTATCAACAGAATCATTTCCAGACTCCTTATCTTTGTATTCAGGTTCCCTACAGAGGTGGTCGCACACTTTCTTTTCAACTCACATACTTCTTTATTTCTCTTGATTCCCCTAATCAAGTCTACTTAGTATCACTGTGACACACATTGCATTTTTCCACTTTGACATTCCTGCTCACATTGATACAGTTTTTAAAGTCCATCCTGCTTTTCATCTTGCAGACCCCAGCACATCCATCATGTTTATGTGATGAAGATGAAGACTTCTCTGACAGCATCAGGAAATCATCCTTCTTTTTTCTGAGTAACAAGAGCACTAATTATCTCTACCACATTTCCTAAAATATAGTTTGTAATATCACACTAATTCTATGAGATAATAAATGTTAATAACAAATGTCTAATAACTTTGGAAATCCTGATATAAATATACTATAAAAAATTCTTATCAATATTTCTCCAAGCCACGTTAGATGGAATGCAGCATTGATTGCAGAACTCATGTTGTACAAAGCATCTAATGGTACTGGCATTCCACCAAACACATTGTGGGAAAACATTTGTTTATGACAGTTTTATAAGATATATTTCTAGCTTGAATTATTCTTTTGTTTTTTCCATATAGGCATTTTAATTTTGTAGCTGAACATATTTCCTTCTTTGATTTCTAGAATTTTTAGGTTTTCATTACTGTATTAACCTTATTCCTGGCACCATATTACTTTTTAATTTCCCTCTATGCCATATTTGCTACATACTTCCAATTTTTTAAACCCAAGTATATTTCTTAAAAACTCCAAGCTACTTATTAATTTCCTTTTGTTGCTATAACTAGCACAAACAGGGTCGCTTAAAACAGCACATATTTATTATCTTACCATTCTGGAAGTCAGAATGGGCCTCACTGAAGTAATATCAAGGTGTTAGAAGTGCAGTGTTCCGTTCTGAAAGCTGTGGGAAGAATCCATTTTTGTGTTTTATTCAGATTTGAAAGGCTGCTCCTGCCCTCACTCTTTGCAAATACCTCCCTTCCATTTTCAGAGACAGCGATGGTCAGAAAGAGACCTCACTCTGACTTTGATTCTCCTGCCTCCCTCCCTTGTAATGTAATTCACATTACAAGGGCTCTCATGATTACATTACATTAGACTCACTGGATAATCCAATATAATTTCCTCATCTCAAGGTCAGCTTATTATCAACCTTAATTCCATCTGCAGCCTTAATTCTCCTTTTCCTTGTAACACAACGTATTCATAGTTCCTGGATATAAGAATGTGAATATCTCTGTGGGGTCATTGATTTGCCTACAACAGATACTTTAAACTGTTTTGAACTAAAATATGATAACCAATGTATAAAATAAGTAAAAGGTATAAAATAATGAATAAGTAAAAAGTAGGTAATAAATAATTGAGATGTTCTTTGGGGTACATAATTAATCTTCTTACGTGGATTATAAGTGGTTAGGCAGTTTGTCTTAACTTTTCCTGTTTCCCCTCAGTGCCTGAAACAGATTTTTACCTATAGCTGATTCGCAGTAAAATTTGTTAAATAAATGCAACTTACATTATTCTATCTCCACAATTCCATAGGCTAATATACACACATATTTACAAACTACAAAATTACACATTATTATTTCCAGCTATTTAAAATGCTTTGATAAATGTCATAAAATGTTTATTCTATGTAAAATACTACATTTTCTTTTATCTGTTTAATATAATTTTCAGATCCACCTGAGGTAAATGCTTTATTCTATCTAGCACTCATGAATTAAAGACTGATTCATATACAAAAGCTAAAACCCTAGAATATATGGAAAATAAGAGCAAGAATAGTTGTTATAAAAAAGGGTAAATTCTCAACGATGTTAGTGTGACTTGGGAAGAATGTATAAAATATAAACAGCATTAATATATAATAAATAAAAGTGCTACTTTTTTTTTGCTTTTGGAACTTATTTCAATGATTTAGAAACTTGATTTTAATTAAAGTAGCAGGATTAAACTATCTTAGATCTTTCCTATTGTTTTTCAACCCTCTATACCAATTTGAGTAAAGGACAATAAAAATTTGTCATGATATAGGATTTATATTTGCTGCTATTATTTAGAAAATGTATAATATTAATAATAAAAAATTGAGTGAAGTCCAGTAGCCTCTGTGTTTACAACTGATTGGGAAACTCTATAGCAGGAATTCAGATTGGGAGGATGTGAAATAATCACTTTAGAGCAATGGTTCTCAAAGCTGGCTGTCATTCATATCTCCAAGGACATTAAAAAATCGCAATGCCCCTCCTTGTCACCCCCAAAAAAGATTAAATTCAACTACCTATTTTAGAGATCTGACAATCATAGAGTTGCACAGTTAGTTGGGAAAGGGGAACAAAATAAAATTCTAATGATTAAGTTTTTTAAAAATCCCACTGCCCAGGTCACTCTTTAGACCAATGAAATCAAAATCAGATTCCAGGTCACACCTCAGATCAATGAAATCAAAGTCTGATTCTAATGCATGGGCACAGTGAGTTTCCAGAATTAATGGTCTTACCTTAGGGGTTGATTTCCAGCAGCAAGTAACAATCTATGAAATATCCACTTACTAATTTATTCTCTAAATTTATCTCAGCAAGATCGCTAAACTTTTAAAATCCTGAACTTGTAACCATCCCCATGGGTAAAAGAGATTCACTTTTTCAGCACTCATCTTTTATTTTTTGATTCCTCATCTTTACTTCAGAATCATGCTGGAAGACTTAATCTCAAAATTCAACAATTGACTTTACGTAGTCTTATAATTTTAGTAAGCTAATTAGAAGTTCTTAATTTATCTATGAGTGTGTAACTATATATATTGGGGATTGATACCTAATTCCAAAATCCAAGGAAAAGAGTGAGTGGAGGTTTTAGTTACAGATGGTGAAATTTATAATACTTAACATTTGTTGAGAGCTCACTTTACACATAACACAATTTACAAGGTAGGAACTATTACTATTTTTTTTCATTTTCTGTCTTTATTTAGTGGGTGAGTAAACTGAGGAAAAGAAAGTGTAAGACTTGGTATAGTCCACACAGCTTCTAGATCTAAAAATTGGGATTATGAACTAAGTCAATCTAAATCCAGAATGTGTGCTCTTACCTACTATATCACAGAAAAACTTAAAATATTATAATATAACCAAGCATTTCTGAGCAGTAGTGGCAACCTTTTCAGAGGTCAGTTTGCCTAGATGTTGTTCTCTTTCCACAAAGGACTTAAAAGGAAGCCTTTCACTAGATCAGCAGAGAAATACAATATTCCCAAAACATTAAAAGGCAGCTGCAGGAAGCATTTTGTAAACATATGGTACTTGTATAATTAACGTTTAAGTAGATAATTAGCTTATAGTCACATAATTACAGTTAGAAAACCTGAAATTTCCCAAAGTGAATTCATAGTACCTCTTTTTCTCTTCAAACCCTTCTACTCCTCTTTTTTCTTTTTTTTGTCCAGTGTATAGCAACTAGAAAATTTGTTGTTCAACTTAACTTTTGGAAAATATTCTCCATAAATTCTTTATTTTCATCCAAATTTCCCACAACCCACACTTTAGATATCTCCCCCTGCTTTCATTCCAACTACTTGGTTTAAAAGTTTGCCCATTTTCACCTTCAAGGCTGTGATAGCTGCCTGCTTGCCCTATCAGTCTAGCCCCTTTTGCATTGTCCTGACAGATGACCTCATCTAAAATGGAAATATAAGCGTGTCTAGTTTTTTTTTTTTTTTTGCTTAAAATATTTCAATAAATTTCAGGTTAAAATACTAAAATATTTCAATAAATTTCAGGTTAAAATACTAAAATCATCTTCAAGATAAGATCTAATCTCCTAAAATATAGTTCTAAATATGTTTTTTATAATCTAACGCTGCCTATTTAGTCTCATTTCTAATTTTAATCCTAATGTACTTCTTTATCTCTAAGCATTCATGTATGCGACTCTCTTTATTAGGGAATCTTAGAAAACCTTTTATTCTCCTGGATATATCCTTTATATATATTTTTAAAATTCATCTAAGTATTACTTTTTTAGGAGTTTCTTATTCAAATCTTCAGCTACAATATAAACATCATTTTTTTTCTACATGACAGCAAATTCCAAAAGTCAACTGCCAACTAAATGTGATACAAAGGAAAAAGATATTCTACACAAATGGAAATTAAAAAAAAAAGATGGAGTATCAATACTTATATAAAACAAGATAAACTTTAAAACAAAAACTACAACAAGAAACAAAGAAGGACATTACATAATGATGAAAGAATTAAGCCAAGAAGAGGATATAACACTTAGGAACATCTAAATATATAAAGTAAGTTTTAACAGACATAAAAGGAAAACTAAACAGTAACACCCAATTTACATCTATGAACAGATCGTCCAAACAGAAAATCAATAAGAAAGCATTGACCTTAAACAATACATTATGCCAAATGAACTTAATAGATATATACAAATGATACATTCAAAAACAGTAGAATACACATTCTTTTCAAATGTATGTGAAACATTCTCTAAGATAGATCGCATGCTAATCAATAAAACAATTCTCAATAAGTTTAAGAAGATCAAAATTATATTGCACATCTTTACCGACCACAGTGGTATGAAACTAGAAATAAATTACAAGAAGAAAAATGGAAAAAACCAAAATATGTGGAGGCTAAACCACATGCTGTTAAACAGCCAATGTGTCAACAAAAAAAATCAAAGAGCAAATAAAAATTACCTCAAGACAAATGCAAACAGAAACACAGCATTACAAAATCTATCAGATGTAGCAAAAGCAGTTCTAAGGGGGAAGCTTATAGCGATACAGGTCTACCTCAGGAAACAAGAAATGTCTCAAATAAGCAATTTAACATTACTTCTACAGGGACTAGAAAAGAAAAACAAAGCCCAAATTTAGTAAAATAAAGAAATAATAAAGATCATAAAGGGAAAAAATAAAGAATATAAAAAGGAGAAAAGATCAATAAAATTAAGAGCTGGTTCTTTGAAAATATAAACAAATTGATAAACTTTTAGCTAGACTCAAGAAAATGAGAGGGTCCAAAATATAAAATCAAGAATGAAAGTGGAGAAGCTACAACCAATAGCACAGAAATATAATACAAAGGATCATAAAAGATCACTATAAACAATTATACACCAAAAGATTGGACAGTTTAGAAAAGTGGATAAATTCCTAGAAAAAATCTTGCAAGACTGAATCAGAAATAAATAGAAAATCTGAACAGGCTGATTACTAGTAGTGAAATTGAATCAGTAATAATAATAATAAAAAAAAATCCCAACAAATAAAAGTCAGGACCAGATGGCTTCACAGGTGAATTCTACCAAACATTTAAGAAGGGATAATACCTACCATCCTCAAACTATTCTAAAAAATATTGAAGAAGATTACTCCCAAATTTGTTCTACAAGGCCAGCACTACCCTGACACCAAAAGTGGATCAAGACAAAAAAAAAAAAATTATAGGCCAATATCCCTAATGAACATATACATGAAAATCCTTAACAAAATACTAGTAAACTAAATTCAGCAATATATTAACAGGATCATACACCATGATGAAATGGGATTTATCCCAGTGATGCAAGAATGTTTCAATATTCACACATTAATCAACAGAATACACCATATTAAAAGAGGAAATATAAAACTCATATAATCATCTCAGTAGATGCAGAAATAGCATTTGACAAAATCCAACATTTATTTATGATTAAAACTCTCAACTAAGTGGGCATAGAGGGAATACACTTCTATTAATAAAGGCCATATATGACAAACACACAGCTATCATTATCCTCTATGGAGAAATGCTGAAAGCTTTTCCTCTAAGATCAGGAGCAAGGCAAGGTTGCCCACTCTCGCAACTTTTATTTACATAGTACTGGAAGCCATAGCCACAGCATTCAAAAAAGAAACAGAAACAACAGTTATCCAAATTGGAAAGTAAGAAGTAAAACTATCTCTATTCTCAGAAAACTATCTATATTCTCAACGTAACAGCATATATAGCAAACCATAAAGACTCCACCAAAAAGTATTAGAGCTAGTAAATAAATTCAGTAATTTCAGAATATAAGATACAGAAATCTATTGCATTTCTATACACTAATTACAAACTATCAGAAAGGTAAATGAATAAAATAATCCCATTTACAATTGCAGCAAAAAAGAATAAAATACCTAGGAATAAATTTAACCAAGAGGGTGAAAGACCTCTACTCTGAACACTGTAAGATGCTGATGAAAGAAATTGAAGAAAACACAAATAAATTGAAATATATACAGTGCTCATGGATTGGAAGAATTAATATTGTTAAAATGTCTATGTTACCCAAAGCAATATACAGGTCTAATTCAATCCATATCAAAATACCAATGACATTTTTCACAGAACTAGAGGAAATACTTCTAAAATTTTAATGGATACACAAAAGACCCTGAAGAGCTAAAGCAGTTTTAAGAAAGAATAACATAACTGTAGGTGTCACACTCCCTGATTTTAAACTATACTGCAAAGTTTTAATAATCAAAACAATACGGTACTGGCACAAAAACAAACACATAGATCAATGGAACAGAATAGAAAGCCCAGAAATAAACTCATGCTTATATAGTCAATCAATGAATAAGGAGGCAAGATTATAAAGTGGGGAAAAGACAGTCTCTTCAACTAACAGTGATGGAAAAACTGGACAGATACATGCAAAAAAATGAAGT
The DNA here is from genome assembly GCF_949774975.1 of Lagenorhynchus albirostris. NCBI lineage: Eukaryota > Metazoa > Chordata > Mammalia > Artiodactyla > Delphinidae > Lagenorhynchus > Lagenorhynchus albirostris. The sequence continues at coordinate 30,771,621 of NC_083112.1, forward strand.
TGGACCACTTTCTTATATCATATACAGAAATAAATTCAGAATGGATTAAAAACTTAAATGTAAGACCTGAAACCATGAAACTCCTAGAAGAAAACATAGACAATAAACCCTTGATATTAGTCTAGGCACTATCTTATTGGATCTGCCTCCTCAGGCAAGGGTAACAAAAGCAAACAACAGCAACAATGACAACAAAAATAAATGGGACTACATCCACTAAAACACTTTTGCACAGTAAAGGAAACCATCAATAAAAAGAAAAAAGCAACTTACTTAATGGGAAAATATATTTATAAATGATATATCTGAAAAAGTCTTAATATCTAAAATATATAAAAAATCTCAAGCAACTCATAGCAAAAAAAAAAGCAATCTGATTAAAAAATGAGCCAAGGACCTGAATAGACATTTTTCCAAAGAAGACACAGAGATGACCAACAGACTCATTAAAAGGGTTTCAATATCACTAATTATCAGGGAAATGCAAATCAATACTACAATGAGATAATACCTCTCATTTGTCAGAATGTCATCAAAGTAACATCAAATAGCAAGTGTTAGCCGGGTTGTGGAGAAAAAGGAATGCTTGTACACGATTGAAGGGAATCTGTATTTGTGCAGTCACTATGGAAAATGGTAGAGGTGCCTCAAAAAATTAAAAATATAACTATGATACTAATCCAGCAATTCCACTCCTGGGTATCTATATGAAGAAAATGAAAACACTAATTCAAAGAGATATATGCATCCTTATGCTCACTGCAGTGCTATTTACAATAGGCCAAGACATGGAAGAAACCCAAAGGTCCATCAGCAGATGAATGGATAATGAAGATGTGGTATTTGTACATAATGGAATATCACTCAGCCATAAAAAAGGATGAAATAATGCCATTTGTAACAATATGGAAGGAAAGTAAGTTATAGCAAGGGAAGTAAGTCAGATAGAGAAAGACAAATTCTGTACAATTTCACCTATATGTGGAATCTAAGAAACAGAAAAAATGAACAAACAAAACAAAACAAAACAGGCTTATAGATACAGGGAACAAAGTGGTGGTTGTCAGATGGGAGCGGGTTGGGAGAATGGACTAAATAGGTGAATGACATTAAGAGGTACAAACCTCCACTTCTTATACAAGAAATAAGTCATGGGGATGTAATATACAGCATAAGATGTATAGTCAACAATATTGTAATAACTTTGAGTAGAGACAGATGGTTACTAGACTTATTGTGGGGATCATTTCATAATATATATAAATTTCAAACCACCATGTTATACACCTGAAACCAATATTGTATGTCTACTATACTTTAATGAAAGTTTATGTTCAAAAAAAATGAATAAAAAAATAAAAGTCAATTGCTATATATGGTAACATTCAGAGAATAAGCAGTTAGGATTAGTTAACAAAGAGCTGAATGGTGCCAGTGCTTTTATCATAAGGTTAAGGAGATTTTAAAAATCTTAGTTAGAAAATGGTCTATTCCAAATTTTATCATGTCCTTTCTCCATATTTGTTCATTTTTTCCTTAAATTTCCTTGAACAAAGTAGATATAAATATGAAATTTTCCTCTCCCTTCAGCAGTGCTGTGTTCAATCTCATCATGTCACTTTAATAAAATGTTTACACTATGGTAATGCATTTACCCTTTTCCTATGGTAGTAGCATTGATAAATCAGATGTGGGCCCAGATATTGACTATATCTTTTATAATTTACCAGTTAAATTTTACAAAGTAGAAACAAGAACAAAGTGAGAAAGACACTTGGAAAGATGATGTAGAGATGATATAGTTATAACATGCAGTTTGGTAAGTGATTCAAAAGAAATGATATTTATAATAAACTTATATGAAGGTAATGATTATTACACATAAGCATACAGCCATGATATGGTGTAAACTAGAAGCCAGATCATGCAGTTACAGTGTTTACCATTGTTATTCAACAAAATTTACAATAAAATTTACTTACATCATTTAGTGTATATTCTACTCCATTGTAATGAAGAAAACTAGTAAGCAGTTTGCAAAAAAAAATGATTTATAATATTCAATCAATTTTTTTCCCTTCTCTTCTTGTTACACCTCCAATGTGAGGAATCACCATCAGAAAATAAATTTTAGTCATTAATGAATAAACATCAAGAACCTTGAATTAGTAAATAACTGTGTTTCTCTTGACCAGGATATAGTATATCATACGAACTATAGTTTTCTAGCTTCATGCTGTGAACATGACTCTACTTGACCCTTCCCTACCCTCCATACACATTCAACTCCTACAAAATTGAGAGATTTATTGTTTTTCTTGTTACATTGGTTACATTGTTAACATTCCAGCTTTGATTAGAAATGTATTCTAAGGCAGATCAATCATTTTTATTGAAATACACATAAAACTTAAAGTATCTCTAATTATTATATGTTATTATAAAGTGAGAGGACCTCTGGGTTATGGAGACAGAACTCAGAAGACTTTACAGGAAAGTGGAGGAAGCTGAGAATGGGCTTCTATTATACCTTCTTCCACAGATTGCTTTCAAGGAGTGTCACCAGTTTGTCCAAATCTCCAGATAAAGGAGTTTATTGAACCCAGATTGTTGCTGATATACAAGGCTATATCAATTGCCAGGTAGGATTTTTCAGCAAGAATTTGAAAGTGATGCTAAGAAGTATTTAAGTAGCATTACTATGGTTCTCGCTGATCCTTCTGTTTTGGAGTATGACTAATGCCAAGGGCTGAATTATAAGGAGGAAGTTTTACTTCCTAAGCAAAAATCCCAACAAAGGGCCTGAAACCTAGTTATTAGTTTGAAAGCAACTAATATTTCAATTACTTAGCTTGAGCCAACATGAGGGATTACAGCGTAGCCTAAAGAATAGTTGACATATAAACATCAGAGAGCTGAGCTGTAGTCACAAGGCTACATATATCCATATGTGCCATAAAGGATCTTAAGGCTTATAAATTAGCAGGGTTGTTAGTATATTAAGGGAAAAAGAAAAAGAAAAATGAAAGTTTTAGAAAAAGAATAAAATGGAAAATTAGATGGGAAAAAAGGTAGGAACTGAGGGAGAAAAAAGCTAGAAAGAGAAATATGTTAAAAGACGTTCAACATAGGAAAACGATGAGAAGGATGGATAAAATGTGATATATGAGATTCCAATGACAGCTAGTAGTGTTGAGAGATTATTAAAAAGCTTCATTCATTCATCCAATTGTACAAAGTAATGGCACAGACATGGTCACTTCTGTCAAAGAGTCATTGTTGGAGAGAGAATTGAAAGAAATAATGCTAAAAGTGAACAGTGGCATTTTATGAGTCTACAATGGAAAAAGCACACACAAGGAGGAAAAAACTACTCGGAATCAGGGAAGTACATATTCACTCAGGTTCTGAATGAAAGACAATGTCTTCAACATGGCAATGTCCTAAGAACAGGGATGCATGGTGAAAACAAAAGTCTAAAAATATATTATTTGACAACCAAAATTACGTGAGAGAAGCAGTGCTGGAGGCTAAGAGTGAGAAATTTCCCTCTTAGAGTTCATCAAAGAATTAACAGCTTGATTGCTCCTTCAAAACATACAAACCATATTCTTGCAGTCTTAAAATAACTGAAATTCATAAAAATACATAAATCGCAATTATGGCATAATCAAACAGGTTTAACTACAATAAGCTAGCAATTTTTGAGGCAGGCAGTTTCTCATTAAACTGGAACTCTAATTTGGGTAACAGAACAGAGGCAGAATGAAGATACTGTGCCGCTATTTGAGTAATTTCTTTTGTTACTAATGGAAAAGAACTGCACCCTGTTATCCTGAAGTAACATTACAGTATGTGGAAGCCTCTAACTAAATCAAAGAGGAATAGTTAGAGGATATACAACTATACGATATATAGACTTTTGGAACACCATTGTATCTGAGGAAGCCAATAAATAATATTTTGAAAGGTAAGGATATATATAATTACTTAACAGTTCTCATAGTGCTACACCTAAACTTTCAAGCATGCATCTATAAATATGAGGCAATGTCTAGTTGTTTATGCAGGTGTCAGAGTTTCCTAAAGGATAGGCTGTAGTTATTAATAAATCATAGCTTAAGAGAAGGATATAATGAAATATCTAGGTTAAGAAATTGTATAGCCATAGGAAGAACCCTCACTTGCCTTGGAAAGTAAATAGCTCTGGGGAGCCATACATGACCAAAGGAATTCACAAGTTTCCTTACCCAGTACATAATTTTAGCATTTAACCTTGTTTTGGTTGATCTATTCTAGTTGTGTGTGTCTTTTATTTATATTATACTGTGAGCTTAGCAAGAGTAAGAACTATGTCTTCTCCACTTTTCCATCTATTCCTCACATTACTTAGTGTCTACCAGGTGCTCAAGTAATATTATTGATACTTAAGCCATACCGATGCTACTTGACCTCACATACTTCATTCAATAAATCATAACATTCTACTTTTGCTTTGTTTCTTTCTTCTTTTCTCAAAATTTTCTTCCAATTACTTTCAAGACTATCAGGTGGTTTGGTTGACACTGTATGCCTATCTTAGTAGTTTGTATGCAAGTACTTATGTATAAAGGACTGACCACCATGCTTTGGTTGATGAAAAGGTAACAACAGGAGTTTAAAATCCGAAAGATACTGTGACCTAGTTACTTTGATGACTCTCAAAAGTTAGTAGATTTGGAAAGATGTATCTGTCAAAGGCAAGGGAGGCATTCCAGGTAATATCATATCAAAACACATAACTGAATTAAATAATTGAATCTATTTCATGAACAGTGGATTCAGGCTGAATATACATTCAGTAGACAAATTTGGAAAGGCAGAAGGTTCTCGCCTTTGAAAGAGCTTTGGTGTCAGACAAACCATCACATTCCAGTTCTGCAGTTTATAAACTAGGCAAATATGGGTTGCATTAATTTTCTGTGAGTGTGTGAAAGGGATCTCATCAAGAATATCACAGTTTGGGCTTCCCTGGTGGTGCAGTGGTTGAGGGTCCGCCTGCCGATTCAGGGGACGCGGGTTCGTGCCCCGGTCCGGGAGGATCCCGCGTGCCGTGGAGCGGCTGGGCCCATGGGCCTTGGTTGCTGGGCCTGCGCGTCCGGAGCCTGTGCTCCACAACAGGAGAGGCCGCAACGGTGAGAGGCCCGCGTATCGCAAAAAAAAAAAAAGAAAAAAAAAAGAAAAAAAAGAATATCACAGTTTGTTGTAAAGATTAAATAGGATTATGGTTGTAGGGTATGTTTATTACAGTTCCTCGTACCTAAGACTCAATAAAAATGAGCTTAATTAATCACTACGAAATATAGAAATAGTGAACATTTTTCTGAGCAGAGCTGATGTATATTAAGAAACTTTCCTTACTCAGTACATATTTCAAAATGATACTAGTTTGACAGCGATAGAGATACTACAAGTAAGGACACCATGAGTAGGGTAGCATTAATGAAATTGATAGTTAGCAGACAATCTGGGAACAAAATTATCTAAAACTGGCAACAGATTCAGGTTTCTATACAGGAGACAACTGTGGCCTACGGGTGTGGAAATCTTGGTTCTCATTCTGACTCCCCACATCTAGCTGCATATCTGCTGTATATTTACTCACCTGTGATAGGCAATAGAATGATAAATCTCCCAGTTCCTTTGCAGTTTTAATATTAAACATCCATGATTAGATTAGATAGATAACGGCAGTGTCAGATGAAAGACAGCATCAAAATTTCAAACTTTAGTGAGAGACAGAAAAGTAGCATTAAAAATATGAAATTTGGAGAGCAAGAAAAGGCACTGATTTGGAGGGAAGGGTCTTGCTTTTTTCTCATCTTTATCTGTAGATTGTGATTTTGATTTGTTGGCATAAAACTCAAGTGAAGATGTTTAGGAGGCATTTGGGAATATGGGCTTGACACTTTAGAGAAAAGATATATGACAGGAGCTGATTTGGAAGTCCTCTGCATAAAGGTGAAAGTTGGGGCTTTGATAGTGAATGATATCACAGAGTGTAAAACTTTTTCAGAAGGGAAAAAAAGCAGTCTAAGGACAGAACTTTTGCCAAGACTCAAGTACAGGTAGTGTCGAAGGAAGAAGAATCAGAAAAGTTGGTAGACTTTTCAGTGAAGAACTTAACAAATGTATGTCAAAGAGGAATTTCAAGGGGGAAAAAATGTAGTTCTTCATATCTATATTTACTAAGCTTTACTGAGTGATGATAATAAACATACAGAGGTAGTATTAATAAGCCAATTACGATTAGGAAGATGAATGTGTATCAGAGTATTAGGCATCACTTTTTCTATCCTAGCTTGGAAATGACAGACCCATGATTCAAACTGAGATATTTCCAATGCCAGTGGCCACGTGCTCTTAGTTATTACTTTAATGAGATCAAGGAAGATAAAGACTCAGAAAAGACTGTTGTATTTGATATGTGAAAGGTGTTGTGTATCTTTCCAAGAAGAGAAGTCAGATTTCAAGGAACCAAGTTTGGAAGGTATAGTAGTGAGCTGGAGACAAAAGAGAAAATCTACTACATCAAGAGAAGTAATAAAGTAATAAACTAATATTTTATAACTAGTAAAGAAAAAGAATTGAAAGGGTAGCAATTTGAGACAGTAACAAAAAGAAAGGAAAACATAGCACTGTTATAGGGTGATTTGACCTAACATTTGGAAAGAGAAAAGAACAAATAGAAAGGATAAAATTATATTAAAATTATATTATTTTATAATAAGAACTCTACTATGGATTTAAGGTTTTGTTGGGTTTAGATCTTGGCTATGTCCTTTTTTTAGAGCTTAAGAAATTTACTTATTTCTCTAAGCCTGAGTTTCTTCATTGGTAAAATATATATAATAACAATACCTAAGGAGTAAATGAACAGAGAATATGCAATTGCTTTTTCCTCTGCCTATAATGTCCTTCCTGCAGGTATCTACATGGCTAACTCCTTTACTTCCTTCAAGTTTGAACAGAAATTTCCCTCTCAGTGAGGCCTTCCCTGGACTCCTATCTAAAATTTTAAATTTCCTCATACACTTTACATTACATATTTCCCTTCCTGCTTTAATTTTCTTTTAGTGCCTGCAATTAGGTAATCTGTTTTTACTTAACATGTTCTTCGTCTTTACATCCCACTCAAATGCATGCTTCATGAAGGCATTGATTTATTTATGCTTTGTTCAGCACACTTCACAGGCTTTGAATAAATATTTATCAACAGAATGAATGAATGAATGAAGATGGATATCAAAATCAACAGCTAAATCTCCTAGCAGGCTCTTCCTCAAGTAGAAGAATTGACAGACAATCTAAACAAGTCTTTGTCCTCTGAAAATTGCATCAGAATTGCTCTTGAATATGACACCGGGGTTGTGCCATCAGCCAGCTCATTTCTCATTTCCCCTGTAGATGTTTCAGTCTAGTTAGGACTCATTGTCTGTTCTTATAAAACAAGTGCCTCAATCATCCTTAATTCCCAAGTACACCTTTCTCTTTCTCTACAACTTTGCCACATCCAGCTTTATTCTCACACCCAGTTGTATTTCTTAGAATTCCAAATGAATTAGGGCCATGAAATCCCTTTGCGTCTGTTTTCTGGGTAGCCTCTCAATCAAGAAGCAGTGAAGGGTTTTGTATTTTTTGAATAACTCCTAACTTTTATGAGGCTTATGCACATTTCTACCATTTATTTTTATAGTTCTGTGGATCTGGCATATTTCTACATCAAAGCAGTTCAGATAGACTTTAGAAAACAAGACAAAGCAACATCTTTGGATGCAAAGAGAAAAAATATGAATCATGACTATAATTTCAGAGATCAAAGACTTATGTTAATCACAATTTCTAACTTTGATATAATTTCGATAAATTGCTAAGCCATCCTTTATTAAAACACACTTGAGGTCTTATGGCAAAGTTCCTTAAAATTATGAGAGAAAATTAAATTCTTATTGGTGACACTAAAATGGGTGTTTTATTTGCTTTAGTAAGAGATAGGATGAGTAAGTAACTCTTAAAAATTTACTTTCTATTTCAAGAGACAAAAAACACAATCAAGTTTAAGGTAATGAGTGTCAATATTATCAGTTGTATATTTTTTTAATTACTGAGAAAAATACCACATTTATTGCAGATCATAAGATTTGCTTACTGTTATGAGGTCATTTGCTTCATTGTCCAGCTGACTGGCTCTACAAGATTTGTCTACAGTTCATTAGAATTGTATATAACACTCTTATGTGTCCTTTATGTTCCCCATTATCCTTTTTCTATTTTTTTCTTTCATTTTTGTTGTTCTATAAAAGCCAGCATTCCTTTAGTGACATAGTTTCTCCCAAACAGATTCTATTTATAATTAATTAATATGCTTTTCAAACATCACATATTATATAACAGATAATTCCCATTATTGTTGTCTGATTTAATTTCACTTCACTTCCTTTTTTCAAACATATTTCATTATGATTCATTGGATATTTCAAATATCCAAGCTCCTTCAACTGTCATTCAAAGCCAATTTAATATATCTACTTTCTAATCTCATTGCATTCAGCAAGTACTTATTATTTACTATACCATATGAATTGAGTTACAAGTTCTATCCATTCTCTAAAACTAATTGTAATTGTACTTCTTTTATAAATTATTAACTAAATGCCCCAACTTGTGTCCTACCTATGCAAAAAGACTATGGCAATTCTGTTGGTGCTATTTCATGCTGCCCTATATTTTTTTTTCTATCGTGTAGCCTTTACTTATGATATTTGTATAGCCAGTTTCTTGGCCCTCTGAAATCACTGCCCTATATTAAAAGCATCTCCTGCCTCTGTTTAGCATTTTTGATAAGTAAGATTATTGACACATCATGTAACTCTTTTTTAAAAACTTGCTATCTGAAATATACCTGGTCTTGGATTGGGCAACAAATAGGGAGGACATCCCAACAATGCAGAAAAGGAGTATTGAAAATTCTGGCACCTAATTTTAGATCTGGACAAAGACAAGTGTGGAAATGTGTTCTCACCTGGAAGAAACATGGACTATGGGGAGAAGCTGGAAAACCTAAAACCTGCTTAGACATTTCTGAAATGTGTTGTGAAGCTGAAGTGATTTGTACTCCTTTTGATCACATTACAAAGACAGGCCCCAATAAATGATTTTATCTTTTGTTGTTTGATTGTATAATACTTTATATCCCTGAGAAGATCAGGGTGGCTAGAATGCAGAAGTAGCTGTTTCCAGTAATATGTCAGTTAAATTTGTTTATATTCTTATAATTCTTATTAAAGAGTTATCACTGAAAAATCGGCTAATTTAACTAATTAGCATAATTAATTGAAGAGTGAGAATGTATTGAAAGGGTCACTGTATTAAAAACTTAAGTGCCAGATCTATTAATGTATGTCATAAATATTTATTGAGCATCTACTATGTGTCAAAACTGTTCAAGGCATTGGGGATGCAAAAGAGAAAAACACTGACTAGATCCTTGTGCTTGCTAGACTTGTACGCTAGTGAAAGAAGACAGAAAATAGAACAAAGACAAGCTGAAAAAAATCAGTTAATGATGAATAGCATGTAAATAATTAAAATAGGATGCAGTTTTGTCAAGTAACAGGGTGGCTCTTTTAGACTGGGTAGGCAGAAAATGTTTTGCTAAAGAGGTAACATTTCAGCCAAGATCTGAATAACAAAACCATGTTGGCTAAGATCAAAACTTGTTTGGAGAGTATTCCAGGCAGTGGGACCAGCTTGAACAAAGGCCCCCAGGTATGAGCAAATTTGGCATATGTGAGAAACAGAAAGAAAGTCAGTCTAGTTGGGAGGGAAGAGTAGTGTGAGATAAAATACTTGAGAAAAGTGGAAGCAATTCATGCATGACTTTGTAAGTCATGAGAGGAAATGGAAGTTGATTTTGCAATTGGAAATGTAGAAAGTGGCATGATATGATTGGATGGATGTTGTTCAGATAATGTATATGTTCATTTATTCAATAAATATTTATTAAGTATATTCTATGTACACTGTTCTAGATACAAGGGATATATCAGTGAAGAAAATGTGCAATACCAACCCTCTTTGAATTTGTTTTATATTAAGGGAATAGACGGTAAACAATAAATAGATAAATAAATTATACAGTATGTCAACAGATTATAAGTGTAAGGGAGAAAAAAATTCATAGCAGGGAGGAGGGATTGAGAAATACTATAAGAGAGGACAGGTAGGTTAGAATTTTAAATAGGGAGCCATTGCAGGCAAGACTGGAAATTTGAACAAAGACTTGAGATTAAAGGAAGGAGTTTGAGACTTTGTCATTTCACTACATTATTATTATTAATTATTTTTTTTTGCGGTACGCGGACCTCTCACTGCTGTGGCCTCTCCCATTGCGGAGCACAGGCTCCGGACGCGCAAGCTCAGCGGCCATTACTCACGGGCCCAGCCGCTCCGCAGCATGTGGGATCTTCCCGGACCGGGGCATGAACCCGTGTCCCCTGCATTGACAGGCGGACTCCCAACCACTGCGCCACCAGGGAAGCCCCTACTACATTATTTTTATAGTTCAAAAAAATGTCAACTGAAGTTAGTGCTTTTTGTATTTTCACCTTGGATTACCACGTTTATCTCATACTTGTAGCTTGAAAGTTGCCCTTTAACCTCTGTACTTATCGTTTCTCTACAATATTCAAATTTTATTTTGTTGACACTAAAGAAAAAAAAAGTTCTGGATTGAAATAGATTTTAGGTGATGCTCCAGACAAACATCTTTTTGCATTTTGTTGTTTGTTTAGTTAGTTTTGCCATTACCTCTCACTATTATTCTTCAACTTGCAGTAATTCAAAGAGACATAATTTTCAAATAGCTGGAACAAGGTTGGATGGCTTATTTTGTGTGTCAGCTTGGCGATACCATGGAACCTAGATATTTGGTTAAACACTATTCTAGCTGTTTCTCTGAAGATAATTTTTTTTTAGGATTTTTAGGAGACTGGCTAAAACAGGCTGAAGAGGATCTTTTGACAGAGAGAAGTTGTAGATTCAGAGGTTCCTGAGAGCAGTCCTACAGGTTGGAGGAGAGATGAGGTAACACATACAGAAAAATGACCAGAAGAAAATAAAATAAAAACAAATGGCAAACAGCCAAATAACTGTGCCTCCCTGGTAGATTTTTAAAAATTTGGTGAAGGTATTATAATGAGACAATTTTTTCATGTTATATGGATAAGTTCAACTTGGCAAGAAGCCATTATCACCAGTTTTACTGTCAATCAGTATTTAGAAGTAAAACAGAGTTGCTAAAATTTTGTTTTTATCTTAGAAGGGCTGTGTTACAATTAATCTAATGATGTAGTCTCCCATACTAAGAAACTTAATAGGTCTGTAATCATGACTCATCCATAACTATCCCTTGGCAGAAATTCCAAAGAATGGTCTAGAAAAAGCAAGACACAATCTACATGCATGTTTGAACCCCAGAATTGCTGAGGGAAGCTGAACAATGGGACTAACGGGTGTCAATATCTGAGGGCAAAATTTGTCAGATCTAAGCATGTTTCTAGTCTAGAAGTTTATTTTGAGAAACTCTTAGAAGGAGTAGAGCATTAACAACTTAGAAGCAACTTTGACCCTGTAGGGACATTGTGCTTGTTATCTAGAATTCCCCCCGAATCCTGGATTTAAAAACATAGCTCTGGTTTTTGATAATTGTGCCTTATCTGCAAAACCAGGATATCCCAGGAATCCTAATACTCCAGTCTTATAAATAATATCTTCTAGACATTATTTCTTGCACCCAGATGGGACATAAACATTCTTTGTCACACCAAGGGACCTAAATTTTAAAGCTAAACATATGGACATGGGAACCTAAGACTTGCTGGAGAAAATTTACATTCATTTGCATGCCTGTACAAGTTCTATCCTTATCTAATTCTTAGTATCTTTCTCAACTGACTATATCTTAACTGTTGTTTTATTTTTAATGTATAGTCTTAATGAATAAAATTGACTAGCAAAATATTGATAATTACAATTATGTATTTAAGTTGTGATTGCTAAAATATCTATCTGAATAATCCAGAGCTGGATAAATATTTATCTTAACTTGTTGGTTAGGTTAGGAAACTTTTTCCAACCTTTCCTACCCACTCAGGATAAGCCTATTTTCCCTCCCCTCCAAAAATCAACCATTAGTCTTTCCCTTTTCCTTTCTCTCCTCTTTCATGTTTCTTGTTGCTACTATTCATTTTGCCTAGAATTGTTTTCTTATTATTTTATGTCACTTTCAATTCAGAATAACTCCTTGAAGGCTCTGCTTCTTATGCTTTGTGTCAGTCACAATGACCTAACATCGCTTTACATCCATATCTATACAACCTAAGAAGAATTGGAATTGACCAACAGATTCTGTGTATTCAGTTCATGGCAGCCTGTCACAAATGCTCTACAAATAAAGTGGCTTGTATTTCTAGAGTTCTACCAATCACATTAGCCACAAATGAATCTTCCAGACACAGCTATTTCTAAAGCAGTTCATGAAGAAGCATAGACTAGATCTTGATGATTATACATGGATATAAGCTCTCATTTTGAGATGGAAACATGCTCTATGAATCATTATTATTCATGATAGTAAGAATAGCACTACCATCCAATGATACAATAGTAATAATGGCTCTGGTTTATTATTTGTAACTTAAAGTGACTCATTCAATTCTCAGAATAGCTAATAAATACTTGCAAAATATGTGTTAATTTGGCCTACTGATAAAAACTGCTGTATAAATGTACAATAATCAAATAACAGTAGCAATACTGTGTTCACAAGTTAATTAATAATGAACTACTATGAAAGAATTGACTTCAATATTATGTTTTAAAATTAAGATTAGAGATTTGGGGGGTTTTAAAAAAAATCATGTAAGAAAGGGCAAAACTAAAAATTCGTTTTTATACTCCAGTGCAATGAATTAAAAATTGTATTTTCACACTTTGGAATTGGGGATTTAACTGCTACTGAAAATGGCATTAATATGATAATGATATGCTAAAAAGAATCTTTCACTCCTTGTTTCCTCTAGCCTAAGTGTATATGATTTTCCTTACCTTTTTTCTTCAGGTTGTCTAGGCAGTAACCTCAACATCTTTTAAGGATGCAGTGATACAGTAATTACTATATTGTTCTAAACATATTGAAACCTGAGACAAGCCCAATCTGATATACATTCTTTGAGTCTTTGGCAGAATCATAGATGAACAAGACATTGTCAAGAAGCTTATCATCTGGAGGAAAAGAGAGAAAGAGGAGTGTAAAAGCCCTGGAAACACAGTACACTTGAATTCTTTCTATCAAAGAGGACCTCATTTATAATTCCCTGTAACATTAGGTAATATCTCTTTGCCTTTCTTCTCAAGTCCTTTACACCCTCAATATGCTCTGGAGCCCTCACTTTCCAGACATAGACCCCTTGTCGTCTGCTTTTCTCCCTCTTCTTTCCATTCCTTAATTCCTTAAGTTGATCCAGCTGCTTCCTTAGGAACCCATAGTATTTCTTCAGGAAGTAAAAGTGCAGAGAAAATTACTGGACAAATACAGACTTGTCTTTGGCTGATGGAATGAAGAAAAAGGCAAGAAACTCTTACAAAAATGATACTGCTCTGTCATTCATAAATCACTTAAATATAATTGTCAAGAGTGAGAATTCTAGGGGCTGGAGTGCCTGGATCCAAAGAGCTGCTCTACAATTCACTGTTTGAATGACCTTGGACAAATGTCCTAATATGTTTTTTGGCAAATATATAATATATATATGTACATATATAAATACATATGTTATATATTATAAATATTATGTATTATCAATGACTATAATAATTGAATAAATGAATGACTATATGAATACAATAAATGTAATAAGAATGTAATGGTATAGAATGCATATTATTACATGACATAAAATGATGAACTTCACAATAATACCTAACTCATAGGACTGTTGTAAAATTTACATAAGTAATTATAGATTATTATATCCCTATTATCTTGTCAATCACATGGTAATTGCTCAATAAAAATTAGCTATTATTTATTATTATTGTTATCCACACCTGGCTTCTGAATTTATTTTCTAATAGGCTAACAAAAGGACTATTAAAAATCATTTGTTTTCATAAATAGCTTAATGAATTTGATGGCAACACAATACAACACTTACACTAATCACTTAACTCAAATTAGGCACCTTTTCTGTTCGCTTCTGTTCTCTAAATATATATAATTATATTTGATAGTGAAAATCTTATTTTTATCTGAAATGTATAAAATATTATTTCTGTAAATTAGAAAGTCAAAAAATAAATATACTTTTAACTCTGACTACATATTAGAGTAAAGAAGGAGTTTTTTAAAAATACGGATGACCAGGCCCTATCACCAGATATTATGACTCAAGTCTATGGTCAACATGGGCATTTGCATTTTTCTTTTACCCTACCTAGGTATATCCAGTGTACAGCCAGAGTTAAGAAAACCCATGAGTATATGTGATTATATCATAGAATCTAAGTTCTGAAAGTGATTTTAGAGATTATTTAATTCAAATATGTCTACAACACAGACTGACTCAGCATATGTTCGACAACCACCAACTGATGCAGCCCATTCTATGAACAGTTTTGGAAGGTGGGAAAAAATTTTATTGATTTTCCACATGCTGATCTTTCAAATACTTAAAACAATTAACCATTCTACTATGCCTACCAGACTTCTTTTTCACAAGGCTAAGCATCCCAAACTCTTTCTGGGAACACTTACCCAGATAACCCTTTTCTTTGTTCAGCTGGGCTTTCAAAACTGAACAATGAGCAAGGTATTACTATCATCCTATGTATTCTTTGTCTGCTAAATCAGTCCAGGATATATTAACTTTATGATCCCTACAACTATATTTTATAATTCATACATCCTTATGCTAAGTAGCATAGCTACTATATTAATTTTCTATTACTGCATATAAAATTACCCTTAAAACAAAGCTGGTGAAAAACAATATATGTTATGAAAGACATTATTATAAAGTGACAACATACTATTGTATCACATAATTTCTAAAGGTGAGAGATCTATTAGCGGAATTAAGCTTAATTTTTTTTTAAACATCTTTATTGGAGTATAATTGCTTTACAATGGTGTGCTAGTTTCTGCTTTATAACAAAGTGAATCAGCTACACATATACATATATCCCCATATATCCTCCCTCTTGCATCTCCCTCCCACGCTCCCTACCCCACCCCTGTAGTTGGTAACAAAACACCAAGCTGATCTCCCTGTACTATGCAGCTGCTTCCCACTAGCTATCTTACGTTTGGTATATATATAAGTCCATGTCACTCTCTCACTTCATCCCAGCTTACCCTTTCCCCTCCCCATATCCTCAAGTCCATTCTCTACGTCTGTGTCTTTATTCCTGTCTTGCTCCTAGGTTCATCAGAACCATTTTGTTTGTTTGTTTGTTTGTTTTAGATTCCATATATATGTGTTAGCACATGGTATTTGTTTTTCTCTTTCTGACTTACTTCACTCTGTATGACAGATTCTAGGTCCATCCACCTCACTACAAATAACTGAATTTCATTTCTTTTTATGACTGAGTAATATTCCATTGTATATATGTACCACATCTTCTTTATCCATTCATCTGTCAGTGGACACTTAGGTTGCTTCCATGTCATGGCTACTTTAAATAGAGTTGCAATAAACATTGTGGTACATGACTCTTTTTTTTTTTTTTTAACATCTTTATTGGAGTATAATTGCTTTACAATGGTATGTTAGCTTCAGCTTCACAACAAAATGAATCAGTTATATACATACATATATTCCCATATCTCTTCCCGCTTGCGTCTCCCTCCCTCCCACCCTCCCTATCCCACCCCTCCAGGCGGTCACAAAGCACCGAGCTGATCTCCCTGTGCTATGCGGCTGCTTCCCACTAGCTATTTACCTTACGTTTGGTAGTGTATATATGTCCATGCCTCTTTATCGCTTTGTCACCGTTTACCCTTCCCCCTCCCCATAACCTCAAGTCCATTCTCTAGTAAGTCTGTGTCTTTATTCCTGTTTCACCCCTAGGTTTTTCATGACATTTTTTTTTTTAAATTCCATATACATGTGTTAGCATACGGTATTTGTCTCTCTCTTTCTGACTTACTTCACTCTGTATGACAGACTCTAGGTCTATCCACCTCATTACAAATAGCTCAATTCCGTCTCTTTTTATGGCTGAGTAATATTCCATTGTATATATGTGCCACATCTTCTTTATCCATTCATCTGATGATGGACACTTAGGTTGTTTCCATCTCTGGGCTATTGTAAATAGAGCTGCAATGAACATTTTGGTACATGACTCTTTTTGAATTATGGTTTTCTCAGGGTATATGCCCAGTAGTGGGATTGCTGGGTCATATGGTAGTTCTATTTGTAGCTTTTTAAGGAACCTCCATACTGTTCTCCACAGTGGCTGTATCAATTTACATTCCCACCAACAGTGTAAGAGGGTTCCCTTTTCTCCACACCCTCTCCAGCATTTATTGTTTCTAGATTTTTTGATGATGGCCATTCTGACTGGTGTGAGATGATATCTCATTGTAGTTTTGATTTGCATTTCTCTCATGATTAGTGATGTTGAGCATTCTTTCATGTGTTTGTTGGCACTCTGTATATCTTCTTTGGAGAAATGTCTATTTATGTCTTCTGCCCATTTTTGGATTGGGTTGTTTGTTTTTTTGTTATTAAGCTGCATGAGCTGCTTATAAATTTTGGAGATCAATCCTTTGTCAGTTGCTTCATTTGCAAATATTTTCTCCCATTCTGAGGGTTGTCTTTTCATCTTGTTTATGGTTTCCTTTGCTGTGCAAAAGTTTTTAAGTTTCATTAAGTCCCATTTATTTATTTTTGGTTTTATTTCCATTTCTCTAGGAGGAGGGTCAAAAAGGATCTTGCTGTGATTTATGTCATAGAGTGATCTGCCTATGATTTCCTCTAAGAGTTTTCTAGTGTCTGGCAATACATTTACATCTTTAATCCATTTTATGTGTGGTGATAGGAAGTGTTCTAATTTCATTCTTTTACTTGTAGCTGTCCAGTTTTCCCAGTACAACTTATTGAAGAGGATGTCTTTACCCCATTGTATATTCTTGCCTCCTTTATCAAAGCTAAGGTGACCATATGTGCATGGGTTTATCCCTGGGCTTTCAATCCTGTTCCGTTGATCTATATTTCTGTTTTTGTGCCAGTACCATACTGTCTTGATTACTGTAGCTTTGTAGTATAGTCTGAAGTCCAGGAGCCTGATTCCTCTAGCTCCATTTTTCTTTCTCAAGGTTGCTTTAGCTATTCGGGGACTTATGTGTTTCCATACAAATTGTGAATTTTTTTATTCTAGTTCTGTGAAAAATGCCACTGGTAGTTTGATAGAGGTTGCATTGAATCTGTAGATTGCTTTGGGTAGTAGAGTCATTTTCACAATGTTGATTCTTCCAATCCAAGAATGTGGTATATCTATCCATTTGTGTGTATCATCTTTAATTTCTTTCATCAGTGTCTTATAGTTTTCTGCATAAAGTTTTTTTGTCTCCTTAGGTAGGTTTATTCCTAGGTATTTTATTCTTTTTGTTGCAGTGGTAAATGGGAGTGTTTCCTTAATTTCTCTTTTAGATATTTCATCTTTAATGTATAGGAATACAAGCGATTGCTGTACATTAATTTTGTATCCTGCAACTTTACCAAATTCATTGATTAGCTCTAGCAGTTTTCTGGTAGCATTTTTAGGATTCTCTATCTATAGTAATCAAGTCATCTGCAAACAGTGACAGCTTTACTTCTTCTTTTCCGATTTGGATACCTTTTATTTCTTTTTCTTCTCTGACTGCTCTGGCTAAAACTTGCAAATCTATGTTGAATAATAGTGGTGAGAGTGGATGACCCTGTCTTCTTCCTGATCTTTGTGGAAATGGTTTCAGTTTTCAACATTGAGAACAATGTTGGCTGTGAGTTTGTCACATATGGCCTTAATTATGTTGAGGTAAGGTTCCTCTATACCTACTCTGGAGGGTTTTTATCATAAATGGGTGTTAAATTTTGTTGAAAGATTTTTCTGCATCTATTGAGATGATCATACGGTTCTTCTCCTTCAATTTGTTAAATATGGTTTATCACATTGATTGATGTGTGTATATTGAAGAATCCTTGCATTCCTGGGATAAACCCCACTTGATCATGGTGTATGATCCTTTTAATGTGCTGTTGGATTCTGTTTGCTAGTATTTTGTTGAGGATTTTTGCATCCAAATTCATCCATGCTATTTGCCTGTAGTTTTCTTTCTTTGTGACATCTTTGTCTCGTTTTAGTATCAGGGTGATGCTGGCCTCTTAGAATGAGTTTGGGAGTGTTTATCCCTCTGCTGTATTTTGGAAGAAGGATAGGTGTTAGCTCTTCTCTAAATGTTTGCTAGAATTCTCCTGTGAAGCCATCTAGTCCTGTGCTTCTGTTTGTTGGAATATTTTTAATCACAGTCACAATTTCAGGGCTGGTAATTGGTCTGTTTATGCTTTCTATTTCTTCCTGATTCAGTCTTGGAAGGTTGTGCTTTTCTAAGAACCGGTGCATTTCTTCCAGGTTGTCCATTTTATTGGCATATAGTTGTTTGTAGTAATCTCTTATGATCATTTTTATTTTTGCAATGTCAGTTGTTACTTCTCCTTTTTCATTTCTAATTCTAATGATTTGAGCCTTCTCCCTTTTTTTCTTGATGAGTGTGACTAATGGTTTATCAATTTTGTTTATCTTCTCAAAGAAGAGGCTTTTAGTTTTATTGATCTTTGTTATTGTTTCCTTCATTACTTTTTCATTTATTTCTGATCTGATCTTTATAATTTCTTTCCTTCTGTTCACTTTGTTTTTTTTGTTGTTGTTGTTGTTGTTATTCTTTCTCTAATTGCTTTAGGTGTAAGGTTAGGTTGTTTCTTTGAGATTTTTTTTTATTTCTTGAGGTAGGATTGTATTGCTATTAAATTCCCTGTTAGGACAACTTTTGCTGCATCCCATAGGTTTTGGGTCATCGTGCTTTCATTGTCTTTTGTTTCTAGGTATTGTCTGATTTCCTCTTTGATTTCTTCAGAGATCTCTTGGTTGTTAATTAGGGTATTGTTTAACCTCCATGTGTTTATATTTTTTACAGATTTTCTCCTGTAATTGATATTAATCTCATAGTGTTGTGGTCGGAAAAGATACTTGATACAATTTCAATTTTCTTAAATTTACCAAGGCTTGATTTGTGACCCAAGATATGATCTATCTAGGAGAATGTTCCATGAGTACTTGAGAAGAGTGTGTATTCTGTTCTTTTTGGATGGAATGTCCTATAAATATCAATTAAGTCCATTTTTGTTTAATGTATAATTTAAAGCTTGTGTTTCCATCTTATTTTCATTTTGGATGATGTGTCCATTGTAAAAGTGAGGTATTAAAGTCCCCTCCTATGATAGTGTTACTGTCGATTTCCCCTTTTATGGCTGTTAGCATTTGCCTTATA
Organism: Lagenorhynchus albirostris; assembly: GCF_949774975.1. Lineage (NCBI taxonomy): Eukaryota > Metazoa > Chordata > Mammalia > Artiodactyla > Delphinidae > Lagenorhynchus > Lagenorhynchus albirostris. The sequence continues at coordinate 30,791,257 of NC_083112.1, forward strand.
TATTGAGGTGCTCCTATGTTGAGTGCATAAATATCTACAATTGTTATATCTTCTTCTTGGATCAATCCCTTGATCATTATTTAGTGTCCTTCTTTTTCTCTTGTAATAACCTTTATTTTAAAGTCTACTTTATCTGATATGAGAATTGCTACTCCAGCTTTCTTCTGATTTCTATTTTCATGGAATATCTTTTTCCATCCCCTCACTTTCAGTCTGTATGTGTCCCTAGGTCTGAAGTGGGTCTCTTGTAGGCAGCATATATACTGGTTTTGTTTTTGTATCCATTCAACCAGTATGTCTTTTGGTTGGAACACTTAATCCATTTACATTTAAGATAATTATTGATATGTATGTTCCTATTACCATATTCTTAATTGTTTGGGGTTTGTTATTGTAGGTGTTTGCCTTCTCTTGTGTTTCCTGCCTAGAGAAGTTCCTTTGGCATTTGTTGTAAAGCTGGTTTTGTGGTGCTGAATTCTCTTAGCTTTTGCTCATCTGTAAAGGTTTTATTTTCTCTATTGAATCTGAATCAGATCCTTGCTTGGTATAGTAATCTGGGTGTAGGTTTTTCCCTTTCATCACTTAAAATATGTTCTGCCACTCCCTTCTGGCTTGCACAGTTTCTGCTGAAAGTTCAGCTGTTAACCTTATGGGTATTCCCTTGTATGTTATTTGTTGTTTCTCCTTTGCTGCTTTTAATATTTTTTCTTTGTATTTATTTTTTGATAGTTTGATTAATATGTGTCTTGACATGTTTCTCTTTGGATTTATCCTGTATGGGACTCCCTGTGATTCCTGGACTTGATTAACTATTTCCTTTTCCATATTAGGGAAGTTTTCAACTATAATCTCTTCAAATATTTTCTCAGTCCCTTTATTTTTCTCTTCTTCTTCTGGGACCCCTATAATTAGAATGTTGGTGTGTTTAATGTTGTCCCAGAGGTCTCTAAGATTGTCCTCAATTGTTTTTTTTTTTTCTCTTTATTCTGCCCTGCAGTAGTTATTTCCATTATTTTATCTTCCAGGTTACTTCTCTGTTCTTCTGCCTCAGTTATTCTGCTATTGATTCTTCTAGAGAATTTTTAATTTCAGTTATTTTGTTGTTCATCATTGTTTGTTTGCTCTTTAGTTCTTACAGGTCCTTGTTAAATGTTTCTTGTATTGTATCCATTCTATTTCTAAATTTTGAATCACCTTTACTGTCATTACTCTGAAGTCTTTTTTCAGGTAGACTGCTTATTTCCTCTTCATTTGTTTGATCTGTTGGATTTTTACCTCACTCCTTCATCTGCTGTGTGTTTCTCTGTCTTCTCATTTTGCTTAAGTTATTGTGTTTGGGGTCTCCTTTTTGCAGGCTGCAGGTTCATAGCTCCTGTTGTTTTTGGTGTCTGCCCCCAGTGTCTATGGTTTGTTCAGTAGGTTGTGTAGGCTGGTTGAGTGGACTAGGGCCTGTGTTTTGCTGGATGAGACTGGATCTTGTCTTTCTGGTAGGCAGCATCCTGTGGTGTGTTTGTGGGTGTCTGTGACTTTATTATGAATTTAGGCAGCCTCTCTGCTAATGGGTGAGGTTGTGTTCCTGTCTTGCTAGTTGTCTGCTGTAGGGTGTTCAGTACTGTAGCTTGCTGGTCTTTGAGTGGAGCTGGGTCTTAGCATTGAGATGGAAATCTCTTGGAGAGCTTTCACCATTTGATATTATGTGGAACTCGGAGGTCTCTGGTGGACCAATGTCCTGAACTTGGCTCTCCCACCTCAGAGGCACAGACCTGACACCCAGCCAGAGCACCAAGATGCTTCAGTCACACGGCCAGGTACATGGGGAGTTTCTTGCCTTTTGGGAAATCTGAGGTCTTCTGCCAGCATTCAGTAGGTGTTCTGTAAGAGTTGTTCCACATGTAGATGTACTTATGACATATTTGTGGGGAGGAAGGTGATCTCTACCTCTTACTCCTCCACCATCCTGAAGGTCAAGCTTAACTTCTTGAATGAATTTAAGCTTGAATGAATAACAAATTTATGCATATAATTTTAAAATCACCATAGTAATGACCCTGGATTGATACAATTGCTCTTTTTGTGCACAACTAAAGCACTTTGTTATTCTTTATATCTATTTTTACAAAGTTATTGAAACCTTTTTTGATTCACATCCTAACCTATTCCTTTTTCTTCACAACATTATGTTACTTGCATATTTGATAATCACACATTGTAATACATATTTATCCAAGCTGTAAACGAAACTCTTGAGACAGATCCAAGCATGGCACTGTGACATAGTAGTAAACCAGTCACCTAAGAGGACACTAATTCTTATAGTGCAAGATGCACTTTCATTTACAAGCTTACATACTTAATCACATTATTTTCATCTCTGAAATGACATGATGTGGCACTCTGGTGAAGTATTGCTCAGATCTACAAATAATATGTTTACTAGGTTTTCCCGCAGCTCTGATTCAGAAATATCATAAAAGAAGGAAGCTGGTCTTACTCTTTTTCCTTAATAAATAAATCATTACTTTTTGTCATAGGAACATCTGTGGCCATCAATTCTGAAACATGCCTTCCTCTCTGATCAGTTTCAAATTTCTGGCACCTCTCCCATTTTCCATGACTTCTCAGATAACTTCAGACTAGCTTGTGCATTACTTTGCAATTCTCTTTATAAACTGAAACATAACATGTGAAGGATAATCAATCCACTTAAAGCCAATGAGTTTATTTTTTAAAGTATTATGTGTTTGCATGTTTTTAGCAGTTTCTTAACTTTTTCTCCCATTTATAAAAATATTTCTGGTTTTCTAATCATCATTAAGTGATGAATTTCCAAGTGACAGCCAAACTAGCACAGATCTTGAAACAAGTAAAAATGATAGTATTTTGCTTTCCACCATAATAATGTTGTTTTCTGCTATAACAGTATATTGTCAGAACACCAAATCAAATAGGAAATCATATCAAACTGATAATAAGGAACTTTTTTATCTAGAAAAAAAAATAAAAAGTATGACTTTTATCTTCCAGAAGTTAAGGCTTTCTAGGTGTTTTAAGGGTAAGATAGCCAACACAAAATCCAGTCTGATTTGAAAAATCTGGAAAATTCAACTTTTCTTGAGTTAGGCTCTATTTTCCCAAAGGAAAGCCTGAAGTCTAGCTTCCAAGAGAAGCTTCCAACATAGATTTTATAAATATCTCCTTATTGCAATAAATTCACATCTTCTCACCATCCACACACACATAACTAAGGGCATCATTCTATAGGTTGTTTTAAAGCATTTTGACATCTTTCTCTTAGGGTTCATCTTATGTTATTTTTATTTTTATAGCTTGTTGGTATACTAATATATGAAGCACTAGAAAATTCCGATTTATTAACCCTCTCTGGAACTAGATATTCTTGCTATCCTCATGTCAGAATACAGCTCTAAATCATTCTCAGCACTATTCATCATCAATGCACAAAAAAAAAACAACTAAGCAATCAACCAGGCAAACAAAACCAAGATCACATGAATCCAACAAAACATAAGCATGAAAAAAAGTAGGAATTTAAACTTTAGCTATACTCTCATACCCAAAATTCTGTAACATATTCTAAGATAGAAAACTAATTCATATTATACTGTTGATTGAGGTGATCTGAGGCACTCAGTGAAGACATGGAATTTTCTCTGACAACTTTTATGTACTGCAATTAAGTACTTCAAGTACTGTTTCATTAATTAAAAATAGTTGATATACAGTAAGAAAAATTGAAAAACACTATTTCCTTGATTTTGAGAGGTTTTTATTATTGTTCCTGTCTTCCCCAAATATCTTTTTCTCAATCTGATTGTCTATTATTTTAACAACTTTGAGTAGAGTAAGTGCTGTTCTTGGATCAGGCAACATGGTATAGAAAATCCCCAAGTAAGCAACCATAATAAGTAGAAAAATACTTATTAAAATTGCCCAGGAAATAGTTTTCAGTCACAGACAAGAAACCTTAATGGATGTCATAAAAGGCTAATGATAATGCAACACTGACTATTTCAATGGAGATATAATATTTCCTGGGAAGAAAATGTATGTATTTCCTAAAATATCTGTTGGGAATTATATTCATAATAGCAGCCACACACACACATACAAAAAAGATTAAAAAAGAAGCAAACAAAACAAAACAAGAAAAGTGGGATTTAACCTGTAAGTAAATTTTCCTGAGAAGAAATGAGTTGTGAGCTGTCTTTCACAGTGTGTATTGAAGTCCAGAATATGAAAAATAATTTAATTTGCTATTTTTATGTTTAAGGATTCAAATTTGAATATAGAGTTATAGGGACAGGAAGGGTTCATTTGTTTGAGAAACCCTTGATACTGGATGAACTGTCCCTCTCAAGTGCTCTAATATAACATCCTATGGTTATTTATACCTACTCTCACTGTAACATTATTTTCTTACTTACTTCTCTCTCTTCATTAAGGGTTCTTGAGCACAGAGAAGGTAGTGTTCAGTAATAGCCATCCACAAAAATATTTATCAAGTGAATGAGTGATGAAAATAAACTTTACTACACAAAACAACTAATGTATAAAGAGTAATTACTTGGTGCATGGGATAGATTATTGGATATTTTATTTCCAAAAAGTGCATTTTCAATTTATCTTCAGTAGCTGGCTAAGAGGTAATTTTCATGATGCTGTCAAAAGTGTGAACAATGTGACATGCAGGTAAAACTGAAGTTGATATTTTGAGAAAATGTAGACAAAAAAGGTTAAATGAAAACTGAAAATAAACAAGATAAATTTTTCATAAAGAAGCAAATGAAGTACTTAAAAATTATGTAGACAGTTAATAAAATTATGTTATTAGTAGTCCTGTTAATTTGAGCCATGTTATTATCAGCTCTGAGGATACTATATATCCAGGTCACATCCAGAAACCACGTCCCCCCAAGGATCATCTAGGCAAAGAGGAAAGGTCCCAGCCAAGAAATATTTGGGTAAAAGCTTGGAGGTTAGACTAAACATCAACATAGAACCTTTGTCCTTGTGACCTGACAAAGATTTCTGGGGGCAAGATAGGTAGGTCTGTGGTCTAGTACCGCATCATCTTCATAAGGAATATGGAGATGACATCTCTTCCTTAAATATAAAAAAAGCCTCTGTTCCTTCTTCTTATAGCCCCAGTCGAAGGATAAAAACAGAATTCCATGATATATTCTAAGGCAGTGGTTTTCAACCAGTGGTGATTTTTGTCCCACTAAAGGAACACTTGTCAGTATTTGGAGACATTTTTGATTATCACAACTGGGGTGATGCAGGTAGAGGTCAAAAATGCTGCTCAATATTTTACGATGTACAGGGCAGGTCCCTACTCCCAACAACAGAGTAGCTGGTCCAAAATGTCAATAGTACTATAGTTAAGAAAACTTGTTCAAAGGTCTGACTATAGCTAATTATGTAAATTATATAATGTATAACATATATTCATATAAGCCTACAAATAATAATATAGATATTTCTTTATCTGCATATAGAATATAGCTGCTTACTTTATCTAAGTGGTTTTACTGAAACTAGCTAAGTCTATTGCTCTATGAAGACATGGCTTCAAAGGTGGTGTCACTACACCTACAGCTGCATACTTTTTAAATTGTCATCCTGCCAATGCCTTCTTTTGAAAAGAAAACAAAGATCTGTTTTTGGCTTTTGATTCCCTGCCAACAATACAATCTTGATTAAACTAGCAGCTTCTTTTCCCTTAAAAATAAGGCTGAGTGTTTCTATGCAGTTGAGAGTGAATCACCTTGGGGATTAGTCATCAAAAAAATACATATTATAAGCTCTTTAAAGTTAAAGCATAGTGTTAAATATATAGCAGCTTGCCGTCCCACCCACCTTGTTGTTAGTGAAGATAGAAAGATGTTTTAAAAACAGGAGGCAATAAATGCCACCTGCTTTTAAAGTACAGGGTTCCTGACATTTGCATTTCTGTTTGTATTTAAAGCCTGATATTCACATTGAATTATGTTGGTATTTGAAAACAGACTGACTTTTTAAAAAAGTATTTATTTTATTTATTTATTTTTGGCTACCTTGGGTCTTCTTTGCTGCACACGGGCTTTCTCTAGTTGTGGCGAGCGGGGGTTCCTCTTCGTTGTAGTGCATGGGCTTCTCATTGAGATGGCTTCTCTTGTTGCAGATCACAGGCTCTAGGCACGTGGGCTTCAGTAGTTGTGGCACGCAGCCTCAGTAGTTGTGGCACGCAGGTTTAGTATTTGTGGCACATGGGCTTAGTTGCTCTGCAGCACGTGGGATCTTCCCAGACCAGGGCTTGAACCCGTGTCCCCTGCATTAGCAGGCAGATTCTCAACCACTGAGCCATTAGGGAAGCCCAAAACAGACTGACTTTAGTGTATCAACTTCAAAAATGTAAAGAAATAGGATATTACTCACATATTTTCATGTCTAGTAAATACCTGCAAAATTAAACACCTAAATGTTAAAACTGGTTATCATGGAATGACAGAATTATAGCTGAGTTTTAAACATGACATTTTCAATAATTAATAAATGTGTTACTATAATAAATTAGCAGGAGTCATTCTTTAAAAAGCTTAATGTATCCCATAAACCCAGATCATAATGATAATTTATAAACTAAAAATGGATTACAATATATGCTTTCAATCTGTTTTATTCTCTTGAAAAATACAAGAAATATTTGTTCCTCTCTCTCTCCAAACCCCATACTGCCTCACACTCCTACCACATATACACAAAGTCAAGTTTTAAATGTTTTATGGCTACATTCCATTTATAGATATAACAATTTATTGTATTGAACTGGTCCCCTATTTTTGGACATTTTTGTTGTTCCCAAAATTTAGCTCATATATAAAACTTCAAAGAACATCCTGATATATCTATATCTACATCTGTATCTACATAATTTGTATGTTTCCTTTATAATTTCCTTAGGATAAATTCCTAAAGTACACAGCCAAGTAAAAGGAAGACACTTTTTAAAGTCTTCTGGTACACAGTGACAAATTTCCCTCCTGAAATCTTTAGTGTTACTGAAATTTAATTTATTTATTTATTTATTTATTTTTACTGTTACTGAAATTTAAATTCCTATGTTCAACCTAAGAGGAGGCCCACTTTTTCTTATCACTAAAATAATACATATGATTTTCATATTTTAGCTAGCTGATCACATGTTACATTACTACATACTTAAAGTTTTTTATTCAAGTGAAAAATAAACTTTTGTGTGTATCTCCCACTGTAGTGTATAAATTCAATGAGAGTATGACTATGGCTTTCAGAAGATATAACCTTGACCACTATGTCATCCTCCAGGTTCCTCTCGTTTACTCGAGCCCTTTCTTTTATCCCATTCTCCTGTTTTTGTATAGGATCTTAAGTGACATTTGTATTGTAGAATACTACTTACAGTTTCCAATGAATAGATGCACTCTATGACATAAAATAACTAGAGACATGGTTGTACTGTAAATAATACAAACAAAAGACACTATGCTCTGATATCAAAAATGTGCCTTTCATTTGGGAAGAGGTGAAATATAACTGGCATTTATCTGAATAGATAATCAATGAGAAGTCAAATAAAATTTAGCAAAACACAAAGACTAGAAGAAATAAATATAAGTACACATTTCTAACAATAAATTCAAATATACTCCTACATTAAAAGAAGGTAGCATTTTTTTTTTACAAATGAACATTTTCATTTCTTCATCTCTAAATATAGAGCAACAATAGATAAATATGTAATATTTATTAGTGCTCTACCTTCTCAGCATAATCCCATTAATTATGTAATATGTGGATCCTTTATTAGGCTAATTTACCTAATAGACTATGGCACTTTCATTGTTAGGCAGTTTAACTATTGTTTCAAACATACAACTATTTTCTAACACAGGTTGTCAAGCTTTTATCACTTTATCCATATCAGCAGTTTTCTAGGGCTTAAAAAATCTCTAAGAATATTAAGCACTCATTCTCTTTAATAAGGCTATGTGGATCTATAACTGTATCAATTGAACCAGGCATAATCATCATCATCATATTTATACTCTGCTTTATAATTAATAAAGTGATTTCATAGATTTTAATTCATTAGATCATCAAAATAGCCCTGGGAGGCAAGTTTCTTGCTCTGTTATAATTTTCCTTACACAGATAGAGAAACTAAGGCTGAAGTTCACATGGTCATTATTGCTGAATTTAGCATTATATAGTATTTCCCATTTAAATCCCATTCTATCCAGTTTACTTCTGTTTACTTCCAGTTTACATGTGTACATGTAAAAAGTATTCAATATTACACATTTCTGTTACTGTTTCTACTTTACACAACCAATTGCATGTGTGAGATAAACTAATCAACGTGACAATTTTTTTTAGTGTTTTAACATGAGAATTGGCCCTACCATCTTTTCCCACCATTATTTTTCCTTCTAACATTATCTATAAAACTAGAATGTTTAGGGATGCTATAAGCCATCTAATACACTCAGCAGTCTTTTCATATTCATTTGACATGAAATTGATCTAGTGAGTTGATGGTCACTCCATTCCCCAGAGGCACAGTGAACAGAGAATCCACTCTTTCATGGTTGACATCAATATGATTAATGGCATCAATATGATTCATCATTTCATCAATATGATGTAAACAATAAACTAATTCAGTCAATTAAACAAACAAAAATGTCAATCTACTTTTTTTTATCAGCTAAACCAAACAACCAATTGAGTGACACTATTAACTTTTCAAACAATTGCTTTGAAATCATACAGGATACAGCTTAATCTGAGCTTATTTTACTTGAGAACCTTATATGCATATATACTATAAAGACATTTTTCAGTATAAATATTTTGGTAAAAAATATTTTATTTATATACACCTATAAAACTAATTTTAATCATTTTTAATTTTATATATTTCATATTTCTAGTGGCATTTCTTTATCTCAGCAACTTAATATTCTTGTTCACAAAACTAATATGTATGTGTGATGTGTGTGTGTGTGTGTGTGTGTGTGTATATATATATATATATATATGGAGAGAGAGAGAAAGAAAGAGAGGGAGAGAGAGGAGAGACATGTAAATAGTATTTTATATTTGAGGTAGAATGTAGATCAGATACCTATCACATGTACTTTCTAACATAATTATTTTAAAAGTTAGTATAGTCTATCAAACATGTAAATATTTTTTCTAAAAAGATGAGTAAGTATTTTTTTCAGGGTTTTAGTTGCTTCTGAGACCATGGGTAATCCCTTAGGGCAAGAAACTTGAAGACAGAACACACACATGAAGTGTCAATCATAGAAGAGAAACTTAGATTTTATTGTAAAGCCGTGTCATAGCTTCTCACAAATATTCCATCTGCAAACATTCATGTAGGTTATACATTTTTTCCCTGTTCACTCACTTCAGGAATGTAAGAAAACTCATCTGAATGAAATTCAGGAAAAAAAAGATAAAACAAATGTTATTGAAATCAAGGAATTCTAATTAGGGAAAGGGTAAAGATGGTATTAAAAGCATTCGGATATGCACAAAAACAGCACTATTTTTATAATATAAAAAGCAATATTATGTACATTTTAGGTAACCAGCCATTTTACATGTGTTGTCATCTATTTATTTGCATTATCAATATATCTGACTTACCCTTATTCATCCAATGCATTCATTTCCAACTTTATTGTTTTAAATTATCAGTATCATCCAGCAATTCTGATGCTCTTTGTGATAAACTTTCTTTTCTGCAGACAGGTCAAATGATGGTTCACACAGAGTTACCCACCAACCCACCCCAGCCCACCATCTGTGGCTCTATATTACATTTTCTGTTGATTCCTTTACAGGGAAGAGTTGCACTAGGGTGAGCTATATCTTACATACTCTTTAATTGCTTTGCTGTGAACTCCTTTGTTCCTGGAATGAGTACCACAAGAGATTTGTCAAAAAGATAATCAAAAACAGGAAGAGTGAGTGTGAGAGACAATGCCGCTTTCCCAGTAGTGTAAATATATGTTACTTCAAACACCTCATGTTAGTACCTTTAGACTTCATCTCCATTTATTGAAAAGAAGCAACAACCTTTAGATTATTCCGACATTGTTTTAAATATACCCAGCTGTGTCCAGAAAGTTCTTGTTTCTTTCAACATATACTTCAGGGGCTAAAAGAACTGGTTTCAACATTTAAACTAAGATTACTCAACACCCCTATTTGTCACATTTTCAGTGCTTCTCTCTGACGAAATATGTTATTGACAAATGTCAGCTACTCTATAATTCGCTTTGCTTCACACTGAGCACAAAAATATACTAAATAGTGAATAATCTATATTAAACATTTTTGTATTTCCTTGTTCACTAGAAAAGTTGTGTATAAAAGAAGAATATGATGTCATCTGTTAAAATTGTACCCAGTCAATGGTAATTCCATCACCCAGATGAAAACTACACACAGAATCAATAATCTTGGTAATATCCATGACTGCATTTTTTGTGAGCATGTGTTAATATTTCTACAAACAGTTCAGAATGATCTAAAATATTTTTTTTAATGAAGAGAAAGCTAATTTTGTGCAAGGTAGAAATCAATGAAGTTTATATCTAAGTGATTATGCTGTGTTGAAAAAGCTTCTAAAGTAGAGTTGCAGGTTTTTTGTCCTTTCTTAAGTAAAATTATAAGTACAAAGGCATTAAAAATGTAAGGGGTATTTGTCAAAGCAGAAGATTCAAGCAATGGTACATATTGGTTATTAGCACTATAATGTTGATTACATATAGGCTTGTAGTTTTATGTAAAAAGAAAATGTGACTTGCACGAAGTTTAGAAGTGATTAGGACTGTCAGATAGTAGTTATGTCTCCTCACCCACAATGCAATGTCTTCTATTTGCTTCCTACTGTCACTCCTCTGAATGTAGACCAAGAATGCTCATGGTGAAATTCTGAAAACCCACACATAACAAGCAAGGCTAACTTTATGTGTCAGTTCTGCTTTCCTTGTAAAGCCGTGCATCATTCAACATTTGAAAATTTGATTCAGATTTTATTCTGACTCTTATGACTAGAGTCATGGTACTAGTGTGAAAGACAAATAGGAAGAGTGCTAAAATTTAAAAACAAATGTAGTAGGGAATTCAGAAAAGCATTTTCATTAAATTGTTATTTTTCTTTTGAAATTCAGGGAAAACTGATTTGTTCAAGAAGACTCAACAGAAAACTAACAAGGCCCATGAAATGCTAAATCACTGGATTGTACTATTAATTTAAAAGATTATCAGCAAGGTATACCAGGTAAGTAATCAGATACATATTTTACACCTAAAATTAGAATGTGTGTGATGACCTCATCAAAATAGCATAATGTGGAAACAATACAAATAGTCAGTATAACTCTTGATATAGTTTGCTGTTCCTAGAAGTTAATTTGCTTGAAAAGTAAGTGTTGATCTTTGGATAATTCTTTTTAAAGTATGCTGAAGACTAGAGAATTAAATATATTTTAATGCACTGCCATGACAAATCTTGAAGAAAATATATTGATAATTTTAATGTTTGGAAATAGATAAGTTTAAGATGTACAATAATTTCTAAGATTATTTGTACAATGATCTTTTTCCTGCTATAACTTTTTTTAAAGAATGTACTTTTATTTGAAAAAGCAACTTTCTTGACTCACTTTGGTCAATAAAGTACAGGTGTTGTGATAGGTACTTCAATGGAACACCATGAGAAATCAGAAAAAAAGTGATATTTTTATATTTTAAAGAAGTTGAGCAATGTGATGGATAGTTTGGTTTTTCAGCACATACGATGAGGTAAGCATTTCTCCAATAATTCAAAAAATTTCACCCCTGAGAGTACTCCCTGATTTTACCTCTTTTTCTTTTCCGGTTTCGATTTCCTCCGTTATGAGATACACTGAAACACTAAAGGTAAAGAAAAAAAAAGCACTATTATACATTTCTCAAAACCTATAGAATGTACCACACAAAAGTAAATACTCATGTAAACTATGATATTCAGTTAATAATAATGACTCAATATTAGTTCATCAATTGTAACAAGTAAACTACACTAATAATTAATAATGGAGACAAGCATTAATAATAGGGTTGATTGTATACAGGGCAAGAGGAAGTATATGAGAACTCTCTGTCCTTACTGTTAAATTTTTATTTAAATCTAAAACTGCCCCCCAAAACAAAATTTATCATTTAAAAAAATACAATATTCCAGTTTGAGAAAATATATTTTGAATATTATCACTATACATTACTACAAAATATTTTTGCAATGTGTTACTATTCACTTTTCACTTATTTTTGCATTTTTTAATAAATGAGAGAGTGAAAAAACACATTAATTTTATTTGGGTTCCTAAATACTCTATTCTTAGTTTTTAATGGATTATATAAATTTTAATATAAAAAGCTATTCTTTGATTAACTTTTAAGAGCAGTATTTTGAAAAAATTAGGAAGATAATTTCAAGAAAATTTTGTATTCATTTTTTAAAAAGGTATTTCTTCAAATACATGCCTAGATGCTAGTATATAGTTTCTACATTGTTGTACATATGCAAATATAGTGTTAAGTAGAATGGATGCCGATGTTTACAGAATGTTTGAATCTATTTGATCAACCCAGTGAATGAAAGTGAGAAGTCAATATAATCATCATAGAAGGCCACGTCTATGGACAAGGGTAGTGATGGATATTGCCTCAAATCCTCTCATTTGTGCTATGGCTTCTGGTCTCTTCCATGGGTATCTGGCTCTGCAGCCCAGGCTGGCTTGCCTTGGTCCATTGTTTCCTGATATTTGAAGTGTTCTTAAACAGCTCACACTGCTTCAATAGGAATGTAGTAACTGCATTTCTGTTGCTTTTGTTGTTATTTTTCCATTTCTCCTTCTAATCTATGTGGTTTATCTATGAAATGCAGAGGCTGTGGAATACTCCAACTCTTTTATGTAACTATACTGAAACTTGCTCTCTAGATTAGAGATATGTAAACTCTTGGTTGATCATCAAAATCATTTAAACAGTTTTGAAGAAATATAGATACATATGCCTTATCCAAGGATAAATGAATCAATTATTCCCAGAGGTGGAGCCTAGAAACTCCTATTTTAATAAATACCTATATATGACTATAATTAGAAACCATTGCCTGGGAGTATAATTAGCCACAGTATAAGATTATTGTGAATGTGTGTGTATTTGTATGATTACTACCCTAAAACTCCATCTCATTAGGCCAGTGCTCTATCTTCTATACTTATTTCTTCTCTTCTAATATAAATATTTTCAGGGCAAATAGTTGTTGTCTAAATCAGATGATCTAGGTTTTGTCTTTTTGCTATATATACTATAGCTCGTTATTAATATTTGTTATTGCTACCTGTCCAAATACACATAATGGTGAAAGTACAAAACAATCCTTTCGGTCATGTCTTCTAATCCTTATGGAGCCCACAAGACAAGCAAAGAAGTTTGACCTGAGAGGTCCTAGAGAGGTTCTTTGACTCAAGGCAACTCATCCTCTTAAACTCAATTTTAATGCTCATCATGTTACTTTAAATGCATTGACTAATTTTTACATTTAAAATAGGTTTGTATATTGGCAAATAATTATTTTAATTTAATTAACTGGCAAGAGTAATGGAAACACAAAGTTTCAAATATATTTTTTTCAGAGGCTAACTTGTCACTTCTCATAGAGTCTGAATGGATTGAATAGTCATTGGGTTGAAGCAACGAAAAAACATTTGCTTACCTAGTTTTTAAGAAAAAAACATTGATTTTTATTAAGATTGCTGAAATGTTAGAAACCTATAAACACACCAGATAAATATTATAATTTTTTTTGTTGTTGTTGTTAGAACCCTTCTGCACTTCTCAATTAACAATCATATACTAATGGTGACTTTCACATTTAAGAAGAATGTTCAATCATAAGCAGAAACTGAGCATTAAGAGGAAAAAAGAAAGAAAAAGAAAAAGCAAGTGCAGCAATCCAATAAATAATGGGCCACAAAACCCATAGGTACCATGCATAATGGCCATGAGGTCAGCAGCCCCAAACTCTCTATTCAGATGAATAGAAAAAAACAGTCACAGACAGTTTCCCAAAGCGATCCCAAGCAGTGTGCATAAGAGCAATAGCTGTAAAATGGAGTCTCAACAGATTTATTCAAACATGCAAATTAACAACATTGAAAAGCAACGTACAGTAATCAGGTTCCATTTAGTCTTGTAACATCATCTGGGACACAATAGCTGTCTGTGTATCCTGTAGACAGTTTGTATTGGTAATAGACACCACATGAGTAATTAAGCACTTTAAACAAGTCAACCATTTAAGCTGTCCTACAAGTTAGGAGTGAAAAGCAAAGCTGAAACAAAGAGCAATAACAAGGAGCCATTAACCTTGAAAACGCTAGTCCACCCAAAAGCATATGTTCCCCCAAATGAGAGCAGATTGTAGGTCTCACCTGCACTTCAGATGTTTGCTTCATTAGTGTTCTACACACTTAAATAACTTAGATCCCAAACATGTGTTTTTGTAACTAGAAGTAGTAATTGTGGTGATCATCTTCTAATTCATTTTGTATTTTTAAAATATTTAAAGATCTATTTAACAACAAGTTAAAAATAGTCATCTACTTATTGCTTCCAAGCTTGCTCCATTTTTCTAACTGCATGATTAACTTCAAGACTTATAAGTTGATGTACCCTGGCACTTTGTACCCACATGTCATAAGGCTAGTGTTTGGGGAGTCTGTGATTCCCAGTGTAATCATACACATAAGTTTTGGATAATCAGATTTAATCTGTTTTAACTTCTGGAGTATGTACTGGGAAAGAGTGGTGGAAATAATTTGCCAGGCACTACAAAAGATCACATTTAAAGTGTCTGCAGTAGTCATGTGCTCCTTTCCAAGAGAGGAGATTGTAGAACCCAATTTTCTAAATTATCCCTTTTCTAAATTATCCCTGATGTTAAAATGATGTACTCTTGATTGCAATGGAACTAAATGAAGGGCAGTTGCTTCACTATTTGAAGATCATTATTCTATTAATCCTCAGCCTTTACTCCCAAGGCTAAATAATTTAAATCCCTTTAGTCTTTCTACATAATTCTGTTTTTAAAGTGCTTTATCATTTTTGTGTATGTTCTCTGAACTCTTTGTAATTTATTCATATCTTGCAGCTGCATGGGTATTTTAGTATGGCCTTTGCCCTACAGCAATCCTGCCAGGTCACTATGGTCAATGTTTCCTCTAATTTTTTCTAGCTGTGTATAGACTGGATGACAAGGGAGCTGCTGAGAGGGTAGGGTCAGGTCAGGGTGTCAGTGGGGTTACTGACTCACCTGGATTTAATAGCTGGGACAAGAAAGTGGACCAATAGAACCTCCTGAGGCTTCAGACCTGCTATAAATGATGTATGAGACTTTCTTACAGTCACTTCTGAGTTACCCTCAAGGGAATGAAACTTTACCAACTGTTGTGTGGATGTTCAACTTAAAGTAGTGACCCACAGATGTCAACCACCACAAAAGTTATTTAACTTATCCTTAACCTCACTATTAAACATTCAGCCTCCTTCTAAGCAGCCAGTAGTTTAGCTTTGAAGATTTGACTTGTAATACATAATAGTTGGGGACTTTTCAGGTGCCTTCCTAGGGAAACAAGAGAATGCTCATTAATTTTAATTCTCTAATGCACTCTTCAGTGGTTTGATGAGTCAGGCTCAAAGTAATAGGGGTCATTTTTATATTCTTCACTCAAATGCTTTGAACTTCAAGATCTATTATCTTCTCCCTGTCAATATGTCCAAAGCTGTTAAGCAAATATTATTAAAGCAAAGAGTCCAGTGTTTATCTGATTATAGATAGCCTAATATTATCCCATATTAAGGCAAGGAAGGAAGCAGGATAGAGGCAAGCTTATCCAAACAGACGAATTACAGAAAAGAGAAAGAAAAAAATGAGGGTGGGTATGAGTGAATGAAGAAGTGTAGCAACATTCCAATGAGAAAGAAGCCAAGATAGCAGGTAAAAGGTAACCTGTGCCCAATTAAGCCTGGGAAGTTGAGGGAAAGTACTCATAAAGAAAACAAGTTTTTGGAAAAAAGGGCCCAGGGTAAGAATAGGGTAGATATGTGGATTGAAGTGTTTGGAAGGACTGGAAATTAGACTGAATACCATTGTATGAAACAAGAGATATTGTGCCACTCACCAAAAATATTAAGAAGCAAGATGTTAGAACTAATTAAGGGTATTTTGCTACTGTGTCCCTAACATTTCAGTGGGATCAACTAGAAATTTTGCAAAAATTGACCATTCCTCTGAAATGAGAAAGATTATGGTCAAACAGTTCGTGGGCAACCAGTGTAGAACTTTGGTAATAATCCAATGAAACTGCATGCTGTTGCTAACTTGTAAATATTAATTTAGCCATAGAAAAGCTCACAGATTCCCTTTTATAATATCAGCTAAAATTATACAATGTATATTTATTTCTTTTATCCAAACCCCATACGCTCAATAATATTGTCATATTAGCTAAGACTATGATGAATGTAATGGAAAATGAATGAAGTAGAGTTGTACATGAAGAGATAAAATGATCCAGTAACAGGGGATTGTATGAGAGTCAGAGGTACTTCCCATCACTGGGAAATAAAAGTCAAAATAATTGTGTAACAGCAGCTCTAAAGGCCTTGCTCAGCATTAGATTAAAACTTGCTATTGCACTAGACTCATTTTATAAGATAATTAAATTAGATTCTAAACAATTGATCTAGACATTGTTGCATGAGAAGAACTGCACGTTCTCTTCTCTTTTGTTTCCAATTATTTTTAATGAATAATTTTATTTTTCTACATTATATCTATTTTCATTATAAACAAAAAATCTAATCATACATGTATCTTTCTACTAATGGGAGGGAAAAGGAAACTTTAGAATGAAATATTTTTCTTTTAACAAAACAATTTCTTTTATCTTACCCAACACGGGACATCTTAATTAGAGTTGATGGCAAAATTATTTTTATACTGAAAGCTGTGCTAAAAGCTATGATCCCTAATAGTCCATAAAGATTATTGGGCAGCATGTTAGTTCCTAATAAAACCAAGATGATTTGAGAAAATTAAAGCAAAACGTCAATGCATTACAGGCTAATGTTCGTTCTATAATAGAAATATTAAAATTCTAAACACTAGTAAATTAAGACATTTTATATAATTTCTTCATGTTGATACCTATGCTTTTCATGAAATATTTATCTTTCTCTTCTCCTCAAGTTCTTTAAATGCAGTGGAACTTTACTAGCTTTCATGAGAGAAAAAATAGTTTATTTAACTGTGATTATTCGATTAAATATGTAGAACTGCAACTTTTTTTTTTTTTCAAAAGTAAGGGTTTTCAGTTTAAGCAAATAGTTTCCAGCATGGGAAAATAGAATGTTTCTCTTTAAAAAGAATAGAGAGGGGTTAGGTTGAAGTTCTGGTGCAGATGAATTATTATCCTTAATTCACCCAAGATTCAAGCAAACTGCTCAAGGGATGATTTCAAGCAAACTGGGAGCAAAATAGTGTTTGCAATTTAATATAGTTTATCTAGGGAAAACATAGTGAGTATGGTTATATGAATCAGTTTATCTGATACTCATGATTTAAATATTCTATTAATTCATTTATTTATTCATATTTGCCAAGTCTGTCATGTCCTTTCACAATCCTTCCTGGGGTCCCAGCTCTCTTGTGAG